>NC_134688.1:441658029-442258029 GCF_050947455.1 Rhinoderma darwinii | reverse complement strand
GATGAATCCACAAAGTCATCACTATTAGCGATGTTTGGACAGGCTATACATCATCCACATGGGCAACAGCCCCATTTAGGTTTAGGTGCTCCAAAGATCGGTTTAGTCAATTGGGGTTGATAATCATGTTTTCAGTACGAGACAGTTGTCCGGCAGCGAGGCAGGGACTCCTAGCGTCGTACATAAGTATGATGCTAGGAGCCCGGCTCCCTGCACTGTGTTCGGTCCGGGACTTGCGTCCGAAATATGTCCGTCAATTACGGACGTAATGACCTCGTGTGAACATATCCTTATACTTACCTTTCCTGGGTCCAGCGCTGGAGCCGCAATGCAATGTCAGCGGGCTGGGCCCTATATCTAATCCTATCATGTGTGATACTTCCGTGTTAGTGAAAAAAATTGTGGTTTATTAAGCCAGCACAAGCTGCAACGTTTCCGTCCTGCTATAGGACCTTTATCAAGCATAGTGATACAAGCAATGTGTGAACCATATATAGTGTGTGTCTCATTAGCATAATGAGTAAACATTAAGACAGTATATATAACAAAACCATACTAATATACTTTCAAATATGACACTTTTAAAACGATTTCTAGTGATCAATTGCCAGTGTTGACAACAGTGAATACAAAATTACAAAAACTTTATTAAAACATGCAAAATCTGTATGATTGTCAAGAAATTGAAAATGCAACAATATGTGTGTGGGTGGAGGACATCCGACCACTCACCAATCCGGGCTGGTGTATGTAAATTTGTTAAAGGAGGTGCAGGTCCGTTCCATATGTTGAATCCATAAGCTCATTAGTGTCCACACCCTTCTACTGCGCATGCTCTCATAAAGAAGAATGAAGACTGCAGTTGCATAGCAACAATTGACACTCAAGCCAGTTAGTGAGTTCCACACAGCAAGCAATACAGGAAGAAGAAATTAGGTGTGCCAACTAGCATCTGAATCTGCCAGACTACAATCCAGGACTGATATTTAAATTATGATGACCTAATATCTGAGACAGAGCACTGTACAACTTATCAGTGCTACATTTATGATATTAGTAGTCCCCTTGGGGTAAGAAACGGAACGCCTCAAGTTGGTCAAACAAGTTTTATATAATTTTTATATACAGGGTGGGCCATAAATATGGATACACCTAAATAAAATGGGAATGGTTGGTGATATTAACTTCCTGTTTGTGGCACATTAGTATATGGGAGGGGGGAAACTTTTCAAGCTGGGTGTTGACCATGGCGGCCATTTTGAAGTCGGCCATTTTGTATCCAACTTTCGTTTTTTCAATGGGAAGAGGGTCATGTGACACATCAAACTTATCCAGAATTTCACAAGAAAAACAATGGTGTGCTTGGTTTTAACGTTACTTTATTCTTTCATGAGTTATTTACAAGTTTCTGACCACTTATAAAGTGTGTTTAAAGTGCTGCCCATTGTGTTGGATTGTCAATGCAACCCTCTTCTCCCACTCTTCACACACTGATAGCAACACCGCAGAAGAAATGCTAGCACAGGCTTCCAGTATCCGTAGTTTCAGTTGCTGCACATATCGTATCTTCACAGCATAGACAATTGCCTTCAGATGACCCCAAAGATAAAAGTCTAAGGGGGTCAGATCGGGAGGCATTTCTTCTGCGGTAATAATTTTTCTTTTGACGACAAATTTTATTTGCAGGAGAAAGGTACGGCCATGGGCTCCAACATGGCGCCTACCTACGCTAATATTTTCATGGACATGATTGAGGAGATGTCGATCTATGTATCCCACCATTTCGCTCATGTTTTGAAATGGTGGCGGTACATAGATGACATCTTCCTCATCTGGACGGATACAGCAGAATCGTTACATGATTTTCATTCTTTTTCTAATCACATAGACCCAGATATTCAGTTCACTATTACATATTCTAACACCACTATTAAATTTTTGGATGTTTTGATGGACATTACAGACAATGCATTTCAAACCAGTCTCTACACGAAACAGACTGATCGCAACACTTTGCTTAGATTTGACAGTTGCCATCCTAAAAAAATGGTACGGTCTCTTCCACACAGCCAAATGCTTAGAGCTACACGTATTGTCGATGATGGAGTCAAACTAGATCAAACATTAGATCAGATGGTGGTTAATTTTTCACAAAGTGGTTATCCCAGGAAATTATTACGTACGTGTAGGGACAAGATTGCATCTTCTTCCAATGCTGTTACCTTCGCTGAAACAAAATCTTCAAAACAACATGAACGTATCCCATTTGTTACCACATATAACGATTTAAGTGGAGAGGTGTCGAAAATTGTTAATAAACATTGGGGCATCATACAAAATTGCTACAAACATATTGGGCCATACAAGAACAAACCTCTTATGTCATACAGACGTCCACAGAATTTACGGGACAAGTTGGTTAACAACGTAGGTGGAAAAACATGTGCGACAGACCAACAAACATTCCCCAGACCTAGAAAAATGGGCAATTTTTTTGAGCATCCGGTTACCCACAAACAACATAAAATCAAACAATTTCTTACTTGTGATACTGGGTGGGTTATATATGTTCTTTGGTGTCCTTGTTTACTGCTTTATGTGGGTGAAACCACTTGCGACTTTAAAATCAGTTTTAACAACCATAGGCACTCCATTCGCAAAAAGAGACGCGATTTGCCAGTGGCAAAACACTTCTGTGATTTAGGGCACTCAGAGAAGGATTTGAAATTTATGATCCTTGAACACATTCCCATTCCTTACAGGGGGGCGGGGGAGATAGACACAGACTTTTACATAAATGTGAACTTAAATAGATACATTTATTGGGTTCCTTACATCCTAGGGGCCTTAATATCGAATTTAATGTGGCGAGATTGAATTAATTAACACATGGCTTTTGCAATGTTGGGTGCCCATGCAGTGTCCTCCTTATTGAATGTTTTTATACACGCATGCATGTAATAGCATGCGGTATGTGATACATGTTATACAACAAAAAATGTCATATTTATTGTGACAATCTTGTTGAATAATGTTTTATTTATATAAATTATTGATGTTTTTCAGATAACTATTGAAACATCGTGACCACTCACCAGCTCTACATGTACCGGGATATAATGATACGCATCCACATCTGCCCGACTAACCCTGCTAGTCCAGTAGTACACAATCAGATGTATATATATATAAAAATTATATAAAACTTGTTTGACCAACTTGAGGAGTTCTATTTCTTACCCCAAGGGGACTACTAATATCATAAATGTAGCACTATTATGTTGTACAGTGCTCTGTCTCAGATATTAGGTCATCATAATTTAAATATCAGTCCTGGATTGCAGTCTGGCAGATTCAGATGCTAGTTGGCACACTTCATTTCTACTTCCTGTATTGCTTGCTGTGTGGAACTCACTAACTGGCTTGAGTGTCAATTGTTGCTATGCAACTGCAGTCTTCATTCTTCTTTATGAGAGCATGCGCAGTAGAAGGGTGAGGACTCTAATGAGCTTATGGATTCAACATGTGGAACGGACCTGCATCTCCTTTCAAAAATTTACATATACTAGCCCGGATTGGTGAGTGGTCGGATGTTCTCCAGATTTTGCATGTTTTAATAATGTTTTTGTAATTTTGTATTCACTGTTGTCAACACTGGCAACTGATCACTAGAAATCTTTTTAAAAGTGTCGGATTTGAATGTACAGTGAAGGAAATAAGTATTTGATCCCTTGCTGATTTTGTAAGTTTGCCCACTGTCAAAGACATGAACAGTCTAGAATTTTTAGGCTAGGTTAATTTTACCAGTGAAAGATAGATTATATTTAAAAAAAAGAAAATCTCATAGTCAAAATTATATTTATTTATTTGCATTGTGCACAGAGAAATAAGTATTTGATCCCCTACCAACCATTAAGAGTTCAGCCTCCTCCAGACCAGTTACACGCTCCAAATCAACTTGGTGCCTGCATTAAAGACAGCTGTCTTAAATGGTCACCTGTATAAAAGACTCCTGTCCACAGACTCAATTAATCAGTCTGACTCTAACCTCTACAACATGGGCAAGACCAAAGAGCTTTCTAAGGATGTCAGGGATAAGATCATAGACCTGCACAAGGCTGGAATGGGCTACAAAACCATAAGTAAGACGCTGGGTGAGAAGGAGACAACTGTTGGTGCAATAGTAAGAAAATGGAAGACATACAAAATGACTGTCAATCGACATCGATCTGGGGCTCCATGTAAAATCTCACCTCGTGGGGTATACTTGATCCCGAGGAAGGTGAGAGCTCAGCCGAAAACTACACGGGGGGAACTTGTTAATGATCTCAAGGCAGCTGGGACCACAGTCACCAAGGAAACCATTGGTAACACATTACGCCGTAATGGATTAAAATCCTGCAGTGCCCGCAAGGTCCCCCTGCTCAAGAAGGCACATGTACAGGCCCGTCTGAAGTTTGCAAATGAACATCTGGATGATTCTGAGAGTGATTGGGAGAATGTGCTGTGGTCAGATGAGACTAAAATTGAGTTCTTTGGCATTAACTCAACTCGCCGTGTTTGGAGGAAGAGAAATGCTGCCTATGACTCAAAGAACACCATCCCCACTGTCAAGCATGGAGGTGGAAACATTATGTTTTGGGGGTGTTTCTCTGCTAAGGGCACAGGACTACTTCACCGCATCAATGGGAGAATGGATGGAGCCATGTACCGTCAAATCCTGAGTGACAACCTCCTTCCCTCCACCAGGAAATTAAAAATGGCTTGTGGCTGGGTCTTCCAGCACAACAATGACCCGAAACATACAGCCAAGGCAACAAAGGAGTGGCTCAAAAAGAAGCACATTAAGGTCATGGAGTGGCCTAGCCAGTCTCCAGACCTTAATCCCATTGAAAACTTATGGAGGGAGCTGAAGATCCGAGTTGCCAAGCAACAGCCTCGAAATCTTAATGATTTACAGATGATCTGCAAAGAGGAGTGGGCCAAAATTCCATCTAACATGTGTGCAAACCTCATCATCAACTACAAAAAACGTCTGACTGCTGTGCTTGCCAACAAGGGTTTTGCCACCAAGTATTAAGTCTTGTTTGCCAAAGGGATCAAATGTGACAATGTGATTTTCAGTTTTTTTTTTTAAATATAATCTATCTCTCACTGGTAAAATTAACCTAGCCTAAAAATTCTAGACTGTTCATGTCTTTGACAGTGGGCAAACTTACAAAATCAGCAAGGGATCAAATACTTATTTCCTTCACTGTATATCAGTATGGTTTTGTATATATATACTGTCTTAATGTTTACTCATTATGCTAATGAGACACTCACTATATATGGTTCACATATTGCTTGTATCACTATGCTTGATAAAGGTCCTATAGCAGGACGGAAACATTGCAGCTTGTGCTGGCTTAATAAACCACCATTTTTTTCACTAACACGGAGTGCTGTGGGACTTTCTTCAATAAAATGAAAGGGGGTGCAAGCCATAGGGAACTGACCACTGTCCCTCTAGACAAAAATAAGTAACTAGGCAGCACTCACAAGAGCTTATGGTGAAAAAAGTGGGTGCTTTATTGACCTCAAGCCTTGAGAAAAGCTCAGGTTGTGAGAGCCGAAATGTCGCACTTTTGGGGTCAATAAAGCACCCACTTTTTTCACCATAAGCCTTTGTGAGTGCTGCCTACTAACTGTTTTAAATATATATATATATATATATATATATATATACACACATGCATATATGTATACATACATACATACACACACACACACACACACACACACACGTACCCGCACGCACATATTTTTGGGGGGGTGAACATATGTTAGATTAAGGATACTTACTGCTGGGGCCCTGTATCTAAGTCTATCATATGTGGTATTGCCTGCTGGGCCATGTATCTAAGCCTATCAAGTATGATACTGTCTACTGAGACAAGGTGGGTATGTGGGACTACCTACAGGAGACTGCATAGCACAGTCTACAAGGGGGATGTATGGCAGGGGGACTGTGTGTGGAACCATACAGGGGGGTTGTGACACTATATAGAGGGGGCATTGTGTGGCGAACACTCTACAGGTGTCCTTGATTAGAGCCCAAAGACATAACTTTGCTTGGGGCCCCAGAAATGCCAAATTTGCCCCTGAGAATTAGTACAAGGATACTTACTGCTGGGGCTCTGTCTCTAAGACTACATTCACACGAGCGTGACAGATTTACGTGTGTAAAAATGTGCGTAAATCTGTCCGTGTGCATTGCATTTTTGCATCAGTGTGCTTTGAATGTGGCATGTGATTTTCACGCACTTGCCAGCACTTCTTTTTTCAGTATAATTGATGCGTGAAACACGGACAGCACACAGATGTCTTCGGCGTGCTGTCCATGGTTTTCACGCATCCATTGACTTCAATGAGCGACCAGGTGCGTGAAATACACCAATATAGGAGATGCAATAAGTTTCATGCAACGGACACTCGCTGCGTGAAAACCCACGCATGCGTGAATAGCCCAATTGAAATCAATGGATCTGTGTGCTGTGCGTTATTTCAACGCACAGCACACGGACGAGATTTACACTTGTCTGAATGAGCCCTAAGTCTATCATGTGTGATACTGTCTGCTGGGGTCATGTATCTAAGCCCATCATGTATGATACTGTCTGATGAGACAATGCATACAATTCTATCCAGCAGTACAGCTATAGGAGCCTTAGTCTTATAGATATGCTATCGCCGATTTATATGTAAAAAAAAAAATTACGGGGGGGGGTTTGGTGTAAATATATGTCTCGGGTCTTGTGCCCCTGATCTTTTAAGACCCTAGTAATAGTAGTAATAGCCCTGAACTCAATGTCTACAAGACCTGGCAAGCCCTTAGTAGATTGCTGCAGTTGGGGATCCAGCGGGATGGATGTCCCCTGTCTGATGCTTTTGTTTTCTTTATAGATAAGTATAATCACTAGTGTCTGTCAGTCGCTTTTACAGAAAAATTATACATCTTCATGGAGCCAAAACAAATAAATGAATGCGTGCCACCATGTTTTGTTTTATATAGAGAGAATATGAAAGAATGCAGTCACTACTATAGGCATGGCCGGATCAAATAGGGCAAATAGAGGCATGTGGCCAGGAGCCTCCTCAACCTAGAAGACCTTGGGTGCCTTCACCACCTACCCTCCCTGCCAAGGCTGAGCTATCTATCTATGCATCCATCCATCCATGTATCTATTTAATACACAGTCCCCTCTCCTGCATGTGGTTGCAATAACAGGTCAGGTAGACTCTGGGTTCTGGATTTGGGACTGGGCAACCACCAACCATAATCTGGGCCAGACTATAGAAATATATGCAGGGTTTATTATATAGCTCAACAAAAGATAAAGAGAAGTACTTGGGTTGTGTTATATGTCACCATTTAATGTTCCATTGTCTAAGAAATATAATTTCGGTAAAAATGGTCATGATAGCCTTTGTTTTAAATCCATGAAAAAATTAAATTTATCATATTTTATTACACATTTATGAAAATTAGATGTAGACTATTCAACATTGGAGATGTAATTATTTAGGAACCTCGAGGAAATAAATGGGAATATTTGTAGTAATGAAAAACTTAGGCCATATAATGATTAGCGCTTCTTTTTTCTTGAACAGCATAGTCCTTGCCTGTGCTTCATACGCAAGAGCCTTTAGTGCGGTGATCTCCAGTCTATTGCAAAACTACGATTCCCAGCATGCCATGACAGTTTTGAACAGCTGGAGAAACACAAGTTGGAGATCATTGCTGTAGTGTATTTAACTCTTTTTACTTCTCTAGTTCACAAGGCTGTACTAGTGTTTTTCAACATTCCTAAATCAAGTATCACCTACTCAAACTAATTACGTCTAAGTACCCCCAACACTGTTCTGCCTATTAAATGTACAACATTAACACAATGTGAGTACCCACTAGAGACATGCATACAGTATACCCCTGGGGTACCACAACTTGAGAATTTAGGAATTAGACTACGAGTATATTATGAGAGTCACTAGCAAATCTAGAATTTAAACCTAGTAAAGATAAATCTAGATTAACTGTGAGATTAACTACATATATCTTAATCTATCCTCAGGTTTCCTCTCTGTTCCAGAAACAATCCAATATTATTTTCTAGTTGGAACAATCAATTTAAAACAATTACAAGCAATTACAAGAAAAATCATTAAGTTGGGGTCATGTAGTGCAGTTTTGTCCAATTGCTACATGCATTGCAAAAATAAAAAGCAAGTAGCAAGTGCAGCAAAACTGCTCTGTGTAAGTAGTTTCTAGGGAGTATTAAAACATTTGCCATGATAAAACACATGCTTTGCACAACAAGATCTTATCGATTCCTATGAATATCTTCTCCATTTTCTTATTGCACAGATCTTTTTTGAGGATATACAGATGTAGTAATCTTTAACTTGACACTTAATGCATTAAATAGTGGCAAGAAACATTACCTGGACTTTTTCAATAGCCTTTTAATGTCTTTTGTTGTGTGATATCACGCTGCAGCAAGTTATCAGTCATGTTAACGTTTGCTAAATCTGAAACTACTTTTGTACATTTTTCAGTTTTTATCCAAAAAGGGAAAACTAACAATAAGAAACAATGCAATAGAAACAGACACACTGTTGAAGTGTAGCTTAACGTTTGACAAACTTCTGACATGTCATAGTAACATGTCAAGTTTGGATTGGTGGGGGTCCGAGCACTGAGACCCCCACCAATCGCTAGAATGAAGCAGCTGAAGCACGTGGGAGCGCTCAGCCGCTTTGTGTCTGTTCGGCTTTTTTCCGAAAATAAATGTATCGTGTACAGACTCAATAGAAAGTCTATGAGCCCGTACTCCAGCTTTTTCGGGAAAGCCAATGCATCGAACAGACATGAAGCGGCTGAGCGCTCACACGAGCGCTTCAGCTAGTTCGTTCTAGCGATTGGTGGGGGTCTCAGTGCTCGAACCCCCACCAATCCACCTTCTGACATGTTACTATGACATGTCAGAAGTTTATCAAACATTTAGCTACACTTTAACTTGGACACAATCCTAAATATCAGATCAAAAGAAAGTCCAAACATAATAAAGTTAGCAAATTGTTTATCAGTTGTCTCCTCAACTATAGATGGGAATAATGACAAAAAGGGAAAAAAATGGGCACTGTGGAAAAGTGTCATGCCATATGCAAAGGAATAGTTTTGGTCTGATGCATAAGGGTGAAGGAAAATATAAGTATATAATGGCATTATTAACAAAACTGACAGGAAGAAAAATCGGGAATTGCCAGAAGGCCCGAGGAGGAGGTAATCCACGAGGTAGGTACTACTTGTGAGTGCTGAAGTATTCTAGGAGAAGAGATCAAAGTGTCATTCACCTCTCCCGATTCCAGCGGCGGGACCCCACTGGGGCCGTAACGTTCCTCTACCCTAGCAAGCGGCCATGTTTAGTAGTCAAGCAACCAGACTAACCACTCCCTGCTTCAGCAACATTATTTGGTCTGCTGTTGTGGCTCTCTGCCTCGAGTAAAGTTGCCATTGAGACCAGAGCCCATAGATAACATCAGTTCTGGCAGCCTGTTGAAAGATGTATTCAGCCGACAGCCCTCGCCGGTATATTAAGGCATTGTGCATTTCTGTATTGCCTTGTTCCTTACTGCTGAGTCCTGACCTTGATCCTAAACCGGACATTGGCTTGTTCCTGGATTCCGCTCTAGTCTAACTTCCTTGTATTGTCATCTGTTATCAGTTGTTCTATCCCTGGTTTTGACCCTTGGACTGTCCACTGCCTATGTTTTTGTCCTCTCGCTGATCAATCTCTTGCTGACAACCCTTAACTCCATGCCTGATTATGCTTCAGTGACTCTCTTAATGATCCTGCTGCCAATCAGTGACTACTCTGGGGAACGTGATCTCTGAATCTGACTGGGAAAATCTATACATCCTTGTGGTGGTTAAGGGTGAAGAACGGGTAGTTTCGTTAGACTCCACACCACAGACGAGTTAGTGTCAAACTAATTGCGGCTCCAAGGGGGAAACGTAACACAATGGGGGGAATTTATCAAACTTTCTATGCCAGTTTTATGTAAAAAAAAAAAAAGTCGCAAACAGCCCAGCGTTGCAGTTTGCATTAAAAATTGCAACTTTTGGGCATTTTACGCCACCTGTGGTGTGACTTACCAAAAAGCGTTGGTGCCTCTGTGGCCTGACAAATCTATTAGAATTTGCGCCAAAAAACTTGCGTAAATTACAGTGAAAATCCCTGTTAGCTCCTAGCTGCCTTAGATTTCCCTCTATGGGGAGTAGTAAGGTAGAGGGTCACTCGTTCCCCTCAGCATGCTGCAGTTCATACAAGGTCCTGACACTGCCATAGAGAAACAGGACGTTGTATGTGATGCAGCACTCAGAACATTCCTGTATTGCTTTGTTCCTGACTGCTGACTCCTAAACTTGATCCTTAACATGACCTTGGCTTGTTCCTGGATTCCGCTCTCAACATGCTCCCTAGTATTGTCATCTGGTATCAGTTCTATCCCTGGTTTAGGCTCTTATCCTGTCCACTGTCTATGTTCTTGTCCTCTCGCTTGCTATATCCAAATTACTCTCTTGGTGACAACCCTTGGCTCAGTCCTTGATTAGGCTTCAGCTACTCATTTAGTGATTCTGCCACCAATCAGTGACT
Organism: Rhinoderma darwinii; assembly: GCF_050947455.1. NCBI lineage: Eukaryota > Metazoa > Chordata > Amphibia > Anura > Rhinodermatidae > Rhinoderma > Rhinoderma darwinii. The sequence continues at coordinate 442,247,329 of NC_134688.1, read as the reverse complement.
TCTCTGGGGACCGGACCTGGAAATCCATCTGTGAAAGTCCATAACTTCTTGCGGGGGTTAAGGATGAATAACGGGGAGATTCATTAAACTCCACACGACAGATTAGCCAGCGCCAAACAAATTGCGTCTCTAAGGGTCCACTTCTCTGGTGAAAAACGTAACACAAAGTGTATTACAAACTAATAGACATTCCAAGGAGCTCATATAAAGGTAAAGCTGTCCAATTGACTGTTCATTAACGGTTGATCTTCCTCTTCAGGTCCAATAGAGAGAGTAGAGCAGTATGATTCTGATTGGAAAAAAAGGTTACATTCCTATAGATACTCAGAATATAAGCACAAACACTTGTTATGGGTCATATTGACAAGTTAAGTCTATCGCTTACGGTTATCCAAAGCCTGCAAATGGAATGAAGACATTGCAGAAGACACGAATAGCAGGTACAGGTAGTATAACATACTATATCATAATATACACAGGAGCAACGTCCCATAGATAATGATGTCAAACTTTTTCTTGAACAGATTATTCGCTTTCAGTCCTTTGACCAGATATGTTAGCACATTATGGAATTTTGTAAGACCTGTCCCTTATTTATTGTATCCACTCTGATAAGTCTGGAAACCATCTTCCCACATCCATAAATTGTGTTTTTATATGTTATTTTCTTAGATGTCAGTAAACTAAAAAGATCAAACATACAAAAGAAGCTTCAAGAACATAATTAAAAAAATAAATCAAGAATACATGTAGTGGTCGATCCAGTCCATCAAGATATATGCTAGTGGGAAATTACTGCGTTCTAACATTAGCTCTAGGGAATTTCTGGTTCCTTTAATCTCATTTTCCTCTGGTGAAGTTAAAGTGGATAGCTTTCTATTTAAAACATGCATTAATAACATATCTACTCACATTTTCATTAAATGGACGGAATCATAAATCGCTAATAATTTCTAAATGGTTACAACATTGGATCACTTAAGAATAGCTATGTTAAAGGGGTTGACCACCATCAGCATACAATTTCAATAGTGTCCGCAGACAATAACGAAAGCCCTAATGAATTTTAATGAGGGAAAATAAGGTAAATAATATATTATTTATATAGCCTCCCCGCCTTACCATGCAGCAGCACTCTCTCCGCAGCCTTGTGTGGGCGGGACATGTTAAAAATGCACAGCACATCCTGCTCTGCCTGCCATCTTGTGAGAAGTACACCATAGTCAACGGCTGCTACACCTCAGCTACCACTACAGCTGTATAATAAAGTGTACCTCACTGTACACCCCAACAGTATAATAGAAATATAGAAATGGTATGATTCCCATCTCTGAAGATTTATTATACCCCCAAAAAAACTTTGATCTCTCTCTATAAATGTGTATATATACACATTTACACACAAACACACACACACACACACACACACACACACACACACACACACACACACACACACACACACATATATATATATATATATATATATATATATTGAAAAAAATCCCACAGCACTCCGTGCTAGTGAAGAAAATGGTGGTTTATTAAGCCACCACAAGCTGCAACGTTTCCGTCCTGCTATAGGACCTTTATCAAGCGTGTATATATATATATATATATATATATATATATATATATATATATATATCAGACAAATATATATAAATATATATATATAAATATATGTACACTATATATATATATATATATATATATGTACACTATATATAATATATATCTATACATACTGTACAGATGCATATTTATTAATATCTGTACAGTATGTGTCTATATGTGTGTGTGTGTATATATAGATATATATACACATACTGTACAGATATAAATATATATACCCAACTGTACAGTATGTGTATATCCCATATATATTATATGAAGGAATTTTGAGGCAGACTTTTTTCTACCTGCAAAATACTCCATGTGAACAGGGCCTAAGGCTGGGGCTGCATGGTGACTTTGGCCACGACACAGGCCACCTGGCCAAAGATCGCTAAGTCCCATAGTTTACACCGCAAGTAATGAAAGTCAATGTGGTCGCGTTGCGACCTGCAAGTAACTGCGACACAGATTTCTTGCAAATGTCATGTAGCGGCAACTTGCGCATTGTGACAAAACCACATTGACTTTTATTACATGCAATTTAGGCTACAAGATCATTGGCTAGGCGACCTACATTGCGCATGGCCAAAGTCGTGTGTAACAGATAGACAAACAGACAAATTAAAAACAACGTGGGGTCCCCCCCATTTTTCATAGCCAGCCAGATACCACGTAGCATCACTACAGATGGTCGGGTACTGGATCGTACCCGGCTCTTCCCAGCACCCCTGGTGGCGATGGGTACCGCAGTGATAATGGGGGTTAGTTGCAGCCTTTTTACTGGCTAACAGTTTACTGGCTAACACTAAGCCCCACCTTAGTAATAGACGATGTCAATCAGACAACTGCCATTATCCGGGCGCTAATAAAGTGTTAAAAAAACACACAGACAAAATAAAATATTTTTTTATTGAAATAAATCCTCTTTGACCATTTTATTTAAAAAAAACCTTAGATCATCGCAGTAGTTCAATCAATCTACGACCTAGTCCAGACAGTCCAGCGGAACCTGGAAAACAAAAAAATAATGTTAGTAATATTTACAAGGGGGGCTGTGTGTGCCAGACACAGTCCCCCTGTAAAAACCACAAAAAAGGCCATACTTACTAGGTAGGTGGGTGGGTGAAAACCCGTTCCTATCAGGACGCAGACGGGTCAAAGAATGCTGCAGAAGGAGTGTGCATTAAATAGTGATAGCCCCTCCCACTAGTCTTGATGGGAGTGGCGAACTAAGTGCTCAAAGGTGTGCGATAAATGAGTGTCAGTGTAGTGCTAGGGTGTGAATGGATGGTAAAAAATAAATATGTATGTATGAAAGTGTCAGAACTGTGTAATAATGTAATAAAAATAAATAAATAAATAAATGTGACGAATAGGGGTCAGTGCTGTGAATAGTACATGGGGTGTCAGTACTATGTGTAATACGTGGAGGGATAATGTGCTGGTCGTCAGGCATGGCGTATCTTGCCGAATAACAGCCTATTTGTAACGCCGCTAGTGTTAGCTAAAGCGGGCTGCTCTGCATTCCAAACCAAACGCCAGCACATCATGCCCTCCCAGCATATAAGACCCGGCTGCGTCCTGAAAAAAAGTGTAGTATACGTAGTAAGAAATATCCATGAAACATGGGGTATTAGTTGTTATTTTGGCCAAAATACGCAAAGCTCGCAACCCAACGTCAAGGGTCCCCAGTGCCTTGCGAGTCCCTAACCAGAACTTTTCGTTCCTAATTTAAAAACACAAACAGAAAAAATGGGACATAGATATCATCAAAACCACAAAAAAGGCCATACTTACTAGGTAGGTGGGTGGGTGAAAACCCGTTCCCATCAGGACGCAGACGGGTCAAAGAATGCTGCAGAAGGAGTGTGCATTAAATAGTGATAGCCCCTCCCACTAGTCTTGAGGGGAGTGGCGAACTAAGTGCTCAAAGGTGTGCGATAAATGAGTGTCAGTGTAGTGCTAGGGTGTGAATGGATGGTAAAAAATAAATATGTATGTATGAAAGTGTCAGAACTGTGTAATAATGTAATAATGTAATCCCCCTGTAGATCGCACCACACCCAGCACCCCTGTAGATAGCGCCACACACAGCCCCCTGTAGATAGTCCCACGCATAGCCCCCCTGTAGACAGCACCACACACAGCCCCCCTGTAGACAGAGCCACACACAGCTCCCCCTTGTAGATTATGCCACACACAGCCACCTTGTAAATAGCACCACACAAAGCCCCCTGTAGATCACTCCACACACAGCCCCACTTGTAAATAGCGCCACAAATGTCCCCCCTGTAGATAGCGCCACACACAGCCCCCCTTGTAAATAGCGCCACACACATCCCCCTGTAGATAGCGCCACACACAGCCCCCTGTAGATAGCGCCACACACAGCCCCCTGTAGATAGCGCCACACACAGCCCCCTGTAGATAGCGCCACACACACACACCCCTTGTAAATAGCGCCACACACAGTTCAGCGGAACCTGGAAAACAAAACAAAAAAGTTTGTAATATTTACAAGGGGTACTGTGTGTAGGTAGTGCCAGACACAGCCTCCCTGTAGATAGCATCACACACAGCCCCCTGTAGACAGCCCCCCTGTAACAGTTGTTAATAGTGCCGTAACAGTTGTTAATAGTGCCACACACAGCCCCCCTGTAGATCGCTCCACACACAGCCCCCTTGTAAATAGCGCAATACATGGCTACCCTGTAGATAGCGCCACACACATCCCCCCTGTAGATAGCGCCACACACAGCCCCTTGGAGATAGCGCCACACACAGCCCACTGTAGATAGCGCCACAGACAGCCCCCTGTAGATAGCGTCACACCCACCCCCCTTGTAAATAGCACCACGCACAGCCCCTGTAGATAGCACCAAACATAGTCACCCTTGTAGATAGCGCCACACACAGCCCCCCTGTAGATAGCACTACACATAGTCCCCCTTGTAGATAGAACCACACACAGCCCTCCTGTAGATAGCGTTACACACACCCCCCTTGTAAATAGCACCACACACAGCCCCCTGTAGATAGCGCCACACACAGCCTCCATGTAGACCGTGCCACACAGAGCTCCCCCTTGTAGATAGCATGACACACAGCCCCCTGTAAATCACTCCACACACAGCCACCCTTGTAAATAGCGCTACACATGGCCCCCTGTTGATAGCGCCACACACAGCCCCCTTGTAAATAGAACCACACACATCCCCCTGTAGATAGCGCCACACACAGCCCCCTGTAGATAGCGCCACACACAGCCCACCTGTAGATAGTGCCACATATGGTCCAGCGGAACCTGGAAGACAAAAAAATAAAAAGTTAGTAATATTTACAAGGGGGGCTGTGTGTAGATAGCTCCACACACAGCCCCCTGTAGATAGCCCCACACATAGCCCCCCTGTACACAGTGCCACACACAGCCCCACTGTAGACAGAGCCACACACAGCCCCCATTGTAAATAGCACCACACCCCCCACCCTTGTAGATAGCGCCACACACAGCCCCCCGTAGATAGTGCCACATAAAGCCCCCATTGTAAATAGCTCCACACACAGCCCCCCTGTAGATCGCTCCACACACAGCCCCCTTGTAAATAGCGCCACACACGGCTACGGCTACCCTGTAGATAGCGCCACACATGTCCCCCCTGTAGATAGCACTACACACATCCGCCTGTAGATAGTGCCACACAGTCCCCTGTAGATAGCGCCACACACAGCCCACCTGTAGACAGCGCCACACACAGCTCCCCCTTGTAGATAGCACCACACAGCCCCCATTGTAAATAGCGCCACACCCCCCACCCTTGTAGATAGCGCCACACACAGCCCACCTTGTACACAGCGCCACACACAGCCCTCCATGTAAGTAGCGCCACACATGGCCCCCCTTGTACATAGCGCCACACATGGCCCCCTTTGTACATAGCGCCACACAACCCCCTCCCCCAATGTACAGTGCCACACAAATCACTCACCCCTTGTACATAGTGTCACAAAACCACCTCCCCCTTGTACATAGTGACCCATAACCCCTTCCCCCTTGTACATAGTGCCACATAACCCCCCTCCCCCAATTGTACATAGTGCCACATAACCCCCCCCCTCCCCCCTTGGACACAGTGTCACACAACCCCCCTGAGTCCTCCCCCTTGTACTTTGTGCCAATCTGCTGCCAGAGTGGAGAGTGGTAGAGGTAGCCTACTGCTACTACTCTCCACTCTGCCTGACGTCACTCACCGTTAGGAGAAGGCAGGAGGTCTTGCAGTGGCCTTTTGACTGGGGTAGAGGCCGGCTCGGGAGTGTACCAGTCCAGTCACCAGACCTGTCACCTGACCGGTGAGGTCAGATGACAGGTCAGGTGACTAGACTGGTCCACTCTCAGGCCAGCATCGACCCCAGTCAAAAGGCCGCCGCAAGACCTTCTGCCACCATCTAACACTGATCGCTTCTGCCCGTCCGGCATGCAGGGCGCCTGTCAGCAGCGATCAGCTGTTTTGATACAGCTGCTCTGCACCCCGCTCTCTTCTCTACCTCCAAGTTGCACCCGGGGCACCAGTGGGACATTTTTCAGACCGCCCGGGACAGCGGTGAGAAACCTTGACTGCCCCGCCGGATCCGGGACGGTTGGGAGCTATGCCTGACGCTGTGGCGCCCAAAAGAGTGTGTCTGTGCCTTGTACTGCAGCTCACCACATTCTAGCCCAAGACATTCCAGCAGGTGCTGCTGCCCCTTCGCTCTGCTGATTGTTGGGGTCCCAGGTATAAAACTCCCACCAAATCATATATCAATGTTATATCCTAGAAAACCCCTTTATTATTTTTTGAATATCTTTTCACATGACACATGTAATTTAACATAGGTGTCAATAAATGTTCTATAAAACGTATGATGTATTAGATGTACATCTGGGCAATGCAGTGTAAGGAATGCCTGCCGATTACATTGCTTTTGGCCACTCAGCGGTGCTTAAAATAAATATAAACAGACCAAGAACTACAGTATAAATAAAACAAAGTCTCACCAAGAATTGTCCTTTATAATAATAATTTATAACACATTGGCCCACATTCACTAAGACAAATGTATCCTATGCCAGTCTAAGCAAAGGAGAGAGTTTGAGTGATTTGCTCACATCTCTTAAAAAATGTAGCACATTTAGAACCCTCTGACAGGCAGAAAATCTAATCTATGCTGTGTACAGGTATAGATTAGCACCTTTTTCCACTTAACTCCTTAAGGCAGAATGACGTACATGTACATCATCTGCCGGACTAGTTGCCACTGAATGACGGTCAGGTTCCTTCTACAATGGTCGGGATTGGAGGTAACTCACTTTCCAGCCATTTAACCCCTTAAATGCTTAGGTCAATAGCAACCATGGCATTTGGGTGTTTTGATGGAGGGAGGAGGTTCCCTCTGTCACTCATCAGCGGCCTGCGAACAAATAGGTTGCCATGGCAGCCCGGGGCCTAACAAATGCTTCCTGGTGTGCCACAACTGTATACGTACTTCTGTCTCCACAAGGAAGAAAAGAAAACCTGGACCGCACATCCACTTGCTACACTTGATCTATTGCGGCTCAGCAAAATAAAACGTACTAACATGAGGTTCTTGGTAAACATTTTGATCAAACTCTATAAGCCAACTTGCTACTTCATGGCGACCACTTTCAAGTGGGTCCCTTCTCTACTAAGTGTAGTATGATACTAGGAGTCCCTGCCTTCCCGCAGAACTGCTGTTCCGTGCTGAACAAAATTATACAGTACGAAACAGCAGGAAGGCTGGGACTCCTAGCATCATAAAATGTCTATGATGCCAGAAGTCCCATTCATCTGTACCGTGGTCGGGCCGGGAAATCCAGCCGACACTTGAACCATTTTTGCAGGACAAGTTGTAGTTTTTCACTGCATTATTTAATGTGTCATATAACGTACAGGGAAACGGAAAAAAATACGTTTTATGGGGTGAAATGGAAAAAACCCTGTGAATTGGGTTCCGTATTTGCAACGTACATCGTGCGGCAAAAACTACATGTTAACTTTATTCTACGGGTTGAAACGATTACGGAGATACCAAATTAGTATAGTTTCTTTCATGTTTTACCACTTTTATAAAGAAAAAAAACTTTGCATTAACCCTCACGTCATTTGTGCCGGCATAGCGCTGAGGAAAGCGCTCTATCATCGGCACTTTCAGTGTTCCTGGCACCACAGCAACCTGCTCACTGATAGTCGAACCAATTGGTTCGGCTACTGAGCATGTGATCACCATGATTAAGTCGACTTAACTTAAAGAGATATTCCAACAGTCCTGAAGGTTCTACAAATAGGTGAAAATTGTAAACTGTTGAGGGGAACTATGCTGTATCCTCACAAATCTCATCTTGAAAATGGTCTCATGTACTATAAACTGCCAGTTCTCATAGACACAATTTTTCGAGCCCACACAGATTGTTGTATTTCCCTCAAAAATACGTTAATTGGGTAAGGAGATCTCCTAATCTGTAAAAATACTCTCCTATGGTATGAGATTTTTGAATTTGGTACCTATTTAAACATTTAAAAAAAACAGCCTACAGGAATGATTTCACATTTTATGTCCAAATGTTTTTTATACAAGGAAGCTGATGACGTTCCTGTATTAATAATTTTTTGCTGCAAATACAATTTAGCACCCAGTAGTTCATCAATTGAAGGCAAGAAGACGTGGTGTCCTTGATCTGCTGTGAGTCTAATGGATGTGTTGTTAGTTTGTCATCTATTGAACAGACTAAAGTATTGCTGAATTCTGAATCCACACTCCCTACCATGGAAGCCACAGGTTGGGGACCTAGGTGCAAAACTATACAAGAACATTGGAAATTGCAATCTACAGTAATTGGTTGCTATGGAGAACACTGTTACAACGAGGACAGCTTTCAAAACTGTGACCCAGTTTGTCTGTCTTTCCTAGTTTTTAGACATCCTTCAGCAAACTTGTGATTACAATTGCCAATAAAACATTGATCTACTGGTGAATTTAAATAAGTTAAAGGAAATGAAACTTCTGGCACCTGAAAAATGAACAATACTAAACCCACTCCGTAGCACGCTATAATTTAAGATATGAAATCCGCCTTATTAATTTGCGGTTAGCAATCAAACATCTCTGTTGTATCTATATTCTCTGTACAAATGTAGCAATTGTAAGACTTTTTTTTTCTTTTGGGAACATGAAGTATATTAGTTCTCATAATTTTTGATCTCTTAATGCTATATTGTTATTGTACCTGCTGTCAAATAATACAATGGCTTGTTTTAGATATTATAAAGCTGCACGTTTTATTGAACCCAGTGAATCCCAGCATCCTATTGTGTATTGTGAATGACAATTACTGTACTTTGTGGAAAGGATATTATTGATTCAGCTCAGTCTTAAAAATAAAATGAGCAAACAAAAGAAATTACAGAAGATGGTCAGGAAAGATGGTGTCTACAGCAAAGACCTGAAGTCCAAAACAATTAGGAAATATTTTTTGATAGGCAGACTTCATTTATGCCAGAAATTATTTAATATAGTATCGGGCTTCAATAATTTATTTCAAGAATTGTTCCTGATGTATATTAACTTCTTCACTACTTAGGTTTGTGGCTACACTGAGTTTTCAGATTTCTTCTTTCTCAAGTCATTAAGAAATATCAGAATATTACTTTTAGGGCATTCCAAAAGCTGGACACCCATTGAAGATATGAATGATAGCAGCCCAGTTAATGGCCAGATCTCTAAAGCCCTGATTTACCTCTGCACCTTGCACTTTCATATTACAGAAATACCAAGAACAGATAATAACTGATTACATATAAACCATTAAAATCAAGTTATAGGAAGCCTATACAAATGCAGTAAGGGAGAATGGGAGCCAAAGGGCTCTGGATGTGTGCTTAGTGCCAGGATTCTTTTGTTCAGATCAAAAAGCAGAGTGACAGACAATATTATCTCCTGATATGTCTGAATATCTGTAGCAAGTTGCAGGTATGTGGACCTACTGGGCCACACCACTGTGACTGTGAGAGTCAGTAATGATAAAGTATCTGGAAGGTCAGAAGTGGGTATATGCTAGACAATCAGGGGGAAGCAGGCCTGTGCAGGATAATGAAGTTTGGCTAGGACACCAGACTGGAGTAGTGCAGTTGTCTCGGACACTGGACTTGGCTCGGACACCGGACTGTAGTAGTACAGTAGTCTCGGACACTGGACTGGAGTAGTGCAGTCATCTTGAACACTGGACTTGGCTAGGACACCGGACTGGAGTAGTGCAGTCATCTCGGACACTGGAGTTGGCTAGGACATTCAACTGGAGTAGTGCAGTAGTCTCAGACACTGGACTTGGCTAGGACTCCGGACTGGAGTAGCGCAGTCGTCTTGGACACTGGACTTGGCTAGGACACCGGACTCAGATGGTGAAGTCGTCTCGGACAGTCGGCTTGGCAGGGGCACTGGACACAGATGGTAAAGTGATCTCGGACATTCGATTGGCACGGGCACTGGATACAGATGGTGAAGTCGCATCGAACACTCGACTAGAACTAGACACAAATACTGGATACGGGAAACTGGATATAGCTAAGGTACCATTTGCAAGACAAACGTAGGGAAGACACATCATTGCTTAGGCAAGTTTGAAGTGCGCAGAGTCCTTCTTAAAGTCCCGGGTGTGCTGGGATTGGACAGGGACTAAGTTGCTGGTGCACGTGCTGGCTCTTTAACACCGGGAACGAGCGCACGCACACCCTAAGAGAAACAGCAAGGGGAAAGAGCAGAGTGTACTGGCGCGTCAGGAGGAGGGGACGCCAGCAAGTCCTGAGAGGCCTGCAGTCGCGGCTGCTGGTAAGTGGGGTATGCGGGCTGTCAGCGACTGTGGGCATTACAATGTCAAAGGATTGAATTCAGATGGAATTCCCATTTAGGGCTTTTTCAGACTAACGAATGTAAACTTGCACTTGAAAAACGGCTGTTTTTCACGTCTGAGTCATGTCCTATTTCCGAGTCCATGTCCGGGCATGTCCTAATTTTTCACAGGCCCTTCACACGGTCCGTTAAACAATGGCCGTGTCAATGGCCCCATAGAAATACATGCAGCCGCATGACGGTTGTCACACTGACTACATATACTTTCATATGAATAAAACCTTAAAGAGGATCTGTCACCAGGTCTGTAACGTCCACAGCCGCGGAGCGTCGTTCTAACTTACCCCCCAACGGCCGCGGCCATGGTCGAGTGAGTGCTGGGCGGCATCTCCCTCCTGAGAGACGCCGGTACTCACTTTCGCATCACTGTACTGGCCCCCATAGGGTGCTCGCCATCGGCCTTAAAGGGCCAGTACACGCACGTTAGAAATCTGTAATTAACCCATAATTCCACTGGACTATAAAAAGGGCTCTGTCCTTTCACTCATTGCCTGAGCATTGTGTTTACCCGTGTTAGTCTTGCAAATGGTGACTTAGTGTTTTCCTGTTTCCAGTGTTCCTGTGCCCAGCTACCTGTATCCTGTGCTATACCTGGTTTTGTGTCCTTGAAGAGTTGGAGTCGTGTACTGCTTGCGTCCACGGCTGCTGTGTTACACTGCGCCTGGTGTCTGCTGCCAAGGTCCCATCTGAGCCAAGTTGTTACTACTGTCTGAACTACCAGCATTGGCGTATTAAACACGCTACTCTGGCATCCAAATGGATGTTTAACACGTTATTATGACATTCCCTATTGTGTTATGTTTTTGTTCAATTTTATTGTAAAACATTGATGTTTAGCACTATGTATATTTATTGTTTTACCTTCTTGACCAACAATGGTATTTTTTTTGCAGAAGACTGAAGACTTCTCTTTAACCCCTTCAGGACACAGCCTGTTTTGACTTTAAAGACGAATCCGATTTTTTTATCTCTGACATTTGTCACTTTATGTGGTAACAACTTTGGAATGCTTATACCTATCCAAACGATTCTGAGATGGTTTTCTCGTGACATATTGTACTTTAGGTTAGTGACAACATTTGGTAGATAAATTCAATATTTACGTGTGAAAAACACCAACATTTTGAGGAAAGGTGCAAAAATTTGCACTTTTCTAAATTTAAATGCATCTGCTTTTAAAACAGATAGGTACACCACACCAAATAGTTACTATTTCACATTTTCCATATGTTTACTATATGTTGGCATTGTTTTTTTTTTTATATTTTTTCTTTTTCTAGGACGTTACAAGGTTTACAATTTTTGCAGCAATTTCTCACATATTCAAGAAAATTTCAAAATTTCAATTTTTTTTATCAGGGACCAGTTCAGTTGTGAAGTGGCTTTGAGGGGCCCATACAATACAAACCCCCTTAAATACCCCATTTTAAAATCTTCACCCCTCAAAGTATACAAAACAGCATTAAGAAAGTTTTTTAACCCTCTAAGTGTTTCACAAGAATTAAAGCAAAGTAGGGGTGAAATGTACAAATGTAATTTTTTTTTTAGAAATTCATATTTAATCTTTTTTTTTCTATAACAGAGGGTTTTACCAGAGAAACAAAACTCAATATTTATTGCCCAGATTCTGCAGTTTTTAGAAATATCCCACATGTGGCCATAGTATGCTTATGGACTGAAACACAGTCCTCAAAATCATAGGAGCACCTAGAGGATTTCGGGCCTCCTTTTCATTAGAATATATTTTAGGCACAACGTCAGGCTTGTGGGGCCAAAATAGTGGAAACAATCCCAAAAAGAAAACATTTGGCAAACTACATCCCTCAAGGAATTTATCAAGGGGTATAGTGAGCATTTTGACCCCACAAATTTTTTGCTGAATTTAGTGGAATATAACGTAGGAAGTTTCCATTTTTACAAGGCATAGAAGGACAAAAAAACACCACAATGTGTGAAAAGCAATTTCTCCTCATTATAGCAATATCCCATATGTGGTAATAAACTGTTGTTTGGACACACGGCAGAGCTCAGAAGGGAAGGAGTGCTATTTTGCTCTTGGAGCTCAAGTTTTGCTGCAATGGTTTTTGGGTGCCATGTCACATTTGCAAAGCCCCTGTGGGATCAGAACATTGGAAAACCCCAAAAAGTGACCCCATTTGCAAAACTACACTCCTCAAGGAATTTATTGAGGGGTATAGCAAGAATTTTGACCCCACAGGGTTTTACCTGACTTTAGTGGAATTAGGCCGTGAAAATGAAAATCAAATATTTTTTTTTCTAATAAAATGTAGTTTTAGCTCAGATTTTTCAATTTTCACAATAATTAAAGGAGAAAATGCACCCCAAAATTTGTAAAGCAACATCTTCTGAGCACAGCAATACCCCTTATGTGGCAAACTGCTGTTTGGACCCATGGCGGGCTTAGAATGCAAGGAGCACCATTTGGCTTTTGGAGCTGAAAAATTTTGCTGGAATGCTTTGCGGCGCCATGTAACATTTGCAAAGCCCCTGCAGGACCATATCAGTGGAAACTCCCAAAAGTGACCCTATTTTGGAAACTACACCCCTGAAGGAATTTATCGAGGGGTAAAGTGAGGATTTTGACCACACAGGTGTTTTGCCAAAATTAGTGGAATTAGGCCACGAAATTGAATAGCTAATTTTTTTTCAAGGAATAAAATGAGAAAAAGCACCCCAACATTTTAAAAAGCAATTTCTCCCGATTACGGCAATACTCCATAAGTGATCAAATTGCTGTTTGGACACACTGCAGAGCTCAGAAGGGAAGTAGCGCCATTTGGAGCTCAAATTTAGCTGGAATGGTTTTTGGGTGCCATGTCCCATTTCAAAGGCCCCTGCAGGGTCAATACAGTAGGAAGCCCCCAAAAGTGACCCCATTTGGGAAACTACACACCTTAAGTAACCTATCTAGGGATATAGTGAGTATTTAGAACTCACAGGTCTTCTGTAGAATTTATTGGAATTAGGCCGTAAAAATTAATATCAACATTTTGTCCACTAAGAAGTTGAATTTTTTCATTTTCACAAGGGATAAATTAAAAAAAATCCCCCCAACATTTGTAAACCAATTTGTCACGACTAAGGCAATACCCCACATGTGGTTATAAACTGCTATTTGGACACACATCAATGCTCTTAAGGGAAGGAGCGCAATTTGGTTTTTTAGAGTGGATATTTGACAAAATTAGTTTTCTGGCACCATGTTGTATTGAGCTAAGGCACCAGTACATAAATTTATCTAGAGGTGTAGTGAGCATTTTGACCCCGCATGTGTTTTGCAGACATTAGTCACAGTGGATGTTGCAGATTGGCAATTGCCATTTTTCCACTGATATGCCATTTCAGTGACCAATATGTTGTGCCACTAGAGACACACACCCCATACATTTTTAAGCGGGTTCTCCAAAATACAGTAATACAACATATGTGGTCATAAACTTGCCGTTTGGGCACACTGTCAGGCTCAGAAGGAGCGCCATTTGGCTTTTGGAGCGTAGATTTTGCTTGGTAGTAGTTTTGTTTGGGGTTTTACTGGTATTTCAGTTTATAATGTGGGGGCACATGTAAACTGGGCGGAGTACATCAGGCTAAATATAAGCGGTGAGGAGTACATCAGGGTATATGTAAGCTGTGAGGAGTACATCAGGGTATATGTAAGCTGTGCGCAGTATATCAGGGTATATGTAATCTGTGTGGAGTACATTAGGATATAAGTAAGCTGTGCGGAGTACATCAGGGTATATGTAAACTGGGTGGATTACGTCAGGGTACATATAAACTTGGCAGAGCACATCAGGGTATACGTAAGCTGGGTGGAGTACATCAGGGCATAATAGGATGATGTAATAATGGGGAGAATGAGTAATAAAATTAATAATCCATGGATTCGTGTAGTACGCTTTGAACCATTCTTTTATACACAGGCCGGGGTTTTTTGGGTAATATACGAAATATCTGCGCTCTAGTATTGCCTAATCTTTGACTTCTTCACTAGCCCTATAAGCAGCACAAGGCCCTAAAGTTTCCTCATCTCCGCTGCTTCTATGGTGTCCACCTGTGTGGTCTAGCAAATGATGATGTGGGGTTTTTAGTAAAAAAAACTACTGGACCTAAAAAATTAGTCAGGGCCGTCATTTAGCATCATTTTGCTTCATCGCGTTGAGTGTCAAAACATGTTACTTTTCCGTTGACGGAGCTGTGTGAGGGCTGTTTTTGTGGAACGAGCTGTAATTTTTATTGGTTCCATTTTGGGGTACATGCGATTTTTCTTTATCACTTTATTCCATTTTTTGGGAGACGAGGAAACCAAAAAACAGCAATTCTAGCTTTGTTTTGTTTTTTCGTTTTTACAGTTTTCACCGTGCAGTATAAACAACATGTTAACTTTATTTTGTGGGTCGATACTATTACATCGATACCAAATTTAGGCTATGTTCACACAGAGTTTTTTGAAGGCGGAATTTCTGCATCAAAATTCAGTTTGGAAGCCGCATTGAGCGCCGCAGGCATAAAACGCAGCGAAATACGCTTTCTCTGCCTCCCATTGAAGTCAATGGGAGGTCAGAGGCGTAAACGCCCGAAGATAAGGCATGTCGCTTCTTTTTCCTGCGAGGCGGTTTTACCGCTCGCGGGAAAAAGACGCCTACACCTCCCATTGAAATCAATGGGAGGCATTTTCGGGCCGTTTGTGACGAGTTTTTTGGCGCGGTTTCCGCGTCAAAAAACTCGTCAAAAAACTTTGGTGTGAACATAGCCTTATATAGTTTTTTTACGTTTTATTACTTTCCCACAATTAAAATATTATTTTCAAAAAAAAAAATCATGTTTTATTTTCGCCATATTCTGACAGCCATAACCTTCTTATTTTTCAGTTGATTTTGCTGTAGGGAGCTTGTTTTTTGCGTAATGACCTGTACTTTTGTGGGTACCATTTTGGGGTACTTGAGACTTCTTTATCACTTGTTATTAAAAAAAATTCTGAGACAAGGTGGCCAAAAAAATATATTCTGTCTATTTTTTTTTACATTATTTTACGGTGTTCACCGTGCCGTAAAAATAACGTGATATTTTTATATTACAGGCCATTCCGAACACAGGGATATGTACTATGTATAGTTTTTTTCAACTTATAAAGGACTTGATCAGGGAAACACGGCGATTATTATTTTTATTACTTAAAACTTTTATTTATTTATTTTTCTTAGGCCCCATGCACACGACCGTATTTTTGTCCACTGGCATATATACGGGTCCCTGGTCACACGTATTCCACCCGTAATTACGGACCCGTAAAAAAACATAATTTTTTTCTCTTGTTTTTTTACACTTACCTGGGGACAATACACTGCACTACTTATCTATTGCAGTGTATTGTAAGGGTATGTTCACACGGCAGCGTCCGTTACAGCTAATATTACGGGGCTGTTTTCAGGAGAAAACAGCGCCGTAATTTCAGGCGTAATGGCATGTTGAGGCGCTTTTTCGCTGCTTTAATTACGGACGTAAATGGAGCTGTTTTTCCATGGAGTCCATGGAAAACGGCTCCATTCACGTCTGAAGAAGTGACAGGCACTTCTGTGACGCGGGCATCTACTTACGCGCCGTCTTTTAACTGCGACGCGTAAATTTACGCCTCGTGGGAACAGACCAACGTAAAACCCATTGCTTTCAATGGGCAGATGTTTGCCAACGCTATCGAGCCGCATTTTCGGACGTAAATCGAGGCGTAAAACGCCCGAATTACGTCTGTAAATAAGCCGGGTGAACATACCCTAACTGTCATTTTCCAACTGACAGTTAGCCTCTTTGGTCCTTACTAGGCTTCCTGGTTGCCATAGCAACCATCGGGGCGGTGGGGTACAGAGTGAACCAGCTCCCTCTGTCAACCACTTCAATGCGGCGGACGCCATTGACAGCCGCATTGAAGGGGTTAAACGGCGGCGATCGACAGTTAGGGTATGTGCACACGCTAGCTTGCTTTTACGGCTGAAAAGACAGACTGTTTTCAGACGTAAATCAGCTCCTCGAATTTTGCGAGGCTTCTCTGACAGCCGTAAATTTTGAGCTGTGCTTCATTGAGTTCAATGAAGAATGGCTCAAATTACGTCTGAAAGAAGTGCCCTGCATATAATGTATATAAGTGTCCCGCATATAATGTATATAAGTGTCCTGCATATAATGTATATAAGTGTCCTGCATATAATGTATATAAGTGTCCTGCACTTCTTTTGACAAGGCTGTATTTTTACGCGTTGTCGTTTGACAGCTGTCAAACGACGACGCGTAAATGACAGGTCGTCTGCACAGTACGTCGGCAAACCCATTCAAATGAATGGGCAGATGTTTGCCGACGTATTGTAGCCCTATTTTCAGACGTAAAACGAGGCATTATACGCCAGCCTAACTGTGATCACACCGTTGCAGCGGGATGTCAGCTGTATATTACAGCTGACACCCGCTGAAGATGAAACGAGCACAGGGCGTGTCTGGCTACATCTACGTCAGATTGCGGTAAGTTACTTGCAATGCCGTCGTACCAGACCCGTGGGAAGGGGTTAAGAACATTTATCAAATCTGTCTCGTGCTGATTGGACAGAATCAGAGGTAGTGTAGAGGGCTCCACTCGGGGAGCATTACTGTAGTTAATGCCCTGTTGGCTAATTACAGTGAATTACCATATTGGGCACCAAAAGATTGGGGGACTATTAGGGTATGTGCACACACACTAATTACGTCCGGAATTGACGGACGTATTTTGGCCGCAAGTAGTGGACCGAACACAGTGCAGGGAGCC
Source organism: Rhinoderma darwinii (assembly GCF_050947455.1). Taxonomy (NCBI): domain Eukaryota; kingdom Metazoa; phylum Chordata; class Amphibia; order Anura; family Rhinodermatidae; genus Rhinoderma; species Rhinoderma darwinii. Next base: position 442,229,940 of record NC_134688.1, on the reverse strand, counting down.
GGGCTCCTAGCATCATACTTATGTACGATGCTAGGAGTCCCTGCCTCTCCGTGGAACTACTGTCCCGTACTGAAAACATGATTACAGTACGGGACAGTTGTCCTGCATAGAGGCAGGGACTCCTAGCGTCGTACATAACTATGATGCTAGGAGCCCGGCTCCCTGCACTGAGTTCGGTCCGGGACTTGCAGCCAAAATACATCCGTCAATTACGGACGTAATTAGTGTGTGTGCACATACCCTTACCCAGAAACAAGGAAAAAAACGGCTCTGGAATCAGAGAGGGAGCGGGCAAAAGGTAATATATGCAGATTGAATGTAAGGACCTATGACAGATCCTCTTTAAGATTTATGTCAAATGATCAAATACTAAGCCTGGCTAATTTAATGCGCTAATTATCTGGAAATTAAATCCGAATATGCCTGTTTTTTGCAGCTAGTATGAATACTAGGATTCTTGTCACATTGGCGTGGGTGAACATTCAGATACAGTGTCTTCCACAGTATTTATCTGATATAACATGACAGAAACCCGACATTTCATTTATTCGCAATGTGCAAGTATTCCCAGAATATAATTGTAAGATGAAGGAAATTAGAGCGTGGAAGGAAACGTTTTGGGAAATGGGAAGAATATGCAAAGTCCATGCAGCTTTTGCCTTAGCTGGATTTAAATGCATGGACATAGTAATGCTTAAGGCCCCGTTCACACACAGTTATTTTGCAGACAGAAAATCTGCCTCAAAATTCCATGTGGAATCAATGAAATAGAATCAGTGGAATCAATTAAATAGATGGGTGGCGTTCTCGGAAGTTTATTAGTGCGGTTTCCGCGTCAAAAAAACTCTGTGTGAACAGCCCCTAAGGGCACATTCACACATGGCAGATTTTGTTCCAGAAATTTCTGTGCCTGAAAATCAGTTCTATTCAGAGTTGGCAACCTACTCTTAAATTATTTCAAGACAACTCAATCAAAAATTACTAACAGCTTAACATTTTTTTACACCCTGACCATTTTTTAGAAGCCGTGCACCCATACCACACCCTTAAAACGGCCTCAACATTATTCCTATTAATCACAAAGACCCCAAAATTAAAAGGATTCTCCAGGTGTTAAAGAAAATATTGTCAGCAGCATGTGAAAAAACCTACAATTCTTACCTGTAACATGCCTGCTGTAACGTCTATGGCCGTGGTCTGTCATTCTGCCATACCCCTGGACGACCGCGGCCATGAACATCCTGCTGCTGTGCTGCCTTGTCCCCCTGCGAGGCGCCGGCACTCACTTCCGGGTATTGAGACTGTATCCCGGAGGGTCCCCGCGCTCGTGCCCGTTCTTAAAGGGCCAGCGGGCGCACATGAAAATCATCATCATCAACTCACTTGATTTCCTGGACTATAAGAAGGCCACCACCCTTCTGATCCTCGCCTGAGCGTTGTTGTTTTCCAAAGTTTGTCTTGCAAATAGTCTCCTAAGTGTCTTCCAGCTTCGCAGTGTACCCCGTACCTGTATCCTGTGCTATCCAGTAACATCCTGGTCTACTGCCGTGCTGAGCTGTTGTCGTGTTGTGCTGCATCTCCACGCCTGCTGCCTGGTCCCAGCCGAGCCTGCCTTGCTACTGTCTACATTGCTTCAGGTACACTTTCTGGGCTATAGACTCTGTACCATACCCGTTTGGCTAGCTGCCATCCCGCTATGCGGTACGGCCCAGTGGGTCCACACCCCGCATCGTGACAGTACGCTCAGGCCATGGACCCCGCTGGTCAATTTAAGGGCATGTCACCCTCCCAAGCCATGCAGGCGGACATGCAGGATCTTCGAGCAAGACAGGATCAACTTCTTGTGGCAGTGGACTCCATGGCACAGCAGCTAGGGGCACTAGCTGCTTCCCTTCCTACCTCTATACAAGCTCCTCTGACAGACCCTCCTGCTACACCTCCCGGCGGTTCCGATCCTCGGTTCTCGCTGCCATTACCTTCTTGGTTCCATGGAGATGCAAGTACGTGCAGAGGATTTCTGAACCAATGCTATATCCATTTTACCCTGCACGCCCGAGCATTTCCATCCGACGGAACCAAGATCGCCTTTATTATGTCTCTACTTGCTGGCAAGGCTCTGACATTGGCGAACCCAATCTGGGAACATCAGGGACCCGAGACTCAATTCTTCCAGGGGTTTGTGCAGTTGTTTCGTACTGTTTTTACGGAGCCAGGACGAGTCTGTTCGGTAGCCACTGCTATCTTCAACCTTCGCCTCCTACCTCCTACCCTCAAGATCCCTAACTCCTTCCATGTCTCCTTGCTGAAGCCCGTGGTCCTGAACCGCTACTCTAGGGACTCCTAGTTCCACAGTGGCTCCTGGCGGCTTGTCAGGTGCTTTCGACATAAGGGAGATTCTAGCCCCCAAGAAGGTGGGAGGAAGGATGTTTTATTTGTTGGATTGGAGGGGATTCGGTCCAGAAGAGAGGTCTTGGGAGCCAGAGGAGAACATCGATGCCCCTGTCCTCATGAGGAAGTTTCCCTCCCGCTCTGGCCCCAAGAAGAGGGGGTGTAAGAGGGGGGGATACTGTAACGTCTATAGCCGCGGTCTGTCGTTCTGACCTATCCCTCGACGACCGCGGCCATGAACATCCTGCTGTTGTGCTGCGTCGTCCCCCTGTGAGGTGCCGGCACTCACTTCCGGGTATGGAGACTGTCTTCCGGAGGATGCGGGCGCGCGCTCGTGCCTGCTCTTAAAGGGCCAGCGTGCGCACATGAAAATCATCATCAACTCACATGATTTCCTGGACTATAAGAAGTTTACCACCCTTCTGATCCTCACCTGAGCGTTGCTGTGGTTTCCCAAAGAATTTGTTTTTTGCTGGACGAGTTGTACTTTATGTAGGTACCATTTTTTGGTACAAATACATTATCGTTTAATTTATAAACATTTTTATTTTGGCGAAAATAAAGAAAAAAAGCAGTTCCGCAGCAGTTTTATTTAATATTTCTATACACTACACCGATCATCATAAATAATGTTATACATTTGTTGTACAGGTTGTTACCGTCATGGTGATACCAAATATGTCTATATTAAAGTTTTGTGACTTATATTTAAAAAAAAAAAATTATTATAAAAAAATGTGTATTTCTATGTAATTTTTGTACTGTTTTTTTTTAATTTAACATTCATTTTTTAAAATTAAACTTCTTTTTTTAATCCCATAGAGGGATTTTTCATTTTGATTTAGATTTTTTAACTGTAATGTTCTGGTATATAGCTATATGCCAGTACATGAGCCTCTTTACTGATTGTACACAGGCAGTTGTTAGGGCACACCTCAGTATGCCCTAACAACAGGAAATCTGGTCAGACAGCCCTGGAGTCCTTCAATGGATCCTGGGCTGTCTGTCCAAACAAGTTATGGGCTTTGATTGCGTCACAGGGATTTTCTGTGACGCAATCAAAGGGAAGTCCCCCTCCTCTTATTCACTTTGAATGCCGCAACCAGCTTTGATCGCGGCATTCAAGGGGTTAATGGCAGAGTGTAGAGGTTTCTCTTCTCTCCACCATTAGAGCGAGGCTGCCGTTGCCCAGCTCCTGATCGCGCACGGAAATGGCTAACACAGGACGAGAAATGTGCGAAGTACCTGCCACTCAGGACGAGCATTCTCGTCCTGTGTCGGCAAGTAGTTAAGGGTATGTTCACACAGGACGGATACGCTGCGTAAAAGCACACAGGGTATTCCTCCTGGACGCCACAGGGAATTTCGGGCGAAAAACCGAAGTCAATTGTGGTGACGTTTTTTCGTCCGGAATGTCCGCTGCGGAAAATAGCAGGTAAAAAAAAAAAAAAAGTTTAGACTTTATACTTACCCATATCCATGGTGACATGTCCTCTGACGTCCTGCAGCCTGGCCTCCTGGAATGACGTTTCATCCCATGTGACCGCTGCAGCCCGTGATTGGCGGCAGCAGTCACATGGGATGAAACATCATCGCAGGAGGTCGGGCCGAAACAGAGAGTTCTGGGTATTTTTTTTTCTGAGTTGCGATATTTGCGGCAGAATCGCAGCTTTTCCGCCGCAAAAAATCTCAATATCTGAAATTTGTTGTAGCTTTTACCACCCATTGTATTCAATGGGGAAAACCCGCATCAGAAAACCAGCGATTCCGCAGCATAAATTGACATTCTGCGGATTAAATAAACGCATGGTAGGTCAATTTATGAATGGGTTTTCTTCGTTTTTCTTAAGCAGCGTGTGGAGATTTGTTGAAAACTCATCCACTTTGCTGTTATTGAAATACGCTGCGGATTTTCCGCAATGAAATCCGTTGTGGAAAAGTATTTAGGCTACGTGTGAACCTGGCCTAAAAATTACAGTCAGCAATGTTGTGTATGAAACAAGCAGAGAACAACACATTGTCATGATCATTTTAATTTATTTATTTATATCTTGTTTATACAGCGCTAACATATGTCGCAGTGCTGTACAGAGATTGTCACTATTTACATCTCCGCAATGGGCTCCTGTTGGAATAATGCTTATTTTTGTGGGTATTGTATCAACGACTTCATAATGTACAGTGCATTCGGAAAGTCTTCAGACCCTTTCACTTTTTTCACATTTTGTGATGTTTAGGCCTTGTGCCAAAATAAAAAACTATTCAAGTTTTCCCCATGATTCCGCACTTCAATACCCCATAATGACAAATTGAAAACAGAATTTTAGAAATTTTTGCTAATTTATTAAAAATGAAAAATTCAAATTTCGCATGGACATAAGTATTCAGAACCTTTGCTATGACAACTTAAATTTAGCTCTGGGGGCCTCTCATTTCTCAAGATCATCTTTAAAATGTTTCTACACCTTGATTGGGGTCCACCTTGGTAAATTAATTTGATTGGACATGACTTGGAAAGACACCACAGTCTATATAATGTCTCACAGCTGACAATGCATATCAGTACAAAAACCAAGCCATGAGGAGGAAAGAACTACCTGTAGAGCTCAGAGACAGGATTGTGCGGAGGCAAAGATCTGGAGAATGGTACAAAAAATTGTATGCTGCACTGAAAATTTCCAAGAGCACAGTGGCCTCCATAATTCTAAATGGAAGAAGTTTGGAACAACCAGGACTCTTCCTAGAGCTGGCAGCCCCACTAAACTAAGTAATTTGGGGAGAAGGGCCTTGGTAAGAGAGGTGACCAAGAACCCAATGGTCACTCTGGATGAGCTCCAAAGATCCTGTGTGCAGACGGTAGAAATTTCCAGAAGGTCAATCATGACTGTAGCACTCCACCAATCTGGGCTTTATCGCAGATGGTCAGAAAGAAGCTTCTCCTCAGTAAAAGACACATGAAAGCCTGCCTGGAGTTTGCAAAAAAGCACCTAAAGGACTCTCAGACTGTGAGAAACAAGGTTCTCTGTGGTCTGATGAAAGCCAGATTTAACTTTTTGGCCTCAATTCTAAGCGTCAAATCTGGAGGAAACCATGCACTGCTCATCACCTTCCCATCCCTATAGTGAAGCATGGTGGTGGCAGCGTCACGATGTTGGGGAATTTTTCAGCGGCTCGGACAGGTACACTGGTCAGTGTTGAGGGCAAGAAGAATGGAGCAAAGTACAGAGATATTCTTAATGAAAGCCAGATCCAGATTGCTCTGGATCTCGGACTGGGCCGAAGGTTCACCTTGCAACAAGACAATGACCCTAAGCACACAGCCAAGACAATACAGGAGTGGCTTAGGGACAACTCTGTGAATGTCCACGAGTGGCCCAGCCAGAGCCCTGACTTGAACCCAATCGAAAATTCCTGGAGAGACCTGAAAGTGGCTGTCCCACCACGGTCCCCATCAAACCTGACAGAACTTGAGAAGATCTGCAGAGAAGAATGGCCGAAAATCTCCAAATCCAGGAGTGCAAACCTTGTGGCATCATACCCAAGAAGACTGGAGGCGGTTATCGCTGCCAAAGCTGCAACTATGGACTGAGTAAAGGATCAGAATATTAAACATTACAAACACTCTGATTTCACTTTGTCATTACGGGGTAGAATGATGGGGAAATACTTACATTTTTTTTATTTTAGCACAAGGCCTCAATATAACAAAATGTGGAAAAATGTAAAGGGTCTGTAGACTTTTCAAATGCATTGTATATGGTTCCTTTCTCTAGGGTTGCGGTCATGTTGTTAATAATGTTCGGTGTAAAAAAACATACACACTGTAATGACGGGGGTTGGGAGACAGACAAGTGAGCCCTAATCTACCCGCCACTATGCAACGGGGTCCCTGCCTACTTGCAACGACCCGCCCTATGCAACGGGGTACAACTGGGCGACGGTCCCTACGCTCAATAAGTGCACGACAGACAAACAGACAAGGGTACACAGAGCTAGGGGGAGAAAGGGGCAGTTGCCCACGGCAACACCCTGAGCAACAAGAGAAGTGAACAAGCCGAGTCAAACCAGGAGAGTACGAGGTGCCAAACGCAGAGCAGAAGAGTAGTGAACAAGCCGGGGTCAATATAAAGCAAGGACAATAGTACAAGAAGCTGCAGCAGGGCCAGGAAACCAAACGAGAAGAATCACAAGCAAAGGAGGAACAGGAAAGGCAGGTATAAATAGACAGAGGGCTGGAGCTAGCTCCGTCTGGCCAGGCTGTGATAGGTTCTCCCACTCCTAAGCCTGCCACCCTGAGTGGTGGAAGATGGAGTCAGTCTCACAGACATAGAAGCAGGTGCAGACTGATTATCTATGGGCGTTAACCCCGAAGCTGTGCCTGGCAGATACTTTACACACACACTCTCACATAGGAGAAAGGGAGAACACAGGAAGAGATGCTCCTGTACGGAGACTGACAAACCTGCTGAGATGTTATACTGTAATTAGAAAAACTTCTCTTTCTCAATAAAAACAATTTATCTGTTAAAATTTATCTGCCCGGACAGTGTTTCGTGGCTTGTTTTCTGCAGGACGAGCTTACGTTTTTAATGGTACATACAACTTTTATTAAAAAAATTTGGGAGGCGAGGAGACAAAAAAACAGCAACGCTTGCATTATGATTTTTTTTTTCCTATGGTGTTCACCAGGCGGGATAAATAATATAATAGTTTAACCCCTTAACATGTCACTGGTACGTGACAGCAGATAAGGGGAAGTATAAAGCGGGCTCAGGGGCTGAGCGCATACCATAATCAGTGGGTGAGGGCTGTGTAATACAGCGGACACCTCACTGTAATGGACGGAATCAAAGATCACTTTGATTCTGCCCGTTTAACCCCTTAAATGCTGTGGTCAATCACGAACGCTGCATTTAAGTTATTAGAATCAGGGGGACACCCCCTCCAATGCACCTAATGAAGGCCCCCAGGTCTGCCATCTTTGTACCAAAGGTCACTGTCAGTATCACAATATACAGCAATACATTAGTATTGCAGTATATAATGCAAGCGATCATACGATTGCTGTTCAAGTCCCCTTGGGGGACTAATAAAAAAAAAAAGTAAAAAAACAGTTAAATAAAGGTTTTCTTAATGTTCCAGAAAAAAAAGTTTAAAAGGTTAAAAAAAAAAAAAAAACCTTTTCCAATTTTTCCCTAAAGCAATGTTAGAAAAATTAAAAGTTAAAATAACTGGTATCGCCACGTCTGTAAAAGTCCGAACTATCACAATATAGCGTTGCTTAACCCGCTTGGCATAAAAGAAAATATAAAAAATAAATTAATTAATTATATATGTATATATATATATATATATTTATATATATACTGTACATCATGCAAATTGCTGTTTATTGGTCACCCTACCTCTCCAAACAAATGGAATAAAAAGTGATCAAAGAATCGCATATACTCCAAAATGATATCAGTGAAAAGTACAGCTTGCCCTACAAAATCACACCGCTAAATTGATGGAAAAATAAAAAAGTTATGGCTCTCAGATTATGGCGACACAAAACATTATTTTTTTTTAGCAATTAGTTTTATTAAACATATCAATTTGGTATTGCCGTAATCATATCAACCTGTAGAATAAGGTGAATATGTCGTTTTTACCGCCTGATGGATGCCGTAAAAACAAAACCGCCCCAAAAATCGCGTAATCGCTGTTTTTTTTTGCTCAGTTCACCCAACAAATATAATTTTTTTCTGTACATTATGTGGTACAATAAATGGTGCTACTACAACTTGTCCCGCAAATAACAAACCCTCATACGGCTATGCCATCGAAGAAATAAAAAAGTTATGGCTTTTGGAAGGCGGAGAGGAAAAAACAAAAATTTACACATTTTAATTGGCCGTGTCCTTAAGGGGTTAAAATTTTTAACTTTCACGGATGCGGTGATACCAATTACGAGAAAAGTGTTTTTTTTTTTTAAATCTTTTAGTTAATCTTTTATATTTAGAAAATGTGATTCAGCTATTTTTTTGTGTCAGTCCCTCTAGAGGACATGTGTGTGATCTCTGGATTGCTCATGCAATACATGTAGAGGTTAATGAGCATATAACCATTGGAAAGGTTGTCAACAGGTGAATTAGTACAGTCCAGACTTTAAATTGAATCATCTTCTCCGAAGATTTTATTTTACTGTTCCTTCACAACAAAACGTACATTAGCACTAAAGACAATTACCGAACTTGATAAAAAGACATTACACAATCTCTTCAGCTTCAGGAACTTGTTTTTCATTACTTGACTGAAGGTAGAAAGTGGCTGGACACTTTTAAGACATCTCACAAAACCACAATCAATTACCAAAGAAACCAGATACATAAGTGATAGAGCTTGAAGAGAGGTTATGACAACATTATCGTTATACAAGCTCTACAGAGAGTTCAGAACCTTAAGAAATACTTTGATTTAATGATTTCAAAACCTGAAGAACCTTTCATGATTTCAAAGAAACAGACAAGTGCAATACTGCGGAGTACAATTTCTGGTCGATGGACTTTACTTAAATAGATGTTATAAAATATAAAAATAAGAATGGGAAATAACCAAGTTTAGGCATAAGTAATTGGGATTTTTATATGCTGGTTTTGGTACTATTTCAAGCGTATCCGGAACACAAGAAATACATAAATCTCCGCTTCACACAATGGAAACATATAAAATGTGATGTAGATAAGAAAAATGGCTAATAAAATATCTGACTGGGATTCCTTGGATCCTTCCTCTTGTGGAAATAATTATTATTGTTATCATGGCGCACAATACATACTGTATAATCCCATGAAAAACATTTATCCTCTATCCACAGGATAATTGAAAAATGTATGATCGCTGCGGGTTGACCGCTGGGACACTTAGCGATCTAGAGGGTCCTATGTCCCCCATTTGAGTGGTAAGGCAGACACGCGTGTGCACTACAGCTGCATTCATTCTCTGTGACTAACAGAAGTAGCGGAGTACATTGCACGGCTATCTCCATCAGTCCCATAATGGAGCAATAGTGCACACGTGTAACCGCCGCTCCATTCAAACCAACAGCGATCATACAATTATCACCTCTCCTATGGACTCTAGCAGTAAGTTCTCAGCTCCACATGAAGTTGTCTTCTGCTGGACAATTGGGATACATTATTGTGTCAGTGCCTGCACTCACTGGAGGATAATGTAGTGGGCCAATTCTGACCCTGCATAATAGACTTACCTTCAACTAGAAATTACAATTTCGGATTGCTTTCAGGTTTACACAGGCCTTTGGGAAATAGAGCCATGGTAAGTCACCTAATGCCTCAACTTCGTACACGATACAACAAAAATGGCACCAGTTTTTGATGCATTTTTTTCATGATTTTTTTTTGTAAAAACAACAAATATGTTCTCTTGTCCTTTTAAGCAAAAAAAAAACAGGAAAACAAATGCCACATGTTGGAACATACCCTAAGAAAAAGGGAGGCAGCTATGTGCCGCTAAGCTTGTAATTGACCCTTTAACTGTCAGTAAATGTGAGTTCTGTACATCCTCAGCCAGAAGAATCTTTTTTTTGCCTTCCCACATTCATATGCATAGGAGCCATAACTTTTTGTAATATTACGTAGGTGTAGCTGTCTGAGGTCTTGCTTTTTGCAACACAAACTTTAGTTATTTTAGGCTCCATTTAGCTATACATATAAATAAGTGTTTAATTTATATTAACTTTTATTATGGGTTAAATGCAGAGAAAAAAGCAATTGCACCCTATTTATTTCCGCAACTTACTGATCGCCACAACTAATGTGTTCATTGTATTGTACGGGTTGTTACGGCGATACCAAATAGGTTTGTTATTTCCGGTTTTCTGATGTGAACTTAGATAAAGTGTTAAAAAATGTTTAAGAAAATAATTATTTTGCCTTTCTTTTAGTAACTTTACTAAATAAAATTTAACTTTTTTTTACTTTTGATCTTTTATTCTACCTATAATATGCTGGCATATAAAGATTATATATATATATATATATATATATATATATATATATATATATATATATATATATATATATATATATATATACATTTCTATATATCAGTACATTATGCCTGTGAGGAATAACTATTGTGGTATTTAGGTATAGAATCCTCTCATAGAGAACAGTGCAGCCTGTGGCTCATAGTTAGTACCTGTAGTATGGGAGGCAGAAACATGGAGTTTGAAACTGACAAAGACCTCTTGAGAGAAGCGGCAGAATAATAATGAAATATATGGAGGCATCCCCCAGCACTGTCAGACTGCCCGTGTATACACAAACGTAAAAATTCAGAGAGCAGCAGTGGGCATCTGCCGGACCCTGTGGAGTGCTGAGAGCGGCCCTATCTACATGTACAGAAAGTGTGTGAAGTCTTTTTCTATAAAGTTGCTGTTTTTCCTGTCAATTCTTATTCATTTATGTCTAGGAAGTGTGAGTCAAACTTGATATTTCATGGGGCCTTGGTCAACTATTCAACCTATAATCCTGCAAGTTAATCCGGTCAGTTTGTGTGCCCTCCAACTGCCATGTCCCTTCTGCTCAGTGGCGTAACTTGGAAAAACTGGGCACCATAGCAAAGTTTTGATTGATTTCCCCCACCCCCACCCTCCCGACAACGAACATTTATCAGTTCTGTGTGCAATGTCTAAATACCGCTAGGCCGCCAAGTTGTAGATCATCTACCCCCCATTTTATGGATCTCATTAATAATGATCCCTTAGTCCTGCTGTAGATAGTGGCACACAGCCCTCCTCTTGTGGACAGTGCCTCCCAAACTTATATAAAAAAAACAAATAGGACTAACCTAGCCCCATTCTCCCCACAAATGGAGCTGCTCCACAGCCTCCTCGGTAGACTACGAGATGCAGACAGGACCCTAACGTGGCCTGTAGCCTAGTGGATGTCAGAGCAGGGAGCTAGCTTCCTGCTCTGCCATAGTATTCAATTGAATTTGCGTCCGAAGGATGCAGATACGATTGAACGTGGCAGTCGCCAAGGGCCCTGCTGCTAGCGACACCTCCGGGCATGAGGGGCCTGTGTCGTCCGGCCCATGAATGTTATGTGCCGGGCGGCACGGGTCCACTTATGCTGTGGCCTCCTGTAGCAGCCGCTATAGCGGTAGTTCTGCCACTGCTTGTGCTTCCTATTGGGTACAGCGAGATATGTACAGCTTGTATTTATACAAAAATAATTTGTGGTGCATAAAAGCCAAACCCTAACCCCTTGGAGTGCAAGGAACTGTAGATCTGTGGTCATGGAGCTATTCTAGTAGCTGTAGAAATCAAAAGCGCTTACTGCCTAGAAGAAGGGCACTTAATGCACAGGATTTTTGGAGAAACACAACACCATCAAACTGAGCCAAGTCTAAATGGAAAGCTTTACTTTAATAAATAAACTGTATTCATGGAGTGTCTGGTGACATCAAACAATCTCGCAGGACTTTGTCTGTACCTAGTGGCGTAGCTATAGTGGTCGCAGTTGCGACTGTGCCCTTAAGCCTGGGGGGGCCCACGGGGCCCATGTTGCCACACAGCATGCTGATTAAATAAATTTTCTGTGCCGTGAAGCTGGCACTTCTTGGTTACGGTCTCATGGTACACTTAGTGTACCATGTGACCGTGACGTCACGTCAAGGGCGTTCCAGCCATCGTGGAAGAGACAGTGCGGAGGACTCCAGATGAGCCGCAGAGTCTGTATTGTAATGTATTATACTGTATTGTGTTGTATTGCGCTGTCTGTGTTTGCAGTGGAGAGCGGGGGCCCGTTAAATTACAGCCCCCCTCCTCTCTCCACCGCAAACTGCACAATACAACACATTACAAACTGTGGGTCCCCCTGGGGGGTCATGTGAAGACCTCCGGGGGGTCGCGTGTCACTCACCGAGGTCCCGGTTCCATTCAATGCTGGAGCAAAAAGCTGACGACTCCTTGCTCCAACATTCGCTGTGTCCTAAGTGGCTCGATGCAGGCAGGCGTGAAATAGCGACTTCATCGCGCCTGTCTGTGCCAAGTGACTCATAGCACAGACCGGAGAAGGATCCTCCACCTGGCGTGGGAAAGGGGATAGGTTATTATGTTATTTTTCTATTATGCACATATGGGGGCATTATACTGTATGGGGGGGGGCCCTGATATGGCGGGGGGGAGCATTATACTGAATGGGGGGCTGATATGGCGGGTGGGCATTATACTGAATGGGGGGCTGATATGGTGGGGGGTATTATACTGTATGGGGGGCTGATATGGCATGTGGGCTGATAAAATGGGTTGGGGGCATTATACTGTATGGGGAGGCATTATACTGTATGGGGAGCTGATATGGGGCATTATACTGTATGGGGAGCTGATATGGGGGGCATTATACTTTATGGGGAGCATTATACTGTATGGGGGCTGATATGGGGGCACTATACTGTATGGGGCAGCTATGTGGGTAATTATACTGTGGGGCTGATATGGGGAGCATTATACGGTATGGTCAGTTATGGGGGGCATTATACTGTATGGGGCAGCTATGGGAGCATTTTACTGTGTGGGGAGCTGATATGGAGGGGCATTATACTGTATGGGGACATTATACAGTATGGGGGTTGATATTTGGGGACACTATACTGTATGGGGCAGCAATGTGGGGAATTATACTGTGGGGGCTGATATGGGGAGCATTATACAGTATGGGGCAGTTCTGGGCAGGCATTATACTTTACTGGGCAGTTATAGGGGCATTATACGGTGTGGGGGCAGCTATGGGAGCATTATACTATGAGGGCTGTTGGGCAAGGCGGCTGGGCATAGGCGCGCGCAGGGGTCTGGTGATGGTGGTGCTGGGCCCAAACTGAAATCTTGCACCACGGCCAATGAGCCTTTAGCTACGCCCCTGTTTGTACCCAAGTCATAGCTTTTTGGCGGAGGAAATAAGATAAGTATTTTGACATTGTGTAACCAGTTAATGAATACTGCAGAATATTTGTCTCTATTGTGAAAGTTAACATGGCTAACATGATCACTATGTCACCAGAAAGTTCTTAGAATGTGGAAGTATATTACTGTAACTGATAAGAGTTTCATTAAAGAATGTTTTTACAACCACCTAAAAATTTTAGATCAGCTAAATTTCTTGAAAAGCCGAGGATCATTGACTATAGGCATTCATTAGGAGTTTGGCAACTCCTCAGCATACATTAATGGAAAATCCATGGCAGAAATCTATCAGAAAGTATGAAACTGCTCTTCTAAGTAAAGAGCAGAACTTTGTGAACAATTTTTCTATTTTAAATTTGGTATCTGTCAACCTTTAAACAATATTTCTGTGATATTGTGATAGGACATATATTTAAACACCAGTTTAGAGATAACGGATATCAGGCTAGTACGCTTTATGAAAGTGCTCACTGACCTTTAAGAGAAATTAATGGTTTTGTCTAGGATTTAGATGGATGGTGCACTTGTCTCAATCAATAAATTTAACGACGGTATGTGTCATCGTAGAGGATTTCTCTTCACAGCTTGTGCTTAAACTATATCGAAATTAGGGTATAACTATTGCAAAGACAAAATTTTAAACCTGTTCTGTAAACAAAAATTACAATTTTACTTTTCTTTAAATTTGCAATTTGTTTTTAATTTGTGTTTTGCTTTTTTGGTAGATTTTTAGATTTGTTTCTACTGACCTAATTCTGTCATCGATGTCCCTATGATATATATGAAGATTGTTAACTTGTCACTTAAAACTTTCCACATCAGAATACAAATTGATGAAGTGCTGTACAAAATATGAATTCAAAGAAAGCCTAAAAGTGCTTTTCAGATAATTTTGGAAAAAAAACACCTAAATTATTACACAATGTTTGTATATCTAAATGGGACATCCCCTGTTCACATGTCCCGTTATAGCATATAGAGGTCATAGGAGTCCCCTGCTCCAGTTGTACTTCAATTAGCTTTGACTGCAAAGAGAAGCTACCACTCTGGTGGACCAGACCCATCCACGTATGGTTGAGCATTCCTTTGAATAAGTGCAATTTAATAGCACATTTCAAATGTGCGTCCACCCTAAACTTCTTGCATTGATAAAAGATTAGACAACCCCTTTAAGGCTGGTTTCCACGTAATGTAAACACTGTGGAATTTCCGCAATAGAATTCCGTGCAGTAATTCCACAGCATTTACAGTAGCAGCAAAGTGAATGAGATTTGAACAACTCTCTTGCCCACGCTGCAGAAAAAAACTGCCAGTGAAAACGTTCATACATTGACACACAGTGCAGATTTTAAATTTGCAGCATGTCAATTTATTCTGTGGAACCACTGATCTTTTGTTTTTCCCATTCATATCAAAGAGGAGGTAAAAGCTGCAAAAAATAGAAAACTATGTGATTTTTGTGGCGGAAAAGCTGCTCCACCGCAAAACACGCAAATCTTAAATTATTTTTTTTTTAAAAGCCAATACTACACCTAGGCATTACATAGTTACATAGTTACATAGTTTGTACGGTTGAAAAAAGACACATGTCCATCAAGTTCAACCAAGGGATGGGAAAGGGGAAGTAAAACATTTCTACACATAGCAGTTAATATTTTTTTGTTCTAGGAAATTATCTAAGCCTTTTTTAAAGCCATCTACTGTCCCTGCTGCGACCAGCTCCTGCGGTAGGCTATTCCATAGATTCACAGTTGCATTGTCATAGTGACACGTTTGTCTGTTCTGAGTGCAGCCCGACCCCTTGGGATGACATTTCATCCAATTTGACTGCTGCATCCAATCACAGGCTGCAGCGGTTATATGGCCTGCAGCGTCATCCCAGGAGGCCAACCTGCACTAAGAACAGAGGGACGTGTTGCTATGCCAACCCCCAAAGGGTTAGTTAACTTTTTTTATTTTTTTTTCAGCCCTGTTTTTGCAGCGGACATTCCCACCCAAAAACCTGCACCACAATTTGGTGCGGTTTTCTAGGCGGAAATCATTGCGGGTTCTAGGTCGGATATGCTGTGCACTTTTACGAAGCGTACCCGACCCGTGGGAACTCATTGGAAAAAATACCCCAACATTTTAGTACACACTATTTTTCAACTACTGTAGGGGTCTGGTCATAATGGAATTCCTTTTTTTACAGGATTAACCACTTAAGGACGCAGCCACTTTTGGACCGAGCCTCATTTTTTTTTAATCTGACATGTGTTACTATATGTGGTAATAACTCGGGAATGCTTTTAGCTATCCAAGCGATTCTGAGACTGTTTTCTCGTGACATATTGTACTTTATGTTAGTGAAAAAATTTGGTCGATATATTCTATATTTTTGTGTGAAAAACACCAAAATTTAGAGAAAATGTGAAAAAAATTTGCATTTTCTAAATTCAAATGTATCTGCTTGTAAAACAGATAGTTATACCACACAAAATAGTTACTAGCTAACCTTTCCCATATGTCTACTTTAGATTGGCATCATTTTTTGAACACTCTTATTTTTCTAGGACGTTACAAGGCTTATAAGTTTAGCAGCAGTTTCTCACATTTTCAAGAAAATGTCAAAAGCCCATTTTTTTAGGGAACAGTTCAGTTATGGAGTGGCTTTGAGGGCCTTATAGATTAGAAACCCCCACAAATCACCCCACTTTTAAAACTGCACCCCTGAAAGGCGTTTCACTGGAATTAAAGCAAAGTGGAAGGAAAATGTGAACATTTCATTTGTTTTTTGCAGAAATTCCATTTGAATCTATTTTTGCTGTAATACTGAAGGTTTTACCAGAGACATACAACTGAATATTTATTTCCCTGATTCTGCAGTTTTTAGAAATATCCCGCATGTGGCCCTAGTGTGATAATGGACTGAAACACCGGCCTCAGAAAGAGCACCTAGTGGATTTTAGGGCCTTCCTATTCTTAGATTATATTTCAGGCACCATGTCAGGTTAGAAGAGGTCTTGTGGTGCCGAAGCAAAGCAAACACCCCAAAAAATACCCCATTTTGGAAACTACACCCCTTGAAGAATTCATCTAGGGGTGTAGTGAGCATTTTGACCAAACAGGTGTTTCATAGATTTCATTAGAATTGGGCAGTGAAAATGTAAAATGACATTATTTTCCAATAAGATGTAGCTTTACCTCCAAATTTTTTATTTTTTCAACAAATAAATGAGGAAAAGTACCCCCACATTTGTAAAGCAACTTCTCCAGAGTATGGAAATACCAAACATGTGGTCATAAACTGCTGTTTGGGCAAACGGCAGGACTCGGAAAGGAAGGCACGCTATTTAGCTTTTGGAGTGCTGGATTAATTTCTCTGCACCATGTCACATTTGTAAAGGTACTAGTGCAGTGTAAACCCCCGAAAAGTGACTCCATTTGGGAATGTTTCAAGTGGTATAGCGAGCATTTTGACCCCACAGGTGTTTCATACACTGGGCAGTAAAAAAAAAAAAATTTAGATTTTTTTCAAGGAAAATGTTGCTTTAGCCCCAAATTCATCATTTTCACAAGGGGTTAAAGGAGAAAAAGCACCCACAGTTTGTTACACAATTTCTCCTAAATACGGCAATACCCCATTTGTGAAGATAAACTGCTGCTTGAGCATGTGGCGGGGCTCAGAAGGTAAAGAGCACCATGCAACATCTGAGGCCTCCTACGATGGCATTTACTGCCCTGTGTCATGAAAACAGAGGCTCTGGGGTGTCAAAACATTAGAAACCTAGAAAAGTGACCCCATTTAGGAAACTAAACCCCTCAAAGAATTCATCTAGTGGTATAGTGAGAAGATTTAGATTGTAATGTAACACCTTTCAAGGTATTCATCTAGGGGTATAGTGGGAATTTTTAAGGGGTATGATAAGAAATACTTTAATTTTAGTAACGAAGGAGGACAACCTGGAAAACCCGGAATGGAGGGAGAGGGAATGGCAGGTCCCACTACCAACCTACCCACCATTCCATAAAATCCAGTCCAAAAAATAAATCAAAGGCCTCAGCAAAAAAGATTTGCTGAGACAACCAATCTCATCTGGATTTATTCCTCTCACCCAGATTTGCAACATAGGTGAGAAAGACACTTCCTCGGGTCCTTGGTGTAGTGAGAATTTTTAGTTTTGTTTGAGGTGTTTTTTTTTACAAATTTTAAATGATCAAATTTTAAATGGGGCTGGTCAGTAAAAAAAAAATATAATTGGTCATGGCCAATATGGGAGACAGAAAAGGTGAATGAAGAATAAATAAATAAAAAAATCCAAGGAGGTATGGCATATTTTGAAACATTGTTTCATGCACAGGCCGGGATTTGTGGGACAGGTCTCACAATGGTATGTGGTGTCCTTACGAATGCCTCGCTTGTTTTTTTTTCAGTGGGGGGGATTTCTGTGGGGAAATGCTGGCCGGGAATTATCCTGCTGATGGAAGAACCAGATGAACTGCTCTCTCCTACCTGGTCATCAAATATTAGGGACTTGATTAACTTTTCCTGAAAAGGCAGGAACGTATCCCCACTGCCGGCATATCTGCAGAGGACAAAGGCGTTGTATAAAGCCATCTGTATAAGATGCACAGACAGCTTTTTATACCATACCTTGGTCTTGCGCATGGCGCTGTATGGTTTTATGACCTGGTCAGACAGGTCAACGTCACCCATATATTTGTTGTACTCCTGTACACAATATGGTTTGGGTACTTGGGTGGTGGATCCACATACAGGGACAAGGCTGCCTCTGCTGTCGTGAATGCTGGTCAGTATAAGGACGTCCCTTTTATCCTTATACTTCAGAGGCGGGGCCTAAAAGGCTTTCGTAGCCGGCTCAGTAGATGAGCTAGCGTCATCAGCGGTGGATGTCAGCTGTATGTTACAGCTGACATCCACCTGTAAAGGCAGGAACCGTAGCTAGCTCTGATACCAGCCATTAACCCCTTAGATGCAGCGATAGAAAGCGATCACTGCATCTTAGTGATTGGCAGCAGATTGTCAGCTCTACACTGCAATCGCAGGGCTGCCGACTGCTGCTATGGCAACAGGAGGCCTAACAATTGCCTCCTGCTCCGCCATTTCGGAAGCCTAATTGGCTTGCTGTCAGGGAATCACTGACAGATCGAATACATTGCACTACATATGTAGTGCCATGTATTAGAAAAAAAATCTGACAGTTGGAGCTTCAAGTCCACTAGTTGGACTAAAAAAAAGTGTAAAAAAGAGTGGAAAAAAAAGTTTTAAAAAATCTAATAAAAGTTTGAAGTAATAAAATAAAACACTATCGCCCCTTTTTCCTTATCAAGTCCTTTATTTCTGAAAAAATAAATAAACCTTACATATTTGGTATCGCAGCGACCGTAACAGCCTGAAAAATAAAAAACCCGTAAAAAAAACCCTTTAAAAAACAATGACAGAATTATTTTTTGGTCACTTTGCCCTACAAAAACTGAAATAAAAAGTGATCAAAAAGTCACGTGTATCCAAAAATGATACCTATAAAAACTATAGCTCGTCTCGGAAAAAACAAGCCCTCATACAACTCTGTTGACTAATTTGAAATGTAAAAGTTATGGTTCTCACAACATGGCGACAGAAAAAAAATACAAAAGTAATTCTATTGTGCAAAAATTTGTAAAAACATAAAAAAGTGCTATAAATTAGGTATCACCAGAATCGTACTGGCCTGTAGAATAAAGTTATAAATTACATGTTAACGCATGGTGAACGCTGTATAAAAAACGTAATAACTATGCCAGAATTGCTGTTTTTTGGTCACCTTGCCTCCCAAAAAATTAGGATAAAAAGTAATCAAAAAGTCGCATGTACCCCAAAATGGAACCAATAATAACTACAGCTCGTTCCGCAAAAAAACTGCCCTCATACTACTACGTCTATGAAAAAATAAAATTAGTTAAGGCTCCAATATGTCAGGAAATAAAAAATATGCAGTTGTGCAGATCAGAGGGGAACATTTCTTCTGTTTCAAGAGGCGATTTGTCAAGGCCCTAAAATTAGGGAACCAGGAAGGGTAGGACCCAAACATATATCTGCTGGAAGCGAGGGTGCCAGTATTATACCAGGACAACACTTCCCAGCAAAATTCCCCAAACTGCAAAGGTGCGGCGTGTGGACCAAAAGGGGGATAAATAAGGACACCATTTATCAGTGCGACACTGGCCTGTGCAGAAAGGATTGCTTCACAGCGTAACACACATCTATGGATTATTTTATTCTTTTTTTTATCCCATTATTATACTACTTGACTATGCTCCTGATGTACTCTGCCCAGCTTACATGTACCCCCACAATATAAACTGAAATACCAGTAAAACGCCAAACAAAACTACTACCAAGCAAAATCTACTCTCCAAAAGCCAAATGGTGCTCCCTCCCTTCTGAGCCCAAACAGCTGTTTACTTCCACATATATGGCATCACCATAGCCGGGAGAACCCTTTTAACAATTGTTGGGGTGTGTGGCTTCAGTGGCACAACATATTTGCCAGCGAAATGGCAT
Source organism: Rhinoderma darwinii (assembly GCF_050947455.1). Lineage (NCBI taxonomy): Eukaryota > Metazoa > Chordata > Amphibia > Anura > Rhinodermatidae > Rhinoderma > Rhinoderma darwinii. The sequence goes on along the minus strand of NC_134688.1, from coordinate 442,210,036 downwards.
ATCTCATATCTAGAGAAAAAAAAATTTTTTTTACTTTGCACCATCTGCAGTGCAATATTTATGGGAAAGACCTGTGGGGTGAAAATGCTCACTACACCCCATAATTAATACCTTGAGGGGTGTAGTTTAAAAAATGGGGTCACTTCTAAAGTAGACATATGGGGGATGTTAATTAGTAACAATTTTGTGTCGTATAATTGCCTGTCTTACAAGTAGGTACATTTAAATTAAGAAAAAATAATAATTTGTGCAATTTTTCTCAAAATTTTGGTGTTTTTCATAATTAAATACTGAATGTATAGACCAAGTTTTACCAATTTAGCAATTTTACAAATTTAAATGTATCTGCTTATAAGATAGATAGTAATACCACACAAAATAGTTACCAGTCAACATTTCCTATATGTCTACTTTAAATTGGCATCGTTTTTTTTAAATTCTTTTCCCTGGGACATTACAAGGCTTAGAATTTTAGCAGCAATTTCTCACATTTTCAAGTGTTAAATACTTTTGTGTCAAAAAAGACAAAAGTATAATAGGTATGATACCTTTATTGGCTAACCATAAAAGTTCTATATGCAAGCTTTCAGAGCGCAGAGGCTCCTTCTACACTATTTTTTACTGTACTTCACATTTTCAAGAAAATTTAAAAAGCCTTTTTTTTTTTAGAGACAATTTCTGTTCTGAAGTGGTTTTGAGGCCCTATATATTTAGAAACCACCCATAAAATAGCCCCATTTTAAAAACACCAACTCTCAAAGTATCGAAACAGCATTTTAAAAGTTTCTTAACCCTTTAGACATTTCACAGGAATTAAAGCAAAGTAGAGGGGGAATTTACAAATCTTTTTTTTTTTTTTTAAGAAAATCTGTTTTAAGACTTTTTTTTTCTGTAACACAGAAGGTTGTACCAGAGAAACGCCACACCAGCAGTGACTAGCAAGGAGGGAGGTTGTGTGTTTGGGAGCTGCTGTGTGTGTGCTGTGCCTGTGTTGAGTGGACCACACCCGAGATCCAGGGAGTTTCCTTTCTTTCACCAGCCCAGGTTTCTATCACCTGCCTGGGCTAAGGAAGCTTCCCTGAAGGAGGCTCCATTCATACATGGAGCCTCAGACCTCTACCCCCTGGAGCATGCAGGCGGGGGGTAGGGGGTCTTCCCAACCTGCTGGGAGCGTGCAGCCAGCATCAGGGGTGAGAAGGTCATCCCGTGGAAAGATCTGTGCGGCCCCCCCTGATGCTGGGGCTCTGGAAGGAGCCAGGAGGAGAGACATGGCGGATCATCCAGGTGGAGGACCAGAAGGCCCAGCAAGGCCAGATGCCAGACCTGAGGACCAGAGCACGGTAGAGGAATGGGGGCTACTGCGGTCGGGAGAGTCGGTGGAAACCTTCAGCTCCCGCCTAGCTGCCCGGCTGGAAGAATACCGGGACCTCGGTAAGTCCCTGCGGCGGCTTCGTGAAGATCTGGCGGTCGCAAGGGGACGAGCCGCGAAAACATCAGGCGCTAAGAGGTCCCGGTATAATCTACAGGTAAAGACAATTTTGGAGGAAATTAATATGGTGGAGGAGAGGAAGATGGAGATTGTGGTCGGTGGGGGAGCCTTCGGGGAGAAATTGGAGAATGATGAAAGGTTTTCCCTGATGGCGTCCCCCACGCAAAGTAATGAAACCCCCTGCAAAAGGGGAGTAAAGGCATTGGCTGCTAAAAGTGCAGAGGCAGTGGAGGCCGCAAAAGTGGAGGCCGCAAAAGTGGAGGCCGCAAAAGTGGAGGCCGCAAAAGTGGAGGCCGCAAAAGTGGAGGCCGCAAAAATGGAGGCCGCAAAAATGGAGGCCGCAGAAGTGGGGGCCACAGAAATGGAGGAAAGCGTGGAGGTGGAGAGGACGCCAACCCGGGAGGAGACGGGCTCGGAGGACCCCTGGGAAGGCAGTAACGGAGGGGCAAGTGGGGAACTTTCCTGCAGCCAAGTTGTGCAAAACTTTGAATCGGGCAGTGGGCACCCTCCGGGGTTGCTCACGCAAATACGGCTGCAGGAGTCCCCAGTGTCCCTCCAGAACTTTACTTTTGGAGATGAGTTGCCACCGGAGGAGGAGAGAAAAAAAAAGAAAAAATTATGGAAGTTGAGGCGGAAAAAGGCAAAGGGGAAGACAGGTGGAGTATCTTACAAATATTCCTACCTGTCTTCCTTGCGTTCCGGACCGGGTGAGAGCTCGGTTCGGGACGCAAACCCCGCAAATCCCCCAGCTCCGGCCTCTGCAGTGGGGTCGTGGCGGGTATGTGGGCAGAAAGACATGGTGCTGGCTTTGAGCAATGTGGCCAAGATGGCGCCAGACGCCGTCTCCTGTAAAGGAGGTGGTGTCGATGGCCACGTGGCGCTAGGGGGCGTGTCCCCGTGTCCGGCGGATGAGGAACCTCAGAAGCCGGTCTCTGGCGCAAGCCGGAGGCCGGGGGACGGGGGGAACCGGAAACCGGATGTGGCGCCGAAAAACCGGAAGTCCGCTGGTCATGTGACTCGGCCGGCGGACGCACCAAAAAGTGTTGCGGCAGCGAGTTGTGGCGGTAGAAGAGGCTCCGGCACTGCTGGCCACCCCCCGACGGGAGGGGGGGGTGGTTTGGTGCCGGGAGCGGCTCTAGCTGTGCCTGCGGCCCCTCCATCTGCATCGCCGCAAGGCGGTGGGAGGGGTTTAGCGGGCACGGGGGGTGACGGCACCCCTCCTCCCGAACATCGCATAGGTGGCGCAGCAGAAATGGAGGTCGGTGAAGCGGAGGGTGCTGAGGGATTGCCGCCTGAGATATCCGGCGGCGCCCCAGAAGTAGCGGCACCTGATGATGTGGAGACCCCAAAAACAACATATAAAAAGCCTATGGACAAAAGGAAGAACTCCGTTACCAGCCTGGCCGGTATGAAAGTTCTGGAGAGGAATGTAAGTGGAAATGTAAATATTGATGGTAATGTTAGTAGTGTTGGTAATATTGTTGGTGGTGGTAATGTTGTGGATGTTAATGTGGGTTGTAATATTGTGGGGGGAGTGTCAACCAGTGGCGGGCCGGTTGCTCCTTCTGCCAGAGCGCCCGGCAGGTCGTATGCGGGCGTTGTGGTGGGGGGACCGTCGGCCCACCCATCCTCATCTTCTGGGCCCGGGGACGGCAGTTTGCAACAGCGCCTCCTAGAAGCCTTAAGGGAGGGGAAGCAGACGATAACAGTAGGGGGAGTGCAGAAGGACCTATCCTTTTGGATAAATAGGTATGGTCTGGATGCCTTCCGAGAGAGACGGGGAGATCAGTGGTCGCTCCCAACAACCGGGCCGGCCGTGGCCAGGAGGAATGTGGTCCGTCTCCAGTGGCGTGGCAATGATGCGTGCCCTCCTCGTAAGAGGGTGGTGGAGCTGCTGCTGGAGATGGGCTTCAAGGCGAGTGACATCTACGCCTTGATACATCCTCATGGTACGGCTGAGTTTGACATCAGCTTTGTTCAGCCGGGGGGCCTTGAGGTCTTCTGGGGGAACTATGAGCTGGTGAAAAGCGAGCCCGGCTGGCGAGGGTTTGCTGCGCAAGCAATCTCTCGCCAGAATGGTCTCAGGAAAGTGACCGTTCTTACCCGTAACGAGTCGCTTTCCTGTGTGGACATCATGACCTGGTTGGGAAGATACGGAGAGGTAGCAGAGATGCCACGGAAGAACTGCGATGAGTTTGGCATCTGGTCGGGAGCCTGGACGTTTATGGTCAAACTTAAGCGTCTGGGGCAGACGGTGTCCCACATACCATCATCTGCTTTCTTGGGAAGAGATCGAATCCTTGTCTTCTACCAGGGGCAGCCGAAGCTGTGTCACCGGTGTGGCGACCCCTCACACTTGAGCGCAAGCTGCACTGTGCAGAAGTGCGCTCATTGTGGGGGGGTAGGCCATCTGGCCGCATCGTGTGAGCAGATTAGGTGTAACCTGTGTGGTGACCTAGGTCACCCTTTCAGTCGGTGTCCGCGCTCAGTCGTCAATGTCTGTTCCAACCCTACGGAGAATGTAAGGAGGGAGGTCTCCGTGGGCGAGGGGGCGGACAGAGACGATAGAGCCCAAGAGCAAAGGACGAACGCCAGGAGGGGACCCCCTTCTCGTCAGAGAAGGGCGGAAAAACGCAGAAGGGAACGAGAGCTGAGGAGGACCCAGGAAACTGGGGACTCCTCTGGCTCGGACCTGGATGCCCCCCAGGATACTGATGCTCTTGGGGGGGCCGTACTGGATGAGGAGATAAGGAGGATAGAGAGAGAGCAGAGGGCTGAGGACTCCCAGTCCTCCCACTATGAAAGTGTGGAAGAGGAAGGGAGGTCACAGCCTAAAACAAAACAGGGGACACCGGGTAACATCAAAACAGGGCTAAAAACATCTGGCCCTGCCCCGGCCAAGGAAGGCAAAACCTGCACCCCCCTGGTGTGCTCCCCCAACCGATACCGTGTTCTCATGGATATTCCAGACCCCCAGGCCGGGGGGGAGAGCACGGTAGGGAGTCTAGGTGTCGTTGAGCCTCCTCTTCTGCGGGGGCCACTGTCCCCGGGGGAGGGGGTCGGCCCGGACCCAGGAGATGAGAATGGGAGGGGGGTGGTGGAGGTTATGGACTCCTCAAAAACAAAAAAAAGAGGTAAAGAGGGTGAGGGGTCCTCCTCAGAGGAGAAAGCAAGGGGTGGGAAGAAGAAAACCGTCTAACTCAATCATTTATGATGGCGGCACCCACTCCGTTGACGCTGGCATCGATTAACGTTGCCAGCATTAAGTCGAATATGGCTAGATTTGCAGCCTTTGATTTTCTCGGCCGGGTTGAAGCTGACATTTTGTTTTTGCAGGAGACCAGACTGTCACTTTTGGCAGAGGTCGTGAAAGCTAGGAGGGAGTGGCGACGTGGGCCCTCCTACTGGTCTCTTGCGGCTGAGCCATATAGCGGGGTGGCGGTACTTTTTACCGCACCGGTCACATGCCGGCGGATGATCGAGTTAGAAATGGGGCGGTGCTTGATCTTAGATGTTCTCATGAGGGGACAAGAACTAAGACTTATCAACATCTACGGTCCCCAGACAAAGTGGGACCGGAAAAGTCTCTTCATGAGGATTAAGCCCTTCCTTTTTACAGGCCGACAAGTCATTTTTGGAGGGGACTTTAACACTGTCGTTAGGCCCCAAGACAGAGGAGGTTCCAGAAAGGTACTGGCCTATGATAGTGTCGAGTTGAATAGAATAGCTAGTGATGCTCGCCTGGAGGACATCCACATTCGGTATACCCCAGGCCACTCGGGGTTCACCTATCATAGTGGTAGTCGTAGGTCCAGGATAGACAGGTTTTTTTTAAAGGAGGACGCCATCTCTTCGGCAGTGTCCGTCGTTGAGGTGGAGTTCTCCGATCACTGTATGATTATTTTTTCTTTGAATGTTGCAGAGTCCCTCCAGATGGGAAGAGGTATATGGAGGCTGAATTCTACTCTCCTGGAAGAAGCAGAGATAAGACAGGCCTTCGAGGATTTTCTTCAGAGCCAGGTACCTTTATTGGATCTAGGTGGTACTAAGTCTGAGTGGTGGGAGGTGTTCAAAGAACGGGTGGCTGAGTTTTTCCGTCAGATCTCGTGCCTCAGGTCTATGAGCAGGTATCGCCTGTATCAAGACATGAGGAGGAAACTCGAACATCTAGTCTCAACCGGAGGTAGCCGTGAGGAAATCTCCGTGGTGAAAGCTCTGCTCAAAAGATGCCAATATGATAGGCACACGTCTTTGGTTCTTGAACGGGATTTCGGGAGGTACCGCTCGCCCGACCCTTACAAGAACTGCAAGATGTCAGTGAGTCGTAAGGTGGTGACAGGACTGGTAGATAGTACAGGCTCCCTGATGAGATCCAAATCAGGGATCCTGGAGGTCATCAGATCCTTTTATTCGCAGCTTTTGGGTGAGCAGGATCTAAACCGAGACGAAATGTCGGCTTTCCTGGCTGAAACCATCCCTGAGCCAGGAGCAGACCCCTCGCTTGGTGTTTTGACAGAGTCGATCAAGGAAGAGGAAGTTATGCTGGCGATTGATGGGTTGGCCATCAAAAAGTCGCCAGGCCCAGATGGCTTAACATCTGAGTTTTATAAGGCTTTTAAGGGAACCTTAGTTCCCCTCTTGACTGCGGTTTTTAATGAGTGCCTCTCCTCGGGCGCTCTGCCAAAGTCAATGGGCAAGTCGGCCTTGATCATTCTGTCAAAGGGTAAGGATTCGACCCGTATTGAGAACTGGCGTCCCATAGCGCTCCTCAATACGGACAGAAAGGTTCTCGCAAAAGTACTGTTTAATCGGCTGGTGAAGTTTGCACCCCGGCTCCTTTCGTCGGCCCAGCATTGCTCTGTTCCAGGCCGCAGCACCTTTAGTGCTGTCCTCAGTGTCAGAGAGGCAGTGGAGCAGGGACATTCTGGCCGATGGGAGGGGTACATGCTGTCCTTGGATCAGGCCAAAGCTTTTGACCGGGTGAATCACAAGTACCTATGGTCAGTCCTTCTGAGGTATGGCCTACCGGGTGAGTTTGTTAATTGGCTCCAGACCCTATACGCTGGGGCTGAGTCTTTTGCACTGGTGAACGGTTGGACTGGAACCCCCTTTGAGGTTGGGTCTGGTGTCCGCCAGGGTTGTCCCTTAAGCCCCTTGCTGTATGTTTTCGCGATCGACCCCTTTCTTAGGCGGCTCGATCGTGGGCCATTGGCGGGGGTGGGGATGGACTTGGAGGAGCCGGAAGCCACTCAGAGGGTGGTTGCGTACGCGGATGACGTCACTATCTTTGTCTCCTCGAGAGGGGAGGCAGAGTGGGTGATGTCAGAAGTTGAGCGCTACTCACGGGCATCTGGGTCCAGGATCAACCGGGACAAGTGTGAAAGTCTCTGGCTGGGGGGAGGGGATCCTAGTTTTGATCTCCCGGACACCCTCCCAGAGCCCAAAGGGTCTGCTAAAATCTTAGGCATTGAATTTGGCCCGGGTGATTACCCCAAGAAAAACTGGGAAGGTAGGCTATCAATAGCTGCCCAGAAGGTTGGCCAATGGAAGGGATGGTCTTTGTCCCTTAGGGAAAGGGTTCACCTGGCCAAGGCTTACCTGATGCCCATGTTGCTCTACCTTGGCAGCGTGTGCATGTTGCCAGAGCCTCTCTGGACTCGGGTCTATAGCCTGTTCTTCCAACTGTTATGGGGAAACAGGCTTAACCTAATCAAGAGGGAGGTTACTTACCTACCGAGGAAACTAGGTGGGTTAGGTATGGTTAACCCAGTGGTGTTTCTAGTAAACACCTTCATTAAAATTAATTTGGCGAACCTCTTTGAAAGAGAAAGGGCTCCTCTGTGGATATCCTCCTGCAGGGGATGGTTTCGGCCTTTCTTCCAGGAATGGGAGACAGGAGGCCAAGCGAAAGACCTGCGTGTACCCCATGGGCACCTCCCGGCTTATGCCGCCCCGGTTCTGAAGGTTGTTCGTCGGTGGGGTCTGGAGGCGAGGGAGATCAAGACCATGTCGAGAAAATTTCTTGACAGAAAGGTCTTGTTGACCTGCTTCCAGAAGCCCCTGGCGCTCAGGGACTGCCCAAGTAGCGACCTCGGGGTGGGATTAAAACTTTTAAACTCTGTGAGGATTCCCCAGAAGTTTTGGGATCTGGCTTGGCGCTGCTTCCATGGGAGGCTGTATGTAAGGGGCAATCTGAAGTTTAGAAACTCCGATGAAAGAGGTTGTCCTCGGGAGGAGTGCGATGACACGCTGGAAAGCATGGACCATTTCTTGCTTCAGTGTCCCTTCAATGCAGAGGTTTACAAACGGGTGGGTGCCTCCATCGGTTGGCCCGGTCTGACCAACCTCTCCTACGCTGGTTGGGCCTATGGGGCATTCGGAGACCTGGGTGGAAGGGATCATTGCACTTCTTTTTTAGTTAGTTTAGTGATCAGGTATTTCACGTGGAACGCACGGTGCTTAGTATCGACTCAGTGTAAAATCCTCCTGGAGGACGAGGTGTGTAGGAATATCATGGGTGACCTGGTGAAGGTCCGGTCTCTGGAGGTTGAGAAACTGGGTGCATCCAAGGCCTCTCGACTTTGGAGGGGCTTCAATTTTAGGGTGCCCTAGGTGGAACCAACCTTCAGGGGGAGGGGAGGGAGTGCCCCTGGGTATTAGACTGGAGGTGGGGGTCTGCACCTGGCCATGACACCGGGAAATAGCGATAGGGACAGAATGAGAGACAGCAGGAGGGACAGATTAGTTTATAAAGTAATAAGGGATAGAGATAGGGCAAGCAGGATAGGTTTAGCGATAGGGACCGGGGTGGTGGTTGGGGGTTGGCTTTGGCCTCTGGGCTGGTGCTCTAGGGGGGCTTTCCTCTCTCTCTCCTCTGGTGATGGGCTGAGTAAGCACAAGTAGGTTTTTGTTTTGAGCTTTTTGGAGACAGAAAAAGGGCTTACAAGCAGCCAAACTTAGGTTTTCGGGTTTATGTATATAGTATGGTATTTGGTTATAGTTATGTGTCGATATGGTGTATAGGTCTATGCATGGGTTTGTGTGAATGTTTAGGTAAGATGGGCAGTAGATAGGTGGGGTGGGGGGCCTGGGGGTGTGCCCAGCCTGATTCTGGACTACGTGGACGTGAGGAGGACATGAGATGTGGGATCGGGCTGGTTGGGTGATGTGTTGGGTGGTGGGGGCCAGCATCTGAACTATGCGGACATGGAAGGACATGAGGCGTGATGCTGGTTGGGGGAGGTGATGGGTGGTGATGGATAAGGTAGTATGTACAGGGTTAGGTATGAATGTGGATAAGATAATAAAAAAGGAAAAAAAAAAAAAAAAAAAAAAAAAAATTAAAAAAAAAAAAAAAAATTAAAAAAAAAAAAAAAAAAAAATTTTTTTTTGGGGGTTTGTTTTGTTGTTTTTTATGTTTTGTTCTTTTCTTTTCATTTACATGGTGCACTGAAGTAAGTGCACCATGGGATGGTAACTTTTATTTTTAGAGTTTATTATTATTATTATTTTGTTTATTTTTATTGTGATTATTATTTATTTTGTTTTATATATGTGGTGTTTTTTTTTTTTTTAGGGGGCCATTGGTTGGCACGTGGTTTTTAAGAGTATGTTGTATATAGTGTTATAGTTATGTTTTCTTGGGGTTGGGGGGGTTTAGGTGTGTGTATGAATGAGTATGGGATCATAGTTATGTATGCATGGGGATTTATGTAAGAAGGGCCAGGCTGGGTAAATTGTACAGAAATGTACATAAGTTTTGTTTTGTTGTGTTTGTTTTGTAAATACCGTTTATTTTGTAATGTTTTATATTTTTCTATTAAAAGAGTACCAGAGAAACGCCACACCAGCAGTGACTAGCAAGGAGGGAGGTTGTGTGTTTGGGAGCTGCTGTGTGTGTGCTGTGCCTGTGTTGAGTGGACCACACCCGAGATCCAGGGAGTTTCCTTTCTTTCACCAGCCCAGGTTTCTATCACCTGCCTGGGCTAAGGAAGCTTCCCTGAAGGAGGCTCCATTCATACATGGAGCCTCAGACCTCTACCCCCTGGAGCATGCAGGCGGGGGGTAGGGGGTCTTCCCAACCTGCTGGGAGCGTGCAGCCAGCATCAGGGGTGAGAAGGTCATCCCGTGGAAAGATCTGTGCGGCCCCCCCTGATGCTGGGGCTCTGGAAGGAGCCAGGAGGAGAGACATGGCGGATCATCCAGGTGGAGGACCAGAAGGCCCAGCAAGGCCAGATGCCAGACCTGAGGACCAGAGCACGGTAGAGGAATGGGGGCTACTGCGGTCGGGAGAGTCGGTGGAAACCTTCAGCTCCCGCCTAGCTGCCCGGCTGGAAGAATACCGGGACCTCGGTAAGTCCCTGCGGCGGCTTCGTGAAGATCTGGCGGTCGCAAGGGGACGAGCCGCGAAAACATCAGGCGCCAAGAGGTCCCGGTATAATCTACAGGTAAAGACAATTTTGGAGGAAATTAATATGGTGGAGGAGAGGAAGATGGAGATTGTAGTCGGTGGGGGAGCCTTCGGGGAGAAATTGGAGAATGATGAAAGGTTTTCCCTGATGGCGTCCCCCACGCAAAGTAATGAAACCCCCTGCAAAAGGGGAGTAAAGGCATTGGCTGCTAAAAGTGCAGAGGCAGTGGAGGCCGCAAAAGTGGAGGCCGCAAAAGTGGAGGCCGCTAAATTGGAGGCCGCTAAATTGGAGGCCGCAAAAATGGAGGCCGCAAAAATGGAGGCCGCAGAAGTGGAGGCCACAGAAATGGAGGAAAGCGTGGAGGTGGAGAGGACGCCTACCCGGGAGGAGACGGGCTCGGAGGACCCCTGGGAGGGCAGTAATGGAGGGGCAAGTGGGGAACTTTCCTGCAGCCAAGGTGTGCAAGACATTGAATCGGGCAGTGGGCACCCCCCGGGGTTGCTCACGCAAATACGGCTGCAGGAGTCCCCAGTGTCCCTCCAGAACTTTACTTTTGGAGATGAGTTGCCACCGGAGGAGGAGAAAACAAAAAAGAAAAAATTATGGAAGTTGATGCGGAAAAAGGCAAAGGGGAAGACAGGTGGAGTATCTTACAAATATTCCTACCTGTCTTCCTTGCGTTCCGGACCGGGTGAGAGCTCGGTTCGGGACGCAAACCCCGCAAATCCCCCAGCTCCGGCCTCTGCAGTGGGGTCGTGGCGGGTATGTGGGCAGAAAGATATGGTGCTGGTTTTGAGCAATGTGGCCAAGATGGCGCCAGACGCCGTCTCCTGTAAAGGAGGTGGTGTCGATGGCCACGTGGCGCTAGGGGGCGTGTCCCCGTGTCCGGCGGATGGGGAACCTCAGAAGCCGGTCTCTGGCGCAAGCCGGAGGCCGGGGGACGGGGGGAACCGGAAACCGGATGTGGCGCCGAAAAACCGGAAGTCTGCTGGTCATGTGACTCGGCCGGCGGACGCACCAGAAAGTGTTGCGGCAGCGAGTGGTGGCGGTAGGAGAGGCTTCGGCACTGCTGGCCATCCCCCGACGGGAGGGGGGGTGGTTTGGTGCCGGGAGCGGCTCTAGCTGTGCCTGCGGCCCCTCCATCTGCATCGCCGCAAGGCGGTGGGAGGGGTTTAGCGGGCACGGGGGGTGACGGCACCCCTCCTCCCGAACATTGCATTGGTGGCGCAGCAGAAATGGAGGTCGGTGAAGCGGAGGGTGCTGAGGGATTGCCGCCTGAGATATCCGGCGGCGCCCCAGAAGTAGCGGCACCTGATGATGTGGAGACCCCAAAAACAACATATAAAAAGCCTATGGACAAAAGGAAGAACTCCGTAACCAGCCTGGCCGGTATGAAAGTTGTGGAGAGGAATGTAAGTGGAAATGTAAATATTGATGGTAATGTTAGTAGTGTTGGTAATATTGTTGGTGGTGGTAATGTTGTGGATGTTAATGTGGGTTGTAATATTGTGGGGGGAGTGTCAACCAGTGGCGGGCCGGTTGCTCCTTCTGCCAGAGCGCCCGGCAGGTCGTATGCGGGCGTTGTGGTGGGGGGACCGTCGGCCCACCCATCCTCATCTTCTGGGCCCGGGGACGGCAGTTTGCAACAGCGCCTCCTAGAAGCCTTAAGGGAGGGGAAGCAGACGATAACAGTAGGGGGAGTGCAGAAGGACCTATCCTTTTGGATAAATAGGTATGGTCTGGATGCCTTCCGAGAGAGACGGGGAGATCAGTGGTCGCTCCCAACAACCGGGCCGGCCGTGGCCAGGAGGAATGTGGTCCGTCTCCAGTGGCGTGGCAATGATGCGTGCCCTCCTCGTAAGAGGGTGGTGGAGCTGCTGCTGGAGATGGGCTTCAAGGCGAGTGACATCTACGCCTTGATACATCCTCATGGTACGGCTGAGTTTGACATCAGCTTTGTTCAGCCGGGGGGCCTTGAGGTCTTCTGGGGGAACTATGAGCTGGTGAAAAGCGAGCCCGGCTGGCGAGGGTTTGCTGCGCAAGCAATCTCTCGCCAGAATGGTCTCAGGAAAGTGACCGTTCTTACCCGTAACGAGTCGCTTTCCTGTGTGGACATCATGACCTGGTTGGGAAGATACGGTGAGGTAGCAGAGATGCCACGGAAGAACTGCGATGAGTTTGGCATCTGGTCGGGAGCCTGGACGTTTATGGTCAAACTTAAGCGTCTGGGGCAGACGGTGTCCCACATACCATCATCTGCTTTCTTGGGAAGAGATCGAATCCTTGTCTTCTACCACGGGCAGCCGAAGCTGTGTCACCGGTGTGGCGACCCCTCACACTTGAGCGCAAGCTGCACTGTGCAGAAGTGCGCTCATTGTGGGGGGGTAGGCCATCTGGCCGCATCGTGTGAGCAGATTAGGTGTAACCTGTGTGGTGACCTAGGTCACCCTTTCAGTCGGTGTCCGCGCTCGGTCGTCAATGTCTGTTCCAACCCTACGGAGAATGTAAGGAGGGAGGTCTCCGTGGGCGAGGGGGCGGACAGAGACGATAGAGCCCAAGAGCAAAGGACGAACGCCAGGAGGGGACCCCCTTCTCGTCAGAGAAGGGCGGAAAAACGCAGAAGGGAACGAGAGCTGAGGAGGACCCAGGAAACTGGGGACTCCTCTGGCTCGGACCTGGATGCCCCCCAGGATACTGATGCTCTTGGGGGGGCCGTACTGGATGAGGAGATAAGGAGGATAGAGAGAGAGCAGAGGGCTGAGGACTCCTAGTCCTCCCACTATGAAAGTGTGGAAGAGGAAGGGAGGTCACAGCCTAAAACAAAACAGGGGACACCGGGTAACATCAAAACAGGGCTAAAAACATCTGGCCCTGCCCCGGCCAAGGAAGGCAAAACCTGCACCCCCCTGGTGTGCTCCCCCAACCGATACCGTGTTCTCATGGATATTCCAGACCCCCAGGCCGGGGGGGAGAGCACGGTAGGGAGTCTAGGAGTCGTTGAGCCTCCTCTTCTGCGGGGGCCACTGTCCCCGGGGGAGGGGGTCGGCCCGGACCCAGGAGATGAGAATGGGAGGGGGGTGGTGGAGGTTATGGACTCCTCAAAAACAAAAAAAAGAGGTAAAGAGGGTGAGGGGTCCTCCTCAGAGGAGAAAGCAAGGGGTGGGAAGAAGAAAACCGTCTAACTCAATCATTTATGATGGCGGCACCCACTCCGTTGACGCTGGCATCGATTAACGTTGCCAGCATTAAGTCGAATATGGCTAGATTTGCAGCCTTTGATTTTCTCGGCCGGGTTGAAGCTGACATTTTGTTTTTGCAGGAGACCAGACTGTCACTTTTGGCAGAGGTCGTGAAAGCTAGGAGGGAGTGGCGACGTGGGCCCTCCTACTGGTCTCTTGCGGCTGAGCCATATAGCGGGGTGGCGGTACTTTTTACCGCACCGGTCACATGCCGGCGGATGATCGAGTTAGAAATGGGGCGGTGCTTGATCTTAGATGTTCTCATGAGGGGACAAGAACTAAGACTTATCAACATCTACGGTCCCCAGACAAAGTGGGACCGGAAAAGTCTCTTCATGAGGATTAAGCCCTTCCTTTTTACAGGCCGACAAGTCATTTTTGGAGGGGACTTTAACACTGTCGTTAGGCCCCAAGACAGAGGAGGTTCCAGAAAGGTACTGGCCTATGATAGTGTCGAATTGAATAGAATAGCTAGTGATGCTCGCCTGGAGGACATCCACATTCGGTATACCCCAGGCCACTCGGGATTCACCTATCATAGTGGTAGTCGTAGGTCCAGAATAGACAGGTTTTTTTTAAAGGAGGACGCCATCTCTTCGGCAGTGTCCGTCGTTGAGGTGGAGTTCTCCGATCACTGTATGATTATGTTTTCTTTGAATGTTGCAGAGTCCCTCCAGATGGGAAGAGGTATATGGAGGCTGAATTCTACTCTCCTGGAAGAAGCAGAGATAAGACAGGCCTTCGAGGATTTTCTTCAGAGCCAGGTACCTTTATTGGATCTAGGTGGTACTAAGTCTGAGTGGTGGGAGGTGTTCAAAGAACGGGTGGCTGAGTTTTTCCGTCAGATCTCGTGCCTCAGGTCTATGAGCAGGTATCGCCTGTATCAAGACATGAGGAGGAAACTCGAACATCTAGTCTCAACCGGAGGTAGCCGTGAGGAAATCTCCGTGGTGAAAGCTCTGCTCAAAAGATGCCAATATGATAGGCACACGTCTTTGGTTCTTGAACGGGATTTCGGGAGGTACCGCTCGCCCGACCCTTACAAGAACTGCAAGATGTCAGTGAGTCGTAAGGTGGTGACAGGACTGGTAGATAGTACAGGCTCCCTGATGAGATCCAAATCAGGGATCCTGGAGGTCATCAGATCCTTTTATTCGCAGCTTTTGGGTGAGCAGGATCTAAACCGAGACGAAATGTCGGCTTTCCTGGCTGAAACCATCCCTGAGCCAGGAGCAGACCCCTCGCTTGGTGTTTTGACAGAGTCGATCAAGGAAGAGGAAGTGATGCTGGCGATTGATGGGTTGGCCATCAAAAAGTCGCCAGGCCCAGATGGCTTAACATCTGAGTTTTATAAGGCTTTTAAGGGAACCTTAGTTCCCCTCTTGACTGCGGTTTTTAATGAGTGCCTCTCCTCGGGCGCTCTGCCAAAGTCAATGGGCAAGTCGGCCTTGATCATTCTGTCAAAGGGTAAGGATTCGACCCGTATTGAGAACTGGCGTCCCATAGCGCTCCTCAATACGGACAGAAAGGTTCTCGCAAAAGTACTGTTTAATCGGCTGGTGAAGTTTGCACCCCGGCTCCTTTCGTCGGCCCAGCATTGCTCTGTTCCAGGCCGCAGCACCTTTAGTGCTGTCCTCAGTGTCAGAGAGGCAGTGGAGCAGGGACATTCTGGCCGATGGGAGGGGTACATGCTGTCCTTGGATCAGGCCAAAGCTTTTGACCGGGTGAATCACAAGTACCTATGGTCAGTCCTTCTGAGGTATGGCCTACCGGGTGAGTTCGTTAATTGGCTCCAGACCCTATACGCTGGGGCTGAGTCTTTTGCACTGGTGAACGGTTGGACTGGAACCACCTTTGAGGTTGGGTCTGGTGTCCGCCAGGGTTGTCCCTTAAGCCCCTTGCTGTATGTTTTCGCGATCGACCCCTTTCTTAGGCGGCTCGATCGTGGGCCATTGGCGGGGGTGGGGATGGACTTGGAGGAGCCGGAAGCCACTCAGAGGGTGGTTGCGTACGCGGATGACGTCACTATCTTTGTCTCCTCGAGAGGGGAGGCAGAGTGGGTGATGTCAGAAGTTGAGCGCTACTCACGGGCATCTGGGTCCAGGATCAACCGGGACAAGTGTGAAAGTCTCTGGCTGGGGGGAGGGGATCCTAGTTTTGATCTCCCGGACACCCTCCCAGAGCCCAAAGGGTCTGCTAAAATCTTAGGCATTGAATTTGGCCCGGGTGATTACCCCAAGAAAAACTGGGAAGGTAGGCTATCAATAGCTGCCCAGAAGGTTGGCCAATGGAAGGGATGGTCTTTGTCCCTTAGGGAAAGGGTTCACCTGGCCAAGGCTTACCTGATGCCCATGTTGCTCTACCTTGGCAGCGTGTGCATGTTGCCAGAGCCTCTCTGGACTCGGGTCTATAGCCTGTTCTTCCAACTGTTATGGGGAAACAGGCTTAACCTAATCAAGAGGGAGGTTACTTACCTACCGAGGAAACTAGGTGGGTTAGGTATGGTTAACCCAGTGGTGTTTTTAGTAAACACCTTCATTAAAATTAATTTGGCAAACTTCTTTGAAAGAGAAAGGGCTCCTCTGTGGATATCCTCCTGCAGGGGATGGTTTCGGCCTTTCTTCCAGGAATGGGAGACAGGAGGCCAAGCGAAAGACCTGCGTGCACCCCATGGGCACCTCCCGGCTTATGCCGCCCCGGTTCTGAAGGTTGTTCGTCGGTGGGGTCTGGAGGCGAGGGAGATCAAGACCATGTCGAGAAAATTTCTTGAAAGAAAGGTCTTGTTGACCTGCTTCCAGAAGCCCCTGGCGCTCAGGGACTGCCCAAGTAGCGACCTCGGGGTGGGATTAAAACTTTTAAACTCTGTGAGGATTCCCCAGAAGTTTTGGGATCTGGCTTGGCGCTGCTTCCATGGGAGGCTGTATGTAAGGGGCAATCTGAAGTTCAGAAACTCCGATGAAAGAGGTTGTCCTCGGGAGGAGTGCGATGACACGCTGGAAAGCATGGACCATTTCTTGCTTCAGTGTCCCTTCAATGCAGAGGTTTACAAACGGGTGGGTGCCTCCATCGGTTGGCCCAGTCTGACCAACCTCTCCTACGCTGGTTGGGCCTATGGGGCATTCGGAGACCTGGGTGGAAGGGATCATTGCACTTCTTTTTTAGTTAGTTTAGTGATCAGGTATTTCACGTGGAACGCACGGTGCTTAGTATCGACTCAGTGTAAAATCCTCCTGGAGGACGAGGTGTGTAGGAATATCATGGGTGACCTGGTGAAGGTCCGGTCTCTGGAGGTTGAGAAACTGGGTGCATCCAAGGCCTCTCGACTTTGGAGGGGCTTTAATTTTAGGGTGCCCTAGGTGGAACCAACCTTCAGGGGGAGGGGAGGGGGTGCCCCTGGGTATTAGACTGGAGGTAGGGGTCTGCGCCTGGCCATGACACCGGGAAATAGCGATAGGGACAGAATGAGAGACAGCAGGAGGGACAGATTAGTTTATAAAGTAATAAGGGATAGAGATAGGGCAAGCAGGATAGGTTTAGCGATAGGGACCGGGGTGGTGGTTGGGGGTTGGCTTTGGCCTCTGGGCTGGTGCTCTAGGGGGGCTTTCCTCTCTCTCTCTCCTCTGGTGATGGGCTGAGTAAGCACAAGTAGGTTTTTGTTTTGAGTTTTTTTGGAGACAGAAAAAGGGCTTACAAGCAGCCAAACTTAGGTTTTCGGGTTAATGTATACAGTATGATATTTTGTTATAGTTATGTGTCGGTATGATTATATGGTGTATAGGTGTATGCATGGGTTTGTGTGAATGTTTAGGTAAGATGGGCAGTAGATAGGTGGGGTGGGGGGCCTGGGGGTGTGCCCAGCCCGATTCTGGACTACGTGGACGTGAGGAGGACATGAGACGTGGGATCGGGCTGGGTGGGTGATGTGTTGGGTGGTGGGGGCCAGCATCTGAACTATGCGGACATGGAAGGACATGAGGCGTGATGCTGGTTGGGGGAGGTGATGGGTGGTGATGGATAAGTTAGTGTGTACAGGGTTAGGTATGAATGTGGATAAGTTAATAAAAGGAAAAAAAAAAAAAATATATATATATATATATATATATATATATATATATATATAATAAAAAAAATAAAAAATAAAAAAAAATAAAAAAATTAACAAAAAAAAAAATTATTTTTGGGGTTTGTTTTGTTGGTTTTTATGTTTTGTTCTTTTCTTTTCATTTACATGGTGCACTGAAGTAAGTGCACCATGGGATGGTAACTTTTATTTTTAGAGTTTATTATTATTATTATTATTATTTTGTTTATTTTTATTGTGATTATTATTTATTTTGTTTTATATATGTGGTGTTTTTTTTTTAGGGGGCCATTGGTTGGCACATGGTTTTTAAGAGTATGTTGTATATAGTGTTATAGTTATGTTTTCTTGGGGTTGGGGGGGTTTAGGTGTGTGTATGAATGAGTATGGGATTATAGTTATGTATGCATGGGGATTTATGTAAGAAGGGCCAGGCTGGGTAAATTGTACAGAAATGTACATAAGTTTTGTTTTGTTGTGTTTGTTTTGTAAATACCGTTTATTTTGTAATGTTTTATATTTTTCTATTAAAAGAGTACCAGAGAAACGCAACTCAATATTTATTGCCCAGATTCTGTAGTTTTTGGAAATATCGCACATGTGGCCCTAGTGGCAAGGGACTGAAACTCCGGCATCAGAAGCAGCTAGTGGATTTTGGGGCCTCCTTTTTATTAAAATATCTTTTAGGCACCAGGTCACATTTGCAAAGCCCTTGAGGGACCAAAACAGTGGAAACCCCCAAAAGTGACCAAATTTGGGAAACTACACCCCTGAAGAAACTTATTGAGGGGTATAGTGGGCATTTTGACCCCACAGGTTTTTGGCTGAATTTAGTGGAATTAGGCCATGAAATTGAAAACCAAAATTATTTCCAGATAAAACGTGGACATTTTCAATTTTTACAAGTAATAAAGGAGAAAAAGTACCCCAATATATTTGTAAAGCAATTTCTCCTGATTACAGTAATACCCCACATGTGGTTATAAACTGGTGTTTGGACACACGGCAGGCCTCAGAATGGAAGGAGCGCTATTCGGCATGCAGATTTTGCTAGATTGGTTTTTGGGTGCCATGTCGCAATTGGAAAACCCCTGAGGTGCCAGGGTACAGTGGAAGCCGCGAGAAGTGACCCCATTTTGGAAAATACACACCTCATGACATTTATCATTTGCCTGGACATATGACAGGGCTCAGAATTGAAGAGCACCACGCGCGTTTGAGGTCTATTTTGGTGATTTTCACAGCATTGACCCACAATTGCAGGGCTCTGAGGTCAAATACTAAAACAAACCCCTTAGACGTCACCTTTTTTTTTTTTTGGAAACTAAACCCCACAGGTGCTTTTTCATTAGAAATTAGCACGTAACAGATGGTGCAAAGTGAAAATTGCAATTTTCCGCTGATATGCCATTTTAGTGCACATATGTTGTGCCCAGTTTGTGCCACCGAAGACTAATATCTCATAAACTGTTAAGTGGGTTCTCCCGGGTATTGTGATGCCATATATGTTGACGTAAACTGCTGTTTGAGCACGCTGTAGGGTTCAGAAGGGAGAGAGCGCCATTTGGCTTTTGGAGCGCAGATTATGCTTGGTAGTTGTTCTGTTTGGAGTTTTGCTGGTATTTCAGTTTATAATGTGGGGGTATATGTAATCTGTGCGGAGTATATCAGGGCATAATAAGAGGGTATAATAATGCGGTAAATAAATAATAATTCGTGGATGTCTGGCCAGTGTCGCACTGATAAATGGTACCCAATCTTTTTTATTCTTTCATCAATGGAGCGGTGTTAGGGCTTATTTGTTGCAGGATAAGCTGTAGTTTTCATTGATACCATTTTGGGTACATGCGATTTTTTTATCACTTTTTATTCCATTTTGTGTCAAGCATGGTGACCAAAAAACAGAAATTTTATTTTTTTACAGTGTGCACCCTGGGCTATAAATTAAATTTTTACTCTATTCTGCGGGTCGATACGATTACGGCAATACCATATGTATATCGTTTTTTTTTATTGTTTTGCAGCATTTGCACAATGAAACTACACTTCTTTTTTTTTTTATAATATTTTTTTTCCCACCATATTCTTGGAGCCATAACTTTATTTTTCAGTCCAAAGAGCTGTATAAGGGCTTTTTTTGCGGAATAGGTTGTAGTTTTTATTGGTGCTATTTTGGGGTACATCTGACTTTTTGATCACTTTTTATTCAGTTTTGGAAGGTGGTAGTGACCAAAAACTAGCGATTTTGGCATAGTTTTTTTCGGTGTTGACCGTGTAGGAAAAATAACATCATAGTTTTATAGTGCGGTGGTACCAAATATGTGTACTTTTTGTAACGTTTTCATTTTTTTCCTAGAATAAAAGACTTATAGGAAAAAAGACAGTTTTTGTTTTTTTCAACTTATAACTTATTTTATACTTTTGTACAATATTTTTATTAACTTTTTTTTGTCTCACTAGGGGACTCGAAGAAATGCACCTCTGATCTCTATACTAATACATTGCGCTACAAATGTAGTGTAATACATTAGAGCGGTCACTCATTCATTGACAGTAAGCCTATTGGGCTCCGCCTCCAGGTGAGGCCTAATAGGCTTCCGTAGGTGGTAGACAAGTGGGCCATTGTTAGACCTCCGGTTGCCATAGCAACCCCGCGATCGCATTACGGTGATGCCGATTATTTATAAAACACTAAGATGCCGAGATTGATTTTAATAGTGGTATTTTATTGGTTGATGGCAGGAAGCAGAGCTAGCTCCATTCCCTGCCGTTACAGCAGGGTGTCAGCTGTAATATGCAGCTGAAACACGCGGCTGATGGCACAGTCTCAGTTTTTGCGTCCGCGCCATCATCTTTTTGAATTGGAGCCATTTTAGGCCCCACCTCTGGGCGGGGCCTAACAGGCCTCCGTACTTGGCAGACAGAGGCCATTGTTAAGCCTCCGGTTGCCAAAGCAGCCAACGGTAACCCCGCGATTACATCTCGGGTGCTGATCTGCTAGTAACCCCATAGATGCCGCGCACGCTTTTGAGCGTTGCATCTAACGGGTTAATCGGCCAGATCAGAGACCAGCTCCGGTCCTGGCCTTGCAGCAGTGGATAGCGTTAAAGGGGTTTTCCAGGGACACAATATTTTTCTAGAGAGGCAGCGCACGAGCACTGAGAAGTTTCATTAATGAGAAGAAAATGGGGCGAGCATTGAGGCGTAAGCAAAGAATACAACAGGGCGGGCATTGAGGAGACTGTGGACCAATAGGATGCCTCATACCCAATGTCCGCTCCGTTCATTCTTTGCTTCTACTTCAATAGCAGCACGATTTTCTTTGCGTGCAAGCTATTCCTCAATTTTCGGGGCAGGCAGCACACGAGCACTGAGGAATAGTATGCACGCAAAGAAAATCGTGCTGCTATTGAAGTAAAGCAAAGAATGAACAGAGCGGACATTGAGAAAGCTGTAGACCAATGGGATGCCTCAAACCCGGGTAAACGTCGTCTGCCATGGTATCAAAATGGCACGGTAAAAGCCAGAGAACTCTCCAGAAAATAATAGGTGGCTTTGCCATTGAAATTTAATAAACTTTTACGAAGAAAAATAAAAAAATAAAATCACACTTCACTTAGACTGGAGCAGATAAGTGTGGAGAGAGTCCAATCATTCTTCAGCACAAAAAGTCAGTTCTACTTTACTACTCTGATGGTCTGCAATGTCAAGTTGTTTTCTCCTGAAGGAGATACTTCTCCCCTTCCCACCATGCAGTAGGTAAAAAATGCTGCAACTGTTGCTCCACAATGGCCCGGCTGGGTTCAGTGGTACTCCTGCCACGAGTGTTTCATCTGTCAGGATCTCCTTTCAGGACAAGCCCCTCTAAAAAAAAGGTAACCACAAACATAGAGCTGTACTGCAATAGTAGCATTTTCAGCAAAAAGCGTTTAACTATACCCACAAACAGAAAAGTATTCATGGCATATAATATCAAAAAGGAGCAGCACACCAGTTCAAAGTTCACGTCCGACCCCGGGTTTAACAATGAAGGCCTCTTCCAGGACCTACTTTAACACCAGAACTACATTATATGAAAGAACGCTAAATTGCATTGATTTTGATTTTATTTTTTCTCTGTCTATAAATATAACAATTCTATTCTAACGCATAAAACTCAGACCAGTACAGTATTATCTTTAGAAATTATTCCCGGGATTCTTTCAAACACTGTAAAAAGTCACGTTACAAGTTTTTGTCCAATGAAACCAACATCGTATCCTCTTAGTCACAAAATATGTAGATCATGTGATGTTTGTCCTCTAATTATATTACTTTGTGGACTGAAAACAGCTTCTATAATCCTAACGTAGCTAAAACGCTGCAGAATTTCCGCAGCATTTACAGTAGCAGCAAAGTGTACGAGATTTAGAAAATCTCATGCCCACGCTGCGGAAAAAAAATGCAGCGTAAAAGTTAATTGACCTGCGGTGCAGAATTTAATCCTGCAGCACGTCAATTTATGCTGTGTTTTAGTTTATGTTCCGTTGCAGGTTTTCCATATTGAATTCAATTGGGATGCAAATTCTGCAACAGAAAGCTAAGTGTTGCAACTTTTGAGGCATATTCGCAGCGATTATGCCAAAAAAAATCGCAACAGAAGAAAAAAAATAAAATGAAATCATACTTACCCAAAATGCCCTCCTCCTCCCTGCAGTCGGGCCTCCTGGGATCACATTTCACCCCATGTGACCGCTGCAGCCAATCGACTTATGTGAGTGACGTCACAGATCTGCACTGTCAGAAGCTGGGCGTTCTGAAGAGAAGAGGATGTTACTTCTCTTCAGAGCGCCCAGCTAGTAAAAGTATTAAAAACGCCCCGATGTACACACATAATACACGCCCACTTGGACTTTTACTTTTAAACACACCCACTTGGACTTTTGCAAGCCTCATTTGCATAACTACAAAAATGGTCATAACTTGGCCAAAAATGCTCGTTTTTTAAAAACAAAAACGTTACTGTAATCTACATTGCAGCGCCTATCTGCTGCAATAGCAGATAGGGGTTGCAAAATCTGGTGACAGAGCCTCTTTAAACGCTTTAATGTTAGTGGGTCTAATTAAATGCTTTTTGCCAGATACGCTACTAATGCAGCGCTGCTCTATTTTTGTGGTGAACTTTGAAAGTTTGGCATGGAAGGAGATTTTGACAGATGGAGTTCTCCTAGGAGCAGTACCACTGAGCCCAGCCAGACCATCAGAGAGCAACAATTGCAGCGTTCTTGAACGAATGCATGTTGTGGAGGGTAGAACAGTTTTCTGTAGAAACCGGCTTGACATTCCAGATCACGTGAGCGGTAATGTAGCACTGAAATTCTTTTTATAAAATTCTACTACTAAGTGCTTTCTAGGAGAAGTCACTGTTCAGTTGGTGGAGACAAAGAAATGACTTGGGCCAAACTAGGGGAAAAGGGGGAGGGGGAAGTTAGAAAGATTCTACGATAAATCACAAAACTCTGGGGTTACAACATGCAATTCCTGCCCTGAAAGTGTTAAAAAACAGAATGAGGTTTTGCCAGACAGAGATTAATAAAAAGCTTGAAAATAAAGCTCACTTTTGTTCTTCCACACCGAGGGACCTAACTCTGCGATCTTTTCTTGTTTGTCTTCCCCGTGACACATAACTTCCTAAAATTCAATATGAGATGTTCTAGTCTATTTCACCTCCAGTATTTGCAAAGAGCGGCTGCCTAACGCTTCCTACTCCAGAGGTAATATACTGGAAGGTATAAGAAAAAAAAACCGTAGATTATATATATATATATATATATATACACACACACATACGCAAATGTTTTTAGAGATAACGTTTTCTTTGTAATTATCAATATCCAATAGTTTATGCCTTTTTTTTCCCTATCAAATTAAAATGATATTTCTAGATTATTACATTTGTTAGAAATAAACTAGTCTTTTAAAAGTATGGTAAATAAGTTACAAACTAGTGTAGAGCTGTGCTCACATCATACCTTGTATTTCCTTTCAGATGAAACTAAGAACAGTGTGCGGGATGCTAGAAAAGTAAACACAACATTAGGTGAACAAAGCTTGAAAAACTAATTTTGCAGGCCATACATTTTTACTCACATTGTGAAATTTGTACAATTGGGCCATTACCACAAAACAAATTGAACAGTTGATGTTGGCATCTTTAAGCCATTAGCCCCACATACATTGTTGTTAGAAATAGGACTTTTAGTCACAAGTTAACCATTCTAATGAGATCATGGATTTGGCATTTTAGAAGACCTATCCCGATCTTCATACCAGAGATATAATATTTAATATTAAAACCACCTGCCTTATATTATGTAGGTCCCCTCGTGCCTCCAGAACAGCTCTGACCTGTTAAAGCAGGACACCTTCAGAGGTCTTGTGGAGTTTATGTGATATCTGACACCAGGATCTTTTAAGTCCTGTATATTGTGAGGTGCGGCCTCCACGAATCAACTTGTTTTTCCAGCGCAGAGACGCGGATTGAGATCTGAAAAATTTGGAGGCTGTTAACACCTTGAACTCTTTAGACCCAAGGTTTACCAGCAGAAGATTGCCCAGATTATAACACTGCCTCCGCCAGCTGTCCTTCCCATAGTAGATACTGGTGCCATTTCTTCCCAAGATGTAAAAGAAAACGTGATTCATCAGACAGGCCACCTTCTTCCATTGCTCCATGGCCCAGTTTTGATGCTCACATGCCTATTGTAGGCGCTTTTGGCGGAGATTAGGGGTCAGTATGGGCACTTTGAACAATCTGTGGCTACACAGCCCCAAACTGCAATGCACTGTTTGTTCTGACACCTTTCTATCATAGCCAGAAGTAAAATTTTCATTAACTTGTGCTCAGGGCCGGCCCTAGGATAGATGGCGCCCTGTGCGAATGATCTTTTGGATTAATCCTTTTAGCTAGATTAAAAGTTATATCTTAGTTTATTTCCACACATTTATTTGATAGCCGGGAAAGCTGGGTATTTTGTGTGCTCCTGCACAGTTGTCCTTTTTTGTAGGTAGTGCCACATAGCCCACTTGTAGATAGCAACCCCCCCTTCCAGTATAGATAGCGCCACTGTAGCTCCCTGAAGGAGCGGAATCCCTGTGTGGCCGGGAATTCCACTCCATGAGAAGCTCCTGTCGTCTGTGTCCATGCAGTCCATGACGTCATTGGCTTCTCCTGGAGTGGAATCCCCGGTCACAGCATCTGCAATGCTGTGGATGGGGATTCCGCTTCAGGAGTTTCCCCTGTTGTCACTGTCCATATATGGACAGAGACATCAAGGAGTGCTCCAGGAGCAGAATGCCCGGTCATGCGGGGATTCTGCTCCTTCAGGGAGCTAAAGTGGTGCTAGTAGATAGCAGAGCAGGGAGATACTATAGCAGGGAGATACTATAGTAGCGGCTGCTAGCGGCACCACCGCCCTCATGCTCGGTGTCACCGCTAGCAGCCGCTATGGCTGCTACAGCGGTAGCGACGGCCACTAAGTGAAGAAGCGCCCGGGCGGAAAGGCGACTGCCTAAGGCCGGCCTTGGGTGCAGTAAGCGAGTGGCACCTGACCCGCTGGTAGTTGCAACGGCACGGGGATGCACACACCCGCTGGCGCCCTGGTCGAACATAACAAAGGCCGGCCATGCTTGTGCTACAGTAGCTCTTCTGTGGGATCGAACCAAATAGACTAGCCTTCCCTCCCCATGCACATCAATAAGCCCTGGGTACCCATGATCCAGTCGCCGATTCACCAGTTGTCCTTCCTTGGACCACTTTTTATTGATACTGACCACTGCATAATTGGGTACACCACACAATTTCTGCAAAAAAAATATGCTGTATGTGACACCACCCTTATAAAAAAATGCACATTCGAGGCTGTTTCAGCCAAAGAGGGAATATCATGTATTGAGCCTTAAGCTTTTGAGAAATGGCATATCTGTGAACTTAATAAATGATTGCAGAGTAGACGTTATATTATTGTTTTTGTTCAATTACCTCACTTTTTTTCTTTATATACTTTTTTGAATAAGAGGTAAATATTGTTATATCTACATATGCTAAAGAAAAAAAAAAAATCTAAGAAATTGCATGGGGTGTCCTTACACACATAGATAAAAAAAAAATGGATTCGAGACAGATCCACATGAGATTAATAGATAAGAGATAGAGAGATGAGATTAGACATGAAATAATTGATAGAAAGATACAGACATATGGGATGATCGATGCAGAAGATAGACAGACATGTGACATAATAGAAATTTTTCTGTTTCACAGGTTGATTTATATTCCTAGAAGATGTCGTTGGGTAAGCAGTCCATGAAGGTATACTGGCATGAAACCAAACAATTTATACGCCAGTATGTGATCGGGCTTATAGCTGAGATCCATCGGCTTCACCCTATATAATTAGTGGGATGAATTATATGAACATATGTTTCTCTTTTCCTGCCATTTTCACTTTGCATACCCATTCAGTGTCTGCTGACTGGAATCTTAATTTATCGACAACAAAGTGCATGTTAATTATATTAATATATTCCTAAATATCTTGTGTAGCTTTTGATATCACAGCTGGAGGAGAGATGTAAACCATCATGTAAGTTGCTCTGTGATCATGTAAATGGAAATATGTTTTAATTGTTTTTGTAGAGCTATAAATGGACCTAAAGTTTCTGGTATTTATAAAACCCACAATGCCAATGTTTACAAATAGATTTGCCTAATTTTTAAATTACGTGGACGTTAAAGAAGAGGATAAAGCTTCCAATGTCCGTTAAAAACTCCTACATATATTATAAGCCACAAAATCCTGTAAAATTCTGCCATAAATGGAACCTGATCGGTGCTGGATTATGTGACCATCATAGAAACAAAATATTTAAAATTTACTTATAAAGGTCTTGGCCCAAGATAAAATGTTGAAACCGAACATTCTGTTAGGACTGTGTTTTGTAAGTAGTCTAGTTTGCTCAGTTTTCTGGTTCTTTTCTTTAAAAAAATCCAGAATTTTCATGCAGTTTAAGGCCCCATCTACACGGCTGTGCCCTTAATCACGAACCGCTATTGCGGGCACGGCCGGCAGCGGACAGCCATCCGCATTTTTCTAAATTTTTGGGAGCACAGCCCGTAAAAAGCAAAACATAGGACATGTCCTATCTTTTGCGGTACACTTCTACGGCCCAGACACCGTCCCGTAAATAAAAGGAAAGGTATCCGTGGACAATAGAACTGAATGGGTCCGTAATAGCAGACCGCAATTACGGACAATTTTTACTGTCGTGTGCATGGGGCCTTAGGCTGCGAACAGTTGCCATAATCAGAATTTCCGGATTATCCAGATGCCGGATTACTGGAATTTCACTGTACTTAGAGTATATACATATGCAGCATACTGATAATTAGATTTTCACAATAAAAAAAAAAAAACACAAAACTTTCCATTTGTCATTATTCTCCCATGTACCTCAGCTTCTACCTGTGAAAGAATCTAAAGCACTGTTAATTCAGACTTTGAATTAATATAATTCCAAAACCCATGGTGTAGACCGACAAAGCAGAACAGTAGGAGAGATGGGGCAGAGTTAATAGGGGAAGGTAACTCAGCATAAGGCTTCATGCACATGGCTGCATTACATCTCTGTACAAACTCTAGACTAGAAGCAAGATTTATTTAATATTTGGCATCTGTGGAAGGCTGTTTGACATATGGGCACTGTAATGGAAGCCATTCATGGTTGACATTTTTGGAAGTCCAACATCTGTTCCATGCATATTAGATTAAGAGAAAGGACAGATTAAAAGGCTTCACACAATATAACACGATGGATACTTCTAAGTATTTTTTATTTTCGTAGACAATTCTCTATAAGGATTACTCATGTTTTTTTTATTGCATTGGATTTATATTACATTGTATGTTCTAAGCACCCAAAGACAGTGAATACAGCGTTACTAACTGTTCCACTGATTTAAAACATACTACGGTGTATAGTGATGACAATTGAAATATTGAGGACCAAAAACTACCCTAAAAACTATTACAAAGCACGTAATATTTAGTGAAAAACAGGCAAATTACATTACATTGTACAAAAATAGAAGCACATTTAAAGTGTAGCTAAACATTCAACAAACTTCTGACATGTAATAGTGACATGTCAGAAGATTGGATTGGTGGGGGTCTGAGCACTGAGATCCCCACCAATAACTAATACGAAGCAGCTGAAGCGCTCGTGTCTTTTCGGCTTTTTCCGGAAATAAATGTATCGGTGTACAGACTCAAGAGAAAGTCTATGAGCCCATACTCATAGAAAAAGCCGAACAGAAACGAAGCGGCTGAGCGCTCACACGAGCGCTTCAGCTGCTTCGTTCTAGCGATTGGTGGGGGTCTCAGTGCTCGAACCCCCACCAATCCAAACTTCTGACATGTCACTATGACATGTCAGAAGTTTGTCAAATATTTAGCTACACTTTAAAAAGAAAAACATTTAGTCAAACAAAGAAAATCTAGATATCTGCTTATCTTAGAACCTTAACATTATTAATCTCTGCCAGAGTAAACGCTAAGGGTATGTTCACATGCAGAGTATTCAGGCTTATTTCAGGGCGTAAACGCCACAAAATACGCCTGAAAAAACGGTAGCTAAATGCCTACAAAAATCTGCCCATTAAACTTAATGAGAAAAACGGCATTTCGTTCAGACGGGGCGGCTTTTACACCTCCGTTTTAAAAACCCACAGGTAAATAAACGGCGCGTAAAAAGAAGGAGCATGTCACTTCTTGAGCCGTTTTTGGAGCGGTTTTTCATTGTATCATTACAAACAGCTTCAAAAATGTCTAGAAAAAAAAAGCTTCAAAACGTTTTCAGCTTCAAAAACAGCTGACAATCAGAGGCTGTTTTGTCTGAAAACAGCGCCGTAATTTTCAGCCATGACTCTGCGTGTGAACATAACCTTCCACATGTTTGCTGCATTATATGTAGCCAGAAATTATGCAGTATCTCACCTATTCCCAATGGAAAGAGCGATTTGGCGGGTCGTCCACAATAACGTCATGTCAGGTGACTGCGGTACAAAACGGACATGGCCCGAAACAATTGGCTACTGTAGTCACGTGACATGACGTCATTACGGACAACATGTCATAGAACCACTTGGTAAACACCAGAGCAGCGGTGATCCAAAGAGGCCAGTGGCGGGAATAGGAAGTTGGAATAGTACTGTAGGTATTTGACAAAATGTATTATTAGTCTATGGGGGTGAAACTTTAGGATGGGTCTACACGGCAGGTCAACGTGCGACAGCTGTAAAATGAAATCGCGCTACAAACAATGCATTAAAGTATATGCAACTTTTATTACTACTTTTGAAGTCGAACATTGACTTGAGTAATAAAATTTAGTTGTTAACAGTCACATGACATAACAGGACATCCGAGTAATAGGATTTCATTCATTTCTATGGGGATTTCTGTGGGTCTATTTTGAGACAACCACCAAAAGATGCTGTTAGTAGCAACTTTTTGAAATTGTCGGGTCGCAGTCACATGCACGTACATTATATTGCCTATTTTAGTGTGATGCAATGATTCTCTATGACCCCCCTGGCTGCTGTGATGTCGGAAGGCTTACGTTGAGGTGTAGCCCCAGCCTTAGGGGGTTATTGTCATTTTGTCGGAAAACTTCTTTAAGATTCACTAATCTGGGAAAAGAAAGGAGCGTCGCAATAACGCAGCTCATTTATTACATGTCAAACCACAAACCATTTGTACACAATAGGTGAGATTTACTTTTACAGTGTACACTTAGACCAGGCTTGCTACACTTTCCTCTTCCTTATACCATCTCTTGGTTGGCTCAGTTTACGACCACGTCCTTTTTTGCCCCCTTTGCTAGAAACTCCTGAAAATACTTAAAACTTAATGCGACATTATGCACCAGAAATGAGTCCCATTTGCTAGGCGCAATCAAATTAGTAAATCTGCCCCAATGTATATTTACATAGTGACGATCAATCTAGAGGTTTCTATTTTCTGTGGTGAGCCTTGTAATGGGTTGTGTCACGGTCTCATGTTTTGGGATGAATGTTGGGCCTCTTATCAAAAAGATGACTCACTGCAACCACAACCTTGGTCTAATTTTTCCATGTTATCAACTTTGTCTGACTGCTGTGGACAATGAGGCACTTTTGATCTAGGACTAATAATTTCCAACAGATTATTCATAATGCTTTTGCAAAGGACACATAATACATGCTACAGAACGGAGAGAATATTCTGGAATACAGTCATCAAAAGCAGCATCTTAGATTATTTTTTAACAATGTTTAATAGTACCTTATAAGAAAAGCAAAAAGTAATGCAAACCAACAGAAAATGTATATAGACGATTGTGAATAACCTTGAGCACATTTTAGGACACTACATATCGTGAGAATTGTTCTACTTCAAGACCACCAGAGATAATGACGCATCTTCAGTCCTTAATAGTTGTCAACACTACGAAGAACAAGTGCCACTCTGCATGGAATGTAAATCTGAAATATAGGAAAACAATTCGGGAGAGAAAAAAAGTAAATCAAATGTGTTGTCAGCAGAGACAGTCTTTACAAATACTATGAAATCCTCTTTGTGTAACTACATCAGCATAACAAGCAACGTGCAGCCCGGAGAATGTTAAGTGAAGTGCTAAATGTTAACCACTAGAGTGCAGCAAGTCATTTGCAACCAGTAAAATCTCTTCTACAGCGTGTTTTCATCAATAACACTTGAAGGTCCAGTACATTCACGTCTAGTAGAATTCTTTAGCTGCTGAAAACCGTTTCGGCGCAACAAACGAGTTGAGTACAATAACATGGTGTCTGAAATGTCTTTTCATTTATAAAAAATAACAAAAAAACCCATATAATCTTTTCAAGAGAAATATACAAAATGTTCTGCAAGTTACAGATGTTTCCACCCATACATTTCCACAAATTTATTTAAAGGGGTTGTCCACTTCCGGACAACTGATGACCTATCCACTGGATAGGTCATAGTCATCAGTATATGATCTGTGGGGGTCCGAAACCCAGACCCCGTACCGTTCAGGCTGCCTGTGGGCACCGGATGTCATTGCACAGTATACATTGTACGGAGTCTGAAGCAGTTCACTCTGTACATTGCATAGCAACCGTGCTGCAGAACTGCAGGTCTGCTCCTATACACTTGAACAGGAGCAGAGCTGCACTACCGCAGCTCGGCCACTATTCCGTGACCGGAGCCATCTGCTTCCTGCATGGACGTCCGGTAACCAGAGGAAGCCGGATGTCAGACCCCCACTGTCATATACTGACGACTTATCTGGTGGATAGGTCATCAGTCGTCCGGTAGTGGACAACCCCTTTAAGGACGATACTATACAAATTCAATACATTATTGTCACATGCTAGCAGGACCCTCGACAGGCAGCAATACACATCACAACCACTAGGTGGCCACATATATACCATAAACTCCTAATTTTTTCAGCTTCATTTTGTATGTTAAAATAAACAAATCCGCCCAAATGTTTCATGTAAGGCTATGTTCACACCGGACAGATGTGTCGGGTAAAAATCCACAGTGAATCTGTAACGAAATCTGCAACTAAAAACCACATCAAGCTAATTTTGACCCTTTGTTTTGACAAGGTTGAAATTTGAGGTATTTGTAAACCGAGCCGCATGAAGCCTAAATAACTGTGTACATTTTTTTTTCTGCAGTGTGTAAATGTGTTATTTTTTTTCATATTCAAAATTTTTATTGGTTTTAATAAAAAACAAATACAACCACAGTTGGGGCAGATGTGTCCCGATAATAAGAAGAACATGACAACTAAGGGCACAGCCCAAACAGGAGGATGAACATCACAACCTATAAGAAGCACAAAATACGACGACAGTCTGAGTAAGCATAATGGCAAGGAGCATGGCTTGAAAAAGAAAACAAAAATACAAAATTCAGCCTCCTATACATCCTAAAATGCAGTAGAAATGGTAGGTAAGCACAATCACAGGAAGCAAATGACCACTCAAAATAGAAACAAGTAGGGAAGGAAAATATAAAATGGGAAACAAACAAGGGCAAAGGAGAGACAAGGGGAGTTTGTGGTGAACCTGGACTCCGGTTCCGGATTACCATGGGTGAAGAAGAAGCAGCTATGCACCTGGCAGAGACGTGATAGGAGCAAACAAACCCCCACTCACCCGTATGTAGGCCCCGCTCAGATGAAGTCTCATGGGAGAGGACGGGTATTGTGTCTCAAGTCACTGCAGTATGGTAGGTGGAAGAAGTGGACCAAGTGTCCTTGTATCTTATAGAAGCATTCGAGGAATGAGCCAGAAGGTGCTCCATTCGCTGTATTAAAGCAACCTCCTGAAACCACTCATCTAAGCCCTTATTCACACGACAAGGTTTCCCGGCCCTGTGACGGCCATTCATAAAACGGCCGTCACACGGCCGCAATAGGATCAATAGACCAATAATGGGGCTATTCACACAACCGATTTTTTGATGGACTGGGAAACCTGGCCGTCAAAAAATGGGACATGCCCTATTTTCGGCCGTTTACACGGTCGCCCGGCTGCCATAGAAGTCTATGGGGCCGGGTAATACACGGCCATCAGCGGAATGTGTCCAGAGTGATGGCCGTGTATTCCGTTGCTCACGCTCTCTCTCCTTCTCCTCACAGTGCAGGGTGCATGTGAGGAGGAGGGTCTTTTTTTGCTCCCTGTAGGAGTCGGAATCCCGCTACAGGAGAAGTGAGTGTCTACACTGTCTATATATGGACACAGATGTCACTCTCTTTTGAAGCAGAATCCCCGACCCTGTGGCTGGGGAGTCCGCTCCAGGAGAAGTGAGTGACTACACTGTCCATATATGGACATTGAAGTCAGTGACTTCTCCTGGAAGGGGGGGGGGTGCAACCTACAGGGGGCTTGGTGGAATTACCTGCAGCTGGCTGGGTGGCATTACCTGCAGGGGGCTGGGTGGCATTACCTGCAGGGGGCTGGGTGGCATTACATACAGGGGGCTGGGTGGCATTACATACAGGGGGCTGGGTGGCATTACATACAGGGGGCTGGGTGGCATTACCAGCAGGGGGCTGGGTGGTATTAACTGCAGGGGGCTGGGTGGCATTACATACAGGGGGCTGGGTGGCATTACATACAGGGGGCTGGGTGGCATTACATACAGGGGGCTGGGTGGCATTACATACAGGGGGCTGGGTGGCATTACCTGCAGGGGGCTGGCTGGCATTACCTGCAGGGGGCTGGCTGGCATTACCTGCAGGGGGCTGTGTGGCATTACCTGCAGAGGGCTGTGTGGCATTACCTGCAGAGGGCTGTATGGCATTACCTACAGGGGGCTGAGTGGCATTACATACCAGGAGGGCTGTGGCATTTTCTACAGAGGGCTGTGTGTGGCATTATCTACATAGGGAGAGGTGTGGCAACAAATTTAAATAAGTTTCATCCGATTTTAAAACGGACAGGGAAAAAAACAGATGCAAAACGGGTCAAAATCGGCCGTTAAAAACGGCAAACACAGCCCGGAACGGATGCAAAACTGATGCAAAACGGCCAGGAAAAACAGCCTAAAACGGCCGTTTTTATCGGCCGACACTCGGACCCTGTCGTGTGAATAAGGCCTAACAGTGGAGGGTCTGCCATTTTCCACCAGCGGGGGATAACAGATTTGGCAGCTTGGAGAAGGTGTCTAATTAGGGAGCGTTTGTAAATGGGTAGTGGCATAGGGAACATAAATAAAAAGGGCCTCATCGGGAGAACTAGGGACCGAGAACCCAGTAACTTCCAATATAATTTTAAGAACTGCCTCCCAAAAACTAAGCAAGGAGGGGCAACTCTACCAAATATGAGACATAGGTCCCCCCGTCACCCCACAGCACCAAAACGTGTCAGATACAGACGGGAACCATTTATGCAAGGCAGTGGGGACCCGATACCACCTAGAGATAATTTTGTAGCTAGTTTCCTGAGCTCCTACGGCTATCGAGGCTTACTGGGAAAGGGAGAAACAAAATCTCCATTGTAGGTCAGAGAATGTCGTGTTCAATTCTGTCTCCCAAGCCTTGCAGAAGGATGGGAGATGAGAGGATCGCTGGGAGAAGAGTAGTTTATAGAGTGTGGAGATGGCGTGTGTACGGGACAGAGTGGAAACACAAAAACGCTCGAAGCCAGTAAGCGGCCGGTGAATGTGAGCCAGGCGCTTAGTAACACTATAAAAATGTTTTAACTGGGAGTATTCAAATATGTGACGTGGTGAAGGCGTATCAGCTGGGCAGATAGTGGCTAATGGGAGTAGAGAGGAATCAGATAGAACCTGAGTGAAGTACATGGGGTTGGCGGAAGACCTACCCAGGAAAGAGAGATGCGCCTCCCCAGAAGGAAAGACAACGCTGTCAGTAATAGGGGTCAATGGACCCAGTGGGTCAACGAGTGAACCCCCTATCCCAGAGGACCACAGTGCTAAGAGGGTATGGAAGACAATATTCATAGGCAGGGTCCATGGCAGAGTAGATGGGGTACAAGTACAGAGTTGTTGGGCTAAACAAACCCAGAGTTTAGAATTCGGATTATGAAAAAAGTCAAGGACACGAGCATGTGTCGACGCCAAATAATAAAGACGACAGTCCGGCAGACCAAACCCACCTGCGTCCCTGGAGCGAGTAAAAATTGATGAATATATCAGGTCACTGCAGTGCGATAGGTGGAAGAAGAGAGGAACTTAAGCCAGTGAGACCAAGTGTCCTTGTACCATATAGAAGCAGCCGGGGAATGAGCCAGAAGGTGCTCCATTCGCTGTATCAAAGCGACCTCCTGAAACCACTTATCCAACAGTGGAGGGACTGCCGTTTTCCACCTACGAGGGATAACCGATTTGGCGGCTTGGAGGAGATGTCTAATTAGGAAACATTTGTAAATAGGCAGCCGCATAGGGAACATGAATAAAAGGACCGCCTCAGGAGAATTAGGGACCGAGACCCCAGTAACTTCCAATATAATTTTAAGAACCGCCTCCCAAAAACGCCGCAAATTAGGGCAACTCCACCAAATGTGAGACATGGAAGCCCCCGACGCCTCACACGGCCAATACGTGTCAGGTACAGACGGGTACCATTTGTGCAAGGCAGTGGGAACTCGATACCACCTAGAAATAATTTTGTAGCTAGTTTCCTGAGCTCGGATGGTATTGAGGCCTTCTGGGAAAGGTAGAAACACCATCTCCATTGTGCGTCAGAGAATGTCATGCCCAATTCTGTCTCCCAGGCCCTACAGAAGGATGGGAGATGAGGGGATCACTGGGATAGGAGTAGTTTATAGAGTGTAGAGATGGCGCGTGCAGGGGACCGGGTGGAAATACATAACCGCTCGAAGTCAGTGAGCGGCCGGTGAAGATGAGCCCAACGCTTAGTGACACTTTAAAAATGTTTTAACTGGGTGTATGCAAATATGTGACGTGGCAAAGGCAGAGAACCAGATTAAAGTACCTGGGGTTGGTGGAAGGGCAGGGTTGTCAGTGACAGGGGTCAAAGGACCCAATGGGTCAACGAGTGAGCCCATCACCCCAGAGGACCGCAGAGCCAAGAGGGTATGTAAAACGACAAAGGAGGCGGAAGTCGGTCTATTCCCAGGCAGAGTAGAAAGAGTACGAGTACAAAGCTGTTGGGCTAAACTGACCCAGAGTTTAGAATCATGATTGTGAAAAAAAGTCTAGGACACGAGTTGAAGCCAAATAGTAAAGGCGACAGTTCGGCAGACCAACCCCACCTGCACCCCTGGAACGAGTTAGAATCGCCCCACTCAAACGGGGACGACCCGCTGGCCATATGAAGGAACCAAAACATTGTTGGATACGTAGCCAATAAGGGGATGGGATGGAGATAGGGATTGTCTACAGGAGGTAGAGCAGTCTGGGGAGAAGTGACATCTTAATAATATTAATACGGCCAAACCAGGAGAATTCCTTTATATTCCAAGAGGCGAGGTCTGTGCGAAATTTGGCTAGTAAAGGGACAAAGTTATTGGTGAACAGTTGGGAGAGATCAGAGCTTATACGGGCACCCAAATATTTTATACCTCTAGCAGGCCAGGAGAAGGGGAAATTATTTTTGAGGAGCGACAGTGTCGAGATTGGAAGGGATACATTCCACGCCTCAGACTTGGAGAAGTTAATCTAAAAATTGGACCATATTCCTAATCGGGACAGCTCGGACATCAACGAGGGAAGTGATACATGCGGGTCCGTGAGATAAACCAATAGGTCATCAGCAAAGGCAGAGAACTTATATTCAGTCCCACCTATGAGAATGCCCTTAATATCCGCGCTGTTCCGAATGGAGGCCATAAGATGTTCCATAACGAGGACATACAACAATCGGGATAGAGGGCAACCCTGTCTGGTCCCATTATGAATAGCAAATGGAGCAGAAAGGGAGCCGCTTACTTTCAATTGGGAGCATGGAGAATGATAGAGGGTCATGATTTTACTCATAAGGGAAGGTCCCAGTCCTATATGTTGAAGAGTTTGGTGAATGGCAGGCAAGGATATCCTGTCAAACGCCTTTTCGGCATCTAGGGACAGGATTACGAGGGGGATGTGGCGAGTATGGGCATGGTGGATAATATCAAAGGTTTTAAGAGTATTATCGCGCACCTCCCAACCCGGCACAAACCCCACCTGATCTGAGTGGACTAATTTAGAGAGATGTTTATTCAACCTGTTAGCTAACAACTTGGCATACATTTTTAGGTTGACGTTGAGCAAGGAGATGGGGCGATAACTGGGGCAGAGCTGGGGATCTTTACCCGGTTTAGGGATAACCGTTACATGGGCCAAGGTGGAGACAGGGGGAAACAAGACATCAGGTGAGATCAAATTAAAGGCCTGGAGCAGAAGTGGCGTTAAAGAGTCAATCAATGATTTCTAAAACTTGGCAGTATATCCATCCGGCCCGGGACTCTTTCCTCCTGGGAGGTCCTTTATAACAGCAAGGCTCTCCGATGAGGTAAAGTCTCCTCCGACATTTCCCTGGACAAAGGTGTGAAAGGAGAAGGGAAAGAGGCCCGATCCAGAAGTGAAGAGTCAGTGGCGGGCCTAAGGTTATAGAGGTCAGAATAAAATGTTTGAAAACAGTCCGCAATCTCAGGGGTCGTATGGACCACATGGCCAGAGGAAGATTTAATACCGGGTATATGGTATTGGGCCAATTGAGCCTTTAAAGCTCTGTCTAACATGCTTCCACTTTTGTTACCAAATTCATAAAACTTGCTCCGTTTTTGAGCCAAGTCTAACAGACGACGGGCATCTTGTCGGCAACTCTGTAACTCCCATAAGAGTGGAAGAGAAAGCGCACGCTTGTGAGCCAGTCCCAGGGAACTAATTTTTTGGAGAGCAAGTTTCAAGGAATGTGCCCTTTCTCTTTTAAGGCGTGCTCCATGAACACCTCGGAGCACACATTTAAGGGCCTCCCACTGCATCATCGGAGATGTGGTATCATGAGCGTGATCGGATGTGAAGTGCTCCACTGTTTGCAACAGTTCAGCACTGAAAACCCCATCAAGAAGAAGGGACTCATTAAGCTTCCAGGACCAGGGACCTTTAGTGAGGAAAGGAAGGTGTAGGGTACACTACACAGGGGCATGATCAGACCATAATATGTTACCAATGGACGTGGAATCGGCCAATGGGAGGGCATGGTGTTGAAGTAGGATGTAGTCCAAGCAACTGTAGGTGTCATGCGGATGAGAGTAAAAACTATAATCTCTATCAGAAGGGTGTTGTAGATGCCAAGCATCAGAGTTGAAGCTGTGCAAGAGTGCGTTTCATCCGTTTGAGAGCACCATATACAATACTGGAACGACCAATAGAATTATCCAGTGTTGGATCTAAATTGAGATTAAAGTCTCCGCATAACATCACAGTCCCCCGTACAACCGGAAGGGCAATGTCTGTGAGATGAAGGAGGAAAGGGACCTGGCCGATATTAGGGGCATAGGCATTAATCACAGTGAACTCACGCCCACCGATATTTAGTACTAAGATTATATATCGAGCATCAGAGTCAGTGACAACATTGACAACCTGATGAGTGAGGGATTTATGAAGAGCTATGGCTACTCCACCGGATCTTGAAAGGGAATGATTACTAAAATGCCAGTGTGTGTAAAATTTATGTCTAATAGTAGGGGAGTGACCTTCCTTAACCCCTTCAGGACCCAGCCTGTTTTGGCCTTCAGGAACCAGCCGATTTTTTCAAATCTGACATGTGTTACTTTATGTGGTAATAACGTTGGAATGCTTTTACCTATCCAAGCGATTCTGAGACTGTTTTCTCGTGACATGATGTACTTTATGTCAGTGAAAAAATGTTGTCGATAATTTTGGTATTTATTTCTGAAAAACACCACAATTTAGAAAAAAAATAGCAAAAATTAGCATTTTTCTAAATTTAAAAAAAACTGCTTGTAAAACAGCTAGTAATACCACACAAAATAGTTACTAGTTAACATTTCCCATATGTCTACTTTATGTTTGCATCGTTTTTTGAACGTCCTTTTATTTTTCTAGGACATTACAAGGCTTAGAACTTTAGAAGCAATTTCTCATATTTTAAAGAAAATTTCAAAAGGCTATTTTTTCAGGGACCTGTTCAGTCTGAGGTGGCTTTGAGGGCCTTATATATTAGAAAATCCCCAGAAGTCACCCCATTTTGAAAACTGCACCCCTCAAGGTATTCGAATCAGCATTCACAAAGTGTTTTAACCCTTTAGGCGTTTCACAGGAATTAAAGCAAAGTAGAGGTGAAATTTACAAATTTTATTTTTTTTGCAGAAATAAATTTCTAATACATTTTTTTTTTGTAACACAGAAGGTTTTACCAGAGAAATGCAACTCAATATTTATTGCCCAGATTCTGTTTTTATAAATATCCCACATGTGGCCCTAGTGTGATAATGGACTGAAGCACCGGCCTCAGAAGCAAAGGAGCACCTAGTGGATTTTGGGCCTCCTTTTTTTTTTAGAATATATTTTAGGCACCTTGTCAGGTTTGAAGAGGTCTTGTGGTGCCAAAACAGTGGAAACAGCCCAAAAGTTACCCCATTATGGAAACTACACCCCTCAAGGAATTTATCTAGGTGTATAGTTAGCATTTTGACCACACAGGTTTTTCGCTAAATTTATTAGAATTAGTCTGTAAAAATGAAAATCTACTTTTTTCTGAAAAAACATAGAAATTTTTAATATTTACAAGAAATAATAAAGAAAATGCACCCCAACATATGTAAAGCAATGTTTCCCGATTACGGTAATATCCCATATGTGGTAATAAACTGCTGATTGGACCCACAGCAAGGCTCAGAAGGGAAGGAGCGCCATTTGGATTTTGGTGGATTGGTTTTCGGTTCCATGTCGCGTTTGCAACGCCCTGGAGGGACCAAAACAGCGGAAACCCTCCAAAAGTGACATTTTGGAAACGACACCTCTCAAGGAATTTATCTAGGGGTATAGTTAGCATTTTGACCACACAGGTTTTTTGCAGAATTTAGTGGAATTAGGCAGTGAAAATGAAAATCAACTTTTTTTCTGAAAAAGCATAGAAATTTTACATTTTTACAAGGAATGAAGGAAAAAAAGAACCACAACATTTGTAAAGCATTTTCTCCTGATTACGGCAATACCCCATATGTGGTAATAAACTGCTGATTAGACCCATGGCAGCGCTCAGAAGGGAAGTAGCGCCATTTGGATTTTGGAGCACGGATTTTGATGGATTGTTTTTCGGTGCCATGCCGCCTTTGCAACGCCCTGGAGAGACCAAAACAGTGGAAGCCCCCCAAGTTACCCCATTTTGGAAAACACCCCTCAAGGAATTTTTCTAGGGGTATAGTGAGAATATAGACTCCACGGGTCTTTTGCAGAATTTATTAGAATTAGGCGGAGAAAATTAATATCACCATTTTTTTCCACTAAAATGTTGAATTTTCTCATTTTCACAAGGGATAAAGGAGAAATAAACAACCAATTTTAATAAAGCAATTTCTCCCGAGTACAGAAATACCCCACATGGGGTCATACATTTTTTTTCATTAGAAATGAATTAACCCTTTTAGGACTGATCCATTTTTTGCTTTCTTATTTTAGTTTTTCACTACCCGCCTTCCAAGAGCCATAACTTTTTTCTTTTTCCGTCAGTAGAGTAGTGTGAGGCATTATTTCTTGCGGGAGGAATTGTAGTTTCTATTGATAACATTTAAAGTGAAATAAAAAGTACTGGGAAACTGAAAAAAAATAGGAAAATATAGTAATATAGGAAAAAAAATCTGATTCCATTTTTTGGGGTTTTCGTTTTTACAGCTTTCGCCGTGCAGTAAAAACGAAAACTACAGCGATTTGGGCGGTTTAAATTATTTACGTTTTTTACGGTGTTCACCGTGCGAGTTAAATAATGGCATATTGTAATAGTTCGGCCTTGTACGGACGTAGCGATATCAATTCTGTTTATTTTTTTTACATTACTTTTGAAGAAAAATGGGAAAAGGTTTTTTTTTGTAACTTTTTTTTCTTTCTCACTACTAATAACTTGAATTCTTCTACACATTTTATTAGTCCCCTTAGGGGACTTGTACCAGCGATCATTGGATCGCGGGTACAATATGCTGCGATACTAATGTATTGCAGTATATTGTTATTTTTACAGGCTTCTGTAACCGCACGATCGCTGTTCCTGTCCCTTAGTCCTGGGTGTCAGCTCTAATACACAGCCGACGCCCGCAGCGTATGGAGCGGGCTCAGCATGTGAGCCCGCTCCATACATCACCCCCGCACCATGACGTGCTATTAAGTCATAGTGCTCAAAGGGGTTAATGCACAGCGGATGGTGTGAATATTACAATTTTGCACTGATGTGCCATTTTAGTGCATAATATGTTGTGCCCAGTTTGTGCCACTGAAGACAAATACCTCATAAAACGTTAAGCGGGTTCTCCCGGGTATGGTGATGCCATATATGTGGGCGCAAACTGCTGTTTGAGGATGCTGCAAGGCTCAGAATGGAGGGAGCGCCATTTTGCCTTTGGAGCGCAGATTTTGCTTGGTAGTTTTTCTGTTTTGGGTTTCGCTGGTATTTCAGTTTATAATGTGGGGGCATATGTAATCTGTGCGGAGAACATCAGGGCATAATAAGAGGGTATAAAAATGCGGTAAATAAATAATAATTCATAGATGTGTGGCCGGTGTCGCACTGAAAATGGTGTCGGATGTTATCCGCTTTTAGAACGCTCTGCACATTTTGCATCGCCATATTCCTGGGAGCCAGAACTTCTTTATTTTTTCACTACCGGAGCTGTGTGAGGGCTTATTTGTTGCGGGACAATCTGCACTTTTCATTGGTACCATTTTGGTGTACATGTGATTTTTTTGATCACTTTTTATTACATTTTTTTGCAAGCCGGATGACCAAAAACAAGCAATTCTGACAATGTTTTTTAGTTTCTTTTTTGCGGCGTTCACCGTGCACTATAAATGACCATTATATTTTATTCTGCAGGTCGGTACGATTACGGCGATACCATATGTATATAGTTTTTTTTTATGTTTTGCAGCGTTTGCGCAATAAAATCACTTTTTTATAAAATAATTTATTTTCTGTGTCACAATATTCTGAGAGCCGTAACTTTTTTATTTTCAAGTAAAAAAAGCGGTGTAAGGGCTTGTTTTTTGCGGGACGGTTTGTAGTTTTTATCGGTATTATTTTCGGGTACATGCGACTTTTTGATCACTTTTTATTCTCTATTTTGGGAGGGGTGGTGACCAAAAAAATAGCGATTCTGGTGTAGTTTTTTATTGATTTTTTTTGGGGTGTTCATCGTGCGGGAAAAATAACATTATAGTTTTATAGCTGGGGTCGTTACGAACGCGGTGATATCAGATATGTGTACTTTTTTTTTAAAGTGTTCATTTTTTTCCTATAATGAAAGACTTATTATAGGAAAAAAAATGAAGTGTTTGTTTATATAACTTATAACTTTTATTTTTACACTTTTTTTTAAAACATTTTTATTCTTTTTTTTACTTTTTTCACTTGTCCCACTAGGGGACACTTAGACTTGCAGCTTTGATCGCTGCTGGAGTACATTACACTACACACGTAGTGTAATGCATTCCAACTGTCATTGTGACGTGACAGTCACACTGACAGGAAGCCTCGGAGGAGCGGCCGGAGGCTGCTCCTCCGAGGCTTCCGTACATGGCAACCCGGAGGTCATTATCTGACCTCCGATTGCCACGACAAGCATCGGTAGCCCCCACGATCACTTCGTGGGGGCTGCCGATGTGCTTCAAACCACTTAAATGCGGCGACGGCAATCCGTCGCCGCATTTATGGGGCTAATTGCCGAAATCAGCGGCGATGGTCCGCTGACCGGCAAGGCTGGAGTGTCAGCGGTCAGGGACAGCTGACCTCCCGGTTCCCGGACACTGTCCGTTAGGACAGTGTGCTCCGGGAACTACTCCGCAATAGTACGTCTGGATGCGGGAACTAACCCCTCTGCAGGACGTACTATTGCGGCGCAGCGCGGGAAGAGGTTAAAGTGTGTTTCCTGGAAGCATGCAATATGTACCTTACGCTTATGCAGGTGGTGCAGGATTTGCGCCCTCTTTTCAGGCGTATTCAACTCATTCGCATTGAAGGAGGCTACTGCCTTACGCTTATGCAGGTGGTGCAGGATTTGTTATTTTTTAACATGTACTATCTGTTGGAATTTAGCAGCATTTCTTTTAATTGACTTTAATTGGGAAAACTGAGGCATTGAAATTTGTATGTAAAAACCATGATTGCTTGTGACCTACAAAGCATTTTTAAGGGCAACATAGTATAGGGGACAGGTGAGCTGTAATATTACCTTAAAGAACACAAAAAATATTGTGTCATTTGATTAAAGAAGACCTGTCACCTCTCCTGACATATCTGTGTCACTAAACATTTGCATTTCCCATGAAACAACGATTCTGTAGCATTTTTACTCAAAAATCTATGCTGTACCGTTCCTCTTTAATTCCACCTAGAAATTTATGAATAAATTGACAACTGGGTGCTACCATATGGGGGGGGGGGGTGTCACAACACTGACAATGTCCAATCAATGCTGACAGCGAGACTGTAGGGACACGCCCCTTTGACAAGGGAAAAGGGAACACCCATTTGTCAATTTATTCATAAATGTAGGAACGGCACAGCACAGTTATAAGAAAAGATTATCCAGCATTGCTATTTTACAGTGAATACAAGTATTTACTAAAATAGACATTTCAGAAGAGGCGACACATCAATTTTAATAAAGCGTAACAGAATATAGCTCTAACTCTTCCTGCACCCCCACACCAGTGGCTGTCAGCGGCCAAGTATACAAGACAAATACACGCTGACCGTCTTTCTAAGATAATTATACTTATTATATATGTGAACTTTAAAAATGACTTCAATACGAAAACTCTGCTTTATTTCATACTTACCAAAAGTGAATTCGGTCTGTTATTAAAAGAAAGGCTTTCTGTAAAGAATTCTGTTCTGTGATTAATTCGTTGATGTCCTCCATACTCTGCAGAATCAGTGTCCAGTGCGATCATATACTTGGAATCAGGGCATTAAGGAAAAGGTTTGTGCAAAACAATACAAAAATATAAACATCTGTTGATATCAGTCACTCCAAAAAATTCTCAAATCTAGAAATGTAACATGCATACTTCAGTAACAGAACTTCCACTTACACTCACTGTCAGCAATGGTGATGACAAGGAGAACGGGAATGACAAGATGTGAGCTAGTTAAAGGGGAATTCCCCAGCATATAAGTTTTTTTTTTGGGGGGGGGGGGGGGGTGGTACAAAATCTAATCTGAGCAGAATCTGAGCGTGTTAATGGCAGTTTATACAGGGCCGAATTTACCTATAGGTGCAGTAGGCTTGTATGTGACCTTGGGGAAGGTCGTCTGCTGAAGTGAAAATGCTTGTCCCCATACATTTCTATCATGTCAGCAGCACATGTCCCTGTTTACAAAAGTATATGTGCTGCAGACAACGATAATATTTCTTGCTGCATAAACAATACGGTCAGCGGATGAAAGAGCGTTTGCTCGTTTATCGGCTGATCGTTGCTGTTTACACAGGACAATGATCGGGAATGAGCGTTCATATGAAAGCTCGTTTGCTTGATAAGACCACAAGATCATAGCTCATGAATTTCACCACCAACGAACCGACAGCAGTGGGAGTGGGAGGTTTCAGGGTATGTGCACACGACCTCTTTTCAGACGTAATGGAGGCGTTTTACGCCTCGAATTACGCCTGAAAAAAAGGCTCCAATACGTCGGCAAACATCTGCCCATTGCTTGCAATGGGTCTTACGATGTTCTGTGCAGACGAGCTGTCATTTTATGCGTCGCTGTCAAAAGACGGCGCGTAAAATTACGGCTGCATCAAAGAAGTGCAGGACACTTCTTGGGACGTAAT
The DNA here is from genome assembly GCF_050947455.1 of Rhinoderma darwinii. NCBI lineage: Eukaryota > Metazoa > Chordata > Amphibia > Anura > Rhinodermatidae > Rhinoderma > Rhinoderma darwinii. The sequence goes on along the minus strand of NC_134688.1, from coordinate 442,166,241 downwards.
TGGAGCCGTTTTTCATTGACTCCAGTGAAAACCAGCTCCAATTACGTCCGTAAAATACGCCGCAAAACAGCTCCGTAATTTCAGACATATTTGGCTTTGTCGTGTGCACATACCTTAAGACTTCCCACATCTGCTGGACCTCGAATAGGAGCCGATCATCTGGAGTATCAAGGATTCCTTGAACCGCAGTGTTTGACATGCCTATACTAAACCACAGAGTTGTGAGTGAAACTTTTTTTATTTACCGTATTTTTCTGACTATAAGACGCAGTTTTTAGCAAGAATAAATCTTGCTAAAAAGTCCCTGCGTCTTATAGTCCGCAGTCAAGGGACCTGGCATCGCCGGGCCCCATGACCGCTTCATTACTTAACCCATTCCTGACCCATCACATGTCGGCACATCATGGAGCGGGGGGGGTGTGTATGATGTATGGAGCGGGCTCACGCGCTGAGCCCGCTCCATACACTGCAGGTGTCAGCTTCTAACACGCTGCTCTAATGGACAGTAACAGCAATTTCGCTGTTCCTGGCAGTTTAAAGGGGTTGTGCCATTAAACACATGTATCCCCTATCCACAGGATAGGGGATACATGTGTGATCGATAAGGAGAACGGGGACCGAAAGTTACCAAGAGTGCTGCATGAGAAGCTGTGACTTCCACGTTCTGTGTCCGGCAGCTTCATAGAGATCAATGGGATTCTTCTGCGCATGCGTGAGCGGCTCTCCATTGATCTCTATGGAGCTGCGGAACGGATAAGCCGGACACAGAATCCGGAAGTCCATGTAGCGCTTTGGGTGACTTTCGGTCCCCTGTTCTCCTTATCTCTGGGGGTCCCAGCGGTCGGACCCCCAGTGATCTCACATGTAGCCCCTATCCTGTGGATAAGGGATAAATGTGTTTTATGGCAAACCCCTGTAACTAGTTAAATGCTGTGGTCAATAGCGACCGCAACATTTATAGGGTTTTTTCTATGAAGGAAATTTATGACATATCTCTAGAACGGGGCCCCCTAAACCCCGTTCTAGCTTTCTGTGCTCTCCCGGCCACTTGATTATAGCTACACTGTTTCCGCAACTTCCATAGAACTGAACAGTAGTTACGGAAACAGCGTAGCTCGCCTGCTGCGCTGCTTACGTAACTGCCATTCACTACTATGGGAGTTAGGGAAACAGCGTAGTTACGCTGTTTCAGTAACTCCACATGTAACTAAGTGGCCGCTGGATCAAGTCCTAATAAAATGTGTAAAACTAACTAAGAACTAATAAAATGTGTAAAAAAAAAACAAAAAAAAAAAACGTTAGATACATTTTCAGGAGAGTAAAAAAAAAAAAATATTAAAAGTTAGAATTTTTTTTTCTATTTTCTGTTGTCTAAAACCTGGGTGCGTCTTATGGTCAGGTGCGTCTTATAGTTCGAAAAATAGGGTAATTAATTTAAAGGGCTGGTTAGATTAAACTAGAAGGCATGTGTTCTTTAACTTATTTTCCTATACTAAAGCTCCAGAAAGCTGCAAAACCTTGAAAATAACCGGTTGACCCGATACATTATCTTCATGCATTGTAGTAATTGCGCTGTTTTTCAGTGGGTCAGTTTATTGGTCCTGCTCCACTACTTTGAGGTAAAGACAATCATCTAAAATTAGTTTTAATTGGACAACAAATATTTGTTGAAGGTTTTGGAATGGCTTTAACCATCATAAAAAGATCGATCTCGTTCTATAGTTTCATTAGGCTTACAGTTAAAGTTTATTATATTTTCGAGGTCTGTCCATTGTACTGTACAGCAGAAATTCAATGACTCTTACCAAACAATAGTAAAGCTGTACGTGTGGCTTTATCTAAGAGGTTAATTACTTATTAAATTACTCTGCCTATACAGAGATTTAACATATAAAATACCCAAACAAAATGATCTATAATATGCCAGGAATGCATAATGAAGCATAAAACTGCACAATAAAGGAATGCAAATAATACTAAACAGATCAATTTGCTTTTTAACTAAATTAAATGAGAACCATAGAATATCAGGAATAGTTTAAAGTTTATGTACGTTATTAACTGGCCTAGTTAAACTGCAATTTGCTTCTTAGGAAAAAAAAGAGTTTGCTATATAATGCTGAGAGATACATCAATGCTCTATTCCATAGTAATAGGATGACCTTGCTTGGCTAATGTAAAACCAGAAAGTAGCAAAAGTACATTCTGTTACATTCTATTAAAGCTTAGAAATTGTTATACCGCCTTCACCTCTTACCACATTTATTGTACACACTTTCTATGTTTAGGAAGTGAAATTATAAGTTGACTTCATGATCCCGAATAAAATTCTTACTCGGTTGTCTCTCCAGTAGATTCATTGTGCTGCTGATTTTACAGATTCTTTCTAACATTTAATAATCTAATTTTGCTGGAAAGCAAAATGTATTCTTTTTATTACAAAACGTACATTTTACAAGATATTGTTGCAGAAGTATCACCTTCTAGCAAACACAATATTGATATCAGAATTTTCATCTGCACTTAGAAGGGATCTGGCATTTATTCTATTCTGTCTTTAACTGCTGCTAAACATCTCCTTCATTGTGTAGATAGGCACATTTCCCTCTGTCAGTCAGTGGCACCCATGCAATGGGACCGCAGGGTGCCAATGGGTTACCATTGGTGTAAGCGGGAGGCATGGCCTAATAGATTGCCTGTCAGTGTTTCAGTGACAGGCAATAATGCTTGGGAATACTAAGTATGAAACATAAAGGAACTATACATATTTGGTATCACTGAAATTGTAAAAACCTACAGATTTAACACGTTATTCCTACCACACAGTAAACACTGTAAAAAAAACAAACTGAAAAAGCAATGGCAGAATTGTGGTCTGTGGTCCAGTTCTAATGCTCACTTGCCTATCGTAGGTGCTTCCGGAAAATGGAGAAGAGTCAGCATGGGCATTCTTACTGGTCTGCAGCCACGCAGTCCCATAAATAAGCTATGATGCACGGTGCTCTGACACATTTCTGTCATGGCCAGCAAAAACATTTTCAGCATTTTGTTTTACACTAGCTCTTCTGTGGGATCGGACCAGATAGGCTAGCCTTACCACCCCACCTGCATCAATGAGCCTTAGGTGCCCATGACCGTGTCGCCACTTCACCAGTTGTCCTTCCTTGGACAACTTTTGGTAGTTACTAACTCCTGCATACCGGGAACACAACACAAGACTTGCTGTTTTGGAGGTGCTCTGACCCAGTCATCTAGCCATCACAATTTGTCCCTTTTCAAAGTCGCTTAGATCGTTACACTTGTCCATTTTTACTGCTTCCAACACATCAACTTCAGGAACTGAATTTTCACTTTCTGATAAATATACCCCTCCCCTTGTCAGCAATCATTGTAACAAGATAATCAATGTTATTCACTTTACCCGTCGTCAGTGATTTTATTATGGCCGGTTGGTGCATATATTGTAACATTAGTTTTTAGGGACAAAAGCCAAAAAGTTACTTTATTGTATAACGCAGATGTTAATACTTGATAATAGTTCTTGCCATTATGGTCATTAACAGCTATACCAATATGCTTCATTGCAGTCTATGGTTGACCAACTTTAATGTACAGTCTATATCCTATACGATCAGATTCCAATGACCTTATACGCTCATTAGAAGATTCAGGTCTTAGGTTGAGAAATGTCAAGGAGAACTGCATTTACATTTTAATGTACATCCGCCAGTGCTATCTGAACAACAGGTCTAAAGTTGCGGGTAATAAGTATGGATACTTAATCTTTCATACACTGTATGTTAGCATTCATTTAGTTCACGCAAATAGCTTTCATTTGCATCAAAGTACAGTATAATTTTACGTCTCCTGGCTAATTGACTGTATTTGAACCAGTGCGTACTTTCACAAATTGAAAATAAATGAGAATAAAAATGGCCTTGGGGGTAGAGTGAATAACCTAAATTGCACAACTTAAAATTCAGTATCAGAAGTCAATTCTGCTCAGATATAAAGGTAATTAAGCAGGATAATGTTTTTTTTTTTTGTTTTTAATTCAGTGCAATCGAGCGGTTTAGAATCAAAAGTCTTGTCATATTGAGTTATTGGCCCTATGACCTAGAAATCACTCTGTAACACAAACTCTTGTATTCTTCACCGGTTTTTATCAACGTCTATTAACACAACCTTGGCTGGGTTTAGATCGGTGTTTCTCAATGCTTCTAAACCAAGTACCCCCTACTCAAAGTACATCAAAGAACCCCCAAGTCTTTAATCATTCACATTGCTGCTTGCAAGAAGCACAGCATGACGACTGTGCGAGTATCCCCTAGAGACATGGCATGTACCCCGTAGGTTAAGAGCTTCTGGTTTAGATGTTCTCAGTCATGATACGGATTATGAGCACCATGTTGCTAGCCTAATAAAAGATGTTATAACCATGACTATATATAAGTGCACTTATAGTGTAAAACGGACATTTATAGGAATATGTGATTAAAGATTATTTTTCACTTCTCCTGACATGTCTCTTTAGTAAATACATGTATCCCGCATGAAATCATTCTGGAACATCTTTTCTTAGAACTCTGCATTGTGCCATTCCTCAGTTATGCTTCCTGGAAATGTTAAATAAATGGACAAACGCGTCCTACCGTTCCTTTTATCAATCGGGTTTGTTCCTACACAGTGACAGGGTCAGAGTGTATAGGGATATGTTTTATTGACAAGGGAAATGGTAAAACCTAGTTGTCAATTTGTACATACATTTAAAGGGATTCGGAGTACTCCAACATTATTATTTTGTTGGGAATGCAGGTATTTACTAAAACAGACATGTCAGGAGAGCGGATTTAGTTTTTAATAGTATTCAGGTCAGATGTGGTATCAGGGACACACAGGAGCCTAGCGGCCTGTTGAGCTCAATGACGGATTCGCCTTAGAGCGGCATTCTGCAGCTTCTATGTAAAGTGAATACATAGAAGCTGCAACGTTTAAAGAATTTTTTTTTTTTTTAAGTATATTAAAAAAGTGTTTGTAACTAACATATTCATACATTACAATAACATCAAAAAAATTGTCACCAAAAGGTTTCCATAGTCTCTAAAGGATGCAAAGATTTGTTATGCTTTTTCGTCACTGCATTCTGAAAGCCAGAACTTTTTCCATTGACGTAGATTTAGAATAGAATCGGTTTTTTTGCGGGATGAGTTGTACTTTTTAATGCCATTATTTTGGGAGTACATATAATGTATTGAGTAACTTATCAATTTGTTCTGAGGGGAAATGGAATAATAACAGCAATTCTACCATAGTTTTTGAGGATTTAGTTTTTTACAGCATTCACCATAAAATGTTAACTTTATTCTACGAGTCGTTATGGTTACATACTTATACTGATGCCATCCAGCACCACATTCACAGAGTGCACCTCCTTCTGACCAGTGCTACGCGTTTTATCAAAAGCGCCAGCACGCTGGTCTTTGTACCAGGTACAGTTTTAGGTTTTCAAAATAATAACCTAAAAAGGAGTCAATATACCACTAGTTACTATAAAACGTATACATTTTATTGTGTACAAATACATAAAAACTATTACATAAAAAAGTTACAGAGATGATAGCGACCACAGTGTGTGCAGATGGAAACCAGACAGCATAACTCTGAAATTATAATATGCACCCCCAGACGACGGCTTCCGCCGAAACGTGCGTTGGGGGAGCGACGCCAGACACTGTGCTATGGGTAAGACTGTTATTTGGTACTCAGGATATGTTGTATTTTGTACCTCTGTGTTTATGTGACCATCATTGTCCAGCCACTTCACCTACTATACCTTGTGTTTGGTGGTTGATTGCCTGACATGTGCTACTAACACATGTCATCATATGTTTGTGAGCTTTACCTGGGCTATCACATAAGTGACTCCCCTATCAGTATTTCAAGTAAAACTCTTATATACATTTTGTATATATACACATATCCTCATTTCTTGCCATATATGTATCACATGTATATTATCATTTCAGACTTATGCTGTCTGGTTTCCATCTTCACATACTGTGGTCGCGATCATCTCTAACTTTATGTAATAGCTTTTATGTATTTGTACACAATAACATTTATACGTTTTATAGTAACTAGTGGTATATTGACTCCTTTTTAGGTTATTATTATCATCAACGATGAGTCATTACCAATGATCACATATCGGGCCTATATGTGCCTTTCCTCCTTACTTCCCTTTGATCATCACTGTGATTATATTATGAACAAGTGGAAGAGGGGGTTTAGGTTTTCCCCTCTCCCGGTTGTGACATTTTGCGGTCTTGGACTTTGAACTTGACTCTTTTTATTGTGACCTGTTTGGTTCCTGACTATTCTCCTGGATTATCCTACTTACTGCATACTCCACTCATCTCCAGCTACATCTCCTTTACCGAAACCTGGAATACTCTTCCAACCACGCTTATGTATCGTATACCCAATTCTGCTGTGTTACTTTTGCCGAAACCTGGAGTGCTTGACTACCCTCTTGAGTACTGCTTCTGTACCTCGTACCAGCTCTGATACATCACGATCCCTTAATTGCCTGACTCTGCCGCATCATATTTTTGCTACATGTCATTAGACTTTTGTGGATCTTACCTATAGCAAACAGATCTCCTACGAAAAGCCGTCTGGTTCACTTACCACTGACATTAAAACAACAAATTAGTAGACTAGCTAGAGGCACCGAAGTCCTGGGGCCAGCTGTGTACCTCGACCCTAACTAAAGTCATGGAAAAGGGAGTTGCTATAGGTGAAATTGTGCCACCTTATTTGTCCGCTCTCTCTGTAGATCTCAGGAACCTGATCGTAACAGTTACAATTAGTAATATGTAGTTCATACATTTTTGTTTTATGTCCTACTACTTTACAAAAAATAATAATGTGTTTGTCGCTGCATCCCAAGAGCCATACATTTTTTTATTTTTCGTCAACAAAGTTTTAAGTTTTATTTGTTTTTTTGCTGGACGAGTTGTAGTTTTAATTAGTGTAATTTTTGGGTACCTAGGACTTATTGATTAAAGGGCTTATCCAGGTTTTTAAAATCCTAGATCAGTGGGGGTCCGACTCTCGACACCTCCGCCAATCAGCTGTGCAAAGCACTGTACCACTGTCCCACTCAATTGAATAAAACATTGGTGCAATAACTTGCAAAGCCGCTATGATTGTAATGGCGCATGCAAGTACAAACGCAAGGGAAAACCATCAAAAATAATGAAGAGGCTGCGGCGCTTGTACGAGCGCTGCGGCCACTTCGTACAGCTGATCGGCTGGGGTGCCGAGAGTCAGCCCTCCACCGATCTAATATTTACAGCCTATGCGATGAATAGGCCATCAATTTTAAAAACCCAGATAACCACAACTTTTATTGCTTTTTTATTTCGGAGGGTGCTGAATAAAAAAAAAAACAGCAATTAAGCCAGTGTTTTTTATTTTTCATGGGTCGTTTTGGTTGTGGCAATATAAATTATGTATAGTTTTTTCATTATTTTCCAAACATTTTCTAAAGGGTAACAAGGATTTGCTTTGTTTTTTACAGTATTATTTTTCCTGCAAACTGTATTAAACTTATTATTTTTAGAACCTTTCCTAGTCCCACTATGTCAGTTTAAAATGTGATCCTCTGATGGCTTACATAATACATTGCAATATGTTTGTATTGCAATGCATTAGTCAGTGCTACACTGTCATGAAGCCTATTAGGCCCTACGTAAGACAGGACCTAAGAGGCTCACATACATCGCAGACCTGGGAAAAACCCATCAGCATCCCGTGATTGTGCTGTGGGGGCGCCAATGGGCTTACAGAGGAAGCCATGTCCCGTTCTAAAATCATTAAGGTGCTGCAGTCGGTATTGAATATGGCATCTAATAAGGGGTTAAATGACCTGGATCAGTGTTATCTGATGACACCCACTGCTGAGGGCTCAGATACAGCTCTATTGTATGCCATGCCTGCACTGCAAGCGTGGTGCCGTAAGTACCCACAACATACTATTACGGCACAATGTGGGAAGGGGTTAAAGAGCATTTCCCCTTCAAATTAATATTAGCTGGGAATACATAGCTGTTGTGTAAATTATTTTCATAAACTATGTAGACATTTCCGAATTTTATCAAATGTCAAGTAACAACTACCAATTGGGAGTCATTACAGTGCCCATAGGGTTGTTACCCAGATTTTTACAGACCATACTTTGGAACAGTTTACAAAAGTGTTGCACTGCCACAACTCTACATTTGACGCTACCTAAAGCCTGGTTGATCCCTACTTCCAAATATAGGAACAAGCTATGAAAGCTTGCTGACCCCACTGTTCAGACTGAACTCCTTTGTTATGTTCATGAACATCCTAAACATGAATTACGAGGGGTCGCCAATACCGATGAAAGATTTTTCATGTTTGACTCTCTCTCGTACGGCACTTTGTCCCCAGTTAAACAGTCTGCAAGAGAGGGGGATCCCCTATAAATGGAGATCCACTTTCTCATTAAATTGTGGATAAGGAAATAACAGCTATCGACTGATTAACCTTACTTTGCACCTACCGAACAGGGGGCACGTGGGCAGTGAGTGTCATTTAATGTCAGTCAAGAATCCTCTGACACCTGAGGTCCTTGTTTGTATTGGCGCTACATACAACCTTTCTTCTCTGAATGGTTTCTACAATATTGTAGAAAACAATCTACTATCTACGTTGTCACGTGTTTACATTTTTAAGCTTTTATTATAAGTAATATTACACATCTGAGCTGTATTTTACTTATGTTTGTAGAGTTAATATTTGCATGTTAAAATGCTTTATATCCTGGGTACATTGATGTTCACTTAATAAAAATTTGAATTTAAAAGGATATTTTCCAGGTTTATCTACGGCTATTCTGTATCCAGTGAAGCTCTTGTAAGGATGGAAATTAAAGATGAAAAGAAGATTTGCCCGCTCAAATACAATAATCTTGTCACCTTCATGCTTTGTACTGACATAGGCCTAAGTGAAACAAAATGACTTTTTACAACAACGAAAACACAATAAACCTCAGAGCTCTTCCAAATACTGATTAAATTAATAAATGTGGAATACCCAAGGTGTGTCTTAATAGGCATTCTCATAGAACAGGTCTGGGGGATTTATTTAGGCCCCATGATGCCTGTATAAAACTATTTGTCTAAGTGATTGGGTTATCGGATCTAAAGGGGGTCAAAGGGAGCCCCCTATATTTGTTGACGCCACAATCACTATAGTTTGTGACCTCAAAGCTGATAAAACAGTTGGCATTGGAAAATTACCTTAAAGGGGTTGCCCAAGATTAAATGCTATCCCCTAATCACAGGACAGGTGATAAAATGCTGATCAGTGGGGTCTGACCGCTGGGACCTCCCACCGATCGCAAGAACGGGTGTCCTGTCCCTTTGAATGAATGGAGCGGCAGGTCGAGCATGTGCACTGCTGCTCCATTTACTGTCTATGGGATTGCCCGAGATAGCCGAGTACAGCGCTCGGCTATCTCCGGCAGTGCCATAGAGAATAAATGGAGCAGCAGGGTGAATGCGCGACCTGCCGCTCCATTCATTCGAAGGAACAGAACCATTTTCATGACCAGTGGGGGTCCCACCGATCAGCATGTTATCACCTATCCAGTGGTTAAAGGATAACATTTAATCTTGGGACAACCCCTTTAAACAATGAAACTGGTATTAAACAAAGATTTTGTTAGCAAACAAAATAAATAAAACCTTAGAAATATTTAATGAAACAAACATATTAATCTTGTCATAAAAGGGACCAATTTATAACATTTAAAACTAATGGTACCTACAGTCATCATACATACATTTACTATAATGCTAAGGTTTGGAATCGCTAAAATACCTGTTTTTGGGAAAAAAATATTATATATATTTTTTATTAAGGTACTATTCCAGAGCAGCTCCACTGAGAAAGCATGCCAGAGACCAGCTCCGCAAGTTTAAAACTTTTTTTTTCCCGTCGATTACAGAGGGCTGTGTGAATGGGTTTGATCAGGGGTTACATATGATTACTTTTTTGGACTATGTGAACATTTTTTTGTATTTTCATTATAAAAAAATTACAAAAAAATCATCGTCTTAAAACACAGGGGTAATGCAGCAGGACAAGGATCCGTAGCACACAAACAAGTCCACTTCTGAACGCCTTAAAAGAAACAAAATTACAATTTTGGAGTAACCCGAAAACCCGCCAATGTAGTCAAATTAAAGCAATCCTTCAAAAAACAGTGGGCCAAAATTCCTCCACAGCGGGTAAAAGACTCGTCGCAAGTGATCACAAACATTTGATTGCAGTTGTTACAACCAGTTATGTTTACGGAGGCAATAACTTTTTTACATGAGTACTATAGGTTTTGAATAAATTTGTACCTTCAATAAATTGAATGATCGTTTAAAAGCCATATTTTGTGTTTACTTGTGTTGTCTTCATCTTATATTAAAATTAGTTGGATGATCTGAAAACATTTAAATGTGATACATTTGCAAAAATAGAAGAGTAGAGTTTGTTTTTTTTTTACACTTTTTTTTTACGTGGAAACCGCGTTGGAAAAAAAAAACTTACGAAAATGCCTCCCATTGATTTCAATGGGAGACGGAGGCGTTTTTTCCCGCGAGCGGAAAAACCGTCTCGTGGGAAAAAGAAGGGACATGCCCTATCTTTGGGCGTTTACGCCTCTGACCTCCCATTGACATCAATGGGAGGCAGAGAAAGCGCATTTCGCAGCGTCTTATGCCCGCGGCGCTCAATGGCCGCGGTCGAAAAACGATGCGAAAATCGTCGTGCAGGCAGAGTAAAATCTGTCTCAAAATTCCAAGCTGAATTTTGAGGCAGATTTTCTGCCTGCAAAAAACTCTGTGTGAACCCAGCCTTAGGAGTCGCCGGTATCCATTGGTAAATGCATCTAACATAACTGTCATGGCTCTGTGGAAATGATGCTAATGTGAACAGAATCTTAGTGGAACATTGAAAAATAAAAATATAAATAATTGAATAGAAGTCTATATTTTGTAGTGATTCCATATATTACATGTCATTTTATCATATATTGGATATTCCATATTATAATTATTAATAAAAAAGGAATCATAATATTATTATAATACTACTATTGAATTTTTACTCCATTATTACAATTCGGTCTTAAATTTACATGGCTATGTCAGTTACTTGCTGTCTGAGGTTATTAATGAATGACTGCCAAAGGTCCCACTTCTAAAGAGCTGGTCTATTATTGTCAACTTCAATTAAATTAGTATTTACATTGACATTTCAACAAAAAGCCATGCTCCCTACTTTAGGATTATATAGATCTTAGAAAACCAGGAGAGAAATCACTCAGGGCACCATCCACTTAATATCCACACCATGCAGCAAATCAACGTATAGAATGACAAGTGTATGATTATGCAACGTGACAGAGATAAATAGTACATGAAAAGGAAATTAAAAATGTTAAATTACATTTTTGTGCAGAACTTACCGGAGGTGATGACAGCCAGCCAAACTTTTCCTCTAATCTATTCATGTCTCGGTCAAAAGCATAAAGAAATCGGTAGCGCAAAGACTGATCATCAGCCAGATGAAACTGTCTCCTGGCATAATGATAACTTTCATTATTCCCCTTTCTTGGGAAATCCAACCATTCTGGATGGCCAAATTCATTACCTACATGCGAAAATAAAATGTGCATATGTATTAATGTAGAGATACAATATAAAAACTGTGCAGCTTCTAGTCAGCATTGCAAAACCTTCATAATAGTTAAAGGGCTATTCCCATCTTCATAAATCTAGCTATTAAGCTCACCCTTCTAAAATTATTACTTTTTGTAATTACCTGGCTTTATCCTACTGATGTCGTTTTCTTTATATTCATTCTTCATGTCGCTGTCAGTCCCTCTTTGTTTGTAGCTCGTTGTCTAGGGATCCGGCCACCACTATTTACCTTTTGCGGTGGCCGCGCTTGCACAATATCCTCTCCGTCCTTAGGAGACGATGTAATTTCTCTCATGAACGCGCATATCGGCGCATGCGCATTAGATACCGGGCCCGCCACCATTCCTGAGGACACATCAACGGTCTGCTTAAGGTACTGCAGGGGGGATGCAGCTTAGCGCGAGGGGGGGGGGGGGAGTGGCTTTCCGCAATGGGGAGAAGTGGCTTTCCGCTAGGAGGGGAAAAATGTTACAGAGAAGGGTGCCGGAGTGTTGCAATTCACAGTGTGTTCGTCTCAACCAGGCTTACCATGCCTGGTTGAGACGATCATTCTCCCGATGCTGCTAGAACTACATTAGCTAGCAACGTAGAGCGGCTTGATTGACATCGAACTGCTCACGCCCCTTTTTATAAAAGATAACCAGCACTAGCTGAGTTATCAAGTTTAAAAAAAAGGTAGTTAGGGAATTTTTATTTATTTTTTTAACAGCAATTGATTTATAATTCATTTTAGATTAGAAAGCATAAAAAACTATTTTTGGACTCAACTTGGGAATAACCCTTTAAATGCATTTTCCGTTTGTCAGTTAGTTTTCCCAGAAACAGCGCCACTCTTGTCCATTGGCTATGTCTTTCAGTGAGTGTGGCTGAGCTGCAAGACCAGCAAGCAGAGAAGATTGGAGCGGTTTCTAAGAAAATAAATAAGCCCAAAAAAAACAAAAAACACCAAAAATAAAAACTTTTATTGTAATCCTGGAGAAATGCTTTAATTTTAATTGAAAATGGGTGGAAAAAATGTAGCGCTTAAAATAACAATATTTTTAAAAATTATATTTGTTCCATACTTTTCGAATACCAGTACTTGTGTCCTGGCCTGAAAGTCTTTCAAATGAAGGTTCTCTATTCCTCTAGGCAGGGAACCACAGTAGAATAAGATGATTCTTCAAGATTTGCATCAACAGAACCAGTGGATTGGGACTGATTATTGTAAATATCTCTATTCATCTCCTTTAGCCTGGCATCTAGAGCAAAGTCCATGCCCCAGACTTTACCATATTCACAGGGATCAAAACCCCCAAAATGGTCGATATACCCAAAGGTGCCCAACCTTATGTACCCACGCTAACTAGCTGTGATTGCCTTAAATCTACAGACAGCCTATAAACCAGACAACCTCCTCTCTCTGAAACCTATATTTCCTACAAGGATTTTGGATATCTTAACCGAAATAGAAGAAAAAGACAAGGGTATCTATAGAACTGGGGATTTTCCAGAGTTAGAAGGAACCTCTCCTTTTACACTGTGTTCAAAATTATTATGCACATTGGATTTAAGTGTCATAAACATTTAATTATTAGTTTTTCAATTAAACTCATGGATGGTATTGTGTCTAAGGGCTCTTTGGATCATTGTAATCAATCTCAGACACCTGTGATAATTAGTTTGCCAGGTGTGCCCAATCAAAGGAAAACTATTTAAGAAGGACGTTCCACATTATTAAGCAGGCCACAGGTTTCAAGCAATATGGGAAAGAAAAAGTATCTCTCTGCTGCCGAAAAGCGTGAAATAGTGCAATACCTTGGACAAGGTATGAAAACATTGGATATTTCAAGAAAGCTTAAGCGTGATCATCGTACTGTGAAAAGATTTGTGGCTGATTCAGAGCACAGACGGGTTCGTTCAGATAAAGGCATAATGAGGAAGGTTTCTGCCAGACAAATTAATAGGATTAGGAGAGCAGCTGCTAAAATGCCATTGCAAAGCAGCAAACAGGTATTTGAAGCCGCTGGTGCCTCTGGAGTCCCGTGAACCTCAAGGTGTAGGATCCTCCAGAGGTTTGCAAGAGTGCATAAAGCTATTACAATGCTATAAACAATGCTTACAAACAGAAACGGTTGCAGTGGGCTCAGAAATACATGAAGACTAATTTTCAAACCGTGTTGTTTACTGATGAGTGCCGTGCAACCCTGGATGGTCCAGATGGATGAAGTAGTGGATGGTTTATAAATGGCCACCATGTCCCAACAAGGCTGCGACGTCAGCAAGGAGGTGGCGGAGTCATGTTTTGGGCTAGAATCATGGGGAGAGAGCTGGTAGGCCCCTTTAGGGTCCCTGACGGTGTGAAAATGACCTCTGCAAAGTACGTAGAGTTTATGACTGACCCCTTTCTTCCGTGGTACAAAAAGAAGAACCGTGCCTTCTGTAGCAAAATGTATTTTCATGCATGACAATGCACCATCTCATGCTGCAAAGAATACCTCTGTGTCATTGGATGCTATGGGCATAAAAGGAGAGAAACTCATGGTGTGGCCCCCATGTTCCCCTGACTTCAACCCTATTGAGAACCTTTGGAGCATCCTCAAGCAAAATATCTATGAGGGTGGGAGGCAGTTCACATCAAAACAGAAGCTCTGGGAGGCTATTCTGACATCCTGCAAAGATATTCAAGCAGAAACTGTCCAAATACTCACAAATTCAATGGATGCAAGAATTGTGAAGGTGATATCAAAGAAGGGGTCCTATGTTAACATGTAACTTGGCCTGCTAAGTTTTTTTGGATTGAAAGAGCTTTTGATTTCTGTAAATATGACCTCCTGATGCTGCAAATTCAACAAATTACCATTTTAGTTCTCTTTACAACCTTTAAAATGTTTTGATCTCTGTTGTGCATAATAATTTGAAACAGTGCATTTTGAGTTTTTTACTTCTAAAAAAAAAAATCTGTTATCATTAGGAGGTTTGGTCAATAAAATTTGCATTATACTCCAACGGTTGATGGCTTGAAGATTATACTGACTGTCATTTGCATCGACTATTTAGGAAAATCTGTGAAAAATAACATTTGCATAATAATTTGGAACTCGGTGTAGATGCGAAAATATGGAATCTGACTAAATTGATGTCCATGGCAAAATGGGAGATGGACATTGTAAATAACCTAGAAGTTTCTATAGAAATAATTTCTCACTCGGCACCATAAATATCTCTGTAGGAATCAGGAAGCTTTAACATTAAAGCCTAAATAAATGTCACGTGTTAATGTAAATACAAAAAGGCGATTCAAACAATAAATATATATATTTGACCCATACTCTTCGAGTAGCAGTGGTTCGTCCAGGCCTGTAAGCATTTCAAAAGAAGGTTCTACAATTCCTCTGGGTAGGTAACCATAGTAGAGTAAGAGGACTCTTCAAGATTTGGGCCAACAGAAATACAGAAATGATAAGACTGATTTTTGTAAATACCATTATTTAGCTCAATAAAAAAAAAAAGTTTTCAAAACACTATACCAATTTTTTTTAGTTGTTTTTACATCGGGGCTTTGGTATCAGGAGAACTTTTGTGTGGTTCTCTAACTGCCGGTTGAAAGTGCACCTAGCAATACATATCACTAGCACTGGAGAAAGACCACTTCAGATAAGCTATGGCTCTATGGGCAGGCTTTAAAACAAAGAGTCCAGTCTACTCTTCCGCATGCTTGGAGTTGTAGTTTCCCAAGTGGATAAGCTGAAACCTGTATTAGTACATTCATGTACCATATATTAAAATTATTTTTATACAATGAGTAGAAAACTAGGTACGACAACACAGAATGAACCTTGCTTGAGAAAATGTTTTTTTCCCCTTCCGGCAGCAAAAGGACATGAATGTTGATGGAAATGAATGTATACTTGTCGAATATGTCACTGTATGTATGAACTAGCTTAAACTATGAGACAGACCTCAAACAACAAGCTTGGGAATAAATGAACAGAGGACAAATGTATCATTCCGTAGGACCAGGACAAGGTATTTTGGTGCCCCAGGCAGATAAGGCAAATGACACCCCCCACACAAAACACCCAAAAATGTAAACCTAGTTTAAGTGTACTTCCACCATTTATGTATGCAGTCCATGTAAATATTTAATTTAAATCATTTTTTTTAAAAATATATTATTTAATCACCCCATAACTTCCCAAGTAATATCCCCCCCATGGGTCGAAAGATCTCCAGGGAAAGTACCAATGTAATTTGCCTGCTTTAACTCCCTCTACCTGTGGAAAAAAAAACAGTTCCCAATACGCCTGACAGTTCAGCACAGGCCGTTTCGGTTATCTGATTGACCTGATCTGTAGCCAGTCAGATGAATGAGCTGAGAGCTCCTCACTGACATGCTCGCTGCTGATATGGCATCTACCACCTTTGAATTTGCTGGGGCCACCGGATGCCGGCATTAAAACTACAAATGAAAATTTCTTGGAAATCTTTACTAATAGAAGCTAAAATTACACTGCCATCAGGGTTTCTATTTGGTGGCACTTTTTTTTTTTTTTTTTTAATGGTACTACCACGCAAGGAGGGCACCCCATGGACTAACCATCCTCTGTCCTTCCCCCTTCCATTTTTGGCTGCGTGTAGCGCTGAACAGAACGGAGGCAGCAGCAAAGTGCCGCATGGAGTGATTTGCTCCCAGGCCAGGAGGAGCTTATGTGTTGCCATGGTAATGGTGCCGGAGAGGCACCATGAGCTATGACAGCAGTACTCCGCACAGAGAGGTCGCAGTGGCAATGTCGTTGTGTGTGGGGATGTGGAGAGAACAGGAATCAGTCTCACTCCCCTCCTTGTGGTCAACAGCGGGCCACGGCGCTACGGTTAGACTGCTCTGCCTGCGTACAGCCTCAGCACTGCACTACAACATGCATTCTATTTGCTGGGGCTGTGGCACCGACATCAGAAGTGGGGTATGCCATAAAGGAGGAAAGGAACACTGGTCAATAAGCGCTTCCCTCTTCAGACTAACTGAAGCACTCATTGGTCAGTGTTTCTCTCCTCCTGCATGACATGCCCCTTTCTAAAGCCTGCACACGGCCCAGTTGCCCCAGAAAATGTAATGCATATTGCAGTACAGCGCACAGGCAGAGAAAACTAACCTTAGACTGTAGTGCCGCAACAGTTAATTTTTTTTATTAAGAAAATTGTGCCCCTTTCTGCATTACATGAAGTGTCCCCCTGGACGGTCGCCTAAACTTGCTCACCCCTCGTCCCGGCCCAGATTCTGTGCCTTAGCAGTAGTGCTTCCTAAGCAAGATCTATCTGCCCTTTGCATTGTACATTCATTTTTTTTTTTGTATTTATAAAAATATGCAAAATTCTAGGCAGTCTTGCACTTTCCCTTACTTAACCACAGCTGTTGAACTTTTTGCAATATTACAGTTGTCCAAATTTGGAAATTTCAACTTTAATCTTACTCCAGGCATATAAGCTATGTAACAATAGATTAAAAACAATACAAAAGATAATTCAATAACTCCACAGAGAAATACCAAGCTTTTATCCTCACATTTCCTCTGTAAACAGCAACATGTGAAGCATGGATAATGTGGAGGTAAGTACGAGGACATACCACTGAGATTTGTGTTTCTGTAATTAATTTTAAGTTGTTTCTTCTAAAACTATAAAATGACAAAGAGACAGGGAGACCATTTAATGGGATTTAAAACAATAGGGTGCTAATGAATAACAAAAATATCCGAAAAGGAACATTTTATTTATTGTATTAGGGGGATGATCTTTAACAGACCGTAGCAAATTAGCATTGAGTTTTTGCAATATTAACTTTTTATTAAAAATAAAACTAAGTATAACTCCAAACATTAAAATAAAGTTTTACCAACATATACGAGGAGTTGAACTGTAAGCAGAGGTTTCTTTAAAGCCTAAACCTTCTTTCTGTAGGACATACAGAAAGAAGGTTTAGGTTTTCTCCCTTTGCAAAATGTCAAACGATCTCTAGGGAGGTTTGAATTGTAGCATTGGTGGTGTGGTATTATGCCCAGTGTTCTGGGCACGTGCAGGGAAAGGATTTTAATAAACCAGTAGTAGTGCAGGAGGAGGTGAGTGCTTTATGGCAGCTGCAATACATGGGAATCGGTTGATATTCCCAGTTGACTATGAATCTAGACTATTAGGGCTTGTCCACATTTAACGGAATTGCTGCGTATTTTCCGTCCGGAATTGCGGATGGAAAATACGCAGCAGAATACAGTAGCAGCAGAGTGGGTGTGAATGAACAAATTTCAACCACGTGCTGCGGATAATTTCAGTCCAGAAATTCACCTGCGGTGCATATTTATAGTTCCAGAGCATGTCAATTACTGCTGCAGAAAGTGGACTGAATGAGACATTAGATATCACCACACGTAGCAGAATTGCTGCATATTTTCCGTCTGTAATTGCGGACGGAAAATATGCAGAATGCAGTTGCAGCAAAGCGGTGAGAGCCAATAAATCTCATCTACACGCTGCGTAAAATTTCCGAACAGAAATTGACCTGCGGTGTGTATTTTTCGTACTGTAGCATGTCAATTCCTGCTGTGGAAAGTGGACTGAATTGCTGCGTTTTTCAGAGATGTCACCATCTCCCAACATTGAGAAAGACGCAGCAACATCCGCACCATTTTCTGTAGTAAAAAACGCAGGAAATAGTGCGGCTTTTCCACAACGAAAATCCTGCTAGTTTCTGCAGAATCGCTGCAGAAATTTTCTGTAGCAATTCCATTAGGTGTGTACAAGCCCTTACACAGGCAGGCTGAAAAAACGCAGCAAATCCGAATTATTTTCTGCAGTAAAAAATGCAGGAAATGGTGCAGAAATTTGTTAGTTATAGCGGAAATGCTGCAGAAATTTTCTGCAGCAAATCCGTTACATGTGGCCTTTACAGTCTCCAGGAAGTGAAAGTACAGCTTCCCCTCCAAGAGACCAGGGAGTGACAGGGAAGATGCACTCAGAGCCCTATGTATGTTTGTGTATGGTATTGTGATCTTGCATTATTCAGTCCACAGGATCACAATAGACCGATCAATAAAGACATGTATCCAAATATAGATGCTTTCGTCCAAGAAAATATGCCACACTTGTCCACAGGTTGTATATGGTATTGCAGCTCAGCCCCATTCACTTCAATGGTGTTCAGACCCAATTCCAAACACAACCCATGGACAAGTGTGGCACGGTATCTGGAAGGAAAATCCTTGACAACCCCATTAAATTGCTCACTTTCTGCTGACTCCATCCCAGTCTACACAGCAAATCTAACAAGTGAGCTGAAAAAAATAAGGTTTTAGCCCAATGTGTCTGCTCTAATGGCCAATGTGAAAACTAAAATATTTCAAGATTTTTTTCATATAATAAAATGATTTATTTTTTTTTAGAATAAAAAGAACGTAATTTCTTGATGATACATTCACTTTAATAGAAAGGGCTCCTAGTAGGTAAACCCCTTACACTAGTTCAACATGCCCTACATTAGGCATACATGCATACAATGATGTCAACTACTCAATTCCTGTAAGGTTCTTTATATGTTGTTTTATACAGTTGTTATTACTGAATTTTAAAATAGGGGAACAATGTGTTTCCACTTCACCTATTTGACCTCAATATTGGGTTTTGTATTTTTTCTGATTTGTTTTGCATGTTTATTATAAAATAACGTAAAGAAAAAAAAAAACAAAAAAAACAACTTGCTTACTTCTGCATTTTGCGCACAAATTTTTATGCTTTTTTTATTTTTTTAATGTGTTCTTAAGAAAACCAAACCGCATGGTATTTACCCTCAGGGATCTATAATCTGCACTTTGGGAAGAAGCAGCCAGTTAGATAACTAATCATATTTTGTGAAGCTTAAAAAGGTCCTTTAAATAGGAAACTGGATTAAAAAAAAGTGATTCATCTTTATTACATGTAAGAAAATTGACTTTTTACCAAAAAGGCAAAAAATTGCATACGCTTTTCCCCATAAGCAAATATTAGGCCAGTAAAATAGCACACATTCGTTTTGCCTGCTGCTTCCCATCAGCTAAAAGTTCCCTCTGCTTAATACAGGAACAGTTTAATAAGAATTTCCGCTTGCTGTGTACACATTCTCAAAATAAATAGTTAACATTCAGACAGCTTAACAATATGAGACAATGCAAATTACGACGGAAGCAAAAAAATGCTGAGAAATTAGAAGTCAGAGCAGCCTTGAAATAAACGCCTGTGGCTATGAGCTCAGCATCAGCAATAAAACAACTTCAATAATGCTAGGTACATGTGTCTTACATTTCAAGGTCAGTCTTTCCATGAAAATAATGACAAAATGGAAATGCTGTATGGTTTACAAATGTGAAATGACTTGTTCCACTACTTTAAATACCGCATGTTTTGTATTTTCTAGCAATGCTTTGGTGCTCTAGTCTGAAAATGGATTTGTCATGGCCCCTGTATTGGCAAAATACCAGCAAAATACTAAAAGTATGTATAAAACGGCTCCATAGTGCTATAAAAAAAAGGTGCACAGAAATATTTACTGTATTTAAGTCTTTTTGGGGATCCCAATTTATGCCATTTTGAATATATTGGGAGTATCTGTCACCAAAGTGCACAAATCATTTTATATTGATTGAATAAATAAATACAACTAGTTGCTACGTGAGGGTTTTAATCTAGATACATTGTGAACCTCCTAAATTTCAGGTTTTTCCACATGGCTCCTTGTAAATATTTATTAGCGGTTTTGCACCTCTTCAGCACTAAAATGTACTGCTTAAATGACAGAAACACAAGAGAGGGCCCCACAGCAACTGGTCCTACCATTATGGTGCTGGGTTTTGCCATTAAGGCCTTTTCAGAATCCCACCTCCCTTGCGAACAATGCAGTTCCTCTGTAGAAGGGAGCCCTGCGCAGGTTGTTGCTTCCCAATAGCAAAAAGAACTAGGGTTGGGCCTCCTTATCCAAGGACTCCATAGTAGTCGCAGAGGTGGCCTCTATTATACATACACGCTTGCGATAGACTTGTCGGTGGTAGGAAAACCTGTTAAACGTGTTTTTATCAAAGAACAAGGCAAACTTTTTAAGTAAAAGACAGTAGAGTACTCCCAAGAGTATAGCAGTGACGGATGATATTTCAACAGAAAGGAATATCAATTAGATCACCATAAAGGGGATAATTTAGTGCACACTACATGATCCTACTATTCAGCAACCAGAAAATATGTTTGTTTTTTTAATTGGTGAATACGACTTCAGGCGTACTGTGAGGTGTCAGGATATCGATTCCCATCTGCAGTATCTTAACATGAGACACATATTGTTTGTATCCTTCCTTACTTTTCCTCTTGGCTCAATATATCTGGATGAGTGGCGCAACATGACCAGCTTTGGAAAAAAATACACAATCTCACGTCTGCCGGGAGTTATTTCTGTTATATGTGGCCACCCAGTGGTTGTGATGTGAACTGCAGCCTGTTAAGAGTTTTGCTAGTATGTCGCGATAATGTATTGAATTTGTATAGTGAAAAAGTGGAGTACTTAAAAAAAATAGCAGAGAGCTAATGGTGGACACATCTGTACCCACTGTGCCATCTACACTACAAATTTAGCTAATGGGCAGAGTAATCTGCAAGGCTGCACATGATGTATTTTAACTTCTGTATTTAGAAACCAGCTACCGTCACCTACCTATAAAATTGAGGTATCCTTCCCCTCCAAGGGAATGTGTTATCAGTCGGATCATTTTGTGAAGTTGAATTCCACGGTCAATAACAGATGTTAATGGAGACATCACACCCATGTTTGAGTACATCTCAGCATCCATTAACCAGAAAGCCAAGGTCTTATCTCCAACTAGTGCCTAGAAAGTCAAATTTGAAACAAACATAAAATTATAAGACTGAATTAAGGAGCATTTCCTTATATACAGCAAATATCTATCACTCAAAGCAGGGAAATGTAGTGATGAATAAGTAATATTTTTCTCCATTGGGTATTGCATCTCAATGTCCTTTGCTAATTATTTCGATATACATTATAGATGAAAATTATTTCCTTAAAAAGGTGTTGTCTCAACTGGACAACCTATGTCTACATGATCTCTTAGGCCAAATGTGGCACAGAGTGGGATCCCCCGTTTAGAACCGATGCATAGAGAAGTTGCAACTTTTTTATTTTTAATGGGTACAGTATACTAATACATTTCCCATGCAGAGGCTACCCACAGCTTCCAGCAGTGATAACAGACCGTTGGGTTTTCAGCGGCTGAACCTGGGATGACTATTTTATGAGTGTCTACACTTTTTACAACATTTCCCCTGAGATCTAATTAAATAGCTAAAGTTGTTTTGTCCATTGACATCTGTAGGTAAAACCAAAAATTATTTTAGTTGCTTATTTGAATCTTTGTTATTTTTTAGAATGTCGTTCATAAGTGGAGTTTTCCCTTAAGAGAAGCACTCCCACAAAATGTTTTATTCTCTGGCCCATTAGAGAGGCACATTCTGTAAATTGTGGTCTTCTTACCGGCGGCTATATTTGTGAGTTATCCGCTCCTTTCTGGTCCTCAGCTGTGTCATGTGACCAGCAATAGAACTTTCCAACTACCACAGAGTCTCATGTGTGGACAGAAAGTCAAAGTACTTTTTGACAAGTAATCTGCTTCAATCCAACAGTTAATACTGTATTTGCCTACACATTTATCTATGTTCTTCCATTGAAGAGTCGAGAGACTCGTGAACAGATGTGTTGTTTGAGGAGGGTTTGTACGGCTGAATATGCACCCATAGCACTGGTGGGACCAATAACTAGAAAATAAAGGGTAAGTAGTGCAGCTTCCCAGTTGAGGCTTCTGATAGATAACTGTGTGCTCCTACGCCCCTAAGCGAGGCTGAATTATAGCATAGGTGCGTAGATTATATTTAACCCCTAAGGACGCAGCCTAGTTTGGGCCTTAAGGCTGAGAGTCCATTTTTCAAATCTGACATATTTCACTTTATGTGGTAATAACTTCGGAATGCTTAAACCTATCCAAGCGATTCTGAGATTGTTTTCTCATGAGACATTGGGCTTTATGTTAGTGGTAAAATTTGGTCGATATATTCAATGTTTATTTGTGAAAAATTGCAAAATTTAGAAAAAATAGAATTTTTCTGAATTTAAATGCATCTGCTTGTAAAACAGACGGTTATACCACCCAAAATAGTTACTAGTTCACATTTTCCATATTTTCCAAAGATTGGCATCGTTTTTGAACATTCTTTTATTTTTCTTGGACGTTACAAGGCTTAGAACATAAACAGCAATTTCTCATATTTTTAAGAAAATGTCAAAAGCCTTTTTTTTAAGGTACCTGTTCAGTTCTAAAGTGGCTTTGAGGGGCCTATGTAGAAACCCCCATAAAACACCCCATTTTAAAAACTAGACCCCTCAAAGTATTCAAAACAGCATTTAGAAAGTTTATTTAACCCTTTCAGGCATTTCACAGGATTTAAAACAATGTGGAGGTGAAATTTGCAAATTTCATTTTTCTTCCATTGAAGAGTCGAGAGACCCCTTGAGGAATTCATTGCAGCTTCATGGGGTGCATGCGACTTTTTGATCAATTTTTATTATATTTTTAAGTGGCGTGGTGACTAAAAAACAGCAATTCTACTATTGTTTTTTTATAAAAAAAAATGTACAGCGTTCACCGTGCGCTATAAATGACATTCACTTTATTCTGCGGGGCGATACAATATTACGGCGATACAATATGTTAATAGTTTTTTTTATGTCTTATGGCGTTTGCACAAAAAAATACTTTTCTAAAAAATAATTTACTTTTTGTGTTCTCTTATTCTAAGAGCCATAACCGTTTTATTTTTCTGTGTGGAGTTGTTCAGATAGCACTAGTTTTTCTCAGGTGCTCACAATAGGGTCCCAACCCAGTTGAAGAAATAGAGAGAATTGTATTCGGCACACTTTTGAAAGGTAAAGTGGATTTTTATTTTTTTAAATTCCAGTGGCTATATGTGCAACGTTTCGGTCGTTAGACCTTCATCGGACACTGAGCCGTACTGGGGACTGTTTTAACGTAGCTGGCGCTCTGTAAATAATGGCGGCATGCCATTAACCCTTTAGGTGTTTCACAGGAATTTAGAGAACTTTAAATGGCGTTTTGAGCGCCATTTAAAGCAGCAAGATGCCATTATTTACAGAGAACCAGCTAGGTTAAAACAGTCCCCAGTACGGCTCAGTGCCCGATGAAGGCCTAACGACCGAAGCGTTGCACATATAGCCACTGGAATTTCAAAAAATAAAAATCCACTTTACCTTTCAAAAGTGTGCCGAATACAATTCTTTCTATTTTTTTTTTTTCCATCAAGAAAGCCGTGCGAGGACTTGTTTTTTGCGTAACGAACTGTAGTTTCAATCATTACCATTTTTAGGTACATGCGAATTTCTGATCTCTTTTTATTCCATTTTTTGGGAGGTGAAGTGACCAAACAATTGTCATTCTAGTATGGTTTATTATTATTTTCTTTTTTTTTTTTTTAATTATATATATATTTTTTTCCATATGAACAAAAACATACATGGTATCAATTCAATATAATACAGAGTACAAGTCATGACAGGGGTATTGTGAAGTTACAACATGTTGAACACCAAAAATGTCAAGAACCTCATACATTTTACATTGATCTTAAGGACAAGCAGTCCTGCAAATAACAAGTACTTTGGTATGATGCACTCCCCTCCTTTTTCTATCAGTCACTTTGACTCTGCTTTAATAGAAATAACAAGAAAAGTTAACTAACATCTACAATACATATGACAAGACAATGGAGGGGGGGGGGGAAGGGAAAAAAGGCAAAAAGTTATCCTGGCTTGAACTGAGCTCATCTACACAGTTTTGAATTAGTGTTATGTGTTCAGGGTGGTCTAGATGAATCAAATACATCCCATGGTGACCAGACTTCCTTGAATCGCGTTAAGCTATTATTCATAGAGGCTGTCAAAGACTCCATTCTTCTGACCTCCCTTATTCTTAAATATAAGTTAGCAACTACAGGGGGATCAGTTCTCTTCCAACGCGCCGCTATGAGACACTTAGCTGCTGTGAGCACATGCAATAATAATCTAGAGGCAACCTTACGAAGCCCTTTCGGCGGTACATTAAGCAGAAAAGTTAGCACAGACAATGGAACCCTGACCCCCAGCAATGCCTGGAGTACACCCGCTACCTCCCCCCAGAAGGGACGAATCAGCCGGCAGTCCCAGAAAATGTGAGGAAGTGTCCCCCTCTCACTGCAGCACCTCCAGCATCTATCCGAAACAAGAGGATATATGCGGTGGAGAAAGTCCGGGGTATGATACCAATACATCAGAATTTTATACTGGTTCTCTCTATATGCAGCGCAAAGAGAAGATTTTGCAGCTGACGACCATATAATTTGCCACAGCGACAGGGGTATCTCCCTCTCCAGGTAAGTCTCCCATTTGGCCATATAGCTATGTTTTGGAGTCTCATTTCCCCCTGGAGATGAGAGGATACTGTATATATCCGAGATTAATCCCCTAGTGGAGGTAATAGTCTTGCATAGAATTTCAAAGGACGTAGGTTTAGTAAAACTGCCCTCCCCAGGAAGAGAATTGGCAAAGTGGGTGATCTGTAGGTAGCTAAAATGTGCGTTGAGCGGTAACTTATATTTAGACTGCAGCGTCGAGAATGGCAAAACCGTTCTCAAACAGGGATCTATTATGTCTGTAAAGTAGAACAATCCAGCTTCTGTCCATGGTTTAGTCATCCTCGCAGTGAGCCCGTCCGGTAGAGCCGGGTTAAATAAGAAAGAGGTCATTGGAGATTTGGGAGAAGACAAGGGGTATAAGGTGTTAGCTAGCTTCCATATGTTTTTAGTGAACAACATGGGGCCTAATAGGCATTTTGGCCAAGTCTCCACCTTTCCAGACCACAGTAGCGAATTCGGGTGGATGGGAGCAATCCACAACTTCTCAATCTCTGCCCATTTAGTATATGCCCACCTTGAAGTCCAGCCAGGAATTCTATGGAGATGCACAGCTAAATAGTATCGATACATATCAGGGACAGCCAGGCCTCCTACTGTCATGGTAGAAAGTAGGACTGCTTTTGGTATTCTATGGCGCTTCCCTGCCCAGATGTATTTCAATAAAGCTGTTTGGAACCTACGAATTTCGCTACGTGGTATAGGCACCGGGAGAGTCTCCAAAAGATATAAATACTTTGGCAGGATAGTCATTTTCACTGCCGATATTCTACCAAAGAAGGATAGCGGGAGGGAAGACCATTTAGACAATAGCGTCTTCATTTCTTGAAAGAATGAGAAGTTATTTTTATAGAGGGAGGCATATGTACGGGTGATCTGGACACCTAAATATTTGATCCCTTCTTACTTCCATGTATATTTAAATGTTGCTTGTAGTGTTGAAATGAGCTGCGGGGAGATATTAAGTGGCAGGGCTTCCGTCTTAGAGTTATTGAGCTTATAACCCGAGTATAAACTATATTCTTTCAGGACTGTATGTAAGTTTGGCAGGGTAACTTGTGGGTTACATAAAGTCAGAAGAACATCATCTGCAAACAGAGAGATCTTAAATTCCCGATCCCGCACTAAAAAGCCTTGGATATCTGGATTACTCCTAATACGGGCAGCTAGAGGTTCTATGCATAGCACGTAAAGCAGGGGGGAGAGGGGGCAACCTTGTCGAGTCCCATTAAAAATATCAAATCGATTAGAAATCGCATGCGGTAATTTAACTACAGCATTTGGTGAGGTGTACAATGAATGTAAAGCAGTGAGGAAGGGACCTGAAATGCCTATCGTTTTTAGTGTAGCAAAAAGGAAGGACCAGTCCAATCGGTCAAAGGCTTTTTCAGCATCTAGGCTGAGGAGCAGGCCAGGGGATTCCGTTTTGTTAAGAACCTCTATCAAATCAATGGTCCGTCTAGTATTGTCTGCTGCCTGTCTATGCATGACAAAGCCCACCTGATCTTTATGAATTAAGTCCGGGAGCAATGTGCCAAGTCTATCGCCCAGTATTTTAGTAAATATTTTGAGATCCGCATTCAACAGAGAAATTGGCCGATAATTAGAACAATCAGACTGGTCCTTCCCCGGCTTGGGAATAACCGTGATGAAAGAATGAAGCATGGAAGGGGGGATGCCAGCTCCCGATAAAAAGGAATTAAAAAGGGTTACTAAGTGTGGTGTTAATATATCTTTAAAGACCTTATAGTATAGGTATGGAAACCCATCGGGCCCTGGAGATTTTCCATTAGGCAAGTCTTGTATAGTGCTCTGCAATTCTTCTTCCGTGATGGGGGCGTTGAGCATAAGGCCATCATCCGGAGCGATAGTGGGAAGGGGGCAGGACTTTAAGTATTCCAACACTTGTTGATCCCGAATGGAAGGATCTGCAGGGAGTTGGGATGTGAGAGAGTATAATTTCGAGTAATATTGGTAAAACATGTCCGCCTGTAGATTAGGATCGTAGATCAATTGACCTCCTGCATCTCGGAGAGCAGATGGGGTCGATTGAGCCTTTTTATCTCTTAGCTGGGCAGCAAGTAAAGAATGTGCTTTATTCCCTCTCTCATAATATCTTTGTTTGGTATATAAAAGCATCTTCTCTACGTTAGCAATAGAAAGATCTTTTAATTTTCCCCGTATGGCAATGATTTGTCGCAGAGTAGACGTCAAAGGGTAGAGTCATTTTACGTTCTAGTTTAGTAAGAGCCGTCAATAGCTCCAATCTCTGTTGAGCTTTGTCCCTCTTAATATGTGAGGCGAGAGAGATACATTGCCCTCTAATTACTGCTTTGTGTGCCTCCCAAACTGTGGCCAACGAGGGGACTGAGTCTTTATTAAGGGCAAAATAGGATTCAATGTGTGTTTTAAGTGTATCCCTATGCTCCGGGGATTTAATCAGTCGTTCATTCAACCTCCAGTGACAAACCCGGGTCGTTCGTAAGTCAGAGTGTAGATCCAACATAATTGGAGCATGGTCCGACCATGTAATAGCCCCTATTTCAGCCGATGAGGTTGAACGAAGTCCTGGTACATTGCCAAGGAATAGATCTATCCGAGTATGTGTTTTATGTGGGTGTGAGTAGAAAGTATATTGTTTAGCCGACGGATTTGAGATACGCCATAGGTCATAAAGATTATGCTTGCGAATCAAGCGTCTAAATGCGGAAGCGCGTTGTCGCAATTCCATGGGCGGAGAAGGAGCACTAAGCGAGTGTCTGTCCGTGTTTTCTGAAAACGGAAGGTTGAAATCTCCCCCTATAAACAAAGTAGTTGGCGGCAGACGAGAAATTTTGGCAAAGACTTTTTCCAAAAAAGTGATTTGTAATGTATTTGGTGCATACAGATTGCATAGAGTGATCGGGACACCTTTCAGGGTCCCTGCGAGGATAACATATCTTCCCTGTGGGTCAACTATTGATCTTGTTACTTGTAATGGACAATCCTTTGAAATTAAAATAGCCCCCCCCCTGCGCTTTTCTTAGAGTGTATAGCTGCATATGCTTTAGGAAAATGGGGTAGTGCAAATTTGAAAGACCCCGAACTGTCATGGTGCGTCTCTTGTAGGAAGGCGATATCTGCTCTTAGGTGTCTCAACTCTCTAAGTGCTAGACGCCTCTTAACATTGGAATTTAATCCCTTAACATTCAAAGATACTATGCGCGCCATGACAGTACTTTAGGCATTAAAGCAAGTATGTACAACGTACCCAGACGATCTATCAAGTTGGGCGTATCTTGTGTTGTCCGGGAAGGACGTCGCCATTTTGGTGATATGCTCTCAGTCCACAAACCAGTTTTCCTATTCACGGAAGAAAGGGGAGGGAAAGAGGGGGAGGGAGGGGGGAGACATAGACAGACAACTACAGACAAAAAATATATCAAGAAACATATTTGAAGCAAAAAGTCGGTTAAACGACAATGAATGGAATCGAGATTCCATGTGAAGACAAGTATATTAGCACAATTTACACATTTAAATATCACATCGACCCCTAGATGCATCGAATGCCCTAGGAGGGTATACTGTCTCCATAAGGGAGAAGAATCACTGAGAGCCAATTCCATCAGGAACACAGCCAACAGTCCCAGTAATTGGGACAAACCAATTCTGTACAATCTGTACAACCGAAACTCCTCCGCAGCCTATAAAAAATAAAACAGGGCACAAAGATCCCTTTTTTTTTCCTTTTTTGTTGCATACAGTGAACTATTAATGCAATCTAAGCATATAAACATGTGAGAAAGAGTATGAGCCTCCCTAATTCAATACATTAACGCTGGAATGATGGCTTAGGTCCGCGTTCAGACAGGGACCCTCGCTGATTCCCGGTCTTCCTTTGTGCAGAGACTTTTTGCCAGACAGGTGATGGTGGGGGTGGAGGCGGGGTGAGTTCCCAGTCAGGCAGTTTCGGGACCGGAATGTCCATAGTGTCACAAAAAGCTCGCATATCCGAAGATGTTCTTAGAACCGCTGAGCGACCATCTCTTCTGGCTGTGAGGCTAAACGGGAATCCCCACCTGTATAGGATGTTATTTTCTCTTAGCAAGGCAAGTAAAGGGCGTAGTTGTCTACGCCTATGTAGTGTGATCCAGGATAAGTCCGGTAGTAATTGGACAGTGGTTCCTTTGTGTTGAATGACTCTATGAGCTCTGGCTTTATTCATAATGGCTTCCTTCAACTCGTAATCCGTCACACAACAAATAATATCGCGAGGTAGCGGCGAAGCTCCTTTAGGTCTGAGAGCTCTATGAGCCCTATCTAACTTGATAGAGTGATCAGCAGGAGCATCTAGGATTTCATTAAAAATGGTCGCCAAGAGTTCCTTTAGATTTTCATCCTGGGTAGCTTCAGGAACACCCCGAACTCTAATATTATGTCTTCTGCCTCTATTATCTAGATCTTCCAAATGCTTTTGATAATCAGAAAGAGCAGCATGTTGCGCTACTACTGTGGTTTGTAGCCGTGATACATATTGGCGAGTGCAATCATGGTCATCTTCCAGTGACTCTACTCTGTGTGACATTTTCTATATGTCTTGCCTGACTGTTGCAATAGCCGTATTACAGGTATCCTTCACCTCCGCTATAAGCGACTTAAAATCTTCTCAGGTAGGGAGCTGCTGCAAAAAAGACTGCCATTCCTGACGTTTAGGAGCTGGGCTATCCGAGTCAGAGTATGAAAGCCACGTTTGTGCCTCCTCCTCCTGAGCATAGGGCAGTGTATGGCCTGTTATAGAGAGCGTCTCTCTGTCAGGGTTTCTCCCTGCTGTGCTTAGGTCTCTAAGTCGCTTTGTAGCGGCATTGTCAAATCTGCATGGTAGTGGCGGCTGGGGGGGGGGGTCGCAGATGCTCCTCAGCTCGCAGTGTTAAGCCACTAACCTGCATGATCCTTCTTGTGTGGGAGGGTGACCCCGCGGGATATGAGGTCTCCGAATCCTCAGCAGCCACGTGTGAGGTAGAGGCTGGCTCAAAAGATGGCGGCCATCCCTCTCCTTGTTCCTCTTGCAGAACCGCCTCCGGTCGTTCTGTCTCTGGCAGCGGCTGTGATCCGGTCACCTCCTGATCCTCCACGTCCGATGGGCATCTAGAGGACTGACACGCCTTCTCGTGCGAGGCCGGCAATAATGGCGCCTGTCCTGCCGGCGTGTCTGAGAAGAAGACATCCAAAGTGCCGCTCCTCGGGGCTCCGGAGGGCGCTTGCTTGGTCTCCATCTTCTTGGCTGATCGTCTCACCATCATCGGTAAGTCCTTGGTAACTCTCGGGAGGCTGCACCGAGTGAAAAACACTGATTTATGGCTGATGAAGGGAGGAGCTCCGGGCTATGCGACTCACTCCATCGGCTCCCAGGACACGCCCCCTATTATTTTCTTTTATGGCGTTCACCGTGCGGGAGCACTAACAAAATAATTTTGTAGTTCAGGTCGTTACGGACGCGGCGATATCAATTATGTATAGTTTCTTTATTTATTTTTTACTTTTAAATCTTTTATTTTCTTATTTTTACACAACTTTTTTTTTACTTTTTTTTTTTTTTTTACTTTATTACTTTGTCCCACTAGGGGACTTTAGGGCAGGAAGCCCTGATCGCAATTTCAATACACTGCACTACATGAGTAATTATTACAGAAAATAGAATTAAAAAAAATCTACAATAAAAAAAAAAACACAAAACATCAGAGAAAGATTATGTTTCACGATTTGGTTTTAATTAGGAAAAAAATGTATAGGTGATACATTCCCTTTAAACTGCATAGGGGTATAAGCACTAGGATGTGGACCATAGGTGTCTTACTTATCATTGGTGCTGGTGAATAAACTCATCATCTTTGGAAACAATCAGTTTGGCAAAAGCATTTAATCCAGTAAATTTTGAGGCCGTCTACGCAGGACATAAAAACGCCCACTGCAGGTGAGGTTTGAGATCATAATTTAATTATTGGAGAAGTTTACTTTTCGTTGACACCATTTTAGCCCATACGTCAGCTCATCTCTTGTTAAATATGCATGTGGTAGTAATAAAAGTTGTACACAAGTTTCTCTTATTAATTGTTAATTCAGTAGGGGAGGCTAGTATGGAGATTAAATGGCTCATTATGCAGTTTAATAATTATAAAAGTTTTCAGTTTTCCTTCTACACCGTGCACATTGTCATTGTCTGGAAGCCACAGGCTCCTGTAATTAGCACAGCACCAAATATTAACTGGCAGATAGAATGGGAACAATGTATAGTATTAATATTTGGACACTAGCCAATAACTTCCAGGCTGGGTAGAAAACGCATTTAATTTCAGGATCTTCATTCAAGGACCTAGATACCTGGAGAACAGCCAAGGACAGGTTAAATATTATATGAATGGGAACATAAAATGTACAACTACTTTAGAATTACCTATCCCACTTGAGCAATTAGATCGCCAAGGTCATACAGAAATTTGTAAGAATGCTAAAAACATTTTCCGCACAGATGTAACTGTAGTTTACATCTTTCCTAAGTAAGAAATGCAGGAAAGAATGGAATACATTATTTACATACACTAGCTTAAGGTTATTGAGAAGGACTCTTTAAGAAGACCTGTAAACGGCTGATTTCTTAAAGACTGCACTAAAAAATTTCTATTTTTTAAAACATAGAAACATATATATGTATATATATATATATATATATATATATATATATATATATATATATTGAAAAAAAGAAAAAGCAGCACAGCTAGGCAAAGATCCCATTGAGACGGATCAAAACGTTGCCTGCCTATGGGGTGAATAAGCACATCACCTTTTTCACCTATTCTCCTGGAGTGCTGTCTCTTCATCTAATTTTATATATATATATATATATATATATATATATATATTTATTTAATTTGTTTTTTTTTAACTACGGAGGCTGAGTATATGGAGATACAGTTTAAAAAAGACAGTCCAGTCCAACTATTAACACCATGGGGTTTTTAGGTCCATTCTATGCATGATCATTTCTTCATAGATTTTTATAGAATATTTTTTCTGATACGGGGCTCGCAGATATGATGTTAATGTCCGAGATGGGAATACCCTTTAATCTAGAAAAGAACCAACGGAATATATTGGAACTTGTGCCAAATTTTTCATATCTATTTCAGAATAAAATGTAAAACTCCAAGGCCTCCCACACACGAGTCCATATGTCAGCCGCATTTCTCAGACCAAACACACTGCAGGGAGCCGGGCCCCTACCAACGTAGTTATCTCTGACGCTAGGTGTCACTGCCTCACTGCGGGACAACTGTCCCGTACAGTAATCATGTTTTTAGTACGGGACAGTAGTTACGCGGAGAGGCAGTCACACCTAGCGTCATAGATATCAACTATGATGCTAGGAGCCCGGCTCCCTGCAGCGTGCTCGGTCCGTGAAACGCGGCCGACATACGGACCGTACATCACGGACCAAACACGCTCGTGTGAATCTGGCCTAAATTATTTAAGGAAAACCAGGATGCTGGTGTGAACAGGGCCACTGTAAACTAGATCAGTATAATTGCTTCGTTCTTAGTTACATAATGGCAGAGAATACCCCTTTATGGCCCAAACAATAAGATTTACATAATTGGATCTGAATTCTGATATCCTTTTCTTCAGAGTTATTGCTTTAAATACCAAATGTTATAGTCTTTATCATCCATGCTCCTCTGGCTAACGTTAAGCCAGAAATTAGTGTTCATAATGAGTTAGGTATTCAACTAAATCTTTTGTGAACGTATTTGATGTTCTGCCAAATACGAGAAAGATAAATACGTTTTTGTTTGAAATTACTGCTTAAAAATAATGGTCACATTCTCTGGAATTCTACAAATTGGTCATTGGGTTGGTCTGTTCAGATCTTTTTTCCATACAAGAACATTAAATGAATAACGCATGATATTGATGTCCTAATTACTTTGTGAGTAATCTTGCTTTACCCAAAGAACCAACTTCAAACTTATATCAGGAGATCCGTCACCCTCTTGTTCTATTTAGAATGTGGTAATGTCTGTTCATTCCCCAAACTTTACTCCTTTATGAGTTAAAAAGGGGTGGGCAGACACCGGCATTACTGGTTACTGATCTGATCAATTCTACCTCTCTGATTTTCCAATGATATTATCGTCTAGTTAGTATATACATCCTGTCTCACCTCCATTTGTCCCCTGCACCACTAACAAATATTATTATGAGGTAGAATTTCTAAAGATTAAAGTGGTTGCCCAGTTTAAAGAAAACTCATGTTCATACAGTATATCATATAAGGGAATTTTGAGTTGAGAGGGAGGTCTTCTGATTTGAATTGAACTGCATAATACTTAATTTCCCCTGTGATGGTGCTGCAGGGAAATGGAACGCTTACGGCCAGGTTTCCCCACCAAAAACTGATCGCTGGGGGTCCCAACAGGGGGACACGGTGTAATCTGCTTATTGCCAAGGGGCACTTGTTTAATGAAACTTCTTCTAATAAAATCGGCACCAGAAAATGAAAACTCTCTCTACTATAGTATGCTTTTGCGCTATAAAACCACTCAAGACAGGCACCCTTTAGGTACTGGCATCTGTATGGTAAACGATCAAAGACTGAGAAGTGGCCACAGGTGCCAGTCATGGAGCCAGATGGATTATATGGGTTGTCTGGTTTTGAAAACCCATTTTCAAATACCCTATTAGGGCGTTTTGAGTTAACTGAGGGTTGTCGCTCATTCAGGAGCCTACTCTATTACCTAGAGCAAAGAGCAACAACAAAGAGCGCCCTGGAGGACCTGGCATGTCCATGCATCCCATTGATTTCAATAGTAACAGTGCAATGCTTAATTCCCCCAGTGGTGGCACTGCAGAATTAAATAATTGCTTCCAGGATCTTTTATAGAAAAAAACTGATTAGCTTACCCCCAGGGAACAAACCCCTTAAGTTCCTACAACTTTCCCTCATTCTCAGAACAGGGCTAAGTCGGATGTGTAAGTCGGCTCCTGGCATATTTCAACTGGTTACCCCATTGTTCATCTGAATCTGTTTTTGCCTGTCTCGCTTTCATTTTCTTTTGCCATTGTGTCGTTTTATTGTACCTTTATTTTGCTGGTCAAACTGGTTTTGTCCGCATACATACTTTTTTCCTTACTCTTGCAGACTATTTACAATGTATAAATTCATGGTATAGTTGTTATTGCCACTTAGTATTCGCTTTTCTGTTTGAACCCTCCATTTAGATCACCTTCCCCTCTTTCTTATGCTATTGCTGTAATTTTTAACATGTGTCTCAATAAAATCAAGTTTTTTTTTATATGCTTAAACTTTCTTGGTCGTTTAACACGGTCAATTTTTGTTGCATATATAGTAAAACACAATGGTAATATATTGTGTTTTTAGCTTAAAAGGCTCTTAGATAATTGTTTGAATCAGAATTAAAATGAACTGAAAATGTAGACGCCTACTGTAGTGGTCACTTGAGGCATTCACAAAATTTGGGATATTTGGCAATAAGAATGTTTTCTCTTTTGCAATCCTTTGTCAGTGTCTGTTTCTGTGGCCATGGTCAATACTTTATATTTTTCAATTCTGAGATCTGTTCCTACTTTTTATGTTGGGGGAAAAAAAGGAAAGGAAAGGAGACAGACACTCACGTCAAGGTTGCCTTGGATTCAGAGTAAAGTCTAAGTTTAAATTTGTGAGGAAACTTTACTATACTATACTATTGAATTACAAATACATTACTTGGTCATGGCTTTCAGCATACGCAATGCACTTTTCATTATGTCTTCGGTTTGTCAGTGTATGAACTATCTCCCCCATATTCCAATCTTCATCCTTAAACTCTTTCAGTATCTGAATTAAAAATAAAAAGACAACATATGCGTTTTATAGCAGAAAGTATTTCTTTATATTTTCTAAAACTTGTTGATTGTTAAAAGTGTAAATTCTTGTTTACAGGCCTAGGTAAACGGTATGTTTATGTACCTGAATCCACTTATCGGGCACAGCCATGGCAAGTCGATAATCAAATCCTGCACCGCCTTGTGTTATAAGGCTGCAGAGAGCTGGCATCCCGGAAACATCCTGTAAAGAGGAGAAGAATACAAACTCATTCAATGTAATAAAGAAAAAAAAAAATAATGTTTATTCTCAAAAAACAAATTTGTGTATTGGTGGCTATGGAAATTCTAGCAAATATATTTATTTTTGATTTATAATTTTACACAAACATTTGTTGTTTTTTTAATGAGAAAACACCCCCAGAGAACTACTAAAGTAAACAACAACAAAAAAACAAATCAAAGCAAAAACAAGCCAAATATTTTTTCACAAGGCCTAGTTCATACGGAGTTCTTTTGTCCGGATGAAAAAAAAAAATCTGCTTCAAAATTCCTTCAGGATTTTTGAGGCAGATTTTGAAATGCAAGCGTTTTTTGGACGCTTCTGTTTTTTCTGTCTCCTATTGATTTAAACGGAGATTTAGGCTGGGTTCACACGACCTATTTTCAGACGTAAACGAGGCGTATTATGCCTCGTTTTACGTCTGAAAATAAGTCTAAAATACGTCGGCAAACATCTGCCCATTCATTTGAATGGGTTTGCCGACGTACTGTGCAGACAACCTGTAATTTACGCGTCGTCGTTTGACAGCTGTCAAACGACGACGCGTAAATGGACTGCCTCGGCAAAGAAGTGCAGGACACTTCTTTGCCACGTAATTTGAGCTGTTCTTCATTGAACTCAATGAAGCACAGCTCAAGATTTACGAGCGTCTCAGACAGCTCGCAAAATGTGAGGAGGAGCATTTATGTGTGAAACGAGGCAGCTGTTTTCTGTTGAAAACAGTCTGTCTTTTCACATGTAAATGACAGCTAGCGTGTGCACATACCCTTAGAGGTGGAAACTGCTCCAATATATGGCATGGTGCTTTTAATTCCCACGAGCGGTCAAAAACCGGCCTGGAAAAGAAACACATCTACCTCCCATTGAAGGGAGATTTGGGAAGTTTTTTGGCCCGGTTTCAAAAGCAGCGTCATAAAAGTTCTGAACTAGGCCTGAGTGAATCAAAGAGGACTTTCCCCAGTTCTTGTATTTTACTACTACAAATAGTACATACAATACATACAAAATCTCTTGTGCCCAAAAAATGGTTACCTAACTATACATTTGTAGTGATATTCAGGACTGCATTTACCACAAGCCTCAATCTACCTAGTTTACTAGTGCAGTACATAGCACTCTGCTACTCTTTGCACCACTTACAGAATACTTCTTCCGTTCTAGTTTTTATTTTCTTTCCAAACACTACACTATATTAAAAGAAAATTTACTAAGATGTGATCGATAACATATGGATTCTGCATGTCAGGAACACGCGGGACCCGCTGTCACCGGAGCAGTCAGTCCTGCTGACATGACTGATTCGGGTTTCAGCGCAAGATACAGCTTCATCGAAGCTGTATCGCAAAAAGTAACAATAATTTTCATTAAAAAGCAAATGACAAAGTTACACAAACCACTATAACACACACACACAAAATTTAATTTAATTTTTTTTTTACTAAAAACAGTTTTTAGAGGTTTACATAGCCCTTAGGGCCAGTTCACACAAAGTTTTTGACACGGAAACCGCGCCGCAATACACACCAAAAAACGTCCGAAAATGGCTCCCATTGATTTCAATGGGAGGCGGAGGCGTTTTTCCCCCGTATTTACGCCTTTGGGAGGCAGAGAAAGCGTATTTCGAGGCGTTTTATGCCCGCGGCTCTCAATGGCCGTGGGCAAAAAACGCAGCGAAAATCGGAGTGCAGGCAGCGGAAAATCTGCCTCAAAATTACAAATGGAATTTTGAGGCAGATTTTCCTCCTGCAAAAAAACTCTGTGAACCCAGACAAGGTTTTCCAAATAAAAAGAACAAAAACAAATACCATGACTAACAAAATTAACAGTTTACAGTCTCCATTGCACCTGACCTACAGCACTGCAGAAGCATCAAAGAGCAAAAGAACAAGACTGCACAGTCCCAATGAACTGAGGAGTCATTCAAGCCGCATCACCATAAAATAAAGTAGAAAAAGGTGCAAACGGCACAAAAGTCGCAATTTGAATAAAATATGCTGACTTTTGTGCAGTTTATGCCACTCACCCAACTTTTCTAAAACTTGTGCGGAGCTTAGAAAAAGGCCATACGTTGGTCGACAAATTTACGCCATTTCATACCGGACATAGATTGTACTTTCTGGCGCACGGATAGCCAGAGATGCACCAGGATTATTAAAACGCACATCTTACTCAAGCACGTTTTAGATTAAGGGCCTAATTAGATAAGTGATGTTCACATCCGGGTGATGTCCAAGTGTATAACTGACAGTACCCTGACTGAACACTGACCCATTAAAGTCAATAGGTTCATTCATATGTCCGATCTTCAGCATCGACCAAAAAAAAAAATCGCAGCATGCACTAGTTTGGTAAAATTCTCGCTCCAAATTCAAGGCAATAATAATAATAAAAAAAAATTTAAAAAAACACTCACTGACGCTATTTGGGTGTGGTCCTTTGGACGTGAAAAACTGATGATCACCGATACTACACTGATATTAAAAGCTAACACATGGAACGCACTGATTGAACTCTGATCTTCAGTTTTCCCTGAAAGATTTACAACACTCTTCTGAATACAGACCAGACTGGAGTATGAAACGCTAGTCTTCATAAATTTCCCCAAGTAGGTGTACTTAAGCCCTTTTTCAACAACATCAAACTTAGGCTATGTTCACACTGCTGTCAGAGACACTGTTCATTTTTAAAAAGTCTCTATAGAGCATTACCTACTAAAATAAACAAAAAATAATTTTAAAAAGCCAAGTCCTTCAGTACATGAGTAGTCTTCTTCTATCAAATTATTAGACATTTTATTTAGTCATTTCTAACTATGACAGGGGTCAATTCTAGTCTTTCAACCTACTCCGGAATGGCAGCAATTATCGCAGTAGAAGGCAGATGTATTATTCATGAGAAAATTAGGAAATAAACCTGTGGCTGCGACTGGGGAGAGGGACACGGAGAGGGAGAGGGACACGGAGAGGGAGAGGGACAAGGACAGGGACAGGGAGACGGACAGGAACAAGGAGAGGGACAGGAACAAGGAGAGGGAAAGGAACAAGGAGAGGGACAGGAACAAGGAGAGGGACAGGAACAAGGAGAGGGACAGGAACAAGGAGAGGGACAAGGAGAGGGACAAGGAGAGGGAGAGGGACAAGGAGAGGGAGAGGGACAAGGAGAGAGAAAGGGACAAGGAGAGAGAAAGGGACAAGGAGAGAGAAAGGGACAAGGAGAGAGAAAGGGACAAGGAGAGAGACAAGGACAAGGAGAGAGACAAGGACAAGGAGAGAGACAAGGACAAGGAGAGAGACAAGGACAAGGAGAGGGACAAGGAGAGGGACAAGGAGAGGGACAAGGAGAGGGACAAGGAGAGGGACAAGGAGAGGGAGACCAGGGGGGAAAAAGAGGGAGACCAGGGGGGAAAAAGAGGGAGACCAGGGGGGAAAAAGAGGGAGACCAGGGGGGAAAAAGAGGGAGACCAGGGGGGAAAAAAAGGGAGACCAGGGGGGAAAAAGAGGGAGACCAGGGGGGAAAAAGAGGGAGACCAGGGGGGAAAAAGAGGGAGACCAGGGGGGAAAAAGAGGGAGACCAGGGGGGAAAAAGAGGGAGACCAGGGGGGAAAAAGAGGGAGACCAGGGGGGAAAAAGAGGGAGACCAGGGGGGAAAAAGAGGGAGACCAGGGGGGAAAAAGAGGGAGACCAGGGGGGAAAAAGAGGGAGACCAGGGGGGAAAAAGAGGGAGACCAGGGGGGAAAAAAGAGGGAGACCAGGGGGGAAAAAAGAGGGAGACCAGGGGGAAAAAAGAGGGAGACCAGGGGGAAAAAAGAGGGAGACCAGGGGGGAAAAAAGAGGGAGACCAGGGGGTAAAGAGGGAGACTCGGGGGAAAGAGGGAGACTCGGGGGAAAGAGGGAGACTCGGGGGAAAGAGGGAGACTTTGGGTAAAGAGGGAGACTGGGGGTAAAGAGGGAGACTGGGGGGAAAGAGGGAGAAAATCACTTATTTTAGAGGTCATCTTTAAATATTAAAATGGGAAACGCTCTGTCTACTTTAACATAACTTGTTTTCTGCTCATGCATCCTCACATGGAGAGTGTATTAGCTTTTATTTCCATAAAGTTACAGTACTTTCACAGATATTAGTAGTGTGTAGCAGAAGTGAAATATAAAAAAAAAAAAAAGACAGTAAACTAAAAATGTTGAGAACCAACTACGGTAACACCCAATTCTGCAGGATGACAGATAATTAAGACCCTTTTACCATAGTACAGTATGAAAAAAAAGACAATTGAGAAAACCCGTCACATTTGCTTTTCTG
The DNA here is from genome assembly GCF_050947455.1 of Rhinoderma darwinii. NCBI lineage: Eukaryota > Metazoa > Chordata > Amphibia > Anura > Rhinodermatidae > Rhinoderma > Rhinoderma darwinii. The sequence goes on along the minus strand of NC_134688.1, from coordinate 442,126,488 downwards.
TCAAGTTAACAATTTTAAACTGTCCGTTTTTTAGAAAGCTGGGGCCCACTACAGTTCCAACAAGGTTTACTACCAAACTATTCTACAATCCTGAGTGGCAAACATAACTAGTTACACAGTAATATGGGAGCACAGTTTACATTAGTAGGCACCTTGGCAAAACGTGTAGTGGTGGCTCTCTTATTATTGGTGCCATTCAGTAGTAACCACTCTACTCCAAAAGTCCAATTCCAGCTTATTAATGTAGCCCACCCTAGATTCATTTTTTTAAAGGGGTTGCCCAGTATTAGAATAAAATTGCAAAACTTTTTCCCAAAAACAGCACCACAGCTGTTCATGGGTTGTGTCTAGTATTGCAGCTTAGCTGCATTGAAGTAAATGGGGATGAGCTGCAATACCACACAACCTGTGGACAGGTGTGGCACTGATTTTAGAAGAAATCAGGTTTTACTAAAACCGGACAACCTCTTTAAATTGAAACTCCCACTAATGGGAGTATCTGGGAAGTGGGAGAAACGTATGCTAGGTGGTTCCTAACTGCCCTCTCTATAATCCAGTCCTGATTAGGATTCTGGCAAGATGGGCACAAAGAGTTCTGAAGGTTTATTCTTTCCGAATTACTCGGCAGTATTGGAACCAAAAATTTAGTTTGGGTGACAAAGCTCTTGGGGGCTGGAAGTCGAACCAAAATAGATATCCTTTGCAAAAATAGCTAGAAGTGGCCAATATAGGGTTACATTTCAATGTCATAGAATGGACAACCTAGTAGAAATGGTAGAAGCGGTATAGACTACAAGAAGAAGCACAGCAGGCCCCATCTTAAATACCCAATGTGCTTATATTCCAGTGCAATGAATGATACTTGTCTCATACTTAACATAAGCATTAAAAACAAATTACTCAGCTCTGTGTTTTACAATAATCCCATAATGTCGCCATCATTCACCAATTCTTTTATTGCATTCAGTTTGTAACTTGGCATAGGAATTCAATAGGAAGCATGTACGGATACACAATTTCCCCCAAAAGACTAGTTTTCAGAAAATTAATATTGCCTGCTTGCACAGCAAGAACATCGAAATGCTTTCCATTTTTTTTTCTCTTTTGCAAAGCTGTAGCAGTAGGAAACAAGGTTATTTCAATGACCATTGATTTCAGACATTCCACTGCATCTTACGCAGCATGCTAAAATTAAAATGTTATGGTCATAAGTAAGCAGGCCGAGAAATATTTTCAAATCTGTGCTTATTGTCTCTCGCTGTCAGCCATTTATCAAGGACGTATCCAGAGGATGAGAAAAAAAAAAAAAGTTTCCTATGAGCCTACTGGGGGAAAAAAATGAAAAAAAAAAATTTTTAACATTTAATTGGCATTCTATTAAAACGAAAAGATTCTAAAAGAGAATAAACCGTGTGTGCATGGTAGAAAAATAATAATGAAAGAAAAATATGTGTGCTATATTATACTGTAAGTAGACTCACAACTGTTGCTTATCCTCGTATACCAGTTTAAATTGCATAAGTAAGAAAAGCCAACATTGTTCCTGTCTTTGAAGGTCGTGCAGGAGTTCACCTGAGATTTTAAAGTAACGTTCCACCTCTGCAGGTTGGCTGTTTCGGATCATCTTATACTTGATCTTTATTTTAATCATATCTTGTATACCTTAAAACCCCCGGTAGCTGAACAGGTGAACCTCATATATTATAATGCTACCACTTTAAAAGGGGTGGTCTCATGAACCCAAACCCTATTTGCCATATTACAGAGATCATTGAGCGGGTCCCCCGCTCAGACCACCACTATGAGCCAAAAGAAGAAGAAGGCACTCTGGAAGACTCGAGGAGTCTATGTCTTACATGGACTACCATTCAGATGAATGGCTGCCATGTATTACTACTTATCCCCTGGTGAATCCAACTGCGAAGGAAATGTCAAGATGCATACTGAGACAAACGGAACCATCAACAGCAGATTGTTGACCGTTTCAAGTTAATGTGTTTTGTTTTTTTATCCATACATGGCAGAGAATAAAAAAACAAGATGAAAAATAAGACTATCTTCAAACTACCATTTTATAGCTTACGACAGTGGTCCTGGCATATTTTACAGCAGCGCTATATATGCTGTTAAAAATACAAGAACTCTAACGGAAACCTGATGTACCTGTTCAAAAATAGATCTGGAATAGCAGTCATGGCTCCATTATGAATAGAGGCCATGACACTAGTGTGAACAAAGCCTTCGCGAAAACAGGAATAAAGATATAGATTTTTTTATTTACGGATTGCAAAGCAAGTACTTATAAAAGAGAAGCTTCACATAAGTATAATTCAGATCAACGGTGTCAGTCAGTGTCCTCCATTATATATTAAACAAAAAATCCATATCCATACCCTCCAACCAAACCGATTAACCCTTTCAGGACCGAGCTCAATTTTGGCCTTCAGGACCAGCCCCATTTTTTCAAATCTGACATTTGTCAATTTATGTGGTAATAACTCTGGAATGCTTTTGCCTATCCAAGCGATTTTGAGACTGTTTTCTCGTGACATATTGTAATTTATGATAATGGCAAAATTTGGTAGATAAATTCATTGCTTATTTATGAAAAACACCAAAATGTTGGGAAAATTTGCAAAAATTATGATTTTTCTAAACTTAAATGTATCTGCTTGTATAACAGATAGTAATACCATACAAAATAGTTACTAAATAACATTTCCCATAGGTCTACTTTATGTTTGCATCGTTTTTTGAACGTCCTTTTATTTTTCTAGGACGTTACAAAGCTCAGAACTTTAGCAGCAATTTGTCACATTTTCAAGAAAATGTGAAAAGGCTATATTTTCAGGCACCAGTTCAGTTCTGAAGTGGCTTTGAGGGGCACATATATTTGAAACCCGCATAATACACCCCATTTTAAAAACTGCACCCCTCAAAGTATTCAAAACAGCATTCAGAAAGTGTTTTAACCCTTTAGGCGTTTCACAGGAATTAAAGCCAAATAGAGGTGACATTTACAAATTTCATTTTTTTTTGCCAAAATTAATTTGTAATATTTTTTTTTCTGTAACACAGAACGTTTTACCCATGAAATGTAACTCAATATTTATTGTCCAGATTCTGCAGTTTTTAGAAATATCTCACATGTGGCCCTACTGTGCTTATGGACTGAAACAGGCATCAGAAGCAAAAGGTGCACCTAGTGGATTTTGGGGCCTACATTTTAAGAATATATTTTAGGCACCATGTCAGGTTTGAAGTGGTCTTGCAGTGCCAAATCAGTGGAAACCCTCAAAAGTGACCCCAAAAAAATCTGGTCAATAAATTAATTGCTTATTTATGAAAAACACCAAAACTTTGAGAAAATGTGCAAAAATTATGATTTTTTCTCATTTTAAATGTATCTGCTTGTAAAACAGATAGTAATACCACACAAAATAGTTACTATTTCACATATTCCATATGACTACTTTATATTTCCATAGTTTTTAGAACATTATTTTCCTTTTCTAGGACGTTACAAGGCTTAGAACTTTAGCAGCAATTTCTCACATTTTCAAGAAAATTTCAAAAGGCTAATTTTCAAGGACCAGTTCAGTTCTGAAGTGGCTTTGAGGAGCTTATGTACTAGATAGACTCCATAAATCACCACATGTTAAAAACTGCACCCCTCAAAGCATTCAAAACAGCATTCAGAAAGTTAAACCCTTTAGGCGTTTCACAGGATTTAAAGCAAAGAGGGGAAATTTACAAATTTTATTTTTTTTGCTGAAATTCATTTGTAATACATGTTTTTCTCTAACACAGAAGGTTTTACCAGAGAAACGCAACTCAACATTTATTGCCCAGATTCTGCAGTTTTTAGAAATGTCCCACATGTGGCTCTAGTGCCGTAATGGACTGAAACGCAGGCCTCAGAAGCAAAGGAGCACCTAGTGGATTTTGGGGCCTTCCTTTTTTAGAATATATTTTAGGCCCCATGTCAGGTTTGAAGAGGTCTTGTGGGGCCAAAACAGTGGAAATCCCCCAAAAGTGATACGGTTTTGGAAACTACACACCTCAAGGAATTTATCTAGGGTTATAGTTAGCATCTTGACCCCACAGGTCTTTTGCTATATTTATTGGAGTTTGTCTGTGAAAATGAAAATCTACTTTTTTTCTGAAAAAATATTTAAAAAAAATAATATTTGCAAGGAATAAAGAATAAAAAGCAGCCCAAAACTTGTAAAGCTACTTCTCCCGATTACGGAAATACCCTATATGTGTTACTAAACGGCTGTTTGGACCCACAGCAGAGCTCAGAAGGGAAGGAGCGCCATTTGGATTTTGGAGCGCAGATTTTGCTGGATTGGTTTTCAGTGCCATGTCGCGTTTGCAACACCCAGGAGGGACCAAAACAGTGAAAACCCCCCAAAAGTGACCTCATTTTGGAGACTACACCCCTCAAGGAATTTTTCTAGGGGTATAGTTAGCATTTTGACCACATAGATTTTTTGCTGAATTTAGTGGAATTAGACCGTGAAAATGAAAATCTACTTTTTTGTGAAAAAACATAGAAATGTTTAATTTTTACAATAAATAAAGGAGAAAAATCACCCCAAAATTTGTAAAGCAATTTGTCCTGATTACAGCAATATGCCATATGTGGTAAAATACTGCTGTTTGGACCCACGGCAGGACTCAGAAGGGAAGGAACAATATTTGGCTTTTGGAGCTCAAATTTAGCTAGATTGGTTTTCGGGTGTCATGTTGCATTTTCAAAGTCCCTGAGATACCAAAACAGTGGAAACCTCCCTAAAGTCCATTTAGGGGACTGGAACGAACGATCATTAGATCTCGTATAATACACTGCAATACTAATGTATTGCAGTATAATGTCATTTTTACAGGATCCTGTAACAGCGCGATCGCTGTTCCTGTCCGTTAGTCCCGGGTATCAGCTGTAATACACAGCTGACACCTGCAGAATATGGAGCAGGCACAGTGCATCAGCCCGCTCCATATATAACCTCCCCGCACCAAGACATGCTATTAAAGAGGCTCTGTCACCAGATTTTGCAACCCCTATCTGCTATTGCAGCAGATAGGCGCTGCAATGTAGATTACAGTAACTTTTTTATTTTTAAAAACGAGCATTTTTGGCCAAGTTATGACCATTTTTATATTTATGCAAACGAGGCTTGCAAAAGTACAACTGGGCGTGTTTACAGTAAAAGTACAACTGGGCGTGTATTATGTGTGTACATCGGGGCGTTTTTACTTCTTTTACTAGCTGGGCATTAGGAATGGGAGTGTATGATGCTGACGAATCAGCATCATCCACTTCTGTTCGTTAACACCCAGCTTCTGGCAGTGCAGACACAAAGCGTGTTCTCGAGAGATCACGCTGTGACGTCACTCACTTCCTGCCCCAGGTCCTGCATCGTGTCGGCCACATCGGCACCAGAGGCTACAGTTGATACTGTAGCAGCATCAGCGTTTGCAGGTAAGTAGCTACATCGACTTACCTGCAAACGTCGATGCTGCTGCAGAATCAACTGTAGCCTCTGGTGCCGATGTGTCCTCGCTAGTCCGACACGATGCAGGACCTGGGGCAGGAAGTGAGTGACGACACAGCGTGATCTCTCGAGAACACGCTGTGTCTGCACTGCCAGAAGCTGGGCGTTCTGAAGAGTAGTGGATGATACTTCTCGTCAGAACGCCCAGCTAGTAAAAGAAGTAAACACGCCCAGATGTAACACACATAATATACGCCCAGTTGGACTTTTACTTTAAACACGCCCAGTTGGACTTTAGCAAGCCTCATTTGCATAAATACAAAAATGGTCATAACTTGGCCAAAAATGCTCGTTTTTTAAAAATAAAAACGTTACTCTTATCTACATTGCAGCGCATATCTGCTGCAATAGCAGATAGGGGTTGCAAAATCTGGTGACAGAGCCTTTTTAAGTAGTGGTGCGCGAAGGCATTAATGCGCAGCAGATGCTGCAAAGTGAAATGTAAAAATTTCCACTGATATGCCATTTTAATGCACAATATGTTGTGCCCAGTTTGTGCCACTGAAGACAAATACCTCAGACAATGTTGAGCGGGTACTCCCGGATATAAAATATATATGTGGATGTAAGCTGGTGTTTGGGCACGCTGTGGGGCTGAGAAGGGAGGGAGCGCCATTTGGTTTTTGGAGCGCAGATTTTGTTTGGTAATACTTCTGCTTGGGGTTTTGCTGGTATTTCAGTTTATGATGTGGGGGCATATGTAAGCTGGGCAGAGCACATCAGGGCATAATAAGAGGGTATAATCATGCAGTAAATAAATAATAATTCATAGATATGTGGCCGGTGTCGTATTGATAAATGGCGCCCGATCTTATCCGCTTTTGGACACTGCACAATTTCTGTCGCTTTATTCTGAGAGCTATAACTTTATTTTTTCACCACCGGGCTTATTTGTTGCGGAACAATCTGTCGTTTTCATTGGTACCATTTTGGGGTACATGTGATTTTTTTTTATCACTTATTAGACTTTTTGGGCAAGCAAAGTGACAAAAAAACATAAATTCTGAAAGTTTTTTGTCTTTCTTTTTTTTTTTCTACAGTGTTCACCGTGCGCTATAAATTAAATTTTACTTTATTCTGCGGTTCGATACGATTACGGCAATACCATATGTATATATATTTTTTTATGTTTTGTGGCGTTTGCGCAATAAAATCACTTTTCTATAAAAGAATACATTTTTTGTGTCACCATATTCCGAGAGCAATAAATTTTTTATTTTTCAGTCAAAAAAGCTGTGTAAGGGCTTGTTTTTTGCGGAACGGGTTGTAGTTTTTATTGGTACTATTTTGGGGTACATGCGACTTTTTGATCACTTTTTATTCTAGATTTTGGGAGGGCTGGTGACCAAAAAAATAGTGATTCTGACATTATTTTTGAATTATTTTTTTTGCGGTGTTCACCGTGCGCGAAAAATAATATTATAGTTTGAGTCGTTACGAACGTGGTGATACCAAATATGTACTTTTTTTTAACATTTTCATTTCTTTCCTATAATAATAGGACTTCTCATAGGAAAAAACAAATTTTTTGTTTTTGTAACTTATAACTTGTTTTTACATTTTTATAAAACATTTATTACTTGTTTTTTTTTTTAACTTTTTACTTGTTTTGCTTGAAGACATGCAGCACTGATAGCTGCTATAATACATTACACTACCTAGGTAGTGTAACGTATAATAAACGGTCAGTGTGACGCTGAGAGTCACACTGACAAGAAGCCTATGAGGACCGGCCTCCGGCTGGTACTCATAGGCTGCCGTGCATGGCAGACACAGGGGCTGTCGTATTGGCCTCCGGTTTTGCCATGCAACGATTATAGTAACAAACTTTCCCTGCGATCACATGATCGGGACCTGAACCAATCAGGTCCCGATCATGTCTCCGGGACCAGAGGCAGGGGTTAACAGCGCAATCCAGGTGTCAGCGCTACTCTGAGATACCTGGATCGTGCTTTTAACACCCACCGTGAATTCACATGGGCGCTGCACAGAGCCCAGCAAGTGCCGACGTGAATTTACTGTGGGCGGTCGGGAAGCGGTTAAGGCTCTGTTCATGTTACCGTTTTTAGGCTTCTGTTTTGGTATATTTCATACGGGGATAAAGTCTGCAACACTATTCTTAGGGTAAAAAAACCCGGCAAATGGACGGAAACCTGACTGACCCCATCATCAGTTAAAGGGGTACGTAAACAGTGTCCTTATGCACATACAAGTAAATAGAGAGATCCGTACACATGTACTCCCACCCCTCAGTTCATTCTCCACCTGGATGTGGTGACCGATTGTACATGGCTCTCTCCAATTACTTTTATGGGAGTTAAGCGAACAGCCAAGGACATGGTTTCCGCCTCTATCAGACAAGGGTGACCGAAACCTATTAGACATTTATGCCATATTTTGTGTATATACATTTAGATCTCTAAAGATGGGAATACCCTTTTAATGGGATTCGCCAGGATTTGTTAGGATCCATTTGAAAAAAAAAATCCAACATAGCGGTAATGGCTTTATTATAATGAGAAGGCACGACAGTAGAGTGAACAAAACCCAAATCTTGTCCCATATGGCTACAATGACTATACATTTTTATGATAAGGATTTGAAATATAGATTTACATTATTAGAGAGAAGCATAAAGAGCAATTCTCTAATATGCTTCTATAATCAGTACTTGTCTAATGTAAAAACCTGTCAGCAGTTTTATGACCGTGTCTCCAAACTAACAGGAAAAAATAAGGCTCTGTTCACACCAGCGTTATGGCTTCCATTAATAATAGAGGCATGACAGGTCCGTTTTCTGACAGAACCTAATAGATACCAATGAACCCCAAAACAACTGTGATGGAGTTCCTCAGGTTTCAGTCGTCATTCCAGGATTTTGGACGGAAAGAACAGAGCTGTAGACTAAGAGTCCATTTATACGGGCCGATATGGCTGTGAAAACGAGGCAGCTAGTTGATAGGCACTCGTTTGCTCCTTTCTTGGTTATGTATGAGGACGATCGATCGTTGCTACGAATATTCGCCCCCATACATTTACATCATGACGTGTACTGCCAACAACGATGATATTTAATGATGCATAAACGAGTAGAGTGTTTGCCCATTCATCGGCTGATAGTTGCCTTGTTTACATAGGGAAGTTATTGGGAACGAGCAGTTATATGAACGTTTGTTTGCCCGATGATTGGCCCGTGTAAAAGGACCTTAAGACCACCTTCTCTATTGTATACCTGTAAAATTGGAGTTTCTCCTGACTTAATTAAAATTCAATTAGCAAATACAATGCCCCCACTGTTCCAGGTATAATACATCAAGGCCCTAAGAATGCCACATTTGGGCTCAGACTCACTGATATGTTAAAAAATATAAAATCTCAGATTTCTGTTTGGAAATCAAACCCTATATTTTAGTTCTGTGATGGCATTAAAGATGTTCATTCATAGCACAATCTAACTATAAAACTTTCCTGTATTATAGTGTATATAATAGGTTTGGCATCTGTACAGAATTACATGAGCACCCAAACACATTCATTATTTGGCAACGAACCAATATTTTCCTCCTCACTCATTTTCTAAATTCTCAATAAATAAAAAACAAGTAGAGCCACAATGTTAAATACCTCCGCTATTGTAACGCAGTCTGGGTACAGGGAATGGATCATATAGTTTGCTAGAATGAGGTAGACAAGGGAATCTTCATCCACTTGTAATCCGAAATATTCGTTATAATCGCCAGTGAATCCACATCCTGGAAAAAGGAAGCAAAATGAAATCTTATGGGAATAGGTCATATTTAACTTTAGTTTCATTAATGATATTTAACTATAGACTATTTTCAATAGAGTATATATATTTTTTTTAACACCTTCCCTGTACTTCCTGTATAGACAGTACAGCAGGGTGTGTGTGCTTTATGGCAGCGAAAATGAATGGGAGTCAATTGACAGAAATCCCAAAAAAAGAAAAGCCCCCTCCACCCAGAGTCCAGTAAAGATACAAACATAGCTTTAATCGTGTACAGCGTCGCTATCTGTAATGTCTGTGGCTGCTGGCCATCAGCTCCAATCTCCGCCTGACAGCCGCAGCCACGAGTCGGCAAGCGCTGGCCCCAGCCTCCTACTGAGGAGACGCCAGCGCATGCTTCCACTCACCTCAGCCGGATCCCGTAAGGTGCGCGCGCACGCTCGTGCACACTCTTAAAGGGGCAGCGCGCGCACCGGACTTCTGATGAACTTTGAACCAGTGAGTACCCTGGACTATAAGAGGGCTCCAGTCCCCTGCTTCTATGCCTGAGCGTTGTTGTGGTTTCCCTAGTTTGTCTATTCAATGGTCTCCTAGTGTGTTCCTGTTCCCTGCATTCCATACTATACTGATCGAGCACTGTGCGGTGCCAAAGTTGTGTTGTGCTGTATTCCACGCCTGACCGGCTTCACCTTGCCTGACGTCTACCTGCTGCCTAGTCCCAGCCGAGCCTGCCTTGCTGCCACAGGTACCTATACGAACTATAGACATTGACCTGCACCCTGTTGGCCAGCTGCCTTACCGCGAAGGCGGTATGGCCCAGTGGGTCCACAGACCATTCGTGACAGTACGCTCAGTCCATGGACCACGCTTGTTGATCCAAGACTATGACATAGTCCCAAGAGATGCGGGCGAAATGCAAGACCTCCGGTCTCGACAGGACCAACTCCTCCAGGCGTTGTACATTCTTGCACGTTGGCAGGAGGCACAAGCTGCCATTCCTCATACTAAACCTCCTGGCAGCTTTGATCCTCAGACTACACCTCTTGGCAGTGTTGACCCACGTGTTTCTTTGCCACTTCCTGACCGCTATGATGGAGAATCAAGTACCTGTCGTGGATTTCTGAATCAGTGCCAGATCCACTTCAGCCTGTATAATAGGACATTTTCGTCTGATGGCGCAAGGGTCGCTTTCATCATCTCTCTCCTCACTGGCAAGGCTCTTGCATGGACAAACCCTATCTGGAAGAGACAAGGACCAGAGACCCGTGACTTCCAAGCCTTCCTCCAGACTTTTCGTATGGTGTTTGAGGAGCCTGGTCGGGACTCATCTGCAGCGGCTTTTTTGATTAACCTACACAGAGAAGACACCTATGTGAGTGAGTACGCCATCCACTTCCGCACCCTGGCGGGAGAACTGTTATGGAACAATGAGGCCCTGGTGGCTGCATTCTGGCATGGACTAGCTCCTAAAATTAAGGACGAACTTGCCGCTCGAGATCTGCCGTCTACCCTGGATGACCTCATCCTTCTGTACGCCCGGATTGATATACGGATCCGAGAACGCCTCCAAGAGGTGCGACGGGAGGGAGTCCTTCCCAGTTTGGCTCCTACTTTGCAGCAAACCCTGCTGTCCTCAGATGTCGATCCTCCTAAGGAGTCTGTGATAATGGACCAGTGTAAGCTATCCACCCAGGAGAGACAATGCAGACGCACTTCTGGACCCTGTCTTTATAGCGGTCTCGGTGGCCATCTTGTGCGCCTGTGTCCCCAAAGATTTCACAGCCTAGGGTTGGTAGGAGTGACAACCATGGGTAAGCATGGACTTCCATCTAAATTGTCCATACCGGTTACCATAGTGTCCGGTGAGAGAACGCATCAGGTCTCTGCGTATCTGGACTCTGGATCCGCTGCTAATTTAATCCGTAGAGAGCTGGTGGATCCTTCTGCAATTACCCACCACCCCTCAGGAGAGCCCGTTGACAGTTGCTTCAGTAAATGGACTACCTCTGCCAGACCAGATCCAGTTATAGCTGTGACCAAGCCGCTGTGGCTCCAAGTAGGGGCTCTTCACTCCGAACTTCTGTCGTTCTATGTCCTATGCAAAGCGGTAAACCCTGTGTTGCTGGGCCTGCCTTGGCTCCGACTGCATGCCCCAGTCCTGGACTGAAATTCTGGAGAGGTTCTCCAGTGGGGCCCTGAGTGTCATTGCCGTTGCCTGGTGCAGATTCGTTCGTTTCAGCCTCCCCTGCCTAGGTCATTGGCAGGATTGCCGAATCATTATGCTGCATTTTCTAACGTCTTCAGCAAGAGGGATTCGGAGACATTGCCTCCACATCGGGCATATGACAGCCCTATCTACGGATTCCTGGTGCATCCCTTCCCCGTGGTAGGGTATATCCTCTCTCCTTGCCAGAGACTCTGTCCATGTCCGCCTATGTGAAAGAGAACTTGGAGAGGGGCTTCATACATAAGTCTTTCTCCCCGGCAGTAGCCAGGTTCTTCTTTGTCAAAAAGAAAGATAGCTCTCTTCGTCCTTGTATCGACTACCGAGGTCTCAACCAGATCACGGTGAAGAATAAATATCCGCTTCCACTGATCTCTGAACTGTTTGATCGTATACATGGTGCCAAGATTTTTTTCTAAACTAGACCTGCGTGGGGCTTGCAACCTAGTCCGGATTCGCCAGGGTGATGAATGGAAGACTGCATTTAACACCCGTGATGGACATTATGAGTATCTAATAATGCCCTTCGGCCTGCGTAATGCTCCCACGGTCTTCCAGGAGTTTGTTAATGACATTTTCCGTGACCTCCTCTATGTTTGTGTAGTAGTCTACCTTGATGACATCTTGATTTTTTTCTCCAGATCCTATGACGCATCAGAGACATGTCCGTCAAGTTCTGCTACAGTTAAGGGAGAATAGTCTGTACGCCAAGTTGGAGAAGTGCGTGTTTGACAGAGATGCTCTACCCTTCCTGGGCTACATTGTTTCGTATCAAGGTCTCAAGATGGATCCTGAGAAGGTAAAGACTGTCCTGAAATGGCCACACCCTCAAAGCTTGAGGGCCATACAGCGCTTTTTAGGATTCGCCAATTATTATAGGCAGTTTATTCCAAACTTCTCCTCACTGACTTCTCCCATCTCTAACCTCACTAAGAAGGGTATGAACGCCAAGGTGTGGACTCCCGAAGCAGAGTCCGCATTCAATGGGCTGAAGAGTGCCTTCACGTCAGCCTCTATCCTCCATCATCCGGAATGTCTCTCTGCAGTTCTCGTTGGAGGTGGACGCATTCTCTGTCGATTCTGGTGCACTCCTGTTCCAGAGAGGTCCCAAGGGCAAGTCAAGGGTATGTGGATATTTCTCTAAGCTCTTCTCTTCCGGAGAACGCAACTACTCGATTGGGGATCAGGAGTTACTGGCCATCAAATTGGCTCTGGAAGAGTAGAGACATCTACTAGAGGGCGCAGCTCATCCGATCCTAATTTTTACAGACCACAAGAATCTGACCTACCTCCAGACGGCCCAATGCCTGAACCCTCGTCAGGCCAGGTGGTCACTGTTCTTTACCAGGTTCCAGTTTGAGCTCCATTATCGCCCGGCCGACAAGAATGTGAGGGCCGATGCCTTGTCCAGGTCTTTCGAGACAGAAGACACCATGGAGATTCCACAGAACATTATTGATCCGTCTTGCACTGTCTCGGTCTATCCCCTGCAAATTGGGGACATTCCTCCAGGGAGGACTTTTGCGCGCCTGGCTCATCGTGGAAGAATCCTCCACTGGAGACACTCCTCTAGACTGGCAGGTCATGTGGGGGTGCGTAAGATCCAGGATCTGATTGCTCGCCATTTCTGGTGGCCCACGCTGCCCAAGGACATTATGGACTTCGTTTCTTCCTGTTCTGTATGTGTAGCCAACAAGGCCACTCACTCCAGACCTGCTGGTCTGTTCCAGCCATTGCCTTTGCCCAATGCTCCCTGGCAGTATATAGCTATGGACTTTATTACGGACCTGCCCCTCTCTGCCAGATGCAGTACTGTCTGGGTGGTGGTGAATCGATTTTCGAAGATGGCCCACTTCGTTCCTCTGACCGGTCTTCCTTCTGCTCCTCAGCTGGCCAAGCTGTTCATCCAACATATTTTCCGCCTGCACGGCTTGCCGCAGCATATTGTGTCTGATCGGGGGGTTCAGTTTACCACAAAGTACTGGAGAGCCCTCTGCGGACTCCTCGTGTTAAGTTGGACTTTTCCTCAACCTACCATCCTCAGTCCAATGTTCAGGTCGAGATGATCAATCAGATCTTGGAGAAATACCTACACCACTTCATTTCCAAGAAGCATGATGACTGGGTGCAGTTGCTTCCATGGGCTGAATTCTCCTACAATAATCACACCAGCGAGTCTACAAGGAATACACCGTTCTTCATGGTCTACGGCCAGCACCCACAAATTCCTCTCCCAGTGCCCGATACTGCCGAGTTACCAGCGGCCAACTACGCTTTTAGAGACTTCCTGCAGATCTGGCAGCAGACTCGATCCTCCATCCGAATGGCAGTCGACCGCATGAAACGGAAGGCTGACACAAGGATAAGAGAACCTCCTCAGTTTCTTCCTGGCACAAAGGTCTGGCTGTCTTCTAGGAATATCCGACTAAGGGTGCCGTCGTGCAAATTTGCTCCCAGGTCCCTCGGACCCTTCGAGATCCTGCAGCAGATCAATCCTGTCGCCTACAAGCTTCGGCTGCCTCCTACAACTCCTTCCATGTCTCCCTCCTGAAACCGGTGGTTCTGAACCGCTATACCAAGACTCCTAGCCCTATGGTTGCCTCCTGCGGCCCTTTGGACACCTTTGAGGTTAAGGAGATCTTGAAGACCAAGAAAGTGAGAGGAAACACTTTTTATTTGGTGGATTGGAAGGGTTTGGTCCTGAAGAGAGGTTCTGGGAGTCAAAAGAGAACCTCAAATTCCCCTACTCTTCTGAAGTTTCTCTCTCGCTCTGGTTCCAAGAAGAGGGGGCGTAAGAGGGGGGATACTGTAATGTCCGTGGCTGCGGACCGTCAGCTCCAATCTCCTCCTGACAGCCGCGAGTCGGCAAGTGCTGGTCTCAGCCTCCTCCTCAGGAGACGCCAGCGCTCGCTTCCACTCACCTCAGCCGGATCCCGTAGGGGCAGCACGCGCACCGGACTTCTGATGAACTTCTAACCTGTGAGTACCCTGGACAATAAGAGGGCTCCAGTCCCCTGCTTTTATGCCTTAGCGTTGTCGTTTCCCTAGTTTGTCTATGCAATGGTGTCTAGTGTCTTCCTGTTCCCTGCATTCCATACTATCCTGGTCGAGCACTGTGCTGTGCCAAAGTCGTGCCGTGCTGTATTCCACGCCTGACCTGCTTCACCTCGCCTGACGTCTACCTGCTGCCTAGTCCCAGCCGAGCCTGCCTTGCTGCTGTCCGAGTTGCCACAGGTACGTATACGAACTATAGACATTGACCTGCGCCCTGTTGGCCAACTGCCTTACCGCTAAGGCGTTATGGCCCAGTGGGTCCACAGACCCTTCGTGACACTATCCTACTTTATCTAGGCCTACAGCATTACAATAGAGTGGTCTATATATATATATGCACAAATATACATACATACATGAGGGCGAGTCAAAAGTTATCTGAAGTCTGGCTGTAGAATTCTAATCAACTTTCACAAAAGACAAGTACATAATTTTTCGACATAATCTCCCTGCTTTTCAATACACTTTGTCCATCTGTCAACAAGCTTTCGTATTTCGACATTAAAGAGGCTCTGTCACCAGATTATAAGTGCCCGATCTCCTACATAATGTGATCGTCGCTGTAATGTAGAGAAGAGAAGTGGTTTTTATTTTGAAAAACGATCATTTTTTAGCAAGTTATGAGCAATTTTACATTTATGCTAATGACTTTCTTAATAGACAACTGGGCGTATTTTTACTTTTTACCAACTGGGCATTGTACAGAGTGTATATAGTGACCAATCAGCGTCATACACTTTATTGTTCCAGCCCATTGTTACAACGTGATTGTGCCGTGAAAGAAGCTGGGCTGGAACAATGAGAAGTGTATGACGCTGATCGGTCAGCGTCATACACTTCTCTTTACAACGCCCAGATGGTAAAAAGTAAAAACACGCCCAGTTGTCTACTAAGAAAGTCATTAGCATAAATCTAAAATTGCTAAAAAATTATTGTTTTTCAAAATAAAAAAACACTGCTGTTATCTACATTACAGCGCCGATCAGATTATGTAGGATATAGGGCACTTATAATCTGGTGACAGAGCCTCTTTAAAAAATGTTTTAGGCTGAGCTGCGTGCCACGAATGCACCGCTGTCTTCAACTCTTCATCAGACGTGAATCTTCTTTTAGGAGACCAAACAGGTGATCGAATCAGTTCACATGCACGCTCAATGTTGAAATCAGTCATGGACGTGGACGGGCGTCCGGCTCCTTCTTCATGGCTGACACTTGTTCGACCTTCCTTGAACTTCTCTATCTATTCATACACACTTCTGGACAAAACACTTTCTCCATACTGTATACATACACAGTCTTCGATAATTAACGGCACGGTGCTCTTCTTTCGTGCAAATCACAAGAGGAGCAGCCATTGTTTCTCGCGCCGCAGTGACAAATAAACAGATGTAAAACGTTCAAGCCTGCACAGCAGTGACTGGGGAGACAACAACCTGGTACGCAAAGTGCTGATAAGACAGTGCGGCGAACAGAAGTTTTAATATAACCGAGCATGGATACATTTTTGACTCACCCTGGTATATATGCAGTATATGTAACGTGTCGTGCCCCCAGCGTCGGACTGGCCCACCGGAGGATCCTCCGGTGGGCCCAGGCAGCGAGCTGTTTTTATCCAGAAACGGAACTGAGACGCTGCTTAGTAAGATGTTGGCCGCACCGCATCTATAAAAGTTACTATAGTAACTGGGGGCCTCTGTAATAAAATACACAGGCCCCTGTTACTATAGTAACGACAGAAACGTACCCATCTTCCTTCACAAGTGAAGCAGAAGTCCTGACACCTTCTCGCGTCATGACGTCCCGACGCTATGCGCCGCGGATGACGTCACAGGGCTAGATGGTGTCGAGACATCCGCTGCACCCAGAGCCGAAGAGGAGGGTAAGTAACACTTCTGCCTGCTGGGGTGCTGTATCTAAGCCTGCCTTGTGGTAGGCTTAAATACAGGATCTAACCGACAGTATCACACATGGACCCTGTATCTAAGCCTTCCTTGTTAGGCTGCGATACAGGGCCCCAGCAGACCGTGATTTCATACAGTATAAGATTACTGTCTGCTGGGGCCCTGTATCTAAGCCTACCTTGTGGTAGGCTTAGATACATGGTCTAACAGACAGTATCACACACAGGCCCCCTTATCTAAGCCTACCACGTGTTTCTAATGGTTTTTTTTGTGTTTGTGTTTTTTTTACAGGTTCGGTCGTTGGACTACGCCGGATTCGAGGACTACTTAGATGACTGCTTATTTTCAATAAAATGGTTAATGGGGGGTGTATGTGTGTGTGTGTGTCTGTGTGTGTGTGTGTGTGTGTGTGTGTGTGTGTGTGTGTGTGGGGGGGGGGGGGGCGGGTTTGTTTCAATAAATTATTTTTTCTGTGTCTGTATTTTCTTTTGACAGCACGCATTACTAAGGAGGGGCTTAGTGTTAAGCGGTGCAAAGGCTAACACTAACCCCCATTATTACCCCGGTACCCACAGCCACCAGGGGTACCGGGAAGAGCCGGGTACGATCCAGTACCCGACCATCTGTTGTGACGGTCAAGCACTGGGGCGGCCGCAAGCAGCTATTTCTGGGCTATGAAAGGCCAAAAACAGTGGCCCTTCCCACCCTGGTAATGCTAGCCTGCTGCTGCTGTGTTGTATCTGGCTGGTTATAAAAATTGGGGAAGGCCCCACGTCATTTAAAAAAAAATAAAAAAATAATTTAAATAAATAATTGGAAAAAACGACGTGGCCCGCCCCCATTTTTCATAACCAACCAGATACAACAAGGCGGCAGCGGCAGCAGGCTAGCATTACCAGGGTGAGAAGGGCCACTGTTTTAGGCCTCCCCAGCCTAATAATATATATATAAATCTCACACAGGTGCACGAAACAAAACTGAGAAAAATTCAGTTAAATTATCTATCTATCTATCTATATCTCTAATCTATCTACATCTATTTAAAAAAATAATTATAAATCATCCAAGGGAATGATTACACTGAATCTTCTCCCTGTACATGAGACAAAGCATGCTCACAACACTCTCTCTTAGTTGTCTAAAGCTAAGTATTTGGCTTCATTTTCTTACTGTATGCCCTGAGCAAATCTTTGGAACAATTTTTGCAGCAACTCAGGCAAGCTGGATAGACAGATCAAAGGGGTTTTCCCACAAGGGACATTTATGACATATTCACGGGATATAGTGAAAAATAGAATATTTTGAGGCAGCACAAGTCCCGAGTCTGGTGCGGAACACGCTGTCAAGCCAGGCAAACCCACTCCGGCATAATGCAAATTCCAAGAAAAGTGACTAAATCCTGACTTGCTAAAAGAGATGCTTGTTATAGTTATACATAACTTTGGAATACTCTCTATACGCCTTGATTTTATTATTGACACTGTTAATACTATGCCAGTTGGAGTACATTGTGTGCACCAATTTAGAGTTATCAACTATTTTTGTGTTTTTTGTTTAGTAGTATCATTCTATTCATTTCAGTAAATACTGACACCATATTCTAAGATATACAGTTCCATTTTTTTCTTAAATCTCCATGCTTTATTACTAGTAACCATTTTAATGTGTGCCCTGTACCATTGTCACATCACAGTTACACTCTCCGTGTCTTCCTCTCCCATAAATGCATTTTGTACCATGTATTCTTCAAAATGATCCATACATTGTAAAACAGATCTAGCTATAGATAAACTTCTGTATACCAGTATGTGAACTTCGATTTATCTCCACCTAAGGCCTCCTGCACACTTCCGACACGGTTTTCACGGCCATTTTTGACGGATCCGTGTGTCTGTTTTGTCGGCAGTGTGCAATCCCGTGTGCACTCCGTGTTTCTGTTTCCATGCACCGAGCATGGTACTGTCCAGGGTGCTGAATGAGTTAATGGGCTGCAATGATCGCTGGTAACTCTTTCAGCCCCCTTGAGAGTACCATGCTCGGCGTGCAGAAAATAAAATTTTAATGTAATAAAAAAATAAAAAATTTTATACTTACTTTCCTCCTGTCTGGCCTCCAGCGATGACGTTTCATCCATGTCGCCGCTGCAGCCAATCACAGGCTGTAGTGTCGGTCACGCACGTCAGGATGACGTCAGAAGGCCGGCCTCCACTGATGACTCTTCATCCCACGTGACCGCCTCTGCAGCCAATCACAGGCTGCAGCGGCCTCTGCAGCCAATCACAGGCTGCAGCGGCCTCTGCAGCCAATCACAAGCCGCCGCGTCATTCTGGAAGGTCGGACTGGAGGAAGAAGAGGGACTCGTCACCAAGACAACAACCGGGTAAGTATGAACTGATTTTTATTTTATTTTTAATCAGCTGTCTCTTTTCAGTGATTGATAGAGACAAGTGGCTGCCGATTAGTGTAATATTTCTGTTATGTTTTACTGCCTGCCCGACGGTTGCTAGGCAACGGCTGCGTCACACACGGACGGCACACGGATGCCTTCCGTGAGCCTTCAGTTTTTTTGACGGCCCCACGCTATATGTGAAATAAAATATCACTTATTGCATAATACCTTGGAGTGCTGAGTTCCCATTTTTTATATCCTGTGGATAGGTCATAAATATCCCTTGTGGGAAAACCACTTTAAAGAAAAAAAAAATTACACCTATTTTTATTTTAATAATGAAATATAAACTGATAAGGTGAAACTTCCCTCCCTTCACCTTACACAATAAATCAATATAACAGAACTCCGAGAATCACACTTACCTATTCCGTGGTGATGGTAAAGCATAGATGTAACACCATCAAAACGAAAACCATCAAAACCATATTCTTCAATCCACCACCGCAAATTGGATAGCAAAAAACGTAAAACTTCCCAGCTGTCAGGAAAATATATTTTAGTAGAATTTGTTGTTTACGTAACAAACAAGTTTTAAATTACAATATAAATTTATGCTAAATATTACAAGTATTTCATACAGACGATGTGATTTCATATATAACCATGTTACGCAACACCACTGGAAAGAGATAGTAAAAATATATCTACATAAAAAGTAACCGTATCAAAATTAGTTTATAATGGAGTCTAATAAAATTAGCAGTGGCTGAAATTCTATAATCTGCCCTTAACACAGTAGGACTGGTTTATATCTTGGTTAACCATTTTTTTCCTATTGGAAAGGTCAAGCCTCTATAACGGATCTGCCATACGATGAATACCACGGCACCCAACATACCCCAACTGACTAAGAACGGCATCCAACATTCTTTAGTCAAGGTTTGCGTTGCATGGACGGTAAGAATTGCGCTACGTTCAGCTTGATACTACTTGCCTAATCTGACGAACATTGCAACGGAGGCTGTAAACAGATCCTTTAACACAATAGTGCTATCAACTACGCTATTGTTTCTGTGAAAAAAAGTTAACCACTTAATGACGCAGCTCAGAGCCCATTTTTCAAATCTGATGTGTCACTTTGTGGTAATAACTTTGGAATGATTTTACCTATCCAGGCGATTCTGAGACTGTTTTCGCATGACACATTGGGCTTTATGCTTGTGGTAAAATTTGGTCGGAACAATTCAGTGTTTATTTGTGAAAAATAGCAACATTTACCAAATTTTTTTAAAAATGGCCATTTTCCTGAATTTTTATGCATCTGCTTGTAAGGCAGATGGTTATACCACACAAAATAGTTACTAATTAACATTTCCCATATGTCTACTTTAGATTGGCATAATTTTTTGAACATTCTTTCATTTTTCTAGGATGTTACAAGGCTTAGAACATAAACAGCAATTTCTCACACTTTAAAGAAAAATTCAAAAGCCTTTTTTTATTTTTTTAAGGTACCAGTTCAGTTCTTAAGTTGCTTTGAGGGGCCTATGTATTAGAAACCCCCATAAAACAGCCCATTTTAAAAACTAGACCGCTCAAAGAATTCAAAACAGAATTTAGAATGTTTAACCCTTTAGGCGTTTCACAGGAATTAAAGCAAAGTGGAGGTGAAATTTGTAAATTTCATTTTTCTTGAAGAAACTCAATTTTATTCCCTTCTTTTCTGTAGAAACACTACTAAATAAGTATTGTCCAGACAGTTTTTAGAAATGTCCCACATGTGGCTCTAGTGTGCTCATGGACTAAAACACAGGCCTCAGAAACAAATAAGCACCTAGTGCATTTTGGGGCCTCATTTTTCTTAGAATATTTTTTAGGTACTAAGACAGATTGGAAGAGGTATTGTGGTGCCAAAACAGTAGAAATCCCCCAAAAGTGACCCCATTTTGGAAACTTCACCCCCAAGTAATTAATTTATGGTTGTTGTGACCATTTTGACAGAAGTTTTTAACAGCACGTATTTGAATTGGGCTGTGATATAAAAAAAAGGAAATTTTTCAAATAAGGTGTAATTTTTGCTCAAAATTTCTTATTTTCACAAGGAAAAAAACACTCCATTTTGTAGCCCAATTTCTCTTGAGTGTGGCAATACCCCATTTATGGTGATAAACTGCAGTTTGGACCCCTGGAAGGGCTCAGAAAGGGAAGGACCACCATTTGGCTTACTGGAGCTTTTCTGGTGATGTCATGTATGCAGAACCCCTGAGTTACCAGTACAGTTGAAACCACCGAGAAGTGACCCCATTTTAAAAACGACACCCCTTAAGGCATTCATCTAGAGGTGTAGTGAGCATTTTGACAGTTATTGTGTAAAAGATAATGCGCAGCAGATGGTGCAGAGTGAGATATGCAATTTTCTATACATATATGCCATTTCAGCGTTCGATATGTTGTGCCCAGCATGTGTCACCAGAGACATACACCCCATAAATTGTAATGTGGGTTCTCCCGGGTACAGCAATACCCCATTTGTGGCTGTTAACAGCTGCCTGGGCACACGGCAGGGCTCAGAAAGGAAAGATGAGGGGGGTAAGCTGTGTGGAGTGCATCAGGGTAAATTAACATTCAAGGGATGTATGGTAAATTTTAAAACACTTTCATACAGAGCTCTGGCTTTTCGGGACATGTGTCGCATTGGTATATTGTGTCCTTCCTTATCCCCCTCTTATAGCAGACTCTGCACTTCTTTTGACTCTTTCCCTTCCCACCAGTTTGGAGAACTTCTCCTGGAAAGTGTTGCCCTGGTACTATGCGTGTGGCCTCGCTTCCAGAACTGCTGGGTGCCCCCTCTTCCTGGTCCCTAAAAATTAGGTTCTTGATAACCACCTCTTAAAATTCCAGGAAAGTTCCCCTCCGGCCTGCACTTTGATGTAGCACGTATGCATTGTACAATGCCATCTGTACGATGTACACGGCCAGCTTCTTATACCACACCCTCGATTTCCGCATGCCGCTGTAGGGCTTCAAGACTTGATCTGACAAGTCCAACCCCCATGTACCTATTGTAGTCCAGGATGCAGTCTGGTTTGGTGGTCTCTGGGCTAGTACCTCGCACTGGTACATGGGTATTGGTGTGGCCATGAATTGTTGTCAATACAAGGACATCTCACTTGTACTTGATACACAATATGTTGCTGCTGGATTGTTCCCGCCTCTCAACCCTTCCGAGTATTTGCCCAAGCAGAGTCTTCAAAAGGCCCCTCAGGTTTTTTTCTAGCAGTGCCGCATGCCGCAATACTTCTGGAAGCGAGGCAGTTGAAGAGTGGGACGCTGCTGGTATAAAAATTATCCAGGTAGAGGTGGTAACGTTGGTCCAGTAGTGGGTGCACCAAATCCTACACAATTTTAGCGGTAACTCCCAGTAAGGGTGGCATTCTGGGGGCTGAATAAAGGTGTGCTTCCCTTCATATATCCTAAATTTGTAGACATACCCTGATGCACCCTCGCACAGCTTATACATCTTCACACCATACCTTGCCCTCTTACTCGGCAGGTACTGGCAGAATTGAAGCCTCCCTTTAAAATGTACCAGGGACTCAGCAACAGAAATACACTTCTTGGGGAGTGTATATGGTTGAGCAAACCGGGCACTGAAACGGTCTAATAGGGGTCTGAGTTTATATAAACGGTCAAAACTAGGGTCATCTCACGGTGGGCACTGCTCATTATCTGTATAATGTAATAAGCAAAGTATTGCCTCATAACGCATCCTGGACATGGCCATGCGGTATAACATGTCTGTACTCCAGTAGGTCCTAATGGATGGCTTTTTCAGAAGCCCCATGTTCAAGAGCAGTCCTCAGAACTTGCCAAACTCTGCTGCGTCTACAGGAGTCCACCTGTGGGATTGGGCATAAAATTATGTGGGGTTCTTGGTGATGTACTGTTGGACATATAAATTTGTCTGGGACACCATATGCTCTATAAATTCATCAGTTAAAAATAACTTGAATAAGTCCATCTCACTGAGCCCTGCCGTGTTAAATTTGATCCCTGGGCTGCCCGGGACTTCCCTGACGCTAAACCTAACTACAGTGACTGGTGCCTGACACTTAACCTAAGTAGATTTCATGTGAACTTCCCTGATGGTTCCCTGAAACTAACTAACCCTAATACTAAACTAACTAGTTGAATTGTCTAAATAATTTTATTTATTTTTTAAATTTTTATATATTCTTGTGTTTTATAAAGAAAAAAAAAAAAGAAAAAAAAATCCCCAGGGACAAGAAATTTGGTCCTGAAGACTAAGAAGTGGTCAGTGATAGGAGATCACTAACCAAAAACGGGACGGGATGTGTATTCAGAATCCTGACCACTTCTCTGCACTTTACAGCATAGCAGGCATAGTCTCGCGAGATTACGCTGTAAACTGTCATTTACAGCGAGATTTCGCTGTGCTGTAGTCTCACACAGACGCTGCAGAAGTGATCAGGACTGTAAATACACATCACGTCCTGGCTGGAGGTAATGTATATTCATTGTCAGGACACTGCAGTAACGTTAGTGTGTGTATGTATGCATGTATGTGGCTGCACATAGCGATATAGCTATATCGCTAGTGCTGTGTAAATGAAAGGAGAGAAGTGTATAACGCGGATTGGTCACTGATTGGTCAGCGTCATACAATTCTCTCCACAACGCCCACTTGGTCAAAAATAAAACCACGCCCAGTTGTCCATTAAAGAAAGTCATTAGCATAAAGCTAAAATAGGTCATAACTCCGTCAAAAATGATCGTTTTTTTAAAATAAAAAACACTGCTGTAATCTACATTACAGCGACGATCACATTATGTAGAAGAAAGGTCACTTATAATGTGGTGACAGAGCCTTTAACACTTCCTCTTCTCCTTCCATTTTAGAGTGCTTGGTAATCTCTATCCTTTTCAATGTTCCCAATGATACTCACTTTACATTTTTATGACTCCACCAGTCGGAGCTTCCAAGTAACTTATTCAAATGGACCACAAAGAGCTTTTTACATGCATTTTTTAAAAAACACAAAAAACCAATAGACGTACCACATTTTACATCATTCAGGAGTAATCGAAAGAATACATATTATCAATTGTAATATTTGATTTGAATTGAACATTTGAGTAATATTTATTTATCCAAAGAAATAGTGAAGGATAAGGGTATGTTCATACAATATTTAGGGGAGGCAGAACAGACAAGTCGCTGAATCTACCTCCAAAATCAGTTGGTTTTCCACTCTGATTTTGGAAGTAGATTTTAAAATGCAAGCCGTTTTGGATGCAGTTTGTCGCTTTTCTCTGCAAAAAAAGAAAAAAAAAAGAGCCCAAGGGATTCGGCCCTGTTTTTTTTGCCTTCCTATTGATTCAATGGAAAAAATACAAAGAGGGTTTTTGTGGCTGATTCCACGCCAAGATAGGTCAGCTGGCTTTTTCCTTTTGTTTTTTTATCAGCGCCATGGATTTAGTTTCAGCAAAATATTTCTCTGGCTTCCAGAGTTACTCTAGAGGTCTATTAACCCTTCTTTCGTGGAATCTTGGAAAGATGCCCTGTACTGGTCGATTAAATTACAACATTGTACATACCATGCGGAGCAGATAAGGAAAATTCTACTCCGGTGATACTTCGAACTCTTTGTGTTGCTAAAATTTCGGGGCAGTGACACTCCAACTCATATGTGGTGGTCTTGCCTGATTGTCTCGCCACTATGACAGGAGTAGTTTTTTTTTTTATTTTCTCCCTCAAGTCACCGGTTTAAAAATCACCACATCACCGATCCCAACAATACTAGGCCTAGGCCTCTTTAGTTTTCTCCATGTTAACCAACATATGCAGCTTAAATTTCTAAACTTCAACACCAATGGAAGGATTGGCTAGAAAGCCAATCACCACTCTCAGTTCTGTAATACGATGCACTTTCTCTCATGTAAAACTATATTGTTTCCTACTAGTGTCAAACTACGTGCTAATATCACCCAATGTAATAATGTGACATCAGCTTGTCACATTGAATTGGTTCACGAGTTCTTTTCCTATTTAGGTTGCCTTGGTGCATCATAAACCCCCCACCCCACCCCTGTTGGTCTATTTAATTTTGTGGACAGAACAAGGAAGCACATTAAATACTTTGTTGTGTCAATTGTTCTATGTTTTGCGCATTACTAATGCGTGCCTATTATTGATATTTAACAATGTATATTGTAATGAGTTCACATCAAGGTCTTCTGTATTATGGAAAAAGCTGAATAAAAAAAAAAGTTAAAAAATAAATAAAATATGTATCCATCTGGTTTTAATTAGTAAAACAAAATTATAGGCGATATATCCCTTTTTAGTCGGAGTGCAATCAGATTAGGTTCTTTTATCTTGGGTGTTTGTCTACTGTAAAAACCTAGACCTGTCTGTCTTCGTACTTACCTAAAAAGCTGGCCATAAACATCGGGGGACTCTTGAGCTGTCTCCATCGATGTAGAATGTCAGTCAGGTTCTACTGACTTTTATCTGATGTGTATGGCCAGCTTAACAATCCATAAAAAAAAATATATATATATATATATATATATATATATATACACACTGTATATATCAGCGTTCACTAGTGAACCGTCATACAGATAGAACAATGGTGCTATGCCTTCAATATGTATCTTAAAATGTGGAGTGGGTAGAAAAATAAATTAGGAATGGCTTTAGGTGCAGAAATAAACTGTAAGAGCAGCTCCCACTATGCCGGACCCAGCATTTATTTGAATAGCTGGCATGAAATGCTTTATTTCCCTTACAGGTGAAATGCGTGGCTGGCCAAAACTTCCCACGGCGTTGACACCAGATTGCCTCGGGTGAGAGAACGCAGAACAACGGCGATAAGCTGAAAAGGGGATGTCTTCATGAGAGGACACAGGATATACCACAAATGCCCGATAGGTGTGCCACTCAACATGAGGAGAGAGGGGTACTGTGTCAGTCATTCACAATTCAAAACAGGGGATTTCCCCATTTAAATCAATGGAGAGGAAGCTGCACTTGTGAGTGGTTCTCTTCATTGAGGTCTATAGCAGTTATAAAAAGAGCCTAACAAGCAGCTCATCCATACAGTGACCACCTATGTCTTGAAACATCCACTTATTCTCTTTTCTACAATCAAAAGACTTCAGTGCCTCATGGTAAAGGTAAAAGTCCTGTAGTCAATGAGAAAAGTGTCGGCCTTCATCAGCATAATTCTGCAGGAAACTACTGTCAATGTGTTTAGTCTTTTTTTGTTTTTTCCCTTCATTAAACGGAAAGTCTTTGCCATCCCTCCAGCGACAAACTTCACTTCTCCACTTTGCTCCGATTATTAACCGGAGTTAAATTAATGTTCATTCTGGCATTTCCAACCTTGACAGATTCTCTGAAGTTTTCGCTTTCATTTCCCAAATGTCATTGTACTTTGTGAGGTGTACTGTGAAACGTGTGGGCATATTGTTGCTTGAAAGATACTTCTTATAAAACAATTAATTTTTTTTTTATTTCAGTGTTTTGCCAATCAACGCTGAGCTTCATATTGCCATGGGCTTAAAACTAGAGATAACCATTTAAAGTATAGAAGTTAAAAGGTAAATCTTGAACATGCTATGCATTGCAAAAATGAGAAATAAATATTATGTTTTATACAGTAATAATCTGGTTGCAAAATCTGTTCCCCACCAGCGATTAGCTTCTCTTTCCTAGAATATTAATTAATAAAACGCTAAAAGGCAAGGTGACATTGAATATAATAGAACTGTTGTATGTCACAATATGACAATACAATGGCTAGTGTTCATAGTGGGCAATATATAATTACCAGCTGACATATTCCAAACGGTTTATAATGCAAAAATATTGAATGTCATAAATCAGAAATCTTGTACACTACGATTCTGATTCTATTAGTATATAGACAGAATTTCGATACATATCAAAAGTTTGAGTGTGTAGTTCCTATTAAAAGTTTTTCCTGTAAACCCCCCCCCTTACACACACACACACACACACACACACACACACACACACACACACACACACACACACACGCACACACACACACACACACACACACACACACACACACACACACACACACACACACACCCACCCACCCCTATCATCTGGAAATAATTAGTTAGGTTCAAATAATTTTAGCGGCCCCAGGGGTGTGTATGGGGAGTGAGAAAGAGACATATTTTTTGTTTGCCTATGGCCCTACTGCAAGATGGCCAAGTGTCCACATTACTTAGTCACCATAAATATAATTTTTCCAGTGAACTTCTTTACAGTGAGCGTCCGACTTTTAGCATCCTAATGCATCAGGTCAACTATTCTGTTTGGACTCATTCTGTAATATATCTTTATAAGCGTAGGAGCATTATTTTTCTGGAGTACGGGTAGAAACCCCCTACTTCACTGTATAAATTATAACATTCTGGCTGCCTAAAAAAGGAGGCGCTTAGACACATTCTGCATATTGTTATATTAAATGTATAAATTCTATGCAGTAAACGCCTCAACTCTCCATATCCAGAATTTTATCATTTTACTTTATAGCTATCCAGTGGATTTGGAGCTTTGTGTCAGATTAAAAAAAAAAAAAAAAAAAGGAAGAAGGGGAGAGCATCAACCCCTATACAGAAATATTAAGAAATGAATCATAAAAGGGAATTTTGGACCTATTTAGATAAAAACAAACGTGTTAAAAAAGGTATGCCCTAGAAGGCATAGCTCTGGACAGCCCTAGGGGCCTTTGACAGTTTTAAAGGGACATCCCTTGACCTAACAGTCAATTTGTGTCAAAAAGAGTGGCTACTGATCGAGGCTAAACAAGGATATTTTCTCTAATCCCGACCGTTGCCGTAGAATGGCAGGTGTCAATCCCAGTCACTTCCCATGGGTGATTGTGTGGTCACAACTGCTGTCCCAAACTATCACAATCTCGTATATGTACGGTGCTCAGGAGAGACTAACTACTTTGATACCTTGAGTATGATGACCCTATAAATCAGTAATATTTGAAAAAGGCCCTCCACTCATGAATACCAATAGTTTACTGACCAAGGGGATAAAGTACTTCATTCTGTAAATACATCTACTTTGAACGGTCAGTACATTAAACTACCTGCCTAATATTGTGTAGGTCCCACTTGTGACACTGAAACAGCTCTGACTTGTCAAGGCATGGACTTCGCAAGACCTCTGAAGCAGTAGATCTTTTAAGTCAGTGTTCCCGAACCTGTGGCTCTCGAGAGGTTGTAAAACTACAACTCCCATCAAGCCCTGACAATCACAAGCTGTTAGGGCATGATGGGAGTTGTAGTTTGGCAAAGGCTGGCTTGCGACAGGTTTAGCAAAACGGTTGTAAGTTCTGTAAGTTGCGAGGCGTGGCCTCCATGGTTTGGACATGTTTTTCCAGCGCGTCCAACAGATATTTGATCGAATTGAGCTCTGGTGGTTTTGGAGGCAAAGTCAACATCTTGAACTCTGTCATGTTCCTCAAACCATTCCTGAACAAAGTTTGCAGTGTGCAGGGCGCATTATCCTGCTGAAAAAGGCCAGTGCCATCAAGGTATACTGTTGCTATAAAGGGGTGGACTTGGTCTGCAACTATGTTTAGATAGGTGGTACTTGTCAAAGTAACATCCACAAAAATGTGAGGCCCCTTGTTTTCCCAGCAGAAAATTGACCAGAGCATGGCGCTGCCTCCCCCAGCTTGCCTTCTTCACATATGGCACCAGAATGCACTCTCTTCCCCAAGAAAGCGATGCA
Source organism: Rhinoderma darwinii (assembly GCF_050947455.1). NCBI lineage: Eukaryota > Metazoa > Chordata > Amphibia > Anura > Rhinodermatidae > Rhinoderma > Rhinoderma darwinii. The sequence goes on along the minus strand of NC_134688.1, from coordinate 442,097,794 downwards.
CATACACCAGTCTGCACACATGATGTAAAATAAAATGACTCAAAAGACCATGGCACCTTCTCCCATTGCTCCATTGTCCAGTCCTCAGGTGCCAATTTTTGTCACTTTCAGCGGTGGACAGGGGTCAGCATGGGCACGCTGACCAGTCAGCAACTACAGTATGCAACCTCAAAAGCAGCACTGCATGTTCTGACATTTTTCTTTTTTATCATAGCCGGCATTAAACTTTTTTAGTGCTAGAGTAGTTCTTGTGTGGGCTCGTACCAGACGAGCTAGCCTTTGGTCCCCACACACATCAATGAGTCTTGGGTGCCCATGACCCTGTGGTCGGGTCACTGGTTGTCCTTCATTGGACCACTTTTGGTAGGTACTAACCACTGCATAACGGGAACGCCGCACAATACCTGAAGTTTTGGAGACACATTGCCCAGTCATCACAATTTGGCCCTTGCCAAAGTCGCTCAGATCCTTAAGCTTGCCCATTTTTCCTGGTCCCAACACATCAACTTCAAGAACTACTGTTCATTATTAATAATTATACTTTTAATTTGCTGGTTTTAGGGGTGGTATTAATGGCAATGTTAATGTAAAAAAAAGAAAAAAGACAAAAAAGCATAAAACGACAAATACAATAAACTATATTTGGTGTATAAAATATCATATACACCGTTCAGTAATAACATTAAAACTACTAACAAGTGAAATCAATAACCGTATTTAATTACAATGCAATCTGTCAAGGGGTGGTATATATGAGGATGTATTTGCTGCCTAATATAACCCACCACTTTTTTACATTGCCCACAATGCAACCTCCCCAATCCAGCAAATTAAAGGTATAATTAAAAATAAAATAATAATAATAACAAATTGTACACATCGTTAAATTAAGTTGTATAAACTCTAGAAATACAAAGTTGCTGTATAATTTTGTGAGCGGTATGCCCAGGTAAAAGTATTTTGCAGCAACATTTTAAATGGGCATGTGTGAAAACTGTATACAAAAATATATTTTTCATCACGCTGCTAATTTTATGACCATACTTTGTTATTTTCCATCATTTCAACAGCATACTTGCAAATTAAATTGATAAAGATCCTATGGATTTGCTAAAGTGAGATTGCAGGAGGCTACTGAAGATGGTATGAATTGCAGGTATTTTAATAAACAGAAACGCAGCATGTAGAACACTCCTGCTCTGTTGTGTAGATTACTTTTAAATTCAACAGGATTATCATTTGAGTAAATTCTCATTGTCAGTCTGCTTGCAGTAGAGCAAATATAACTGAATGATGTGGTGTCCTGATTAAATATATAAAAGGGAAGGTTTACCGAGCCCAGAAAATAAAATCATTGTGGACTTTCCAGTATCGAAAAATACAAATTCAGACTAAAAAAAAGAAACCAGGATCATATGGGTAAAGCTCTTCTTGTAGAAGCAGCAATTTAATGTAGATTCATATTATATTAAAGGGGTTAGGCAAGGACCGAAAAGCATTAGCAGTGTAATCACTGCAGTATGTGAGTACACTGCTAATATACATTCCGGTCCCCCGTCGCGCTGATTATGAGATTTTAATAGCGCTGGCTATAGCGATGTCTATGCACAATCCAGACAGTTCGGTAACGTTTGTATGGGACTTAATGACAGCAAGCGTGATATCGCGAGATCACGCTGTAAATGACAGCTTACAGCGTGATCTCACTTACTGTGCTGTAAGTCCCACACAAACGTTACCGAAGTGTCGGGATTATGAATAGACATCGCGTCCTGGCTGGAGGCGATGTCTATTCACTGTCAGGACGCTTCAGTAAAGTTAGTGAGTAAGTGACTGCACATCATGATCTAGCAAGATCACTATGTGCTGAGTAAATGAATAGGGAGAAGTATATGACGCTGATTGGTCAGCGTCATACACTTCTCTCTACAATGCCCGCTTGGTCAAAAAGTAAAAACAAGCCCAGTTGTCTATTAAGAAAGTCATTAGAATAAATCTAAAATAGGTCATAACTCCATCAAAATTGATCGTTTTTCTAACTAAAAAACACTGCTGTGATCTACATTACAGCGCCAATCACATTATGTAGAAGATAGGGCACTTATAATGTGGTGACAGAGCCTCTTTAAAAATTCTTAGTGGGAAAACCCCTTTATCAACTATCCACATAAATGTATGATCGCTGTACGCTCCACCACTGGAACCTCCCACGATCACTGGAAAAGGGGTTTTGAGCCTCCGTTCTAGAGAGCGGTGTGGGTCCCAGTAGTGGGGCCCTAAGCAATCATACACTTATTAGCTATCCTGCGGATAGGTGATACATTTTCTTAGTGGTAAAACCCCTTTATAGCAGAACTATTAAAGAGGCTCTGTCACCAGATTATCCAATCCCTATCTCCTATTGCATGTGATCGGCGCTGCAATGTAGATAACAGTAAAGTTTTTGTTTTGTTTTTAAAAACGTTCATTTTTGGCCAAGTTATGAGCTAATATATATATATATATATATATATATATATATATATATATATGCAAATGAGCTTTGAAATGGACAATTGGGCATTTTTTTTTCGTTCTGTCCAACTGGGAGTGTATTGTGTTTTTAACTGGGCGTGTTTACGTGTATGACGCTGACCAATCAGTGACCAGTCAGCGTCATACACTCCTCTCCATTCATTTACACAGCAGCGATGTGCAGCCACATACACCGAGATTAACGTTAATCAAGTGTCCTGATAATGAATACACATGAAATCCAGCCTGGACGTCATGTGTATTCAGAATCCTGACACTTCTGACTCTTTTCTTTGAGATTTCCAGCAAGGGAAACGAAATCTCGTTTACTTCCGTAATCTCGAGAGATTACGCGTGGCTTGCTGGAATCTCACAGAAAAGATTCAGAAGTGTCAGGATTCTGAATACACATGACGTCCAGGCTGGATTTCATGTGTATTCATTATCAGGACACTTGATTAACGTTAATCTCTGTGTATGTGGCTGCACATCGCTGCTGTGTAAATGAATGGAGAGGAGTGTTTGACGCTGACTGGTCACTGATTGGTCAGCGTCATACACGTAAACACGCCAAGTTAAAAACACAATACACTCCCAGTTGGACATAACTGAAAAAAAACGCCCAATTGTCCATTTCAAAGCTCATTTGCATATATATATATATATATATATATATATATATATATATATATATATATATATATATATATAAAATAGCTCATAACTTGGCCAAAAATGAACGTTTTAAAAAAACAAAACGTTACTGTTATCTACATTGCAGCGCCGATCACATGCAATAGGAGATAGGGATTTGAGAATCTGGTGACAGAGTCTCTTTAAAGTTTGATGAAAATTAATCATTTTTTTCCATCATGATCATTTTTTCTTTTCCTCCGATCAGTCAAGTATAAACTGGGTGAAAAACTGATAGACGGATATGAATTGTAGAGCAAAAATATAGCTTTAAAAAACAAACAAACCACCAAAACACGAATCAAAAACATGCACTTAAAGAGGACACTAGGTCCTACAAAGTGAGTTAGTAGTCTCACCTAATAACCTGTGTGTCTAAGAGTCCAGCGGTGTTTGTCCTGTACGTGGGGATCCCGCCGTTGCAGAGCTATGGGCCACTCTCTATTTAGCAACTAATATAGAAATGAGCTGCTTGCTAGCCACGTGGGTTTGGCCGCGAGCGATTCTTAATGGGCGGAGCTACCACTGAGCCTCTGACACTGACCTATCAATGTGAGACTGATACACAGCGATACCTATGACTGGAAGTACTCCCCTGTATAATCCTGCCTACCATAAATGTCAGATAGATGCGGGTCCAACCTCTGGGACCCGCATCTTTGTGTAGAAAGGGGACCCTAAACCCCGTTCTACTGTTGTGTGTTACGGCAGACGCGTCTGATGCCCGACTATGAAGGAGAAAACAGCGTAGCTCACTGAGCTACTCTATTTCCGTAAATCCTATAGTAGTGAATGGCAGTTACGGAAGCAGCGTAGCATGCGAGCTAAGAGCCCCATAGAACTGAATGGTAGTTACGGAAAGAGCGTAGCTCGCATGCTACTCTGCTTCCGTAACTGCCATTCACTACTATAGGAGTTGTGGAAACATCGTAGCTCAACGAGCTAAGCGGTTTCCTCCTTCATAGTTGGGAATCAGACGGTCTGCCGTAACACACATAGCGGTAGAACAGGGTTTAGGGGGCCCCGTTCTAGAGATAGTTGCGATTCCCAGAGGTGGGACCAGCATCTATCTGACATTTATGGCGGGCAGGATTATCGAGACGAGCACCTCCAGCTATACGCATCGCTGTGTATCAGCCTCATGCTGATAGGTCAGCGTCAGAGGCTCAGTGGTAGAGCCGTCCATTAAGAATCGCTGGTGGCCAAACCCACTTGGCTAGCTAGCGGCCCATTTTCATATTAGTTGCAAAATAGAGAGGTGTCCAGGTTCAGCACCAAGTACAGGACAATCGTTTGCAGGACTCTTATTGATGAACATAGGAAAAGAGAGGAGGATCAAGATCAAAATAGCGCACACTCAATACAAATAGTATGAAAAATGAAAAAAACTTTTATTGATCCAATACATATATATGGCACAAATAAAAACATTTAAAAACATGTATGAACAGAAGCCTATGTGTAGATAAACAGGGGACAACTACAGTCACTATACTTGTCTCAATAGGACACACCGAATATGAGGTACGCATAACCCAGAAGTACTGTAGTAAGGAAACTACCTCACACGTATCGCTGCTTTACAATGCAGCTTCCTCAGGGGAAATAGAATGCAAACAAGGATAAAAAAAAAACTATTTTTATAGTTTGTAAATTATCATATATTTGATACACCTACCTTATTCAGGAGTGGCCCAGGAGAGGCATCGACAGACGCACACAGACATTATCATGGCTGCGGCTGGAAGGTCCACACCTCGCATGCCCCAGACAAATGGCGCATGCGCGGAACAGAGCGCCCGGACCCCAGCCACGGCAAACATGAAAAAACAAAAACAAAATAAAAAATAATTAAAAAAAACAAAAAAAAACATGATAAATGGGCCAGAAACAAAAAGTCTCAGCGTAGGTGCAGATCTAACCAGAAAGGTTGGGAGGGTATTCAGGAGCGGCCCAGGATAGGCTGGGCTCAAGAGACGCACACAGACGTTGTCATGGCCACGGCCGGAAGGTCCACACCACGCATACCCAAGGAAATTGGCACATGCGCGGGACGGAACACCCAGGCACCTGCCGCGGCAATCATGGAAGAACAAAAAGCGTCATCGTTAAGATTGTCAACTTGCCACGTATGATAAATAAACCAGAAACAAAAGTCCCAATGCAGACGCAGATCGAACCAAAGAGGCCGGTCAAGCGCATGCACTAGGGATTATAGGAACCTTTATTATGGATTCAGGAGGATACGCTATACAGCATACCCACCAAAATAAAAGGTACAAACATTACCAAAAGATCCATTGGGGGATTAATGAGTGGCCAGAGACCAGGTGATATAAATAAAAAGTCTAATCGGATACTGCTGGACTCAGACACAGCGGTTATTAGGTGAGACTACTAACTCACTTGGTGGATCCTGTGATATCCGCCTCCAGGATTATAATCAAGGTGTTAGGCTTCATTCACATCTGCGCTAGGGCACCGTTCCGACGTCCTGTCAGAGCTTTCCGTCGGAATGGAGCCCTGACAGACACAAACGGAAACCATAGGTTTCTGTTTCCATCACCATTGATTTTAACGGCGGAACCCTTACAAAACTGAGACAAACGGAAACCATTGGTACCAGATCAGTCACCATTGAAATCAATGGTGATAAACGGAACCTATGGTTTCCGTTTGTCTGTCAGGGCTCCGTTCCGATGGAAAGCTTTGATGGAACGGAGTCCTAGCGGAGATGTGAACGAAGCCTTACCTGTCAGTGTAATCCTGTCTGTGATGTTAAAGAGATGACTGCTAAGAAATTATCTTTACAGAACAGGAAGTGTAAAGGCCTTTTAACACGGGCCAATGATCGGCCAAACGAGTGTTCATATGAATGCTCGTTGCCAATCGTCAGCCGATTAATGAGCAAATACTCGTTCATTGGCGGATTGTATTGTTTATGCAGCACAAAATATTATCGTTGTCGGCAGAACATCTCCCTGTGTAAACAGGGAGATGGGCTGCCGACATAATGGAAATGCATGGAGACGAGCAATTGTAATAACTAACGCTCATCCCCATATATTACTGATCATAGCTCGTTGTGAAAAGAGCAAATAAGCGCCGATCAACGAGCAGTCTCGTTGATAGACGCTCGTTTTTACTGGCCCATATTGGCTGGTGTAAAAGGACCCTTAGTCTATTATGAGGGTCAGAGATCAGAGTGAAAACTTCAAGATTTCATAAATGTATTTATTTATTTTTAAATTTAGAGCACACTGAAAAAAAAAATAAAAAATGACCAGTCTTAACTGGGTATACACCTTTCAGACTGATACAAAAATTATACTAAATCACTAATTTTTTCTAGGGGTACTTGCTTACAAGAAAACACTTTCAAGCTTTTATCTCGGTGGTAATGGACACCTGAACTCCTGTATCACTGTAATCTGACAGACAACATTATATGCCGGAGGTGTAACTCGGCTACTGGTTCTTTATCCCATATATGATGATACTGCCCCTACATAAACATTTACTGGGATAACATTTAAAAAGCTTTGAGGGATATGGGAGTGCTACCTTCCTCTCCAACACCTGACATGGAGAGTAAGATGTAGAAGGTCGAGTCAGTATTACCATTTAAAAATAATCTATTGTCCCATTTGTTTGCAGAAGTTATGATGTTAATTCCACTTCTTTGGCTTCAAAAAGAACCACCAACCTCTCAAAAATGGCTTAACAGATCTCAACAAATTTGCAGATTACAAGAGCTTTCCCATTAGGAATCTCATTCTCACCCCACCTTTTTAAAAATCTGGAAACCCTGGATACAGTGGTGGAGTGCTCGGACTGCGATTCCTTGTAATGTTTTCATCTATTTTATAATTCATGGATTAGAATTGTACATAATGTTTATTATATATCCATAATGTATGAAACTGAATTAACGTTCACACTTTTACTGCCTCTTTGAGGAAATACTTGTTACAGGTCTCATAATATTTGTCATCCTGTACTCCCCCCCCCCCAAAAACGTTTTCCCCTTTACCTCTTCCCGTAATTTCCCTCCTCCAGTTATCCCATCGCCACCATGTTTACAACATACTGCATGCTGACACATTCATGATACCGCCTCTATCCAACATCATATGAGACAATGTACATGCAATGTACTACTTGACTTCAGTTCTATATTTATACTTTGTATATAATGCGGATGTGTTTTTCTCTGACTTCTATGACATATGTTGTCATTTGCATAAGCTGTATGTTTTTGTTTTTCAAACATTTTAATAAAGAATTAAAAAAAAATAAAGATGTTTAACATAAAAACCTGATTTAAACAATGGGTAATTTTCTGACGACACATTCCCTTTAAAGTCGTGCGAACATGACAATTAGGCGGAAATCGACCAATAAACAGGGCTTCTCAATCTTTTTCTACTGGGGCCTCACCAGCCAGAACATGGTGATTCCTGGGCCTCGCCATTGGTCCTAGTCCATGACAAAATATTTAAAAAATTAGCTCTTAAATTTGTCTCCTTAAGTCAGTATAATATTAAAATAAGCATAAAAAGTCATTTATGTTTCTAAACCATAGATTGGTACATTCAAAGAAAGGACTAAGCAGCATGTGATCAATTCTGTCAAAACTACTTCCCTGGCTGGCCTCACCAAATACTGTGGGCAACTCACCAAAGAGGCTCACATCACAGTTTTAAGGGAGCACTGAATTAATGTGCAAAGGGTCGGTACAACAGTCTCATTATGCCTAACCCAGTTTCCCCCGGAGATCAGCCGATTGCTGAAAAGTAGTAGATCGATCAAGAGAGATCACATGAATGGTTCCACGACATCTTTGTAGAAAAGGTAAAACATACAGAACACTGCCTTACCGAAACCCATTATATGGAGCAGTGGTTTCCAAACTTTGAGGCTAGAACTCACTTCTGGCCGAGACTTTTGTTTAGTACCCCCCACTAAGATACTTAGCCACATTTAGTTTGACACATGTCAACATTATTCGTAGCTAGATGCCAGTACTTCGCTCCATTCGAAAAAAAAAGTCACTGCGACACTGAAAACAATGCTAATTGTGTGGGCTGGGGCGGGAGCAGGCTCAAGGTATCCTGCTGAAGTGGGTCGCTGAGACCCGATTATGCCTGCTTATGGTGGGTCACGTGACCTGACCCTTCGATTAGAGGTGTAGCTAGGGGTTAAGCACAGGGGGATGAAACACATCTGAGTGGGCCCAAACGCAGTGAGCTCCTCACACGGTATAATGACTCCTTCGTGGCCCCCATACAGTATAATGCACCAATAGCTGCCCCCACACAGTACAATGCCCCTATCATGCCTCCCCACAGTATAATGCCCCTATAGTGCCTCCCCACAGTATAATGCCCCTATAGTGCCTCCCCACAGTATGATGGCCCCATAGCTGCCCTCACACAGTATAATGCCCTTATAGCTGACCACACACAGTATAACGCCCCCATAGCTGCCCCCGCAAAGGATAATTCCCCCATACCATATAATGTCCCCATAGGTGCCCCCCCAGACCATATATATATTGCCCACATAGCTGCCCCACACAGTATTATGGCCCCATACCTTCGCCCACAGTATAATGCCCCATAGCGGATCCCACAGTATGCCCCCCTCGCAATATAATGCCCCCATAGCTGCCCCCCCTCAAAGTATAATGCCTCCATAGCTGCCCCACACAGTATAATGCCCCCATAGCTGATCCCACACAGTATAATACCCCCTCAGTGGCCCCCATACAGTATAATGCCCCTATAGTGCCTCCCCACAGTATAATGCCGCTAAGGCTGCCCCAACACAGGATAATGCCCCCACACAGTATAATGGCCCATAGCTGCCCCACACAGTATAATGCCCACATAGCTGACCCCCCACAGTATAATGCCCCCTTAGTGGCCCCCACAAAGTATAATGCCCTTAAAGCATCACCCACACAGTATAACGCTGCTATAGCTGCCCCACAGTATAACGCCGCTATAGCTGCCCCCACACAGTATAACGCCACTATAGCTGCCCCCACACAGTATAATGCCCCTATAATGCCTCCCTACATAGTATAATGCCCTTAAAGCTGCCCTCACACAGTATAATGCCCCCATAGCTGCCCCCACACAAAGTAATGCCCCCTAGTGCCCCCACACAGTATAATGCTCATATAGTGCCTCCCCAATGTATAACACCCCCAACACAGGATAATGCATTTTTTTTTTAACTATCCTAAAGAAAACTTATGTTTTACGTGATCTAGGGAAAGGTCATGTTTAATTTTTGGATAACCCCTTTAACCCGTTAGTGACCACCCATAAGTGTTTTTACGGCAGCCACTAATGGGCTTTATTCTGATGCAGTTGCCTTTTTACCGCATTGCATTAGAAGAAAGTAGCTAGGCCGGGAGGAGGGATAGCTCCTTGCTCTCAGCTACCAGAGGTAGCTGAGGGCTTGGAGCACTGACTGGGTACCGTTGTTTGCGTCGAATACCAGCGATCGCCGTTACAATGCATTCAGAGGTGAATATAAGTTTTCTTTACCTCCTATCACCATGAATGTTTGGTGAGAGGAGATAAAAAAACAATATCAAGCCCTAGCTGCCATCGATTGTGATCCCCCCCCTTTCCAACCCCCCCATTGGAGAAAAACAAGATAGCGCGCGCATGCGCTGTTACTAAGGCATGCGCCACCGGGAGTAGGGACAGCTCTCTGCTCTCAGCTAACGGAGGTAGCCTAGGGCTTGCAGCAGTGACCGTGGACCGTTGTTTGCGATTTCCAGGCCGTCGATTACCAGTATTCAACGAATACCGGCGATCGCCATTACAATCCCTGCTGCAGTGAATACTATTTTTTTACTATTTTTTTTTAATCTCCTCTCACCATGTATGTTTGGTGAGAGGAGATAAGAAAACTAGTTGTTGGGCACCCGCTACCACCGATCATACATACCCCAGGCCAAAAATTATCGGTAGACGAGTCTCTTATGTCCTTCAAGGGCCGTCTATCCTTTCGCCAATTTATCTCCTCCAAAAGAGCCCGATACAGTGTGAAACTGTCGAAACTGGGCTACATCTGTCGCTTTTTTATTCATTTTAGGGAGTCCATTTCATTTATTCATATTTTTTGTTTAGTTTCTGGGCTTCCAAAGGGAGGGAGGGAATTTCATGGGGATGTAGTAAAGTGTATTTATTTCAGACTGTAAAACTAATTTTACCCCTTTATGATTTTTTTTATACAATTCTTGGACAATTAAATCCTGGACTTGATCACTCACAACAGTTTATTGGGCAGGAGCCCACATCTGTCTATTCAGAACATGGACCCCCACAAGTGTTCTTAAAATAAAAAAATAAATGTGGGCATTGCATTTATTAGAAAATAAATCTAACACGTGTGGCCTATGCCACCCCTGAATTAGTGGAAGTCGTGCATTTTAGCAATGATTACAAGAATAAATTGAGCATGTATTTCTTTTTTCTTATGACTGTGTCCAGCCACATACAGCGGTTACATTCCTATTTCTGTACCGCGATATGGGCACGATATTTTTTTTGTTGAGAATCTCTAATAATCGAGCTGTTCCTTATCAATACACCATGGGCTTTGTTGTACACCTGACAATTATTCTGGAAATACTGACATCATTTTAGAGGTTAGTGATCCTTTACTGTTCCTATAGATGGTTTTGGACACTGCCCCATTAAATATACTTTAACCGATTGGTTGTTTTGTGCACATACAGTGAAGGAAATAAGTATTTGATCCCTTGCTGATTTTGTAAGTTCGCCCACTGTCAAAGACATGAACAGTCTAGAATTTTTAGGCTAGGTTAATTTTACCAGTGAGAGATAGATTATATAAAAAAAATTAAAAAAAATAACAGTCAAAATTACATATATTTATTTGCATTGTGCACAGAGAAATAAGTATTTGATCCCTTTGGCAAACAAGACTTAATACTTGGTGGCAAAACCCTTGTTGGCAAGCACAGCAGTCAGATGTTTTTAGTAGTTGATGATGAGGTTTGCACACATGTTAGATGGAATTTTGGCCCACTCCTCTTTGCAGATCATCTGTAAATCATTAAGATTTCGAGGCTGTCGCTTGGCAACTTGGATCTTCAGCTCCCTCCATAAGTTTTCGATGGGATTAAGGTCTGGAGACTGGCTAGGCCACTCCATGACCTTAATGTGCTTCTTTTTGAGCCACTCTTTTGTTGCCTTGGCTGTATGTTTTGGGTAATTGTCGTGCTGGAAGACCCAGCCATGAACCATTTTTAATGTCCTGGTGGAGGGAAGGAGGTTCTCACTCAGGATTTGACAGTACATGGCTCCATCCATTCTCCCATTGATGCGGTGAAGTAGTCCTGTGCCCTTAGCAGAGAAACACCCCAAAACATAATGTTTCCACCTTCATGCTTGACAGTGGGGACGGTGTTCTTTGGGTCATAGGCAGCATTTCTCTTCCTCCAAAAACGGCGAGTTGAGTTAATGCCAAAGAGCTCAATTTTAGTGTCATCTGACCACAGCACCTTCTCCCAATCACTCTCAGAATCATCCAGATGTTCATTTGCAAACTTCAGAGGGGCCTGTACATGTGCCTTCTTGAGCAGGGGGACCTTGCGGGCACTGCAGGATTTTAATCCATTACGGCGTAATGTGTTACCAATGGTTTTCTTGGAGACTGTGGTCCCAGCTGCCTTGAGATCATTAACAAGTTCCCCCCGTGTAGTTTTCGGCTGAGCTCTCACCTTCCTCAGGATCAAGAATACCCCACGAGGTGAGATTTTGCATGGAGCCCCAGATCGATGTCGATTGACAGTCATTTTGTATGTCTTCCATTTTCTTACTATTGCACCAACAGTTGCCTCCTTCTCACCCAGCGTCTTACTTATGGTTTTATAGCCCATTCCAGCCTTGTGCAGGTCTATGATCTTGTCCCTGACATCCTTAGAAAGCTCTTTGGTCTTGCCCATGTTGTAGAGGTTAGAGTCAGACTGATTCATTGAGTCTGTGGACAGGAGTCTTTTATACAGGTGACCATGTAAGAGCTGTCTATAATGCAGGCACCAAGTTGATTTGGAGCGTGTAACTGGTCTGGAGGAGGCTGAACTCTTAATGGTTGGTAGGGGATCAAATACTTATTTCTCTGTGCACAATGCAAATAAATATATATAATTTTGACAATGTGATTTTTTTTTTTTTTTTTATATATAATCTATCTCTCACTGGTAAAATTAACCTAGCCTAAAAATTCTAGACTGCTCATGAATTTGACAGTGGGCAAACTTGCAAAATCAGCAAGGGATCAAATACTTATTTCCTCCACTGTAGCGGTTCCTACCTTGTGGGGCAGGGGCCTGTTATGGTGGGTATGTTATTGTGTACCGCATCATTTGGCACGTTCGTCCCTTATATAGGGATTGATGGAGCTAAAGAGACTTTGTACAACCAGTTACTGAAAAAAAAAAAAAAAGTTTGTCATGCTAGACCTACAGGTGTCCTATCTAGTGAACAAACTTGAGTTGCCACATTGGAGGAAAATGTATCCAATTTATTTTATTGTTTTAAGATATTGCCCATCACTCCAGTAGAGTTTATTTTTTTCCTCTCTGACTGATTTTATATTAGGACAGAATGCTGTCCATAATGTCATTATAGTGGCACAGATGCGGGACAACAGCTTCTTTAGCAAGACATAGCCATAAAGCAAATATGTATATAGCGAGATGCATCCGTTATAAATACACGGCTTCACTTCTCTTTTGTCAGGCTTGAGAAAGATCCTATTGTAGGATTGAAACGTTGCTGTTATATTTGGATTGAATAAACCACCATTTTTTCAACTTGGAGTGCCGCAAAGTTTCTCTTTTTTCTATATCTGACATTACGTCTGAGGATCGGGACGTTTTTTGCTGGCACCCGATTCATACTTATTCTGTGAGTGCTGCTGTTTTCTCTTTTTTATATATATATATATATATATATATGACGTGTAACTGAACTGTAGAACACATGCAGGTACACATTGCGTGGTTAGATACATTTATTGCTTCATTGCCAAGAAAAGGAATTACAATACCGGCCTAGTGGGATCCAGACGCTGTTCTGCTTAGCAGACAACATACAGCTTTGTGGAATTATAATGAGCTGTCCACAGAAACAAAGCATTAGGGACGGGAAGAAAGGAACAATCAATATTTTAGCACATTATAAATTATCTCAGTGCCATAGAACTTAGATGATAGATCAGCCCGCTATCAGCTATAAAGCTATCCCTTATTAAAACATATTAAATCAGAGCACTAATAAGGCGACAAAACTTTGATTTTCTGGAATGTATTAAAGTGCCACTGAAGACATTATGTGGCTATGGCTAAAAATCGATAAGCAATTTCTAGGTTCATCTGACTTGCCAATATGAAATTAGTTTAAAGAGATAAAAGTATGGAGAGAATGGAAGAGCAGATATATACTCGTGTCAACAAGGCCATATTACACTATAGTGACCTTTATTATTATTATGCATTTTAAGATAGTATAAGTGTACATGAGAAATACATTCTACGTGTAGTTTTGGTTTAGGGGTTGCTAAATTTCATCAGAATAAATTAAGGAAAATGGACAATAAATGTGTCACTGGCCAAAAGAAGTTGTCCCAAGATAAATGGATATCCATGTCACTCATTACTAGGAGATGGCCTCTTCGCTCAACTAGCATTAAAAGGGTTGTCCCACCATTAAGTATCATATTCATTGCATGGATATTTAAAAAAATAAACAAATTTTGGAATTTACATTCTGCTATAAAATGTTATCACGGGAAGAGTTATGACATTTATTTGCATAGTATGGCACCACTTGGTGTTCGAAGTGTATAGCAACATGCATTTCCACCTTATGAGCGGAGTGCTCACTCACTCTCACCACAGTCCGACCTCTGCATACTGATCCTCTGTTCACTTCAGAGCAGCCAATAGAAACTGCTTTCTTCCCTGCTTGTCAGGGAAGGAACAGATCAGCTGCAATAGGATAGCAGAATAGCTGAGGAGACTCCTCCTCCTCAGCTTGTTAGGACTGTAAAGTTCTGCATACGGACTGCAGATATAGACCCCGCATTTGCACACTCCATTTGTTTTATTTCATTATATTTTCATTGTTTTTTTCACTACTCTGGATCTCATATAACCTATCCACAGGGGAAACCTGAAGAGACTATATTGGAGCCCGATTTTGCTCAGAGCCCACCCCCAGCAGCACAGATTAGCAGATCAGAAAGGTATTTTTTTTTAATGTTAGACACTGAAAATTATATTAAAACAGCTATTAAAGCCATTTCTGAACTTTTTATATGAAAAGGATTGCCCCTTAAGTTAGTAAAGCAAGAATGCAAGTACTAAATGGAACCTGAAGTTTTAGGATCTGTGGTATTTGTCCCTCCCTCACCGTTAACACCAAAGTATAAAAGCGGGTGAGAAAAGTTTAAAGGGGCTGTCCGATTGGGGGCTGTTTTTTTCCACAGAAAAGATCATCAGAATATGATCAGTGGGGGTCTGACACCCAGCCTCTGCACCGATCAGCTGTTCCCAGTACCCGAAGGCAGCCGGAACTATGCAGGGATCGGTGCCGGAATCATATGGCTCCGACCACTGTATATCGGCTGTGCTGGGTTATTGCAGATCTGCTCCTATTCACTTGAATAGGAGCAGAGTTGAAGTACTGAAGTTTTTTTTTTTTTAAATATCCTTTTTATTGTCAGTTTTCACATTTTCTTACAAACATTTCACGTAAGAGTTACATCATGAGTGCGCAGCACTCAACTGTCATGGAATTAACTTTGAATTAAATTCAACATAACATATAAACACATAAACATAGAAACATGGCATAATTGTCGATCTTCAGATGGACCGAAAAACATGACTCCCCCAACTCCGACACGACCTAGATCATCAATGAGCTTCCACTCATCCTTTCTCCCCCAGCTGGTTCAAGTTGCAACCCCCCTAAAGCGCCTGCCAAGAGCTGTGTACAATACCACTTTGTGTACTGGAAAGGCCTAACAATTTCCGCTATTTCGGCTGCTGTACATTGCGATTCTATGAATGCTTGCCACTTATCAAATAGCTTCTTGGTTCCCGTTTCCTTCCGCCTTTCCACCTCCACCCTCTCAAGAACCAATAACTGTTTCAGCCGTGACAGTACTGAAGTTTTAATGCTCACAAGCCGAATATGAAGTGTCTGTCTTCCCACTGTAACCCCTCCCATCTGCTCTTGAGTGACAGCTCTTGGATTGCACGGCGTATGAGGCTGAGGACCACTCAGGCTTGAGAAAGACCCCATGGCTGAAACGTTGCATTTGGTGACTAAATAGATTCAATACTCTTTTTACTGCTCATAAAAATAGCAGTCCAACATCAGTAACTTGATAAATCAATGTTTTTGGTATAAGTGATATTTCTACATAGCAAATAATTTACTTGTAAGCGTATTAGAAAAAAACAGAGCCAACAATTAGGACTTGAATGCCGCTCATTCTGAGTAATTGAATCATTAATTTAAAGGGCTTGTTCAAAATAATAGCAGTGAGGAGTTAAATTGGTGAACTCATTAATTTTGCTGAATAACAGGTATCAATTTTGGCCCTTATTTAAGGTAGGAGGGTGGCAAATGTTGCACATGTTGGTTATAGTGCATTTCCTTCTTAAATACTGGGAAAAATCGGTCGTTCCAGTCATTGTTCTGATGAAAAATGTACTTTGATTAAAAAGTTGATCGGAGAGAGAAAAACAGAGAAGTGCAGCAAATTATAGGGCTGTTCAGCTAAAATTATCTCAAGTGTCTTGAAGTGGCAACCAAAACCTGAAAGACGCGGAAGGAAGCGGGGCACTACTGTTCGAAGGGATCGAAGAATAGCCAGAATGGCAAAGACTCAGCCAATGATCACCTCCAGAAAGATCAAAGAAAATCCAGTGAGTACTGCTACAATCAGGACACGATTAAACAAAGCCAGGTTACCAGAAAGAACTCCCCACAAAGTCCCATGGTGAAAAAAAAAACAAAACACATGTCCTGAATAGGTTAAAATTTGCCAAGGAACACGTTGACTGGCCCAAAGAGAAATGGCGCAACATTTTGTGGACTGATTAAAGCAAAATTGTTCTTTTTGGGTTTAGTCACCACAGACAGTCGATCATACGACCCCCGAGCACTGAATTCAAGCCGCAATACACTGTGAAGACAATAAAGCATGGTGCTGCAAAAATCATGCTATGGGGATGTTTCTCATACCATGGTGTTGGGCCTATTTATCACATACAACGAATCATGGATCAGTTTGAATATATCAAAATACTTGAGGAGATCATGTTGCCCTATGCCGAAGAAGAAATGCCCTTGAAATGGGTGTTTCAACACGACAATGACCCAAAACACATCATTAGGCTAACAACATCTTGGCTACAGACAGACAGGATTATGGTAATGGAGTTGCCAGCCCAATCCTCCGACCTCAATCCCATAGAGAACTTGAGGGGTGACATAAAAAATGCGGTTTATAAGGCAAAACCCAAAAATGCAGAAGAACTGTGGAATGTAGTCATTAAACAATGAAAGCCTTAACCCCTTAAAGGGGTATTCCGGAACTAAAAAATTACATTTATTTAAATAAAACAATGAAAATGATATAACTTTACAATGTACTTACGTTTCATCAGATGGCTGTAGCGTCTTATATCCTCCTCCGTCACCGCCCCCTTAGTGAAGCAAAATCTGCACTTCCTGTGCAGACCCGTCCATTTAGTCTTCTGCCTTGCTTCCGGTTTCCGGCTTTCACACTGTACGGTTACGTCACAAATGACGTAACCGTAACACGTGCTTCCTTATCTCAGAGCATGCGTGGTTAACGCACTCAACCGCGCATGCTCTGTGAAATTATAACCCCTTATAAATTACCGACGCAATACGAAGTTGCGGGAATAACGGCCGTTTCGGCCGTCTTCCCGACAGGTGCAGGAGCTGTGACAGCTGCTGTCTCGTACAGCAGCTGCCGCAGCTCCTACAGCGGGGACCGATCGCTGTGTCCCCGCTGTCTAACCCCTTAAAAGCCGCGTTCAATAGAGATCGCGGCTTTTTAGGGGTTAAGTTACCATCGCCGGCCTGCTACACGATAGCGGCCGGCGATGGTTACTATGGCAACCGGACACCAAACAATGGTGTCCGGCTATGCCATCGACGGAAGCCTAATGGGTCCTGACAAAGTCAGGACCCACTATGCTTGCTGTCAGTGAATAGCTGACAGTTCTAATACACTGCACTACGCATGTAGTGCAGAGTATTAGAATAGCGATCAGGGCCTCCTGCCCTCAAGTCCCCTTGTGGGACAAAGTAATAAAGTAAAAAAAAAAGATGTGTAAAAATAAGAAAATATAAGTTAAAAAAAATCCCCTTTTTTTCCCTTATCAGTCCTTTTTTATTAATAAAAATATATAAATAAATAAAATATACATAATTGGTATCGCCGCGTCCGTAACGGCCTGAACTACAAAATTATTTAGTTATTTATCCCGCGCGGTGAACGCCGTAAAAGAAAATAATAATAAACCGTACCAAAATCACAATTGTTTGGTCACTTCACCGCCCAAAAAATTTATCAAAAATAGATCAAAAAGTCGCATGTACCTAAAAATGGTCCTGATCGAAACTACAGTTCGTTACGCAAAAAATAAGTCCTCGCACGGCTTTATTGATGGAAAAATAATAAAGTTCTTGCTCTTAGAATAAGGCAACACAAAAAGTGAATGATTTTTTACAAAACGTATTTTATTGTGCAAACGCCATAAGACATAAAAGAACTACAAACATCTGGTGTCACCGTAAGGCCGAGTTTACACGAGCGTGTGCATTTTGTGCAAGCAAAAAGCGCGGCGTTTTGCGTGCGCAAAAGGTAATTAACAGCTCCGTGTGTCAGCCCTTTATGATGCGCGGCTGCCTGGTTTTCGCGCAGCCGCCATCATTTTGACACTCCGTTTGGATGTTTGTAAACAGAAAAGAACGTGGTGCTTTTCTGTTTTCATTCATCCTTTACAGTGCTGTTGCGCGAATCACGCGCGTCCCACGGAATTGCTTCCGTGCGACATGCGTGGTTTTCACACACCCATTGACTTCAATGGGTGCGTGATGTGCGAACAGCGCACAAATATAGGACGTCGTGCGTTTCATGCAGCGGACATACGCTGCGTGAAAATCACACCCACCTGGCTGCACGGCCCCATAGACTAACATAGGTCCCTGCGACGCGCGTTGCACGGATGTATAACACGCTCGTGTAAATGAGCCCTAATCGTATCGCCCCGCAGAATAAAGTGAATATGTCATTTATAGCGCACGGTGCACGCTGTAACAAAAATAGAATAAAAAACAATAGTAGAATTGCTGTTTTTTTTAGTCACCACGCCACTTAAAAATAGAATAAAAACTGATCAAAAAGCCGCATGCACCCCAACAAAACTACAATGGATTCCTCAAGGGGTCTAGTTTCCAAAATGGGGGCACCTTTTGGGGGTTTCCACTGTTTTGGTACCAGAAGACCTCTTCAAACCGTTTAACCCCTTAATGACCGGGCCATTTTGCACGTTAATGACCAAGGATTATTTTTGTTTTTTTCACGGTCACATTCCAAGAGTCGTAACTTTTTTTTTATTCCGTCGACATAGCCGTATAAGGGCTTGTTTTTTGCGGGACGAGTTTTATTTTGTAATTCCACCATTTTTAGATGCTTTTAATATATTGATTAACTTTTATTAACTTTATTTTAGGAGAGAATTGAAAATAAGCAGCTATTCCAGCATTGATTTTCACGTTATAAATTTACGCCGTTTACTATGCAGCGTAAATAACATGTTAACTTTATTCTATGGGTCGACACGATTACGGGGATACCAAATATGTAAAGGTTTTATATGTTTTCCTACGTTTGCACAATAAAAACCCTTTTAGAAAAAAATTACTTGTTTTTGCATCGTCGCATTCCAAGAGCCGTAACGGTTTTATTTTTCCGTCTATGTGGCCGTACGTGGGCTTGATTTTTGCGGGACAATGTGTAGTTTTCATTAGTACTATTTTGGGGTACATAGGACTTAGATTAATTTTTATTTAATTTTTTATGGTGGGAATGGGAGAAAAGAGCGAATTTTGCCGTTGTTTTTTTGGACGCCATTCATCCAGCGGTTTAATTAATGTGTTAATTTTATTGTTCAAGTGGTTACGATCGCGGGGATACCATATATGTGTATGTGTGATTTGTTTTGACACTTTTACTTTAAAAAAACCACTTTTTGGGCAAAAAAAGGAGTTTTATTTGATTTTCACTGTAATTTTTTTTTTGTTTTTTCACCAACTTTATTTAACGGATTGACATTTTTTTTTTAGTCCCACCATGGGACTTCACTATGCGATGTGCCGATCGCATATATAATGCTTTGGTATACTTCGTATACCAAAGCATTATTGCCTGTCAGTATAAAACAGAGGGAGCTCCCTCCCTCTGTCAAACACATTAGATGCCGCTGTCACTATTGACAGCGGCATTTAATGAGTTAAACTGCTGGAATCGGAGCGCGCTTCGATTCCCGCAGTTGCAGCAGGAGCCAGGCTGTGTATAACAGCCGTGCTCCTGCCGCTGATCGTGTGGGTACACTGGCAGTACCTGCGCCATCACAGGACGGATATATCCCTCCTCCTGCGCGAACTAGCAGCTGCAGAGGACTGATATATCCGCCCTTCGGCGTTAAGAGGTTAAAAACGCAGATATCCAGTGATTTCAGCTTGTGCTATCAGTAATAGAATGAGAGCACCAAAATGAAGACTGAGATTGCAGAAGTTAGTAGAGCTGGGTGTAGTAGGCGGAGCAAGTGCACTGCTGCATGCACATTGCATGCTGGGACTAGAGCAGTGCATGCAGGGAGGAGAAACACAGGAAGAGAAGAGGAATGAACTTACTGAGAAAACAAACCTCTCAAGGTAAACAATAGGGAGTAATGTTACTAAAACCATTTATTATCAAGAAAAAGCTAGTCAGAGTGCACTAATATATTAATAGAGGAACATTGCATTGATTTAAAAAAAAAAAAAAAGGATTGGAAAACCCCTTTAAGGACGCAGCCTAGTTTTGGCCTTAAGGCTCAGAGCCCATTTTTCAAATCTGACATATTTCACTTTATGTGGTAATAACGTGGGAATGCTTAAACCTACCCAAGCGATTCTGAGATTGTTTTCTCGTGACACATTGGGCTTCATGTTCGTGGTAAAATTTGGTCGATATATTCAGTGTTTATTGGTGAAAAATTGCAAAATTTAGAGAAAATTTTGAAAAAATTGCATTTTTCAGAATTTAAATGCATCTGCTTGTAAAACAGACGGTTATACCACCCACAATAGTCACTAGTTCACATTTCCCATATGTCTACTTTAGATTGGCATCGTTTTTTGAACATTTGTTTATTTTTCTTGGACGTTACAAGGCTTAGAACATAAACAGCAATTTCACATATTTTTAAGAAAATGTCAAATGCCTTTTATTTAAGGTACCTGTTCAGCTCTGAAGTGGCTTTGAGGGGCCTATGTATTAGAAACCCTGATAAAACACCCCATTTTAAAAACTAGACCCCTCAAAGTATTCAAAACAGCATTTAGAAAGTTTTTTAACCCTTCAGGCATTTCACAGGAATTAAAGCAAAGTGGAGGTGAACTTTGCAAATTTCATTTTTCTTGCGGAATTTCAATTTTATTCATTTTTTTTTCTGTAACACAGAAGGTTTTACCAGAGAAACACTACTAAATATGTATTGTCCAGATTCTGCAGTTTTTAGAAATGTCCCACATGTGGCCCTACTGCGCTCGTGGACTAAAACACAAGCCCTAGAAGCAAAGAAGCACCTAGTGCATTTTGAGTCCTCTTTTTTATTAGAATATATTTTAGGCAGCATGCCAGGTTTGAAGAGGTGTTGAGGTGCCAAAACAGTAGGAATCCCCCAATAGTGACCCCATTTTGGAAACTACACCCCTCAAGGAATTCATTTATGGTTGTTGTTACCATTTTGACCGCACAGTTTTTTCACAGCACCTATTTGAATTGGGCTGTGAAATGAAAAAAATGTCATTTTTTCCAATAAAATGTCATTTGTGATCAAAATTTCTTATTTTCACAGGGAACAAAATACCCCATTTGGTTGCCCAATTTGTCCTTAGTGTGGCAATACCCCATTTGTGGTGATAAACTGCCGTTTGGGCCCATGGGAGGGCTCAGAAGGAAAGGAGCGCTATATGTTTGTTGGAGTCCAGATTTTGCTGGATTGGTTTTCGGGTGCCATGTCGCATTTGCAGAGCCTCAGGGGTATCAAAGCAATGGAAACCCACCAAAAGTGACCCCAATTTGGAAACTACAACCCTCAAGGAATTCATTTATGGTTGTTGTTAGCATTTTGAGCACACAGTTTTTTCACAGCACCTATTTCAATTGGGCTGTGACATTAAAAAAAATGACATTTTTTCCAATAAGATGTAATTTTTTAGCAAAATTTCTTATTTTCACTGGGAACAAAATGCTCAATTTTGTTGCCCAATTTCTCCTGAGTGCAGCAATACCCCATTTGTGGCAATAAACTGCCGTTTGGGCCCATGGGAGGCCTCAGAACGGAAGGAGCGCTGTGTGTTCTTTGGAGTCCAGATTTTGCTGGATTGGTTTTCGGCTGCCATGTCGCATTTGCAGAGCCCCAGAGGTATCAAAGCAATGGAAACCCACCAGAAGTGACCCCATTTTGGAAACTACACCCCTCAAGGAATTCATTTATGGGTAATGTGACCATTTAGACCCCATAGTTTCTTCACAGAACTTATTTGAATTGGGCTGGGAATTAAAAAAATATATATTTTTTCCAATAATATGTCATTTTAGCTCAAAAATTCTTATTTTCACAAGAAATAAAATACTCCATTTTGTTGCCCAATTTGTCCTGAGTGCGGCAATACCCCATTTGTGGTGATAAACTGCCGTTTGGGCCCATGGGAGGGCTCAGAAGAAAAGGAGCGCTGTGTGTTCTTTGGAGTCCAGATTTTGCTGGATTGGTTTTCGGGTGCCATGTCGCATTTGCAGAGCCCCAGAGGTATCAAATCAATAGAAACCAATCACAAATGACCCCATTTTGGAAACTACACCCCTCAAGGAATTCATTTATGGGTGTTGTGACTATTTTGACCCCATAGTTTTTTCACTGAATTAATTTGAATTGGGCTGGGAATGAAAACAAAATTATTTTTTTCAAATAATATGTAGTTTTGGCT
Source organism: Rhinoderma darwinii (assembly GCF_050947455.1). NCBI lineage: Eukaryota > Metazoa > Chordata > Amphibia > Anura > Rhinodermatidae > Rhinoderma > Rhinoderma darwinii. Next base: position 442,075,229 of record NC_134688.1, on the reverse strand, counting down.
GAAAATTTCTTATTTTCACAAGAAACAAAATACCCCATTCTGTTGCGCAATTTGTTCTGAGGGCCGCAATACCCCATTTGTTGTGATAAACTGCCGTTTGGGCCCATGGGAGGGCTCAGAAGGAAAGGACCACCATTTGGCCTACTGGGGATTTTCTAGTGCGAAGTCATGTATGCAGAAGCACCTGAGGTACCAGTACAGTTGAAACCCGCAAGAAGTGACCCCGTTTTAAAAACTACACCCTTAAGGCATTCATCTAGAGGTGTAGTGAGCATTTTGACCGGAGACCTACACCCCATAAACTGTAATGTGGGTTCTCCCGGGTATGGAAATACCCTACATGTGGCTGTTATCAGCTGCCTGGGCACACAGCAGGGCTCAGAGGGGAAAGACGAGGGGGGATAAGCTGTGCGGAGTGCATCAGGGTAAGTAAAATTGGGGTAAATTATAAACCAAGGGATGTATGATAAATTTTAAAACACTCTTTCATACAGAGCTCTGGTTATTCGGGACACGTGTCACATTGATATATTGTGTCATCCCTTATCGCCCTCTTATAGCAGACTTTGCACCTCTTTTGACTTTTTCCCTTCTTGCCAGTTTGGGGAACTTCCCCTGGAAAGTGTTGCCGCCCTGGTACGATGCGTGTGGCCCCGCTTCCAGAACCACTGGGTGCCCCCCCTTCTTGGTCACTAAAGATTAGGTTCTTGATAATCACCTCTTGAAATTCCAGGAAAGTTCCCGTCTGGCCTGCACATCGACGTAGCACGTACGCATTGTACAAAGCCATCTGTATGATGTGCACGGCCAGCTTCTTATACCACACCGCATAGCGCTGTAGGGCTTCAGGATTTGATCTGACAAGTCCATCCCTCCCATGTACCTATTGTAGTCTAGGATGCAGTCTGGTTTGGGGGTGGCCTTTCCTTCATATATCCTAAACCTGTAGGTATACCCTGATGCACTCTCGCAGCTTATACATCTTCACGCCATACCTTGCCCTCTTACCCGGCAGGTACTCGCGGAATTGAACCCTCCCTTTAAAATGTACCCGGGACTCATCAATAGAAATACACTTCTCGGGGTGTATGCTGGGGAAAACCGGGCACTGGAACGGTCTAATAGGGGTCTCCGTTTATACAAACGGTCAAAACTGGGGTCATCTCGGGGTGGGCACGGCTCATTATCAGTATAATGTAAGAAGCGAAGTATTGCCTCATTTATTTATTTTTTTAGGTTCCAGTTCAGTTCTGAAGTTGCTTTGAGGGGCCCATATATTAGAAACCCCTATGAAATACCCCATTTTAGAAACTAGACCCCTCAAAGTATTCACAACAGCATTTAGAAAGTTTATGAACCCTTTAGGTGTTTCACAAAAATTTAGAGCAAAGTAGAGGTGAAATTGACTTTTTTTTTGTCAGAAAATCCTCTTTATACCATTTTTTTTATAACACAAAAGGATTTATCAGTGAAACGCAACTTAATACGTATTGCCCAGATTCTGCAGTTTTGAGAAATATCCCACATGTGGCCCTCGGGCGGTAATGGACTGAAGCACCGGCCTCCGAAGCGAAGGAGCACCTAGTGGATTTTGAGGCCTCTTTTTTATTAGGCACCATGTCCGGTTTGAAGAGGTCTTGTGGTGCCAAAACATTGGGAACCCCCCAAAAGTGACCCCAATTTGGAAACTAGACCCCTTGAGGAATCCATTGTAGTTTTCTTGGGGTGCATGCGGCTTTTTGATCAGTTTTTATTCTATTTTTAAGTGGCGTGGTGACTAAAAAACAGCAATTCTACTATTGTTTTTTTATTCTTTTTTTTTTACTGCGTGCACCGTGCGCTATAAATGCCACATTCACTTTATTCTGCGTGGCGATACCAGATGTTTATAGTTTTTTTTTATGTCTTATGGCGTTTGCACAATAAAATACGTTTTGTAAACAATCATTCACTTTTTGTGTTACCGTATTCTAAGAGCCATAACGTTTTTATTTTTCAATCAATCAAGACGTGCGAGGACTTATTTTTTGCGTAACGAGCTGTAGTTTCGATCAGGACCATTTTTAGGTACATGCGACTTTTTGATCTCTTTTTATTCCATTTTTTGGGAGGTGAGGTGACCAAAGAATTGTGATTGTGGTACGGTTTATTATTATTTTATTTTACGGCGTTCATCGTGCGGGATAAATAACGAAATAGTTTTGTAGTTCAGGCCGTTACGGACGCGGCGATACCAATTATGTATAGTTAATTTGTATAATTTATATATTTTTATTAATAATAAAGGACTGATAAGGGAAAAAGGGGGATTTTTACTTTTATTACTTTTAAATCTTTTATTTTCTTATTTTTACACATCTTTTTTACTTTATTACTTTGTCCCACTAGGGGACTTGAGGGCAGGAGGCCCTGATCGCTATTCTAATACACTGCACTACATGCGTAGTGCAGTGTATTAGAACTGTCAGCTACTCACTGACAGCAAGCATAGTGGGTCCTGACGTTGTCAGGACCCACTAGGCTTCCGTCTATGGCATAGCCGGACGCCATTGTTTGGTGTCCGGTTGCCATAGTCACCATCGCCGGCCGCTATCGCGTAGCAGGCCGGCGATGGCAGCTTAACCCCTAAAAAGCCGCGATCTCTATAGAACGCGGCTTTTAAGGGGTTAATCGGCGGGGACACAGCGATCGGTCCCCGCTGTAGGAGCTGTGACAGCTGCTGAACAAGACAGCAGCGTCACAGCTCCTGTATGTGTCGGGAGGACGGCCGAAACGGCCGTTACTCCCGTGACGTACTATTACGTCATGGAGCGCGAACGATACAGCTGCCATGACGTAATAGTACGTCAAGGAGCGGGAAGGGGTTAAAAGATTCAGATGCTTTAAATATATCCAGACAGAACCTAAGCTCCATAAGAGATGATCTTCTTACCCTTAACGTACTTAACAAGTAATCTCATTACCAGTGCTCTTCTTAACTCAGATGCAATTGCTAAAAAATACATTACTGTGTTCAGTTGAACAAAAGAAAACAAACTGTTGACAACTCAAATTCTACAATGAGCTCATTACTTCTGACAGATATGGAAAGATTGAATTAAAAGATTGCTATCAGTAATGCCCAATTTAAAACTATGTTGTCAAATATGCATTTCAGCTTTCAGAATAGAGAACTTTACAGTAGTTTGCTTTACATTTAACCCCATCTAGTCCTGTGCTGTAATAGTACGATGCGGTGCGTGGGATGTTCACGAAAACCGCCATACTATTATAGTGCAGTGAATACTTCCTTGCGGGTAGTCGGTCTAAACTTCATGTCACTAGGGGTACTTGGCCTGAAAAGACTGAGAAATACTGCCAATAAGGGACTGAAAAATAAATAACAAAATAAATTGGATAATTGGTATTTCCTATAAAAAAAAAAAAAAAAAAAAAAGGTTAATTTATCCTGTATGGTGTACGCCATAAAAAAAATTAAATAAATACTACAAAAAAAAAAAACAATGTAAGAATTGCTATTACTTGGTCAATTCTCCTCTCAAAAAAAAAACAAGAGTAAAAAGTAATCAAAAAGGACATACAACTCTTCCCACAAAATACAAGCACTCATAAAGCCCCGTAGGTACAAATAAAAAATGAAAAAAATAGGACACAAAAAAAAAATGTCATAATGCTAGTGAAACTAGCATAATGCACACTGATAATGCTAGTGAAAATTGTGTCCAAAAAAGTTTATATTTTTTAAAAATTCTGAGCCTTTTTTAAAATATGTAAATGAGCCTTTATTAGACAACTGGGAGGTAACAGCAGCGATTCTCTCGAGGTGGAGCCTCCTCACAGCCTCTGACGCTGTCCTATCAGCATGAAGCTGCTTCACACAGTGTAAGAGACTAAAGCTGGAGAGAAGGGGGATCACTTAAAATGGCCATATCTTGGGCTTTGGACTACCTAGAAAAGTGGTTCCGGTAGCATATAAAAGATTTCTAATTTTAATATTTCATATGACACCAGGATCGCAGTTCTAGCAGTGACACAACTGGAGATATCGCCAATTGAAAACACAGTCGGGAATGGAAGCAGTGATCACACTGCGTTCCTGGGCAGGGAAGGGGGAAACGCTGTATGCGGATTGGACAGAGTCATACAGAAAACATAACACCGCCCAGAGTGAAAAGAAAGCGTCACCTCCTATTTGGCTATTAGAGCCACATTAGCTTATTTAGAAAAACGCTCATAACTTTGCAAATAATAAAAGTTTTGTTTTGTTTTGTTTTTTTTAACACAAATCACACTGTAGTTATTAGCAGCAAAGCGCCTATTAGATTAGGCTATGTTCACATCTGCGTCAGGGCTCCGTTCCGACATTCCGTCGGAAGGGAGCCCTGACTGACACAAACGGAAGCCATAGTCATGAATACCGTAGTCGACTACGGTATTCATTCAGTCAAAACGACGGAACTCTTGCACAACTGACACAAACGGAAACCATTGTCACCGGATCCGTCCCCATTGAAATCAATGGTGATGGAAACAGATAACTAGGTTTTCCGTTTGTGTCAGTCAGGGCTCCGTTCCGATGGAAAGCTCCGACGGAATGTTTGAACGGAGCCCTGATGCAGATTTTTTTACGGGTTTTTTGATGCGGAAAACGCGCCAAAAAACGTCTGAAAATGCCTCCCATTGATTTCAATGGGAGGCGGAGGCGTTTTGTTCCCACGAGTGGAAAAACCGTCTCACGGGAAAAAGGGACATGCCCCATCTTTGGGCGTTTACGCCTCTGACCTCGCATTGACATCAATGGGAGGTAGAGAAGGCGTATTCCGCAGTATTTTTTGCCCGCGGCGCTCAATGGCCGCGGGTGAAAAACGCAGCTAGAAACGCCGCGAAAATCGGTGTGCAGGCAGAGCAAAATCTGCCTCAAAATTGCAAGTGGAATTTTGAGGCAGATTTTCCACCTGCAAAAAACTCAGTGTGAACCCAGCCTTAGTTAGGAAATGTGGAATTAATAACCTGGTGACAGAGCCTCTTTAAGACTGTGTCGATGCCTGTAATAGATGACCGGACAGTCTGAATTATTAGAGCAGCGGGCACAGCAGGTTAATTCTGAAGCCCAAAAGAGGAGCTATGTGGGAACTAGTCTGTATTTTATATTTTAATCTCTTAGCATTTCTCTTATTAAATGTTAGGCTAGGATGGTGCCATTACTTTCTGATTGGTGCGAGTCTGAGATCGGTGACTTTTCGGATTCTTAGAACAAAGGTCCCTTAGTTTTTCTCCTGCAGACAAGCTCTACCGGACACACATTGTACAGGGAAACTGCAACACCGTCCCATTAAGAAAGGGTCTGTGTTGAAGTTCCCTGCATAGTGGTTGGCCAGGAGCGTCACTAGGCAGGGAAACAACAAGAAGGAGACTCAGCAATTCACTAGTGCTGCAGTCCCATCATTCTAGGAAGCAATCGGGGTTCAGGCAGGTGGACTCCCCACTGATCATTAAGTGATAGTATATCTAACAATATGCCATCACTTACTAGGATAGGAAAACCCCTTTGAAGGGGTTCTCCAGGTCTTTTATATTCATAGCTGATCCTCATTGTAAACATAAACTACCATCTGATTAGAGAAATGCTGCAGCCTACCGTTTTCCATACAGTAGAAATAAAAAGCCATGCTGACATATTCTGCCTTAACGTATGCCAAAAAGACACTCTTTTGGTATATGTCTGACCCAAAACCTTATGGAACATGTCCTAACATTTACAACGAACATAAAGGAAAAAAAAAAAAAACTCACTGAGCATAGCCTTACTTTCACATCTTGTTTTTTTCTCCTGGATTTATGAAGTAAAGGCTGTATAAACCTTTGATGGCCATTTTTTTTAAACAAACAGGTCAGTCAGTGTGTTTGGTGTAACTTTATAATTAGTCTGTATTAAAAATTTATTTTAATTTTTTAAATACAACTGCTCTGTATCCTGTATACGCAGCAACTGTATGTAACGCTGAATCCTGTTCCCGTTAGGCTGGATTCACCCGAGCATGTTCGGTCCGTAAAGGACGGAACGTATTTCGGCCGCAAGTCCCGGACCGAACCCTCTGCAGGGAGCCGGGCTCCTAGCATCAAAGTTCTGTACGATGCTCGGAGTCCCTGCCTCTCCGTGGAACTACTGTCCCGTACTGAAAACATGATTACAGTACGAGACAGTTGTCCCGCAGCGAGGCAGGGACTCCTAGCGTCGTACATAACTATGATGCTAGGAGCCCGGCTCCCAGCAGTGTGTTCGGTCTGGGACTTGCGGCCGAAATACGTTCCGTCCTTTACGGACCCGAACATGCTCGTGTGAATCCAGCCTTAGGTCTGCGAGACTGACTGGTTCATTGTGAGCGGGTCCAGCGTGTTTCTGACACGCAGGATCCCCCTGTTATCCATCACAACTAACTTCATAACTAAGACGTGATAGAGACATGCAGGACCCGCTGACACTGAACCAGTCAGGTCCACGGGACAGACGGATTCGGGTCATAGCGAAAGATATAGCTGCTCTGTATAGAGAATACAGAGCAGCTGTATCTTAAAGAGTAAAACTAATTTAATAAAGACTAAATTAGAGTTACACTAAACACACTGACTGACCTGTTTATTAAAAAAAAATGCCCATCAAAAAGGTGTACATAGCCTTTAAAAGGTTAATACACAACAAAAAATTGGTCAGCCCTGGTTGTAAGTGATTGAATACCATTTAATCGGCAATGTACACTAGTAAAATAAAAAGGACGTACCATATTTTTCGGACTATGAGACACACCCAGGTTTTAGACAATAGAAAATCGTAAAAAAATTATTTGTTAAAAAATTATTTATTCTTCACCACATTCTGAGAGCCAAAACTTTTTTTTATATTTTTTTCCATTGATTGAGCGGTGTGAGGGCTTATTTTTTTGCGGGACGAGCTGTAGTTTTTAATGGCACCATTTTTTGGTACATACGATTTTTTTGATCAATTTTTTTTTTTAATTTCATTTTCTTAAGCGCTAAGGTGACCAAAAAACTATTTTGATGTTTTACATTTTTAAACTCACCTTGCGAGTTAAATAATGGTATATTGTAATAGATCGAACTTTTACGGACGCAGCGATACCAAATATATTTATTTTTTACATTGTGCTTGGGCAAAATTAGGAAAAGGTTTTTTTTTTTATTTTTTACACATTGTATTAGTTCCCCCTGTGGTATGTCATAAATGTCCTTCATAGAAAAATCCCTATAAATGCCGTGGTTGCTATTGACCGAGGCATTTAACTAGTTAAAAGGGGTTTGCCATAAAACACATTTATCCCTTATCCACATGTGAGATCGCTGGGGGTCCGACCACTGGGAACCCCAGCGATAAGGAGAACAGAGGACTGAAAGTCACCCAGAGCGCTACCTGAGAAGCCTGGACTTCCGGGTTCTGTGTCCGGCTTATCTGTTCTGCAGCTCCATAGAGATCAATGGAGAGCCGCTCGCGCATGCGCAGAAGAATCCTATTGATCTCTATGAAGCTGCCGGACACAGAACGCGGAAGTCTCAGCCTCTCATGCAGCGCTCCTGGTAACTTTCTGTCCCCGTTCGTTCTCCTTATCGATCACACATGTATCCCCTATCCTGTGGATAGGGGATACATGTGTTTTATGGCACAAGCCCTTTAAACTGCCAGGAACAGCGAAATTGCTGTTCCTGGCCGGTTTAGCAGCGTGTCAGAAGCTGACACCTGCAGTCTATGTAGCGGGCTCAGCGTGTGAGCCCGCTCCATACATCACCCCGTCCAGCTCCATGATGTGCCGGCACGACATGGGTCGGGAAGGGGTTAAGTAATGAAGCGGTCATGGCGCCCGGCGATGCCGGGTCCCTCAACTTCGGACTATAAGACGCAAAGACTTTTTAGCAAGATTTATTCTTGATAAAAACTGCGTCTTATAGTCCGAAAAATACAGTAATACAAAAAGGGTGTGGTCTACTTTCAACTCAGTACATTACCACAGGTGTGAACTCTTACATAAAGTTCAAAGAAGGAAATGGGAAAGCAGAAAGAGTGTTGCAAAATAAAACGTTCAAAAAAAAAAAAGTTAAAAAAAGAAATTATATAAGCAATAAAAAAGTAAAACATATTTGGTATAGCTACAGTCATAAAATGTGGAACTTTTAGGGTATGTTCACACGGCTTAATTTCAGCAGTTTTTTGGGCTGTAAACACCCTGAAAAATGGCTGAAAATACGGGGGCTGAACGCTTCCAAACATCTGCCCATCTGATGTCAATTTGTCTCCTCGTTAATGAGAATAAAAGGCCGCCATACTTTAATTTATTCCAGGGAGAAAAAAGAGGGTTGGCACTGCTCCAAGTACAGGGCAAAACATAGACTCATATATGCAAGTAGTGTGGCTCAAAACACATGGGATACAGCTGTCAGGATTGTTGCCGGCATGGTGCTCATCGATAAGAAATAAAGCACGTATGCAAAACTTGATGATGAACAGGAGAAATATACGAGGCACTCACCGCAGTGGCAATAGAAAGGATTTATTTGAACAGATCTCGGTCAATGATGATGTGAAGGATGCCAATGACCGTTTCACGCTGAGAGCGCTTTGTCAAGACTGCCTTCCAGCCTTGGCAAAGCGCTCTCAGCGTGAAATGGTCGTTGGCATCCTTCACATCATCATTGACCGAGATCTGTTCAAATAAATCCTTTCTATTGCCACTGTGGTGAGTGCCTCGTATATTTTTCCTGTTCAACTTCAATTTATTCCGATGACTCCTTGAATCTCATTGATAGATTATAGATTCTTCTAACAATTGGTGCGAGTGGCCAGGAATTCAACACCTCCGGACCCCTCGTCTACCCGAGGACTGCTTACCGTGCACGAGGTGAGTTATTCTATGAACTCACTAAAAGAAAGAACTCCAGCTGAATTGCTGTCAACCAGAGGCCAGTCTTATGGGACGCACGAGGTTGGAGTGACGGATTCTAAAAGAACCTATAGAGAGGAATTGAGGATTCAAGTTTTCATCTGAATAAAGGTAATATAATTTTGTATATATGTGTTTTTTTATTATTTTTCATATTTAGATGTATAAGGTTGTGTGATAACCCAGCGTTTTTGCTTTGAAAATTGTTATCTTTTCAAATTTGTTCCGTGCATATATGATGTTTACATACATACTTATGAGGTGATATTATAGAAGCATAGAGGTGCTATTATATGTCTCTTTTCCTGGCCAGGAGAAAAATGTTTTAAATTGTTGTTGTATAAATTTATACTGCCGGTATTATCTGGATTCATAAATAAAATATTTTGTTAAATTTTATCCAACCCAAGAGTGCCTAGTTATATTCCTGGATCATTTTTTTCTTTTTCTTTTTCAATATTCTTTATCAGGAATGGCACCGTGCTATATTATATTGCAATTTTGGGTATGTTTAGGTATGGTTTTGAATAACCACATCTTTTTTCTATAAATATATTTTGGAGGGTGGTTTTTTCCTTCCTTTTTTCTTATATACCTTAAGAATTGAATTAATCATAGTCTCTCCTCAAATTTGAGGGTGATTAGTCGTGTCTTCAGTATGGCGTATTGCCTAGACTTAGAGGTAGATGCTCGGATTGCTGCCCTATTAAATTGTGAAATGAATAAAAGTACTGAGGATTTTGGAGGAGACATATATGTTTTATTTAAAAATCATCGGAGATTAATTTTGAGTCATTTAAGACGTAAATGGGATATCCAGAGCTTAGAGGCATACAAGATGTCCAAAATAACCCCAAGAGGACTACGCAGACGTACAATACCTGCATCACACTTCAAAAGTGAGTTATTTTTGGAGAAATGGGATGAGGAGTGTTTGAGACACTCAAGGAACCTGATGGATTTACTCATAGATGAGGAGAAAAAAATGCTGAGCTCGCTTAATGCAGAGATTGAAGAGAGTGTTAAAAAATTGGATGTTTTCTGTAAGGATCCTGAATTTGAAAAACTAAATGATAATCTTAAAAAAGAGGTGGAAAAGGAACTTCGAGAAATATCGATACGTAAAAGGAAAAAATTTCAAAGGGATACCTTTGATTTTGAGCAGAAACAAATTTTCTCCTTCTCAAAAAATAGAGAAAGACAAAATAAAAGTAGACTACGAGTAAGAAGGAATACCTTTATGTCAACAGATGGGGAAACCACAAGTGACCCATCTAGTGACAATGAGATGGGAAAATACACTAGAGTGGAGGAATCACAGCCAAAGGTATCTTTTTTAGGGGATCGAAACAGAGGGAAATTCGGAGAGGAAAGAATAGTAGAGAAAAAAGGAGGACCCAATACAAGACAACGCAGGGGAAGATAGAAAATAATGCTAATAATATAATAAATTTAACAGATTTTCCCTGATCAATACATCACATATCCTTATTGAACCGGGGATTGGGTTTCTCACCAGTTACCCCTGGAAAAGAATTTGAGATATGCAAAGATCTTCACCTTTTTCTCAGAAAGATTCTTTTGAGACTTTGGCATGGGGAAAAAAATGAGGGGAATAGTCAAAATGAGAATATTGCATCTCAGCTACAGAAAGACATAATGGAATTTGGTATGACCCCTAACTTAAACGTGAAGCACAAGATCTGTCTTCTCGTTTTGAAAATAGGGGATACTCCAAAAAATTGATTAAGAAAGGATATAATAGGGCATCCAGACAAAATAGAGAGGAAATCCTCAAGAGAGGTAAAAAAGACGACAGTGACAACAGAGTTAGATTCATTTCGAGATATGGGTCCCATTGGGATATACTTCGAAACTTGATGATAAAAAAAATTGGCCACACTTGACTTTGGATAAAAAAATCAAGTCAATAGTAGGGAATGTACCGAGTATGGTCCCAAAAAAGGCCCCTACACTGAGGGATATGTTGGTGAGCTCGGAGTTTAAGAGAAGGACCCCAGGGAATGAGAACTGGCTACAAAAACGTCCAAAAGGAATGTTCATGTGCGGCTCTTGCAAATGTTGTAAGTATGTGTCAAAATCAGACACCTTTTTCGATAGTGAACACAGAAGGGAATTTAAAGTCCTTAATTTCATTAACTGTCGTTCGACTATGGTCGTCTACTCCATTGTCTGCCCATGTGGGAAACAATACATTGGTAAAACGAAGCGAGAGTTACACATTCGTATCAATGAACATGTCCGGGACATTATTAAAGGTGAAATAACAAATCCCCTAGCTGCACATTTTAAAACATATCATGCTCAATCACCGACTGGCCTAAAATTCATGGGGATCTACCAACTATTTCAAGATAGAAGGGGAGGTGATCTTAACAGAATACTTCTTCAAAAAGAAACCATGTGGATTTATACATTGGGAACTTTGAATCCTAGGGGACTTAATAATGAAATAAAATTTAATATGTTCCTCTGAGACTCTATCTATTGGGAGCTAATGGACTTCCACTGGGATGGCTGCTTTACCAGCGTCCGTAATGGTCTCCAGTTGCTCCTTTTGGATCTTGGTACAAGTATGTTGAGCGGTCTTATCTTTGTGGTACGGTGCTCCCCCTTCGATTTTCTGTATTTTCCGAGCTACATAGCATTAGCAAACAATATAAATATATATATGTATTCTTCTGAGAGCTCCATATTAAAATCGAATTTGAAGCTCGTAGGTGACTTTATATATAAAAAACTCTTCCTTGGAATCGGACATTAATGTCAACAGTGTGCCTCTGGTCTGGATGTCCCATTTCGTTTACATAATGGGATCTGTTCTTTGTAGAATGAATGTGAATGGTGTTCTCTCAATATAAAATATTCAATCAATTGGGTGAATGTAATAAAATAATATACTATCCACCCCTTGCAATCCTTTGCAGTGGGAGGGGTTGCTTATAGGTCCGCTGTGGGTGGTGGGGACTAGGGACCTAGTGCCCTCCGGGCATCCCTTGGGCATATTATCCCTCTCCCTGCCCCCCCTAGGGTTCCTTGGTGGCTCCTCTTATGAGTAACAGCTATATATATCTAACAAAACGATCACGAGATCTAGTGGTAAAAGTGTTCCTATAGGATCCTGCCACTATATTGATGGATCATTGTTTTTGAACATTTTCTGGGTTGAAGTGGGGACTCAGGTCCTGATGCCTTAACGGGTATGGGCCCTTTCTCCCTGCTTCCCCTGAAATACATTATGAATTCCATATATATATATATATAAAGATAGCTGCAAAATGAACAAATTATTTGTTCAGTTTTGAAATACTGATCAATTTAGCTGATCACTTTTCCTTTTGTATATAACTTATGATATAGCATAATTACATAAACTGCGTAGCAAGGGATTTTATGTTAAAAAACTTATTTCTCCATAATTCCGCCACAAGGTTTAAATAATAGCAATTTTGGCTAATTATGTTCTTGGATAAATTAATATTGATAATTAGACCTAGGTAATATCAATATTGTTATGGAGGATTCATACTCAATTAATATTATTGTTAAAACTGTATGGGGATGCAATATTAATTGCCCTCCCTATGAGAGCACTAAATACATTCTCTATATATATATATAAACTAATGGACAAATGTACTGTTTACTTGACCAAAAAAATACCTCTATTTTCTATTGAAATTGATCATGGCACTTTATGAAAGATCTACATATGACTCCTATAATGCTTTTTGGATTATTCCCATGGAAGATTACCTGTACAACCATGGAACCAATGAATGAACTTTGGGATACTATAAAGGTATCAGGTTTGGCAGTATCTGTCAAACGGCTCTGAAGAAATCCTGTATTGGATGAAACGCGTCAGCTGTCTCAATCAGACAGGGCGGGTAGTGACGTCTACACTCTGCCCTGTGAATTCCTGTCCAGTGTTGGAGATACCACGTGGAAGGAGACATACGATAGAATTTTAAACTTACCTGGCTGCCAGCGTGTGATCCTGCCTTGACGGGCCCGTGTCTCTCGGAGTGCAGTGGCGAATGCCCGTGGAGACCGAGGAGAAAATTCTCAACTGATATGATGATGGAGATTTGGAGGCTTAAATGAAATGTATGGCCATACAGGTGAATTTTGCCTTTTGTGAAGATCTTGCCCTTCCATCTATTGGACCGACTGCTTTCATGCAAGGATTCCTGGCATTCGCTGGCTATTCAAGGTAAAAACCTCTAAGGCTCAAGATTAAGGGCTACATATTGACCCTAAAGGTCTGTGAAAAGACCACCTATCACCATAAGATTTATATGCTACATATTGACCTTAACAGGTCTGTGAAAGGACTCTCTATCACCATAAGATTTATAAAAATCAGGATCCGCCTAGGAGGGAAAAAGATATGCTGCAAATTATATCCCCTTAACATATGGGACTGTCTTCCTATTTTGAGATTTATACTTCTTATAAAAAGAATGTCTTTAAAACATCATTACCAATTACTCTACATAGGAACTCTGGCCACTTTGTGACAAAAATAGCATATATGGTTGAAAATCGCAAGTGTGAACATAACCCAGCGTTTTTGCTTTGAAAATTGTTATCTTTTCAAATTTGTTCCGTGCATATATGATGTTTACATACATACTTATGAGGTGATATTATAGAAGCATAGAGGTGCTATTATATGTCTCTTTTCCTGGCCAGGAGAAAAATGTTTTAAATTGTTGTTGTATAAATTTATACTGCCGGTATTATCTGGATTCATAAATAAAATATTTTGTTAAATTTTATCCAACCCAAGAGTGCCTAGTTATATTCCTGGATCATTTTTTTCTTTTTCTTTTTCAATATTGTGTGATAAAAACCTAAGTTGGATCTTCGGTACTAAGACTGGGTCTTCGTTATATTAAGCACAGGTCTTAATATAAAAACCTGGGAATAACGGTTCCCAAGGTTAGAAGTCTATAGCCTATGTGAGAAGGCTACAGGTAATACATAACTCTGTGCAGTACGTTAAAGATAAAGTACTTGGAGATTTGGAGGATCTCCTATAGATTAAGGATTATAGAGTATTATGATTATTTATTGTGTAAAGTTCAATATTGTGGTTAAAAGTATTGAATGATTGAGATATGAGGGGAACAGCTGTTTGTCTTTGTAAGTGTCTAAATTATGCTGTGTAAGGTAATGATGTGTATAGGTTTAGATTTCTGTGAATGTATGAGGGTTAAATAAATAAAACCCTGTGTGTATAAGGGAGTCCAATTAGGTATGGTCCTAGGTAAAATTGTTACCAGGACAAATTCGTAGAAAAGATGCTGTTAAAACACCTAGGAACATTAAGTATATGACTGATCAGCATAATACTTGTGAGTATTGGTGTGAGTGTGATAGAAAAATTAAGAAATTAAACTTTTTACTAATGTATTAACATGGAGAATTATGACGTGTCTTGTGGGAGAACAGAAGTTATACTGCTTCTATTGTGTGAGTTACCAGACAGGGAGTCACAGGAATTCCATCTGTTCAACTAACCATTGTATATAATAAATTAACCTTTATCTTTACCGCATTATATTATATACACATGTGCCAGTGGTATTGTATAGTTAAGTCTTTCTATCTTCTGGTGTGCACACATCATATTGGCTATATAAACTGCTGTAATTAATGATTTGATGTCCAATCTCCATAGGAAGATTTTGGGTTAGATTGCAGAATATGTGTAATAATGTAAAATATGTAATATTGTTATACTAACTGTATGTTTGCTGTTTGAATGAACAGAAGTATATGGTATAGTCCCTCTGTGTTTTACAGACTTATTATAAACTCTGTGAGTGAAGTGGCGGGTAACCACTCCCGTCCACGAATCTGGACAGCAGTTTTGCACGTCCACGTTGTGACTATTATAAGTTCTGCATTTTTTTTAATAAGTGTTTCCTACTATACTTCTATGTTGTGTTGTGGATGTATGGACTGTTCTGTCACTAACAATATAGTGAATGGGTAATAGAAGGACTTTTTGAAAGGTGTGTGAATGTATAAGGCAAGTGAAGGGTTACCCCTGAATGGTCTGTCTGCTATGAGGGACGGTAAAAGTCTCTGAATCCCATAAAAGGTCCGCTGTCTAATCTAATGCTACGTGTTACCCTCAGTAGCAGGAGTTAGTAGGGAGTGAAGAATCTATAAGAGTGTTTCTCTATTGTATATTTATGTGCCTGTGCTTGAGTTACTAATTTCAAGATCCATATTGTGTCCCTATAGTTTGGGACTTCCGTAGATGAGAGTGAAATTTGGGGTTATGGTAAAACCCCACCGCAGGGGACAAGATGTGTGGCATATCCAGAAGGAAGCCGTATGATCATAATGATCTAGGCACATGGTAAGAAAGTATACAAAATGTGGACCGGGTGGAGAACTGTGCTTCCAGCTCCACATTTGGGAGTACTCTAGATATTAAAGTGCTGAAAACTATTACTCTGTATTGTAAAAATGATGTAGAAAATAAATTGGATTATAAATGGTTGGATTTAGTTAACACAGATATTAGAGTGATGCTCTTACAGCAATTATAACCCCACATGCTTCACCATTGTATAGTATGTCTCCTAACATGATGATGATGATGATGATCTACTAACCATGATAAGCAGAATGCCAAAGCCTAGAACAGGGGAATATATCCAGTTAGTGAGTTACAGGAAGTAAAAGAAGGTTTGATGACTGATGGTTACACTAATGTAGATATTTCCAATGTGATTAAGTCTAGGTGATTATAGAAAGCCTTGAATTTGTACTAAATTGTTGGAGTTGAAGAAACAAAGAGAAAGGTAATAATAATAATAAAATATTGCCATTATATTGATCCTGCAGGCAAACTGCGTGGTAAAGCTAGTCTAACAAAAATAGCTGATTTCAGAGAAAAGTTGCTACAAGAACAAGAGTTTAACAAAAACTCCTGGCAGAATAAGACCTTTTCTTTCTTAAATCCAGCTAATTGATTTAAGGGAATAGTCGTATGGCTGATGAGTATACTTCAAACTGTGTTCCAAATTATTTTGTTTGTATACTTGGATATATATATATATATATATATAAATATATTATTTTTTTTTTCATTTGTTAATATGGCTAATGAACTGAAGTATAAGGTTGTGAAAAAAGACTGTTTTGTTGGTCTCTTTTATGCACCTTATCTATACGTTTTAAATAATTAAAGTTGTCTATGTAGAGTCAGATTTTAGCATTATAAATATAGCAGCAAATTCCCCTGATATTCTCATCCGTGCAATGAAAGAACTGTTGGATAAGTGGTCCCCAAACACTCTACCACTTGTCTATTGCACTATGTTGATAATTTTGTGTTGTATCTCTGTTGATACATGTGCGCAGGAAACAGTCTCATTATTGTTGTAATTTTCCCATAAAGGTTTACCGCCATCCAAGACCACCCAGCCCCACACAACCATGGTTGTAGAGAAAGGAGGGGAAAGGGGGGGGGGTGCCAGACCCTTAATGTACGAACTTGCAAATGACAATGTCTTGTTTGATATGGAACATGAGTCTGATTGGAGCAGACAGGACATTTCACCACCAGGTATGCAGTAGTCCAGGATGGTAAGACAGTGCTGCAAAAAGTCACTGCCCGCCAGAAGCTCTGCCCAAGAGTCAGAACTCATGGCACTCGCAGAAGAATGTAAGTTGGGCACAGGTAAAAGGGTGAATGTTTATATAGACTCAAGATACACCTTTGGAGTCGCACACGATTATGGCACAATATGGTGAGCAAGAGGCTTTCTGACTTCAGCAGGCAAATCAATCAAAAATGCTGATGCAGTACAACAAGTACTTGAGGCTTTAGGATTATATATAGAAGTAGCCATAATTAAAGTGCAAGCGCACACAAGACTAGATACCCCTGAAGCGGAAGGGAATAAACGGGCTGACCAAGCAGCAAAAGCAGCTGCAACCCTTCCTGTGCTGGTAGTCCAAGAAGTGGGCCCAGTCACAGAGGAATTGCGGTGTGCTTTCCAGACCCAAGCACTGGCCCCTGAACAGAAATTGTGGCAGGAGGCCGGAGCTGTCAGAGGCGAAGGAGAGCCATAGCATGTAAAGGGTAAAACGTGCTTACCATGTAGTCTTTTCCCAATGATGTGCCCCCTAGCGCATTCCCCAATTCATAACTCAAAAGGAGCCATGAGTAGCACAGTGTTACATCACTGGTTTTCCCCTGGATTTCAGAACGCAGCTGCTCGACATGTAGGGGGTTGTCTGACATGTGCCTGATACTACCCCGGTAAAATGACAAAAATACCCAGTAAGCACACGCCTCGCCATGATTACCCCTTCCAGCAACTGTAGGCGGACTACATACAGCTACCCGAGGTAGGTGTATATGATTATGTCCTCGTATGTACTGACGTGGTTCAAACTGGCCTGAGGTAGCCAGTAACCAAAGCCACAGCTAAAAACACTGCTAGGAAAATGTCACGTTGGGTTCGTGGACCGACTGGGTCGTACCGCCTTGGCGTAGGTACAGCACAGCACGGCTACAGCACAACACGGCACTTGAACAGGATAGCATGGGATACAGGATAGAGGAACACTGGAACTGGAAAACACTAGGAGACCATTTGCAAGAGAAACTAGGATACGACAAACAACGCTCAGGCATGGAAGCATGGGGCTGGGACCTTCTTATAGCCCAGGGTGCTCTGGGAGCAATCAGCTCAATTTCCCACATGCGTGCGCTTTGGCTTCTCAAGTCTGCACTGAGCTCGCGAGCGTACCCTGGTTGTCATTGCGGAACAGGACGGCCACATGTGCAGATATCTCTGGAGAGAAGGGAGTAGACTAGAAGGAAAAAGTCTGCCACATTAGTGTTATTTCATCCATTAACTCTTAAAGTACTACACGCAGTAGTTGTATGATACTTGTCATGCTGACATTGTTACTTTCACAACCACATTTGATGATAGAAAGATGTAGCACTTTAAATCTTTCAACCTTGATGCCTACTGCTGAGAATGGTGAACCACATGATTGCCTATCCTCCATAGCAGGAGTGGAACCAAGATCAGATCTCAAAGATACTTCACTACCAAATAGTGATCTCATACGGTTTGTAAATGGATCGTGTAAGAAAAATCCAGATGGCACCAATGCCACAGGGTTTGCAGTGGTCACACAAAAGGAAAAATTACTAGCTAAGGCTTTACCTAAACACTTGTCAGCACAAACAGCTGAATTAATAGCATTAACTGGAGCGTGTAAAATTGCAAAAGATAAAACGGTAACTGTCTATACTGATAGTCAATATGCATTTTCAACTATTTATGTGTTTGCCCAACAATGGAAAAATCGAGGCATGGTAACGTCTACAGGTAAAGATATTAATCACAAAGACTTTATATTGCAGCTCTTGGAGGCTGTTCAGCTACCGAAAGCGGTGGCAATATGTAAATGTGCCGCACACACAAGGAAAGACGACCCCATTTCAAAAAGAAATGAAAAAGCTGACATAGCAGTAAAACATGCAGCTACAGGACCAGATCATTTACTCACGCAACAGACACCGCAAATTATAGATCTCCAAATACTACAAGACATGCAACAGTCCTCACCTAAGTCAGAGCAAAATAAATGGACAAATAAAGGAACCACCATTCAAAATGGGCTATATATATATATATATATATATATATATATATATATATATATATATATATATATATGTGTGTGTGCAGAGAACCAATAAATCCTACCCAGCAACTTATTCAGATATGCAGCTATATTGAGCCATGAGACGAGTCTTGGGACAAGCCCTGTCTCAACAGGGGGGATGGTAGAAATCTTATATAAAGTGTTCACGGCATATGGCTTTACTAACTATTCTAAAATGTTGTTTAACCTGTCTAATATGCGCCAAACATAATCCACAGAAGAATGTAAGACCAAAGAGAGGACAGTTCCCAAGTCCACAATATCCATTACACCATATTTGTATGGATTTTACTGAATTAAACAAATGTGAAGGGAAGAAATATTGTTTAGTGATTATTGATGTATTTACTAAATGGGTAGAAGTATTCCCCACAGCAAGCCCAGATGCTATTATAGTCGCTAAAGCATTGGTAAAGGAGATAATACATAGGTTTGGGATACTTGAGAAAATATACAGTAACAATGGATCTCACTTTGTCAATAATGTCATATACTTACTAGCACAGAACTTACAAATAGAATTTAAAAAATCACTGTGCGTACCATCCACAATCAGCAGGATTGGTAGAAAGACACAATGGGATGCTTAAAAAACAAACTCAAGAACACAATGGAAGAGACTGGGAAGAATTGGGTATATTGTTTACCATTAGTAGTCCTAAATATGCATGTGACTCCTACAGCATCAGGTTTGACACCTTTTGAAATTATGTATGATAGACCATTTGTAATACCACATTTGAAACCATTCTCTAGGATGGATGAGGAATCTGATTTTGCACTAGCTGAATATATGGCAATTATGGCAAATGTTAACCATCAGGGAAGTTTTTTTTCTAATTGTATTCCAGGTGACCCTGTACCTGAACCTGTGAAGTCAGGAAATTGGTTCCTGATCAAAGTTATAAAAAAAAAAACCCACTGGTATCCTCGTTGGGAAGGACAATATCAGGTTCTGGTTACCTCACCTACGGCCGTACAGATAGCCGAACGTACCTCTTGGAGACACTTATCACACTGTAAGGTAGTTAGGGTATGTTCACATGATGAGAGGCATTTACGTGTGAAAAGACAGACTGTTAACAGCTGCCTCGTTTCACACGTAAATGCTCCTCCTCGCATTTTGCGAGCCGTCTGAGACGCTCGTAAATCTTGAGCTGTGCTTCATTGAGTTCAATGAAGAACAGCTCAAATTACGTGGCAAAGAAGTGCCCTGCACTTCTTTGCCGAGGCAGTCCATTTACGGGTCGTCGTTTGACAGCTGTCAAACGACGACTCGTAAATTACAGGTCGTCTGCACAATACCTCGGCAAACCCATTCAAATGAATGGGCAGATGTTTGCCGACGTATTGTAGCCCTATTTTCAGGCGTAAAACGAGGCATAATACGCCTCGTTTACGCCTGAAAATAGGTCGTGTGAACCCAGCCTTAGGGAGTTGCCAGTATCCTCCTAGGCTATAAAAGACTGATTACAAAAGGTTAATTTGTTAGAAGTGACTGGTCTCAAACTTCAACGAAGAAAACATCCAGAGCCTGGGAGGAGACAGGGCAAAATGTTATTAGTTATTCTAGGTATCTTATAGTGGTCCAAGGTGTGTCAACCTAAGGTATGGGATCACTGAAGGTGAGATTGCAACATATGAAATAGCTTTTTGCGCTGTGGTTAGAGACCAATGCACGGATAGAAACATAGCTCACAAACTAGCATATTCACATAAAT
The DNA here is from genome assembly GCF_050947455.1 of Rhinoderma darwinii. Lineage (NCBI taxonomy): Eukaryota > Metazoa > Chordata > Amphibia > Anura > Rhinodermatidae > Rhinoderma > Rhinoderma darwinii. The sequence continues at coordinate 442,054,819 of NC_134688.1, read as the reverse complement.
ATATTTGTACTATCTATGTAAATACCTTTTCTTTACATAGTTGCTCAGGTTTTAAAGACATGTGTTATTATAATATGGCCTTCATATATTCCCATTGTAGTGGGTTGGCTGAACGCCCGGACATAAAATGCAACTATTTGCCATTATCTCCTTATGAGAACAAACCACTAACAACTGCCCATTATATGCTTGTCTCCAAGGGTTACCTGATGTCAGAATTTTAGTGAACAATTATAATTATGCACTTGAAATATTCTTATAGTCTACTATTTGCTGAATGGGAGTATTTTGAGCACATTGCCTCTGATTGGTTAACCTCAAGCTTACACCCCTTCTGAATAATAATATTGTAATTGAGTCTGGCAATAAACCCCCAGAGGAGTATATCTGCCATCAATCCCTCTTTAAAAGAAAAGTTATTTATTATGAAGAAACTTATCTCTCTCTGTACAAATTCCACCAACTGTAACTAGTTATTTTTGACCTTCCGAAATCCTAATAAAAGGATAAGGGACTATATGTTATATGAACTGATGTTCCAGGTACTGACCCTATAGGGCATTATCTATAGTTTATCTGACCAACTTCACTTATGAAGATAAATTGGCATTAGAAACAGGTTACAGTGATAAAAATGAATGGTTAGCCTGGATGAGATACAGTTAGTTCTATTATTTTGGATTACAGTGTATCGCTTGCGCAAAAGCCAGGCCTCATCTGGGTACTGTACCTTTCAGGCTATCAGATAAGGAGAATCCACAAGGACTGCAATGCGTGTTATCTTTATATAATGCATCATTGAATCCAGGTGATAAATTATGTAAGACATTCTCTTTATTGTACCCACCTGTGGGGAGAGATGAAATCCCTCCCTTAGTAGTTGCTTAACCAGGCAACTACACCTGATTTATGAGGAATGGGCAAGGTAAGAAAGTAGGGAACCTCATTGAAGCGGTCTATCCTTGCAGGTTCCTTTGACTATAGCATATACACAGATGAAATAGGTATACCCCGAGGGGGCCAAATGAGTTTAAGACCTGAAATCAGATTGCATTGGGTTCGAGTTTATACTTTTCTGGTGGTGTACGATAAATAAGAATGTTGACTGGATTAATTATATTACTTTCAATAGAGAGTTGTTGATTATACCAGAGATGCAATAAAGGGCTCAGCTGGGACATCTTTAATCTTACCTCTTTAATGACAAGGCAAAATAGAATGGCCCTGGATATGTTACTAGCAGAAAAAGGGGGTGTTTGCAAAATGTTTGTATCTTCTGTTGTACTTTTATTCCCAATAATACAGCTCCTGATGGTAGTATTACCAAGGCAATGGAAGGACTCAATTCCCTCTCCGAAGAACTTGCGGAAAACTCTGGAATAAATGACATCTCCACTAATTGGCTTGAAGGATGGTTTGGAAAATGGAGTAACCACATATCCAGTCTATTGGTTTCCTTAGCAGCAGTGGCAGCCATACTTGAAACTCGTGGATTTTGCTGCATTTCTTGCATAAGGGGACTAATTCAGAGACTCATTGACGCTTCAATTACTAAGACTATGTACCAAGAGATTCAAAGTAAGAATGTATACCATGACTTGGAGACACCCCATAACGATTGTCAAAATTCTGAAGGACTGGTGAAAACTTAAAGAAAGAATATGTTTTAGATTATAAATTTACAACAGGGAGGAATGTTAGAAAAGTTTTATTTTAAATTTATGCTTATGTGATGGAGACCAAAGTGTTAAATATGTTATCAAGTGTGAGGGTGGTGGGCAGTGTCCATTTTCTATTCTTTATATGATGTGTGTAATTTTGTGCAACAGCCATCTTGTCTGGAGTTCTCATCTTGTTTCTTTTGTAATGAATAAGAAAATCATTGTTCCTTTAAGACAGGTTTTCATGTTATTGAAGTTACTTATCTTTGACCTTGGTTCTCATAGGAAGCTTGCAGAGAAAACACAGGGAGTGAGATGGTAGGGCGGCAAAGATGCTTGTGGGAGTGCCTCCCCCATCTTACAGAAATAGTTTTGCCAAGAGAGATAAGGCCACCTGCAAACCTAATGTGTGACGAATTATAATGATGTATCTGGAATATAACGTGTGTCTGTAATTGGTTGAATAAGAAATACGTTTATCCCATGTATAAAAACCATGATATGCAAGATATCAGCAGACAGAGGCTGAAAGATGACTTAATCTGATGTTGTTTTGTCTCCTCGTTAATTGGAATAAAAGGCCGCAATACTTTAATTTATTCAGATGACTCCTTGAATTTCATTGATAGATTATAGATTCTTCTAACAAGTTTCACTTAATGTGGCAATAACTTTGGAATGCATTTACCTATCCAAGCGATTCTGAGAGAGTTTTCTCGTGACACATTGGACTTTATGTTACTGGCAAAATTTGCTCGATGCATTCAGTATTTAATTGTGAAAAACACATTTTCTCAATTTAAATGTACCTGCTTGTAAGACAGGCAGTTATCACAAAAATTGTTGCCAATTAATATCCTGATAGGTCTACTTTAGATGGCATAGTTTTTTTTACATCCTTTTATTTTTCTAGGACGTTACAAGGCTTGTTAGAAAAGTTTTATTTTAAATGTATTATTACTTCATGTAATAGATTTTAAATGTGCATGCAGGTTTCTCAGAAAATGCTTTAGTTGACAAAGCGTTAAATATATTGTACTCTTAAGTGTGTGAGGCGGTTGGACTTCTTAATAAAGTTTGCAATCTCCAGAGAAAGTCCAACTGTGGCCTAATCTCATTCTGAAGTGTAACATTTCATATGACAGGAAAGCCACAAACGGTTTTCAGTTAGTCTGTATTGCAATACGCCTTGATATGTGTATATAAACCTGTGCTTATGTAACTCCTCGCCGGTGAGAATAAAACTCTTATTGGGATGAAAACTTGAATCATTATTGATAAAGTATGGAAAATTCTTCTAACAGCTTAGAACTTTAACAGCAATTTCTCAAGAAAAATTCAAAAGGCTATTTTTACAAGGGGCAGTTCAGTTGTGAAGTGGCTTTGAGGGCCTTATATATTAGAAACCCCCAATAAGTCACCCTATTTTAAAAACTTCACCCCTCAAAGTATTCAAAACAGTATTTAGAAAGTTTCTAAACCCTTTAGACGTTTCACAGGAATTAAAGCAAAGTAGAGGTGAAATTTGCAAATTATTATTTTTTTTGCAGAAATTCATTTTTAACATTCCACATGTGGCCCTAGTGTGCGAATGGACTGAAGCATCGGCCTCAGAATCAAAGAAGCACCTAGTGGATTATGGGGCCTTCTTTTTATTAGAATATATTTTGGGCACCATGTCAGGTTTGAAGGGCTCATTTGGGAAACTACACCCCTAAGGAAATTATCTAGAGGTATAGTGAGCATGTTGACCGCACAGGTTTATTGCAGAAATTATTGGAAGTAGGTGGTGAAAATTAAAATCTACATTGATTCAAAGAAAATGTTGGGTTACATAATTTTTGTTCTCATTTCCACAAGGACTAAAGGGGAAAAAGCACTGCAACATTTGTAAAGCAATTTCTCCCAAGTAAAACAATACCCCACATGTGGTCATAAACGGCTGCTTGGACACACAGCAGGGCTTAAAGGGAAAGAGCGCCATTTGGCTTTTGGTGCTCAAATTTAGCAGAAATGGTTTGCGGAGGCCATGTCGCATTTACAAAGCCCCTGAGGGAACAAGACAGTGGAAACCCCCCAAAAGTGACTCCATTTTGAAACTACACCCATTGAGGAAATTATCTAGGAGGTAAAGTGAGCATTTTGTAGAAATTATTGGGTGTAGGCCATGAAAAAAATACCTTTTCTTTAATAAAACGTAGCTTTAGTTTAAAATATTTCATTTTCTCGACAAAAAAGGGAAAAAAAGAACACCAACATTTGTAAAGCAATTTCTCCCGAGTACGGCAGTACCCCATATGTGGTCATAAACGTCTGTTTGGGCACATGGTAGGGATCGGGAAGGACCGGCATTTGGAGTGCAGATTTTGCTGGATTGATTTCTGGTCGCTATGTCGCATTTGCAAAGCCCTTGTGGGACCAAAACAGTGGAAACCTCCCAGAAGTGAGCCCATTTTGGAAACTACACCCCTCAAGGTATTCACCTAGGGCTGTAGTGAGCATGTTAACCCCGCAGGTGTTTTTCAGAAATTAGTGTGCACTCGATGTTGCAGAGTGAAAATTGGATTTTATCCATAGATATGTCAATATGTGGTGCCCAGCTTGTGCCACCATAACAAGACAGCTCTCTAATTATTATGCCGTGTTTTCTGGTTTTAGACTAACCCTACATGTGGCCCTAATCTTTTGCCTAGACATTCAACAAGGCTCAGGAGTGAAAGAGTACCATGCGCAATTAAGGCCTAATTTGGCGATTTACAAAGTATTGGTTCACAATTGCAGAGGCTCTGATGTGAAATAACAAGAGAAACCCCTGAGAAGTGACCCCATTTTGGAAACCACACCCCTTAAGGCATTTATTAAGGGGTGTTGTGAGCATTTTCTAGTAAGCAGGTCTTATCCATAAATGATTGCTCTGCGGATGGAGCGATATGCAATTTCGGTGGCAAATATGTCATGCCCATCTTGTGCCACTGGAGACACACACCCCAAACATAAAAGTGTTCTCCTGGGTATGGAAATGCCATATATGTGGAAGTAAACTGCTGTTTGGGCACGCTGTAGGGTTCAGAGGGGAGGGAGCACCATTTGGCTTTTGGGAGCGTGGATTTTGCTTGGTAGTAGTTTTGTTTGGAGTATTACTGGTATTTCAATTTATAATGTTTGGGCACAAGTAAGCTGGGCAAAGCATATCAGGGGCATAGTCAGGTGGTATAAGAATGGGGTAAAAAAACAAAAACAATAAAATAATCCATAGATATTTTGCTGTGAAGCAATCCTTTATGCACAGACCAGTGTCGCAGTAATAAATGTTGTCGTTTCTTATCCCCCTTTTGGCCCACACTCCGCACCTTTGAAGTTTGGGGAATTTTGCTGGGAAGTATTGTCCTGGTATAATACGGCCACCCTCACTTCCAGCAGATATTTTTCGGCCCTACCCTTCCTGGTTCCCTAATTTTAGGGCCTTGATAATTTGCATCTTGAAACAGAAGAAATGTTCCCCTCGGGTCTGCACAGTTGGATATTTTTTATTTCCTGACTTATTGGAGCCTTAATTTTATTTTTGGACAGACGTAATGTTTTTTTTTGCGGGACGAGCTGTAGTTTTTATTCGTACCATTTTGGGGTACATACAGTGAAGGAAATAAGTATTTGATCCTTTGCTGATTTTGTAAGTTTGCCCACTGTCAAAGACATGAACAGTCTAGAATTTTTAGGCTAGGTTAATTTTACCAGTGAGAGATAGATTATATTTAAAAAAAAACTGAAAATCACATAGTCAAAATTATATATATATATTTTTGCATTGTGCACAGAGGAATAAGTATTTGATCCCTTTGGCAAACAAGACTTAATACTTGGTGGCAAAACCCTTGTTGGCAAGCACAGCAGTCAGACATTTTTTGTAGTTGATGATGAGGTTTGCACACATGTTAGATGGAATTTGGCCCACTCCTCTTTGCAGATCATCTGTAAATCATTAAGATTTCGAGGCTGTCACTTGGCAACTCGGACCTTCAGCTCCCTCCATAAGTTTTCGATGGGATTAAGGTCTGGGGACTGGCTAGGCCACTCCATGACCTTAATGTGCTTCTTTTTGAGCCACTCCTTTGTTGCCTTGGCTGTATGTTTCGGGTCATTGTCGTGCTGGAAGACCCAGCCACGAGCCATTTTTAATGTCCTGGTGGAGGGAAGGAGGTTCTCACTCAGGATTTGACAGTACATGGCTCCATCCATTCTCCCATTGATGCGGTGAAGTAGTCCTGTGCCCTTAGCAGAGAAACACCCCCAAAACATAATGTTTCCACCTCCATGCTTGACAGTGGGGACGGTGTTCTTTGGGTCATAGGCAGCATTTCTCTTCCTCCAAACACGACGAGTTGAGTTAATGCCAAAGAGCTCAATTTTAGTCTCATCTGACCACAGCACCTTCTCCCAATCACTCTCAGAATCATCCAGATGTTCATTTGCAAACTTCAAACTGGCCTGTACATGTGCCTTCTTGAGCAGGGGGACCTTGTGGGCACTGCAGGATTTTAATCCATTACGGCGTAATGTGTTACCAATGGTTTTCTTGGTGACTGTGGTCCCAGCTGCCTTGAGATCATTAACAAGTTCCCCCCGTGTAGTTTTTGGCTGAGCTCTCACCTTCCTCAGGATCAAGGATACCCCACGAGGTGAGATTTTGCACGGAGCCCCAGATCGATGTCGATTGACAGTCATTTTGTATGTCTTCCATTTTCTTACTATTGCACCAACAGTTGTCTCCTTCTCACCCAGCGTCTTACTTATGGTTTTGTAGCCCATTTCAGCCTTGTGCAGGTCTATGATCTTGTCCCTGACATCCTTAGAAAGCTCTTTGGTCTTGCCCATGTTGTAGAGGTTAGAATCAGACTGATTCATTGAGTCTGTGGACAGGAGTCTTTTATACAGGTGACCATTTAGGACAGCTGTCTTTAATGCAGGCACCAAGTTGATTTGGAGCGTGTAACTGGTCTGGAGGAGGCTGAACTCTTAATGGTTGGTAGGGGATCAAATACTTATTTCTCTGTGCACAATGCAAATAAATATATAGAATTTTGACTATGTGATTTTCAGTTTTTTAAAAAAATATAATCTCTCACTGGTAAAATTAACCTAGTCTAAAAATTTGGGTGGCCATGTGATCAAAAGAACTGCAAATCTAGCATCATTTTTTTTTTATACAGCGTTCACCATGCGTTACAAATTACATGTTCCCTTACTTCTGCGGGTAAGTCCAATTCCGCCGATACCAAATTTATAGCACTTTATGTTTTACAACTTTTTGAACAGTAAAATTACTTTTGTAAAAAGAAAGTATTTTTTCTGTCACCAAGTTGTGAGAACCAGAACGTTTAAATTTTTTAGTCGAGAGAGCTGTATGAGGGCTTGTTTTTTGCAAGACGAGTTATAGTTTTTATAGGTACCATTTTTAGATACATGCGACTTTTTGATCACTTTTTATTCCAATATTTGTAGGGCGAAGTGACCAACAAACAGAAATCCTGGTATAGTTTTTTACTGGGTTTTTTTTACACCGCTCACTGCGTGGCATAAATGAAAAATTTCTAAGGTTCAGGCCGTTACGGTCGCGGCCATACCAAATATGTATGGTTTATTTTTTTCAATGATAAAGGACTTGATAAGGGAAAAGGGCGATTGTATTTAATTTTATTACTTGAAACTTTTATTATAGGTTTTAAAACTTTTTATTTACACTTTTTTTTTTGTCCCACTAGGGGACTTGAAAGTCCAACAGTTTTTCTTTTCTAATACATTGCACTACCTGTGTACTGCAATGTATTAGATCTTTCAGTCAGTCATTCACTGACAGCAAGCCGATTAGGCTTTGCCTCTCGGCGGGGCCTAATCGGCTTCCATAATGGCAGAGCAGGAGGCCATTGTTAGGTGTCTTGTTGCCTTAGCAACAGTCGGCAGCCTTGATCGTATAGCAGGGCTGCCGATCTGCTAGCAACCTCTAAGATGCAGCGATCCCTGCATTTAAGGGGTTAATGGTGGGGATCGAAGCTAATTATGGTCCCCGCCATTACAGCCGGATGTCAGCTGTAATACACTGCTGACATCCGGCGACGATGGCACCGACTCAGCTTCAGAGCCGCTGCCATGCATTTGTCGTATGGATACGGCAAAATGCGGAAACACTAGCTTTCCATGGCGTATCCATACGACAAATGTCGGGAAGGGGTTAAAACATAAAAACATTTTTGTTGACAGACCCTCTATTATAGTTCTCATCACTGTACGTAAAAAAAAAAAAAAAATAGGGTTGGTTCAAGCAGCGACAGGCGTCATTATAGAAAATGACAATGGTGCCATCATGTTAACAGGGTTACATATACACAAACATAAAAAAACATACACACACACAATGGAGTAAGAGATAGTGGTATTAACAGGTGCGATATCCCAGTGCACTCATAAGTTAGGACAAAATAACTCACTTTGAATAGTCAAATAGCCTGCTGTCCCAGAGATCATGGATTCCCCTAGGCCCATCATGGAAGAAGCATGCGTTTGTACCGTCAAACTGGTTGAGACCATCTTCACTGTTCTTTGATGCATGACTATGTACAACATCAAGTAGGACCTGGATTCCCATAGAATGGGCAACATCAATAAGTTCCTTTAAATCATCTGGGGTTCCATACCGACTATTAGTTAAAAAACCAGAACAAATTAAAATAATTATTTCATTATAATCGTTAGATTAATATTCTACACAGCAGTTTTTTTTTAAACCAGTGTTAGAAATGCCCACAATATAATAAAGATTATGTAAGTTACTTTAAAAGATGAAGACTATGAGTATGAATCAAAAAGTGGAAAGCTATTGTTACAAAGAAATAATTTCACCAGATTTATATTTTTAACTTAGTCTATACAAAAAATTAAGTAAGTGTTGTATGATGAAGAAAGACCATGTGTGTTGCATACACTGCTGTTCTAATGAATTATGAAGGTGCGGAGAATTGGTACATTGATTGTTGGGTCATACGGAAAGAATAGTAGGGGTTGGTTTGTTTTATATTAAAGGGGTTGTTCAGTTTTGAAAGCCTAGTTCAACCCCATCCCACTTTGGCCACTTTTGACCTTCCTGAAAGAGCCTCATTTTTCAAATCGGACAGGTTTCACTTTATGTGGTAATAACTTCGGACTGTTTTCACCCATGCAAGCGATTGAGATTATTTCCTTGTGACACATTGGACTTCATGTTACTGGCAAAATTTGCTCGATACATTCAGTATTTACTTGTGAAAAACAACAAAATTGTGAAAAATTGCAAATATTAGCATTTTTCTCAATTTAAATGTATCTGCTTGTAAGACAGGCAGTTATACCACACAAAAGTGTTGCTAATTAAGATCTCCCATATGTCTACTTTAGATTGGCATTGTTTTTTAAATATAGATTTATTTTTCTAGGACGTTACAAGTCTTGGAACTTTAGCAGCAATTTCTCAAATTTTTCAAGAAAATGTCAAAAGGATATTTTTACAGGGGCCAGCTCATTTGTGAAGTGGTTTTGAGGGCCTTCTATATTAGAAACCCCCAATAAATCGCACCATTTTAAAAAACTGTACCCCTCAAAGTATCCAAAACCGCATTTAGAAAGTTTCTTAACCCTTTAGACGTTTCACAGGAATTAAAGCAAAGTAGAGGTGAAATTTACAAATTTTATTTTTTTGCAGAAATTCATTTTGAATCAATTTTTTTGGTAACACAAAGTTTTACCAGAGAAATGTAATTCAATATTTATTGCCCAGATTCTGCAGTTTCTAGAAATATCCCACATGTGGTCCTAGTGTGCTAATGGACTGAAACACCGGCCTCAGTAGCAAAGGTGCCCCTGGAGGATTTTGGGCCTTCTTTTTATTAGAACATATTTTAGGCATGTCAGGTTTGAAGGGCTCTTGAGGTGCCAAAACAGTGGAAACCCCCCACAAGTGACCCCATTTTGGAAACTACACCCCTTGAAGAAATTATCTAGGGGTATAGTGAGCATTTTGACCTCACAGGTTTTTGAAGAAATTATTGGATGTAGGCCCATGAATATGAAAATCTACATTCTTTCAAAGAAAATGTAGGCTCAGCTAATTTTTTTCTCATTTCCACAAGGACTAAAGGCGAAAAAGCACCACAACATTTCTAAAGCAATTTCTCCCGAGTAAAACAATATCCCACATGTGGCCATAAACGGCTGTTTGGACACACAGCAGGGCCTAGAAGGGAAAGAACGCCATTTGACTTTGAGCTCAAATTTAGCAGGAATGGTTTGCGGAGGCCATGTCCCATTTGCAAAGCCCCTGAAGGACCAAAACAGAGAAAACGCCCAAAAAGTGACTCCATTTAGGAAACTATACCCCTTGAGGAATTCATCTTTTCGTATAGTGAGCATTTTGACCCCACAGGGGTTTTAGAGATTTTATTAGAATTGGGCAGTGAAAAGAAAAACAATCTTTTAGCTCAAAAGTTCTCTTTTTTTCAACAAATAAGGGGAAAAAAAACAAAGTTTGTAAAACAATTTCTCCTGAGTACAGCAATTCCCCATATGTGGTCATAAACTGCTGTTTGGGCACATAGTAGGGCTCAGAAGGGAGGGAGCGCCAATTGACTTTTGGAGCACAGATTTTGCTGGATTGGTTTCTGCTCGCTATGTCGCATTTGCACCCCTGTGGGACCAAAACAGTGGGAACCCCCCAGAAGTGACCCCATTTTGGAAAGTACACCCCTCAAGGTATTCACCTAGGGGTGTAGCGAGCATGTTAAACCCGCAGGTGTTTTGCAGAAATTAGTGTGCACCCGATGTTGCAGAGTAAAAATTGGATTTTTTTTTCCATAGATATGCCAATATGTGGTGCCCAGCTTGTGCCACCAAGACCACTCTCTAATTATTATGCTGTGTTTCCTGGTTTTAGAAACACCATACATGTGGCCCTAATCTTTTGCCTGGACTATCAACAGGGCTCAGGAGTGAGAGAGTAGCATGTGAAATTGAGGCCTAATTTGGCGACTTACAAAGTATTGGTTCACAATTGCAGAGGCTCTGATGTGAAATAACAAGAGAAACCTCTGACAAGTGTCCCCATTTTGGAAACCACACCATTCAAGGCATTTATTAAGGGGTGTAGTGAGTATTTTCACCCCACAGGTCTATTCCATAAATGATTGTGCTGCGGACGGTGCACAGTAAAACTGTTAATTTTTCCCTAGATGTGACCTTTCAGTGGGAAAAACGTTGTGCCTAGCTAGTGCCACTGGTAGACACACACCCCAAAAATTATTAAAAGGGTTCTTCCAGGTATGGCGATGCCATATACGTGAACGTAAACTGCTGCTTGGGCACACTGTAGGGTTCAGAGGGGTGGGAGCGCCATTTAGCTTTTGGAGTGTGGATTTTACTTGGTAGTAGTTTTGTTTGGAGTTTTATGGTATTTCAATTCATAATGTGGGGGCACATTTAAGCTGGGCAGAGAACATCAGGGGCATAGTCAGGTGGTATAATAACGAGGTAAACAATAAAATAATCCATAAATATGTGTTATGCTGTGAAGCAATCCTTTCTGCACAGGCCAGTGTCGCACTGATAAATGGTCCTTTCTTATCCCCTTTTGGTCCACACTCCGCACCTTTCCAGTTTAGTGAATTTTGTTGGGAAAGTGTAATCCTGGTAAAATACGGGCACCCTCGCTTCCAGCAGATATGTTTGGGCCCTCCCCTTCCTGGTTCCCTAATGTTATGGCTTTGATAAATCGCCTCTTGAAACAAAATAAATGTTCCCCTAGGGCCTGCACAACTGCATATTTTTCTTACTTGACTTATTGGGGCCTTAACTTATTTTATTTTTTCATACACGTAGTGGTATGAGGGCTATTTTTTTGCGGGATGAGCTGTAGTTATTATTGGTACCATTTTGGGGTACATGTGACTTTTTGATCAATTTTTATCCTATTTTTTGGGAGGCAAGGTGATCAAAAAACAGCAATTCTGATATAGTTATTTTTATTTAGCGTTCACAACGCGTCATAAATTACATGTTACCTTTATTCTGCAGGTCATTACGATTCCGGCGATACCAAATTTATAGCACTTTTTATGCACAATAAAATTACTTTTGTAAAAAGAATGTCTTTTTTCTGCCGCCATGTTGTAAGAGACGTAACGTTTGAATTTTTTAGTCGACGGAGCTGTATGAGGGCTTGTTTTTTGCGAGACGAGCTATAGTTTTTATAGATACGCTTTTTGGATACATGCGACTTTTTGATCACTTTTTATTTCAATTTTTGGAAGACAAAGTAACCAAAAAACCAGTAATTTTGGCAGTATTTTTTTTACGGCGTTCACTGCGCGGGACAAATAACATAATATTATTATAGCTCAGGTCTTTACGGACGCGGCGATACCAAATATGTATGGTTTTATATATTTTTTTCAATAATAAATGACTTGATAAGGGAAAAAGGACGATAGTGTTTTATTTTCATTTTATTTTTTACAACTTTTATTTTCACTTTTTTTACACTTTTCTTTAGTCCCACTAGGAGACTTGAAGGTCCAACTGTTTTATTGATGTTCTAATACATTGCACTACCTATGTAGTGCAATGTATTAGAACTGTCAGTTGTTCACTGACAGCAAGCCGATCAGGCTCCGGTCGGTGCCTAATCGGCTTCCGTAATGGCAGGCAGGGGGCCATTATTAGGCCTCCTGTTGCTAAAGTAGCAGTCGGCAACCTTGCAATCGCATGGCAGGCTGCAGATTTGCTACAAACCACTTAGATGCAGTTATCGCTTTCGCTGCATCTAGCTGCAGCTAGCTACGGTTCCTGCTGTTCCAACGGGGTGTCTGCTGTAACATACAGCGGACACCCACTGCTGATGACGCCGGCTCAGCTTCTGAGCCGGAAGCTGAGCCGCCGCCATCTTGTTGATGGTACCGGAAGCCCTTTAGGCCCCGCCGCCGAGCGGGGCATAGGGGACTTCCATTGCTGGCACACCGGGAGGCCAGTATTAGTAGTATCAACGCAACGTAATAGTACTGCGCTTTCCCTGCCAGACAGCGCCATATATATATATATATATATATATATATATATATATATATATATATATATATATAGAAAGAGAAAATGTGCAGCACTCCAGTGTGAAGAAAATGGTGGTTTATTCAGTCAAACAAAAAGCGACGTTTCAATCCAACAATAGGATCTTTATCAAGCATGCTTGATAAAGATCCTATTGTTGGATTGAAACGTCGCTTTTTGTTTGACTGAATAAACCACCATTTTCTTCACACTGGAGTGCTGCACATTTTCTCTTTCTATACATGATATTTCGTCCCTGGATCAGGACGCTTTGCTGGGCACCTGTGCAACAATCTTTTTGTGAGTGCTGCTGTTTTCTACATACATACATACATATATATATATATACATACACACACGGCGGATGTTGGCAGGGGGTTAAAATACCCTAGAAGGGAATTCTGAGTTATTACAGGGGTATACTCTGTTCAGGATCCTCATTTCTTGGCCAGAATGGAAGCGGTTACAAAGAGGGTATCTCGCTCTGGAAGACCTGTCCTGTATTATACAGACAGCCGTTGATATGAATGGGCAATGTGTAATGCTTAGTTTTCCCCTGTGGTGGCGCTGCGGGGAAATTGGACACTTACTTCTAGGTTTCGCTACAGATTACAGCGGTCATAAAATCTTTAAGAAGAAAAGTGAATGCTGTAGATTTGTAAATTAAGATTTGTATATTGAATACCTTGATGCAGCAAAGAAACTGGTAATTTGGTAGCCAAAACTTGCATAGTATGCATGTTCCATGACTGCCATCATCTGAATGCAGTTGTAACCTGATGAATAAAGATAAAATATAGTGGTAAGCTTTAGCAAAACAGAAAAAAAAGTGTTACTATTCATGTGGAATTGACAAGCAGGGTAGAAGGTGGTGACCAGTGATTAACTTCCTCTGAACAAGGGTTAATGAAGTTTACTGCTAGTCCAAAGCTCTCTATTTACAGTGAACACAATGACCAAACTATAATGATTGAAAAAGCCAAGTCAATAGTGGATGTGTTGACCTTTGATTCCCAACTCTTTCTAGGTAATGCTTGAATAATGTTTGCACCCCCTAAAAATAATATCACATTTTAAGATGACGTCTAAAGCCTAGTTCACATCACGTTTTGGCCCTACGTTTAGCGTATAGGCCGTGAAAGTTCCCGACGTACACGCTGAACATATCCATAAGGCCCCAGTTGAGGGAAGGAGGCTAAATTGTGTCATTTTGGCCTCGGTCGGGCTAGTATACGTCGGAATACCTTTTTATTTTTAAAGGATGGAGTAGTAGACTATGCTTTCCATCCCACGCTCTCAGCTTATTTTAACGTGGGAGGGCCTATGGATAACGAATGCCACTGTACGGCATTCATCACAGGCCTCCGTTGCGCCGGGAAGTTCTAATGACATAACCGTGTGTGTATATATATATATATATATATATATATATATATATATATATATATATATAATCTCGCTGGAGCTTCCCAATGTAGCAGAGGCTGTCCTGGCTGCCCACATGGCGACCTTATTCTTCGCGACGTAGCTTCCCTGGGCAGCGATAGCAGCTGGGTACTCCGCTTGCCTTTAAAGGACCAGTGTCACGAAAAAAAAAATGTTTCGATCAATTTGATTTTAGTGTTTTATTAAACATTTTTTTATTTATTTGTGTGTTTGTGTTTTACTTTTTTTTATTTTTTCACTTTTTCTTCCCTATGGGGGCTGCCATTTTTTTTTCCATCTCTGTATGTGTCGATTAACGACACATACAGACATGGAATACGGCACATACAGTCCCATAGTGAATGCGAACGGGACCCGTTCCATCCACTATGCTGTACGCCGTCTGCGTGGGAACGGCGCATGCGCTGCTCCCACACAGTCCAAGTTGAACTGTGCGATGTCCGGCACCATTTTCCTGTGGACCGGACGCGGTCGCGGCTTCCGGACTTGTGCACTTGGAGCAGCGGTAGCAGACGGACCGGAGGGAGCGGCGGCGGCAGGAGCAGGTAAGTTATTTCTATGTATGTTCGTGTTTTAGTGTGTGTTTACTACTGTATGTTAACCTACTACACTGTGTGTTAGCTCAAAAAATGGCGACACACAGTGTAGGAGGTCTGACCGTTCAATACCCTCATTTCTCCTGGCACTAGCCAGGATAAAGGAGGGGGGATTCTGAGAGCTCACTAGAGCGAGTGAGTTTTCTCAAATTTTGCAGCATAAAGCAATGTGGTTGCTTTACCACATGCAATGCTGCAATTTTGGGAATTGCTCCATCTAGTGACCAGCGCTGGGAAATATTATAAATTAGAATCTAATTTATAATATTTCCTGCCTCGTGAAAAAAATTAGAACAATGTTTAATCACCTATACACTAATTGTTTAAAGAGGCTCTGTCACCAGATTTTGCAACCCCTATCTGCTATTGCAGCAGATAGGCGCTGCAATGTAGATTACAGTAACGTTTTTATTTTTTAAAAACGAGCATTTTTGGCCAAGTTATGACCATTTTTGTAGTTATGCAAATGAGGCTTGCAAAAGTCCAAGTGGGTGTGTTTAAAAGTAAAAGTCCAAGTGGGCGTGTATTATGTAAGTACATCGGGGCGTTTTTAATACTTTTACTAGCTGGGCGTTCTGACGAGAAGTATCATCCACTTCTCTTCAGAACGCCCAGCTTCTGCCAGATCACGCTGTGACGTCACTCACAGGTCCTGCATCGTGTCAGACGAGCGAGGACACATCGGAACCAGAGGCTACAGTTGATTCTGCAGCAGCATCAGCGTTTGCAGGTAAGTAGCTACATCGACTTACCTGCTAACGCCGATGCTGCTGCAGAATCAACTGAAGCCTCTGGTGCCGATGTGTCCTCGCTCGTCTGACACGATGCAGGACCTGTGAGTGACGTCACAGCGTGATCTGGCAGAAGCTGGGCGTTCTGAAGAGAAGTGGATGATACTTCTCGTCAGAGCGCCCAGCTAGTAAAAGTATTAAAAACGCCCCGATGTACGCACATAATACACGCCCACTTGGACTTTTACTTTTAAACACACCCAGTTGTACTTTTGCAAGCCTCATTTGCATAACTACAAAAATGGTCATAACTTGGCCAAAAATGCTCGTTTTTTAAAAATAAAAACGTTACTGTAATCTACATTGCAGCGCCTATCTGCTGCAAGAGCAGATAGGGGTTGCAAAATCTGGTGACAGAGCCTCTTTAACTAAAAAAAAACAAACATTTTTTTCTAGCGACACTTTCCCTTTAAGTTCTTGCGGTCGCGGGGGATATAGGGCCCCCCGTGTGGGTGGTGCCTGTAATCACTGGTCAGAGCACTTTCGATGGACTTCAGGAGCTTCCCTGAGCACAGCGCTTCAGGTAGCACTCTGTCCGGGAGTGTTTTAATCAGGAAAGTTTGAAATTAAAGGGATTTTCTGCTTAAGAAACCCATTTAAAAACAAATTTAAAAAATTCTGAGTAAGTTGAGTGGATCCCTATTCATGACTCTCACGCTCAGGAGGACCTGCCATGTCCATACATTAGACCAGGGTTCTTAAACACTGCCAGGTAAATGGGTGCACACAGAAAAATGTTTACGTTGAAGGGCCGCATTACTTTCAAATTTGATACAAAACAAAATTATTGTTAATCAATTAGTTATTTGAACTACTATAATAATACTACATTACTAGAATACTACATTACTATAATAATACCACTAGTTTACTCCACGTACTTATTTTAACAATCCAGTTTTTCAGTTTAAGTGTCGCTAAATGCAGCCTGGCACCTCAGTTGGCAGTGTTTGGCAGAAACAAGACTGTCAAGATTGGGCAGCCCCTTCTTAGATAGTGCCACAGTGCCCCCTGTAGATATTGCCACTAGGGATGTCACGATACCAGAATTTGGACATCGATACTGATACTTCATGTAGTATTGCGATTTCGATACCAAAACGATACTTTGCCAACAGTAATAAAAAAAAATTAAAAAAAAAGTTCTTACATTTTCTGATGTGAGGCACGAGGTCTGATGATGAATTTTGAATGTGCCTCACATTAATAGTAATTACCCCATCATGTTTCTCAGTCATAATGGATTAATGTGTGAGGTAGATGATGGGGTTAATTGCTATTAATGTGAGGCACATGGAGGTTAAATTCATAGCACCTTGTGCCCAACAATAAGTGAAAGAAAGCAGTTTTTATTTTTTTTACAGCGTACACGTCATAAATGATGCAAAAAAATTGTTGTGAAGGTTATTACGGCCGCACCAATACTGAATATGTGTATGTTTTATGTATTGAGACTTATTTTTATGTTTACTGTAAAAAAGGTGTATTTTTTTTTAAAATTTAATATTAAACTTTATTTTTAAACTTTAATGTACTGGCATATATCTATATATCTACATTAGCCTGTGTACTGAAAGTACACAGGCAGTTGTTAGGACATACCGAAGTGTGCCCAAACAGGAAATATGGTAAGACATCCCTAGGGTCCTTCAAAGGACCCAGGGCTGTCTGCCCATATATGGTATGTCCCTCAATCGCGTCACAGGGATTCCTGTGATGCGATCCAAGGGGCATTCCCCCTTCTCACTTTCCTCTGAATGCTGCAGCCAGCTTTGATTGCAGCATTCAGGGGAATAACGACGGAGATGAGGTTTCTCTCATCTCCGCCGTTATAGAGCGGGGCTCCGGCTGTGTAATACATTAAATGCGTGCGCGGTCAGCCTGAGGTGATGCCGTAATGAGCGGCAGTTCAGGCACTGAAGACAGAACATGGGGGTGTTTTGTAGTGAGGCTGCCATGTTCGGTCTTCATTAGTGCAGCGCTGGCCGCATCACATCATCCTGACAGCGCGCACTTGTCAGGACTCCGGAGCGGGGCAATGACTGTATTACACAGCCGCAGCCCCGCTTTGATACATTCATGTGTTACTATACTTAGCTGTGCGGCCGTGCAGCTTAGTATCGAAATACATGAAATAACGGTATCGAACCGTTTGGGGATGCGCAGTATCGAAACAGCATCAAAGTTTCGATGCATCGTGCATCCCTAATTGCCACACTGCCCTCTGTAGATACTGCCATATTGCCCTCAGTAGATCCTGGCACACCCACTTGAAGATAGCGCTACCCCCCCCCCCCGTAGATCGGCAACATTGGGACCCCCTCTAAGAGTGGAATCCCCTGCCAGAGCATATATTGACAGACGTCAAGGGCTTCCCCGGGCACAGCGCTTAAAGTAGCGCTGTGCCCCGGGAGTCCTCGGTGAGCAGAGGAGCTTCTCCACTCTGAACTAATGCTGAAGCGGGAGCTGACTGTTCCTTCAGCATTGTGTTCAAGTGTACCTGCGTCCTGAGGATGCAGATACAGTTGACAGCGGGACATACCGCCCTGGACAGCAAACACCGCCCAGAATCCGGGACTGTCCCCCTGAATCCCGGACAGTTGGGAGGTATGGCCCAGGGGGGAATGTAGCGCTATCTACAGAGAGGAGCTATGGTGCCCCGCTGGCCGTAGATGATAGCCACAGGGGACGCATGCGGCCCTCGTGTTTGAGACACCTACATTACACAGACAGTCCCTTGATTTAAAAAAAATGGAAAACGTTCTAATGAATAATTTCCCATTAGGTGCCACTGCAGGAAAATTCAACACTTGTTCCCAGGGTCCCCCACAGATTACAGCTGATGACTGGGGGTCCCAGAAGCAGGATACCTTGTGATCAGCTTATTGTTCGAAGACTTTTAAAAAACAAAATCCATCTTTCTGGACCTCTTGAGCTTGTCAAAGGAGAATGAACTCACCCAAATTATCAGTGTGATGTAATTTTCTTTTTACAACTAATCAGATTTTCTCTTCTTTCTACAACACATTTGGGTTCAGAGAGCTCCAACACAAAGTCATGAAATCCACATACGTCTGTATCACGTTTAATATTCCATGCTGAAATCTTCTCACTTAAACTATGATTTACTGATGAATATTTATGTTACAAAGTATAAAATTAGTAAGAGGGAAGAAAAATAACATGATGCAAAACATAAAAGTATTCTACAAGCAACGAGAGGTAATAGGCATAACTCCCTACAGTAAATACAGGCGAGAATATTCAGTGCAAAAAAATAATGCGTATAATCCAACTTAATTTAAAACGGAGTATTTTTCATTAGAATGTAAATAGCATTCCAGGTTGCTGTCTAAAATTAAAGCCGGCTTAATATTTTAATGTTAATGACCTTCACATAAATGATTCAAAGGTCGCGTGGCGATGTCCAGAGAAGCCCAAACTGTAGCATTTTTCAGTTTTAATTAGACAAAAACGAGGAAGATGCAAATACGAATCCATTTTGACTTTAGAATATTAACTATGCCCATCTGCATGTCCTGAACTTCACGTGCACTTTTGATATTTACAAGGTAAATCTAGAAAGGCAGCAGAAGTAATTGATTGTTTTGTACTATACCTTATGCTTACATTTCAAACACACTGTACTTATATCTTTAATCATTACACATTCCTTATCACATCCAATTCCCTGAAGGAAGCTCTTGAAAAGAATAGACATAAAAGCCTTTTTTTTTAATTTTGCACCACTCTCCGCAAAAGAAACACCTAACGAAAATACGAGAAAAAAAAATAAAATATATATATATATATATATATATCGTTTTTCCCCCATTGCGTTTGTTATTTAAACTGCTATTCTGTGATATGAAATGAAGGAAACCTGAAGGGAAAACAGTTAAGTGATAAATCCACAGAAGTTAGAACAAATCCTTCTTAAGTAAAAACTTTAATGTCAGTAAAGAGATCCTCCTTCAAACAGACAGGAAATGATTAATATCAGTAAACGAATAACCTTCAGGTTAATAAGAGCAAAGTAAGAAAGTTCCATTTTTTTTCCTTCTGAATTTTGAACGTAGTGTCATAATGTTCCTGCTCATGTGTGAACAGATATTAATTATTCTCTAGGTGTTTATTTCAGCTTGTTTTAATTAAAATGATTCATTTTTACTAAAAAATTAGAAGCACAGTACTGTGGATTCTTTATAATGAATACATAGAATCAAATAGATATATACATATATATATCTTGAGAAAGGTCCATGTTTGGGGGCTGAAACATCGCATCATTATGGGTGAATAAAGAGTTTTTTCACTATTTTATATCGGAGTGCTGAGTATTATATTGAGATAGATATATATATACACCGTATATGGCGGCGTATAAGACGACTGGGCGTATAAGACGACCCCCAACTTTTACCCTTAAAATATAGAATTTAAGATATACTCGCCATATAAGACTACCCCTCTCCCAAATGAAAAAAAGTCAGATTTAATTTCAACATGATAATTTTAATTCAAATGCGTATGACATACATGTACTGTATTTAGCAGCAAAACTGTCACTTATAAACATAAGGCTGTTTCAAACATGTACGGTAAAGCTAAAACTTTGCAAAACAAATAAGAAATGATTGGAGTGCTTGTTGTACAAATCCTGTTTAGATTGGTCAGCTCTCCCTGCTTGCCCAGCCCTCTTTCTTATACTGTAACTACTGTAATAGCACTTTGGAGAATTAGTGCATCCATCTGGCCTGCCCTTATACCCCTCTTCGTTTCAATAGTTTTTTATTGATTTTTACATGAAAACAGAACAACATTTCGCAATTAAACTTTGCGATATTATTGGTACAATCAATCATCTCTTCATACAAAGCAAGAATTGAAGCAATCGCGATTGGAGAGATGACATTGTGTCATAACATAAAAAAGAACAGAAAAAGAATAAACCGGCAAAGGAGAACATGTAAGCCACATACATCATCCTGATAAATCTTAATACACAATGACCTTAAGGCCAATTGCACCTTCATGTTATGTATTGTAATACACACTAGTTGACCATGGATTCCATGTTGCTGTGAATTTGTGGAACGAGGAGTTACCCAAGGAGATGATTTTTTCATATGCATATGTCGTGTTAATAAGTATGATCACTTCTCTTAACAGAGGAGCAGCAGTTTCCTTCCAATGGCGGGTTACCACCAATTTGGCCATGATTAGGATTTTGCAAATCAGGCATCTTAATGCTACAGGTATTGCATCCATTTCTATAAACAACAGGGCCATCTGGGGGGATTGTGCAATTCTACATCTGGAGACTATGGACACAAGATCAAAAACCTGAGACCAGAACGGAAGAAGTGTGGGGCATGCCCACAGCGTATGGTAAAGAGTGCCGATATGGCCACATCCTCTCCAACATAATGGAGATGACTCAGGGAACATCTTGTGAAGTCTATCCGGGGTGTAGTACCACCTTAGTGAGGTCTTTATAGCAGCCTCTACGTGTTGGATACAGGGTAATGCTTTGTAAATTAATTTAAATGCAGATATCCATTTCTCTTCTGAAAAAGAGCAGTTCAACTCTCTTTCCCAGAGCCGCATATGGTGTGTTTTGGAAAAGAGTGAGTGTGAATGTAGTAAATTATACACAAATCTCAGGCCCTTACTGCGTTTAGAGAGATACCCAAACATTTTAAAAAGACATACAGCATCAAAATTGTTATACTTCGCTGCACAGTCTCTAATCTGGAGGTATTTAAAGAAATCTGCGACAGGAATAGAGTATTGAGCCACAAGATATTCAAAGCTCACCAAGTGATTATCCTTAAATAATTGAGATACATTAGTAATGCCTTTTAGGGACCATGAGGATAATGATAAGTTGGGAACAATCAATGAAAAAATATCAATAGGAATGTATGACTTTAATAGTGGGATTTGTTCAGTAGATGTGCGATGTAAGTATGACCAACACTGTAGGGTCGCCTTCGTTAGTGGAGATATTGCACGAATCTGTGGGATATCCCAGAAGGTCAGAAACAAGGCAGTTTTTAAGCTTATCGGGGACAAGTATGATGATTCAATTTGAAGCCAATGGATATCCTGATTACCATGCCACCAATCCATAGTCTGTGCCACTAGGGTGGCAGTATAGTAGCTATGTATGTCTGGGACACTCAGTCCACCTAACTTTTTGTCACGGGATAATATATGTCTGGAAGTTCTGGGTTTACCTCCAGCCCAAACAAAGCGGGATAGTGTTTTTTGTGCCGACGCAAAGAACTTGGAGGGCAAGCTGATTGGAAGGGTACGGAATAGGTATAATAGCCTGGGTAAAAGGAGCATTTTGTACGCCGCTATGCGTCCTATCCATGACGTGTCATGTTGGAGGAGTCTATCAGATTCTGCATGTATGGAATGAAGTAGGGGTTCGTAGTTGGCCTTGTACAGGTCACGGAAGGAGGGAGAGATGGTAATGCCTAAGTATTGGATGCCATCTAGTCTCCAATCAAATGGATATTTCGATTTCAGAAAATACAACGTGTCAGAATCTAAGTGTAAGGGTAGCATCTGGGATTTTAGGGTGTTTAGCTTGTAATAGGAAAGTTTGCCAAAGGATTTAATGACATCCATAACCGCTTCAAGTGAGCTAACAGGCTGAGAAAGGGACAAAATGATATCATCCGCATACAATGAGATGGTATGGATTTTGTTACCAATTTTTATACCCTGAATAAGGCTATGTTTTTTAATGTGCTGGGCCAGGGGCTCCATAGAGAGAATGAATATTATTGGGGACAGGGGGCAGCCTTGACGGGTACCATTAGAGATATCAAAGTCCCGAGAAAGGACCCCATTGGTGTACACTCTGGCAGATGGAGCAGAATACAGAGCCTGAACAGCAGTCAGGATGTCCCCCTCCAACCCCATTGTCCGTAAGGTCGAAAAGGCATATGTCCAGTTGATACGGTCAAACGCCTTTTCTGCGTCCAGTGCTAATAGCGTTGCCCGCTCTTTCGTAGATTCCAAGTGGTGTATTATATTTAAGATTCTACGGGTGTTGTCGGATGCTTGTCTGCCTTTGATGAAACCAACTTGGTCATTGCTTATCAGGGTGGCCAATATTGGGGTGAGTCTATTGACTATCAGCTTTGCATAAAGTTTAAGATCGGCATTGAGCAATGAAATAGGCCGGAAGTTTTGAGGTGTGTCAGTAGTTTTCCCTGGTTTAGGTAGTGTGACAATTAGTGCCGCTTGGTTTTCTCTAGGGAATGAGCCTCCGGTCATGGCTTGTTGGAAAAATTTACTCAAATATGGTACCAGTTGGGACGCAAAGTTTTTATAATATAAGGTAGTGAGACCGTCAGGACCCGGGGCTTTCCCTTGTGGAAGGGATTGTATGATTTTTACAATTTCCAATTCGGTGATAGGGGCGTTTAGTGTCTGAAGTTGTTCTGGAGTGAGGCTAGGCAGCGAAGCAGATTGGAGGAATTTTTGTATCTCAGAAGGGTTTGGCCGTTCGACAAAGGGATCATCTCTAATATTATACAAGGAGGAGTAGTATTTGCGGAACTGCTCAGCTATGTCTCTAGGGTCTACAATTTTAGTTTGAGACTGTGGATTCCGAAGATACGGAATTCTGGATTTCTGGTGCTGGAGTTTAAGGCGCGTTGCTAAAAGTTTCCCTGCCTTATTATTTTGGGAATAGTATTTCGCTTTGGTTATTCTAAGGGATTTTTCATATTCTGACAATAGACACATTCTAAGACGTTGTCTTAGAAGAAGGAGCTGAGACGCTTGGTCATCTGAGGGAGCAACTTTGTTTTTTGCATCTAAGCATCGAATTTCCTCCGTCAGGCCCAAGACCTCTGCTACCTTTTGTTTCTTAACCATATGACCCAGTCTGATAAAGGTGCCTCTAATGTAGGCCTTATGAGCGTTCCATAGGGCTGCAATCCCGATATCTGCTGTGTCATTAATAGCAAAATATTCCGTCAGATCAGTTTCTATGGTTTTTCTATGTGTGGGGTGGGAGAGGAGAAAGGGACTAGCCCTCCACAGGTATGTAGGCGGGGCATTATGTGTTTCTTTGAGAGTCAGGGTGAGAGGAGCGTGATCCGACCAGCATACGTCTCCAATGGACGTGGATTCCGCTAGGAAAACAGCTTCTTTGTCTACCAGAAACATGTCTATTCTGGCATAACTATTGTCTACCTGAGAGTGATGAGTGAAGTCTCTCTCCGTGCTGTGTTGCATGCGCCAAATGTCGTATATTTCTTCCTTCCAGAACAAATCACCTATGACGACATGTGAATATCGAGATTGCGAGGTGGAGTCCAACTCCGCATCCATTACAGCGTTGAAATCCCCACACAAGATCAGTCTACCTTGTTTGTGTTTAGAAATTAGGCGTGTAATCTTGTGGAAGAACTTCAATTGGTGACGATTAGGGGCGTATATTGTAACTATCGTGTATTGGACATTGTTAATAGAACACTTTAGGATAATATATCGGCCATTGGGGTCAATGAGTAAATCAGACATTTGGAAAGCGACCGTGTTTTTCACAGCCAACAACACACCTCTAGCTTTGGATGAGTGATGGGATTGAAACACGTGGGGAAATGCAGGATGTTTCAGGCGAACTGCATCCTTTTCTAATAAATGCGTCTCTTGCACGCAGAGGACGTCACAGGAGGTTTTAAGGGCTTCTTTCCAGATAGTAGAGCGTTTATATGGGTTGTTCAAGCCATTGACGTTAATGGAAGTAAATTTAAGCGCCATGACTATATAGGGTGTGTTGTTGCTTGCGGACACATGAAATTAACCGTGTATCAAGATGGATGAGTAGGAGTACATACCAATGCATTACAGATATCATCAAGAAGAAGGCATTATAGAAAAACATATAACTACCTCGGCAGATCTGCAGATATATGTGGCAAAACAGGACAAACAAAAACAAAAGAGAAATATACATTAAAGGAAATGTGTCTGAACACCGGCTGTGTTCAGGACAATAATGGGGGAAATCAGTCATCTTGAAAACCGGTACAGTGGACTGCACTGCATCTTAGTAAACGAGCCACCTCAGCGTCTTGGACGATTACGTGACCGGACCATTTGCCATTCTTGTGCAACAGGAGGCGGAACAGCTTTCGAAGTATTCTCCATCAATGCGACCCGAATATTCCACAGCAGAAGGAGAGAAATGCCATCTTGTACGGATCTAATGATGTGTAAGGAGTCGTTCCTGTGGACGAGCAAGCGCACAGGAAATCCCCATCTGTAGATAATTTTATTATCTCGGAGTGCGGAAGTGATTGGCGCGAATTGCCTCCGAAGTTGCAACGTGGCCGCTGAAAGATCTGCATATACGGAGACCATCCGGAATTGCGCGGGGAACGCTTCCTTTTTCCTAGATGCAGACATGAAAGAGTCCTTAATATGGTAGAAGTGAAAGCGGGCTAGCACGTCCCGCGGTATATTATCGGACATATGTTTTGGCTTTGGAAGCCTATGTGCTCTATCAATGATAAGGTCCCTTGGGGAGCAGTCGGGTAGCAGAGCTTTTATGAAATCCTGTATATAAAGGGTTAAATCTTTGGTGGCAATGTCCTCCGGGACCCCTCTGAATTTCACATTGTTCCGGCGTGATCTGTCCTCCAAATCAGCTACCTTAGCTTGTAAATGAGAGAGATCCGTCTCAAGATCATAATGGGCATCGATGAGCTCGTTATGGGAAGTAGTGAGAACCCCCATTTTCGATTCCACATGCTGAACTCTTTCCTCTACTGCCTGCAGTGAGTCAGCTAATGGTTTAAGCAGCTGGGCAAACCCAGAATGTATGGATTGCTGTAGGGCCTGCAACATGTGTTTGAGCGTTTGCTCAGTAATGGGGTCAGTGGAGGAGGGTACATTGGCAAGCGTGTCTCCCTTTGTCAATTGGTCAGGAGTTACATCGATATTATGTCCTACCTGGTCTTTGTCGCAGAAAGGAGGAGATGGAGCCCATGTTACAGGGCGTCTGGAGCTGCAAGGAGAGGAGGGCTGTGATGAGGTGCCTCGTGTCGCTGGGCCAAGATGGCGGCCCCTGAGGTCCGGGACAGAGATGTCTGCCTGTGTGAGCTGCGTCGGTTTCTGCAGGCTTATTGTTGCTCCCGTCGGTGGCAGAGCAGGGACCGAGCTGCTGCGTCGAGGAGGAGCAGAGGTGATGGAGGATGGTGAGCCCGGGTCGGATGTCAGGGATCCTGCGCGCGGGCTTCCTCCGGCGCCATCTTGTTCTGCTGAACGGCTATGAGGTAGGTAGAAATCCGGGATTTTGGCCGGTTTGGCCGCCGCTTTGTGTTTCCTGGGCATCTTGGCGGTAGTGGGATACGTTCCAGGGCACAGGCGGTCGTCCGCAGGTTGTTTTGCGGTAGAACGGTGGTGATATGTTGCTGTGAGCCGCTATGCAGTGAGGAGCCGAGCTCTCAAGCAGCCATTCACTCCGGCAGCCAAGCCACGCCCCCCCTTATACCCCTCTTAACACTGCAAACCCCACCCCCCAAGCATGTGTGAGCGCTTCATAGCAGTAGTGCATCATTGCCCCTCCATATACCCTGTATCAATACTAAAACCTTCCCGACTCCATTATTAGCTGTCTTCAAACCCCCAAACCCAAATGTCGTCGTCCCCCTTTCGTGCAGGAGCGCTTCACTATGGCCATTGTATACTGTAGTACCATACTCATCCACCGGCGGCAGGACCCAGGACTCTCTGTCTCTTTGAACTCGCGCATGCGCAGATAGGCTGCTTCATCGCGCGAGATCTGAGAGGCAGGGAATGAGAGGAAAGGGCGGGCCAGAGAGATCTACGGAGGCTTACAGGATCTTACAGAGATGTTCCCTGGCAGCTAATACCGGCTTCCCTCAGATCCGTGGCGGATTCCGTGCATCCCGGGAGCCTGTGTACCGGACTGCAGGCTCACAAGGTAACACACAACCTGTGTATAAGACAATATCCGGCATATAAGACGACCCCCCACTTTTGACATTTTTTTAAGGGTTTAAAACGTCGTCTTGTACGCCGATATATACGGTATATATATATATATAAAATACAAACACACAAATAAAATGTATACACACACAGACCTGTGAAAAAGTATTTGCCCCCCATCTGTTTTTTTTTCAGTTTTTAACTAACAACTGCAATCAGACGTTTGTGATAACTTGTGATGAGTCTTTCACATCGCTGGGGAGGAATTTTGGCGCACTCTTCTTTGCAGTATTATTTTAATTTGGCTACATTGTATACCAGCACCATGTGTGACTGTTGGTGTGATCCTCTTATATTAGCTTTACAATAAGAGTTAGGGTACTTTTACTCAGCTCGACGTGGGCCGTGTAAACGAGTGACGATCAACGAGACCGCTCGTTTGCTTCTTTTACAGGGAACTAGTATCGGGGCGAGCCATAGTTACTACAATCGTTTGTTCCGATAAAATCCTACTATAATATTTAAGGCATTAAAAACGATACAATCAGCCAATGAACGGGCTGATCGTTGCCCTGTTTACACAGCGCAATTATCGGGAACGAGAGATAAATGGCCTGTGTAAAAGATAAGACTCATGTTTACCACAAAGTTCGACATTTAACTGATCAGTTCACACATTATAACAAAAGATCCCATCGACATGTTTTTTTGGCATATGCGAGACAATTCTGGTTTTTTTTAGGTCAGCAGTGGCTTGCACCCTGCAACTCTCTCATGGATGCCATTTTTGCCCAGTATCTCTCTTACTGTGAGAGAATACATTGACAGTAACAGAGGCAACTCTGCAGATTTTCGTCCGGATTCTTTTGTGACCTCCTGTATTAGTTGTCTATGCGCTCTTGGTTACATTTTGGTAGGCCGGTCACACCCGGGAAGGGTCACCACTGTTACAATTTGTCTCAATTTTTGGATAATGTGTCTCACTGTGGTTTTTTTTGGGAGTACCAAAGACTTAGCAAAGTCTTTGTAATTCTTTCCAGACTGGCAGATTTCAATAACTTTGTTTGGCATCTGCATTTGAACTTCTTTAGAATGTGGCATCATATAGGGTTTCTTGAAAACTTTCAGCCGGCTTCACATTCTATTTACGGGAAGTGTTGTTTAAGGTGAACAGGTCTGGCAGTAATCATGCATGGTTGTGGTTGGGAAATTGAATCCAACTATCAATTGAATCTGGCTACCTAGTTGATTTAGATGCTAAGGGGGCAATTACTTTTTCACAGTGGATCAGGTAGAGCTGAAAGGCATATTTCTTTCAATTATGAAAATAATCATTAAAAAACAGCATTTTGTGTTTTGTTTTTTTTTAAATTCGGCTTATTTATAAGATTTAGATACAAACACATAGGCGAAATCACCAAACAATCAACACGAACAAGCAGTCGCTATACATCTTTACATTTCAGGCATATTTTCACATTACAGATACAAGAAATAAGTTCACCTTATTAACAGTTAGCAATTTGCATCTACACAATTACCTAGTCAGTAGTGTCAGAGAGAGCACACCAGGAGGTCCATATCTTGTCAAATATTGTAGGACACTTACAGCATTTTGTGTTTACTTCTGTTATTTCGGTCTAATATTAAAAGTAGTTTGATGATCCATTTTTGCATATTTGTCACAGTTTATGGTTTTTAAAAGGGGGAAAATACTTTTACAGGACTGTACGTATATGCATAATACGAGATAAACAACAACACAGACAGAGTAGATCCCGGAAGATATCGTTAACGAACTCCTGAAACACTGCGGGAGCGTTACACAGTCCGAAGGGCATCACTAGGTATTCGTAGTGCCCTTCCCGGGTGTTAAATGCATTCATCACCCCGGCGAATCCGGACTAGATTGTAAGCCCCCCGCAGTTCTAGCTTAGAAAAAATGTTGGCTCCTCGTATGCGATCAAACAGCTCAGAAATGAGTGGCAACGGGTATTTGTTCTTGACTGTGATCAGGTTGAGGCCCCGGTAGTCAATGCAGGGACGAAGGGATCCAACCTTCTTTTTAACGAAGAAGAATCCAGCCCCGGCCGGGGAGGAAGACTTTCGTATAAAACCCCTCTCCAGATTCTCCTTGATATAGGCCGACATGGATAGACTCAGGCAAGGAGAGAGGATATACCCGTCCACGGGGGAGAGCGGTATTAGGAACCAGTTCAATGGGGCAGTCATAGGTCCGATGTGGAGGCAGCGTCTCAGCCTCCCTTTTGCTTAAAACATCTGCATACTGAGCAAAATGGGGAGGCAGTCCCGCCAACAACTGAGGCAGAGGAGGCTGGACAGGATGGATCTGCAACAGACAACGACCATGGCACTTGGAGCCCCATTGGAGAAACTCTCCAGAATTCCAGTCCAGGACTGGGGCATGTAGTCGAAGCCAAGGCAGGCCCAGCAGAACAGGATTGATGGCCTTGGGCAAAACAAGGAAAGAAATTAATGCAGAATGCAGGACTCCAACCTGGAGCTTCAATGGCTTGGTTTTAGAAATGATGGGATCAGGCAGAGGCAGTCCATTAGCCCATGCCAGGGCTTTGCCATTAAGGAGAGAGATGATGAATGTGATCCTGACGTCATCCGAACAGAAGGACCTGGCATGTAGCCTGAAATGCATCTGGCACTGATTCAAAAATCCCCTGCAGGACCTCGGATCTCCATCATAGCGTGGAGGTAGCGGCAAGAAACACAGGGGGTTGGTACCGGTACAGACAGGAAGTGTAGCAGGAGGAACCGCAGGAACGGGTGCGGTGACGACTGTGGTTGGAGCAAGCATCCGATGGGCTATGGCGTTCACCGACAGGAGGAGCTGGTCTTGTCGTGACTGGAGATCCTCCATCTCGGCCAGCATGGCTTGTGTCGTCAAAGTCTCAGGTTGACCAGCGGGGCTCATGGCCTGAGCGTACGGTCACGAAGTGGGTTAGTGGACCCACTAGGCCTTACCGGCGTAGCGGGGAGGCAGCTGGCCAAACAGGACACCCAAGAAATACAATGTCCCGCGCAAGAGTACCTGTGTAGTCCAGACGGTGGCCGCAGCTCTGGTAGAGATGGAGATGGTTGCAGCAGATAGCGCCAAACGTGGCGGATGACATCCACTAAAATGTACGCCGCTGTGTGGGAACGGCGCATGCGCCGCTCCCACACAGTTCAATTTGAAATGCGCGCCGTCCGGCGCCATTTTCCTGTGGACCGGAAGTCGCGGCCGGACAGTAAGATTACTACTTCCGGTCGCGGCTTCCGGACTTCTGCACATGGAGCAGCGGCAGCAGACGGAGCGGATGGACCGGAGGGAGCGGCGGCGACTGGAGCAGGTAAGGGATTTCTATGTATGTTTGTGTTCAGTGTGTGTTTACTACTGTATGTAAACCTTCTACACTGTGTGTTAACTCAAAAAATGGCGACACACAGTGTAGGAGGTTAGACCGTTCAAACCCCTCGTTTCTCCTGGCACTAGCCAGGATAAAGGAGGGGGGGGATACTGAGAGCTCACTAGAGCGAGGGCTTTTTACCCAATTTTGCAGCATAAAGCAATATGGTTGCTTTACCACATGCAATGCTGCAATTTTGGGAATGGCTCCATCTAGTGACCAGCAATGGGAAATATTATAAATTAGAATCCAATTTATAATATTTCCTGACTCGTGAAAAAAAAAAAAAAATTAGAACAATGTTTAATCACCTATACACTAATTGTTTAACTAAAAAAAAAAAAAAAAAAAAACATGTTTTGCTGGTAACACATTCCCTTTAAGATTTCTCCCGAGCATTCCCCACTCTAGAACTAGCGACCCAAACACATCAGACTCTCTCCGATCAGTCATACTTTCCAAAATGGATCTAAGAAAGTGCTTTTCTGACACACCCATGTCTCTGCATTTTTTCCTTCCCACCTTCCAAAAGCCATAACTTTTTTTATTTTTCCGTCGATACAGTATTATGAGGGCTTGTTTTTTGCGGGACCATTTTCATTTTTCACGGCACCATTTATTATACCATAAAATGTATTGGGAAACTGGAAAAAAATTTGTTGTGGGATGGAATAGGGAAAAAAAACAGAAAACGTGATTCCTTATTATTTTGATGGGTTTCGTTTTTACGGCTTTTACCATACGGTAATAATGGCATGTTAACTTTATTCTACGAGTCAATACACTTACAGCCATACCAAATTACTATAGTTTGTTTTATGTTTTACTACTCTTACAAGTAAGAAACTATTGGTTCAAAATAAAATGTGTGTTTTGTCGCCATATTCTGAGAGACATGCTTGATCGCAGCATCTAAAGGGTTAAACGGCCAGGAACAGCGCGATCGCTTTTCCTGCCGTTAGTCCCGGGTGTCAGCTGTAAAACACAACGGACACCTGCTGCGTATGGAGCAGGCCCAGCGGGTGAGCCCACTCCAAATATCACCCCGCACCAAGACGCAATAGTATGTCATGGTGTGCAAACAGGTTATAGAGGCTCTGTCACCAGATTTTCAAACCCCTATCTCGTATTGCAGCAGATCGGCGCTGCAATGTAGATTACAGTAACAATTTTTTTTTTCAAAAACAAGCATTTTTGGCCAAGTTATGAGCATTTTTATATTTATGCAAATGAGCATTTCTTAAGTACAACTGGGCGTGTTTAAAGTTAAGTCCTAGTGGGCGTGTATTGTGTGTGTACATCTGGGCGTTTTTACTTGTTTTACTAGCTGGGCGTTGTGAATAGAAGTGTATGATGTTGACGAATCAGCATCATCCACTTCTCTTCGTTAACACCCAGCTTCTGGCAGTGCACAGACACACAGCGTGTTCTCGAGAGATCACGATGTGACGTCACTTCCTGCCCCAGGTCCTGCATCGTGTCGGACGAGTGAGGACACATCGGCACCAGGCGACAGAGGCTACATCGACTTACCTGCAAACGCCGATGCTGCTGCAGAATCAACTGTACCCTCTGTCGCCTGGTGCCGATGTGTCCTCGCTCGTCCGACACGATGCAGGACCTGGGGCAGGAAGTGACGTCACATCGTGATCTCTCGAGAACACGCTGTGTGTCTGTGCACTGCCAGAAGCTGGGTGTTAACGAAGAGAAGTGGATGATGCGGATTCGTCAGCATCATACACTTCTATTCACAACGCCCAGCTAGTAAAACAAGTAAAAACGCCCAGATGTACACACACAATACACGCCCACTTGGACTAAACTCTAAACACGCCCAGTTGTACTTAAGAAAGGCTCATTTGCATAAATATAAAAATGCTCATAACTTGGCCAAAAATGCTCGTTTTTGAAAAAAAAAAAAAACGTTACTGTTATCTACATTGCAGCGCCGATCTGCTGCAATACGAGATAGGGGTTTGAAAATCTAGTGACATAGCCTCTTTAACCCCTTAAGGACTGAGCCTGTTTTGGCCTTAAGGACACAGCCTATTTTTGCAAATCTGACATGTGTCACTTCATGTGGTAATAACTCCTATCCAAGCGATTCTGAGATTGTTTTCTCGTGACATGTTGTACTTTATGATACTGAAAAAAATTCTTCGTTAATTTCAATATTTATTTGTAAAAAACACAAAAATTTAGAGAAAATTTGCAAAAATCTGCATTTTTCTAAATTGTAATGTATCTGCTTGTAAAACAGATAGTAATACCACACAAAATATTTACTAGTTAACATTTCCCATATGTCTACTTTATGTTTGCATCGTTTTTTTAACGTGTTTTTATTTTTCTATGACCTCACAAGGCTTAGAACTTTAGCTGCAATTTCTCGCATTTTCAAGAAAATTTCAAAAGGCTATTTTTTCAGGGACCAGTTCAGTTCTGAAGTGGCTTTGAGGGCCTTATATATTAGAAACTCCCTATAAAACACCCAATTTTAAAAACTGCACCCCTCGAAGTATTCAAAACCACATTCAGAAATTATTTTAACCCTTTAGGCGTTTCACAGGAAATAAAGCTAAGTAGAAGTGAAATTTACAAATTTCTATTTTTTTTTACGAAATTCATTTGTAATAGTTTTTTCTGTAACACAGAAGGTTTTACCAGAGAAATGCAACTCAATATTTATTGCCCAGATTCTGCAATTTTTAGAAATATCCCACATGTGGACCTAGTGTGGTAATGGACTGAAACACAGGCCTCAGAAGCAAAGGAGCACCTGGTGGATTTTGGGCCTCTATTTTAGGCACCATGTCAGGTTTGAAGAGGTCTTGTGTGCCAAAACAGTGGAAACCCCCCAAAAGTGACCCCATTTTGGAAACTACACCCCTCAAGGAATTTTTCAAGAGGTATAGTTAGCATTATTAGCCCACAGCTTTTTTGCTAAATTTATTGGAACTGGTCTGTGAAAATGAAAATCTACTTTTTTTCTGAAAAAACATACAATGTTTTAGATTTTACAAGGAATAAAGGAGAAAAAGCACCCCAACATTTGTAAAGCAATGTCTCCGGATTACGGCAATACCCCATATGTAGTAATAAACTGCTGTTTGGACCCACGGCAGGGCTCAGAAGGGAACGAGGGCCATTTGGATTTTGGAGCGCAGATTTTGCTGGAATGGTTTTCGGTGCCATGTCGTGTTTGCAAAGCCCTGGAGGGGCCATAACAGTGGAAACTCCCCAAAAGTGACCCCATTTTGGAAACTACACACCTCAAGGAATTTTTCTAGGGGTATAGTGTGCATTTTGACCCTACACGGTTTTTGCTGAATTTATGGGAATTATGCCGTGAAATTGAAAATCTAAATTTTTTCTAATAAAATTTAGTTTTAGCTCAGATTTTTTTCATTTTTACAACAGATAAAGGAGAAAAAACACCCCAATATTTGGAACGCAAACTGTTCTGAGCACAGCAATACCCCATATGTGGTAATAAACTGCTGTTTGGACCCAAGGCGGAAGTTAGAAAGGACGGAGCGCCATTTGACTTTTGGAGCTCAAGTTTTGCTGGAATGGTTTGCGGCCCCATGTCACATTTGCAAAGCCACTGAGGGGCCAAAATAGTGCAAACCCGGCAAAAGTGACCCCATTTGGGAAACTATACCCCTCGTGGAATTTATCTAGCGGTATAGTGAGCATTTTGACCCCACAGTTCTTTTGCTGAATTATTGGGATTATGCAGTGAAAATGAAAAATCTACATTCTTTCCACTAAAATGTTGAATTGTTTTCATTTTCACAAGGAATAAAAGGAGAAAAAGCGCCCCAACAATTGTAAAGCAATTTCTCCCGAGTACGGCAATACCCCATATGTGGTTATAAACGGCTGCTTGGATACACCGCAGGGCTCAGAATGGTAGGAGTGCTACTTGGCATGTAGATTTTGGTTGATTGTTTTTTGGGCGCCGTGTCGCATTTGCAGAGCCCCTGAGGTACCCGTACAGTACAAACCCCTGAGAAGTGACTCCATTTTGGAAACTTTACCCCTCAGGGTAATCATCTAGGGGTGTACTGAGCATTTTGATCCCACAGGTGTCTCATAGATTGTATTAGAATGAGGCAGTAAAAATGAAAAAAAAAGTTTTTCCCAAAAATATGTAGTTTTGCACCCAATTTTTTTTCCCACAAGGGGTAATAGGAGAAAAAACACCACATAATTTGTTACCCAATTTCTCCCGAGTACGGCAATACCCTATGTGTGGCCCTAAACTGCTGTTTGGGCACATGGCAGAGCTCAAAATGGAAGGAGTGCCATGTGGCTTTTAGAGCACAGATTTTGCTGGACTGGTGTAGGGGCGCCATGTCGCATTTGCAGAGCGTTCTTAGGTACCAGAGTGAGTGTAAAACCATGAGAAGTGACCCCATTTTGTAAACTACACCCCTCAAGGCATTTATCATTTGCCTGGACATATGACAGGGCTTAGGAGTGAAAGGCGCATGTGAGACCTATTTTGGTGATTTTCGCAGCATTAGCCCACAACGGCAGGGCTCTGAGGTCAAATAGTAAAACAAACCCCCAAGTAGTGACCCCCATTTTGGAAACTGTACCCCTCAAGGCATTTTGACCGCACAGGTTTTTTTTTTCTATTAGAAATGAATGCTCAGTGGATGGTGCAAAGTGAAAATTGCTAATTTCCACAGGTATGTGCCATTTTAGTGCACAATATTTTGTGCCCAGTTCGTGCCACTGAAGACAAATACCTCAAACTGTTACGCGGGTTCTCCCGGGTATGGTGATGCCATATATGTGGACGTACACTGCTGCTTGGGCACGCTGCAGGGCGCACCATTTGGCTTTTGGAGCGTGGATTTTGCTCGCTAGTTGTTTTGTTTGGGGTTTTGCTGGTATTTCAGTTATGATGTGGGGGCATATGTAAGCTGTGCGGAGAACATCAGGGGTATAATAAGAGAGTATAATAATGGGGTAAATAAATAATTATCCACAGATGTGTGGCCAGTGTCGCACTGATAAATGGCGCCCGATCTTATCCGCTTTTGGACACTTTGCACATTTTGCATCGCCATATTCTGAGAGCCAAAACGTCTTTATTTTTTCTCCCCCGGAGCTGCGTGAGGGCTTATTTGTTGCGGGACAATCTGTAGATTTCATTGGTACCATTTTGGGGTACATGCGATTTTTTGATCACTTTGTATTTCATTTTTTTGGCAAGCAAGGTGACCAAAAACCTGCAATTCTGATGTTATTTATTATTTATTTTTTTACGGCGTTCGCCATGCGCTATGAATGACAATTTTACGTTATTCTGCGGGTCGGTACGATTACGGTGATACCAGATGTATATAGTTTTTCTTATGCTTTGAAGCGTCTGCACGATAAAATCACTTTTGTTTCAAATAATTTATTTTTGGCGTCACCGTATTCTGAGAGCCATAACTTTTTTATTTTTCCGTCAAAAAAGCGGTGGGAGAGCTTGTTTTTTGCGGGACGGGCTGCGTTTTTTAATGGTATAATTTTGGGGTACATGCAACTTTTAGATGCCTTTTTTTATTCTGTTTTGCGAAGGGTAGTGACTAACAAACAGCGATTCTGGAATCGTTTTTTTACTGTGTTCACCGTACGGGTAAAGTAGCGTGATATTTTTATAGTTTGGGTCGTTACGGACGCGGGGATACCACATATGTGTACTTTTTTTTATGTTTTTTGGTTTTTCCTATAATAAAAGACTTATTATAGGAAAAAAGGCTGTTATAGTGGTTTTTTTTAACATGAAACGTATTTATTTATTTTTTTACAACATTTTTATTAACTTGTTTTAACTTGTTTTGTCCGACATGGGAAATTGAAGGCATGAAGCCCTGATCGCTATTCTAATACACTGCACTACCTACATAGTGCAGTGTATTAGAGCTGTCAGCTATTCACTGACAGCAAGCCTATTAGGCTTCGCCTCCCGACGGGGCCTAATAGGCTTCCGTACTAGGAAGCGATTGTTAGGCTATGGTTGCCATAGCAACCATCGGAACATCGGCGGGTGCCGATGGTTGTCATTAGCAACCATAGGGTACGATCTAATCACTTAGATGCAGCGATAGCTGCATCTAAGGGGTTAATCGACCGGATCGGAGCCTTGCTCCGGTCCTGGCCATTAGGGCACGATGTCAGCAGTGACAAACAGCTGACACCCGCGCCCGTGGCAACCATCGTGGTTGCCGACAGGCTACAAGACACTTCGATGCATCGATCACGATGATCGATGCATCGAAGGGGTTAATCGGCCGGATCGGAGCGTAGCTCCGGTCCTGGCCGTTGCAGAGGGGCGTCGGACAGCGGATTCCCGGCGGTGATAGCGCTGGCTCAGCTTCTGAGCCAGCGCCATCACATAACCTACGTCATGGAGCTGTGATTGGTCAGTCTGCTTTGACTGACCAATCACAGCGATCGCCGGCAGGAGACCGCTGCGAATGGTCCCCTGCCGTCTTACTGTGCCGGTCAACTGTCATAAACAGTTGACGGCACAGTTCTGTCACCTTGTCCTTTGACAGGGTGACAGTTTTTAGCCAGGACGCGCCGGTACGTCCCTGTGCCTTAAAGCACTTCAATGCAGGACGTACCGGTGCGTCCTGGTGCGCTAAGGGGTTAAGCAGCTGATATCTAATAAAAGCCTATTTTGTTTTGAGCACTATATACACACTAGATTATATTCTATTTATGGCATACAACAAAAAAACATGCAAGAATACAACATTTTGATGATCATGC
Source organism: Rhinoderma darwinii (assembly GCF_050947455.1). NCBI lineage: Eukaryota > Metazoa > Chordata > Amphibia > Anura > Rhinodermatidae > Rhinoderma > Rhinoderma darwinii. Next base: position 442,018,013 of record NC_134688.1, on the reverse strand, counting down.
TAAAAAGAAATGAGTGAGCTTAAAAAGGATATCCACCGAGAATTGTAGAATTGACCATATATTAGTAAATCAGGGGCAGCCACATTTTCCTAATAGTGTTCCTTTTACTTATGGAATTGTTGCCATTTTTCCTGTTTTGTTGTGGCAGCTATTTTTGTAGAAGTGTCAGAGAGGGCAGCCATCTTGATTGCCACCTAACGAGCTTCTAAGTAAATTGCTACTAAGTTATAGATATGGCTCGATGTGCAAAACGAGGAGCAAATACAAAAGGGACTAAAGTGCTCATCCTCTTGCTACATTTGCAAAAAAAATGGCTAAAACTAAGCAAAATAAACATAACGAACATTGGGTATGACTAAATTCTGATTAAAACATATATCCAATTTTACTTTTTTGTGTATATGTCAGTATAACTTTGTCTCAACTTTATTGAAATTGTAGTCAACCACGCTTTCAATGGTTCATAGTTAGTACGGTTGAAAAAATACATATGTTCATCAAGTTAAACCAAGGGATGGGAGAAAGGGAAGGGTTGAGAGAAATTATAGAACTTTGTTTTACCCCTATTGATCCAGAGGAAGGTTTCAAAATAAATAAATAATAGATAAATATAAAAGTTACCCATCACGTATTAACCAATCCTCCCTAAAAAGGAAAAATTCCCTCCTGAAAAAAAAAGCTGTAAATGTTTTGTATTTTAATAGGAGTCAATAGCAGACAAAAGTAACTGTATATGCATATAGTAACACATTTCTCGAGGAAATACTTTCGGCAGCACAAAGCAAACACTCCTGCCAAATGGAAATCGCCAAAAGCATGTGAACCTAGCCTATTAGTAACAAAAAAAAAAAGTAATCATTAATGGCCAAGACAGGGAAAAAAAAAAGTAAAATTATATATATATATATATATATATATATATATATATATATATATATTTTTTTTTTTTTTTTTTTTTCGCTCTGAAAAATAAAAGCTCTGAATTCCCCAAGGCTGAAGGGACCTAGAAAAGAATAGCAGCTGAAGACTGAATGTATCACTCAAGATGAGCCTATAAGGACTATTACAGTTCATAAAACGTATTTCTGGAGGAAATGACACAAGGTGAACATTTATTGCTTTGATGGAACATATATTGATCACAAGACAATGAGAGGAAGCAGCAGACACAAAGTATTCTTCCTTAAACTTACCAAGATCCTTTATCTTTGGTAGCACATTGTATGTAAAATTTTTATAGGATGCTATTTTTCCTTCTGGTGATGCAATTCCAACATGAGATTCATAAATGCGAATGCTGTTTGGCTTCTTTGGGCGTTCATATTTACGCTACAAGAAAGTGGTATATTAATATAGATAAAATAGGATCTAAAAGGGTCAAAATATAAAATAAAAAAATTGTACAAAAATATAATGAAACGCACACACGCCAAATTTTATAGTTGTGCCGAGTTCTAGTGTGAACAGCGAAAGAAGGGAGTTGTGAACCTATCAATAAAAAAAACATGCTGTCTCCTCTACTTACTAGGGGTCCTTTTACACAGCCCGATATAGCGATCATTTGCTCCTTTCACAAGGAGCTGTGATTAGTAATGTATGGGGACGATCGATCGTTACAACGATCATTCGTGACCATACATTTCGATCACGTCAGTAGCACATCTGTCTGTTTACACCGGAAAATGTGCTGCCGACTAGAGACCATTTTATTGGCCGCATTATCGAGCCAATGGCTAGATGAACGAGCATTTTCCCGATTAATGGCCTGTGTTAAAGAGCCTTAAGGGCTACATTAAAACTGTCCCACACTAAATATTCATCATGTTAGATAACTGAAACCTGATTTACCTCATGACGGTGTTCGTAATTTACATCTCATCATGGACAACTGCTTTAATATAAGGGCTGACTGATTATTTTTATAGGGAAGCCGTGGCCAGTCAGATACTTTCCCAACAGTTGGTAAATATACAGCGTATAAGTAGGTATACAGTTTAACCCCTATCCGCACGAGTAAGTAACTATACGTCGTTGCGGGAGGACAGCTGACACTCTACTCTTGCCGGCCAACGGTCCTTTGCCGCTGATTCCGGCGAATTAACCCCTTAACTCCGGCGATCGGTTGCAATCACCGCATTTTAGGAGTTTCTAGCATATCGGCCGACCCCGGTCCGAAATCGCGGGATTTGCCGATAGTTAGCATGGCAAACGGAAGCCAAACAATAGCCTCTGTGTCTGCCATGGACAGAAGCCCATCAGGACCAACCTTCAACTGGTCCTGATAGGTAGTCACTGTGACGTTCCCGATGCACACTGTCGGCGACAAGGTGTGCATTGGGAACTGGGAGGTCAGCTGTCCCCGACAGCTGACACTCCAGTGTTGCCGATCAGCGGCTCATCGACGCTAAATTCTGCAATTAACCCGTTAAATGCGGCGCTTGATTATGATCTCCGCATTTAGGGGTTTTGTTGCACATCAGCAGCCACCATGCAATTGTGGGGGTTGCTGATGCAACAGCCTCCGGGTCTGCCATGTATGGAAGCCTATGAGGACCAGCCTCTGGCTGGTCCACGTTGACTTACTGTCAGAGTGACTGGGACGTCACACTGACAGTTGGAATACATTACACTACCTAGGTAGTGTAATGTATTCTAGCAGCGATCAGAGCTGCAAGTAAAAATAATAAAGAGTAAAGAATAAAAAAAAAAGTTAATAAAAATGTTTTATAAAAGTCATTTATTATAGGAAAAAAATTAAACCGTTAAAAAAAGTACACATAATTGGTATCACCGCGTTCGTAATGACCCAAACTATGAAACTATGTTATTTTTTCGGCACGGTGAACGCCACAAACAAAATAAACGGAAAACTATGTCAGAATCGCTATCTTTTGGTCACCACCCCTTCCAAGATATAGAATAAAAGGTGATCATAAAGTCGCATTTACACCAAAATAGTACCAATAAAAACTACAACCCGTCCCTCAAAAACAAGACCTCCCACGGCTTTTTTGACTAAAAAATAAAAGTTACGGCTCAGAATATGGTGTCTCAGAAAATAAATTATTTTATAGAAACATAATTTTATTGTGCAAACGCTGCAAAACTTAAAAAACCGATATACATATGGTAACGCCGTAATCGTACTAACCTGCAGAATAAAGTAAAACTTAATTTATTGCGCACACGGTGAATGCTGTAAGAAAAAGATGTAATAAACAGTGATCAGGAAGATGTGTACCATAAAATGGTACCAATAAAAGCTACAGCTCATCCCGCCAAAAATAGGCCCCCAGACTGCTCAATCGACCAAAAAATAAAAAAAATTCTGGATGTCAGAATGTGATGATACAAAACAATTATTTTTTTTTAACATAGTCTTTTCTTTGTAAAAGTAGTAAAATATAAAAAAAAACCTATATAAATTTAGTATCATCATAATCGTATTGAGATACAGAATTAAACTAAAGTTGTCATTTTTACCACACGGTAAAAGACTTAAAAACAAAACCCTAAAAACAATGGAGGAATCAATTTCAAAATCAATTTAAGCCCGCAAATAATTATTTTTCAGTTACCCAGCACATTTTATGGTACTTTAAATGTTGTTAATAGAAACTACAACTCTTCCCGCAAAAAATAATCCCTCACACCGCTCTATTGATGGAAAAATAAAAAAAATTATGGCTCTTAGAAGGCGGGGAGTGAAAAATGAAAATGAAAATGAAAAAGCAAAAAAGGATCAGTCCTGAAAGGGTTAATTAATTTCTAATAAAAAAAAAAAACATTTATGACCACATATGGGGTAATGCCGTAATCGGGAGAAATTGCTTTACAAATGTTGGGGGTACTTTTCCTCTTTTATCTCTTGTGAAAATTTAAAAAAAAAAAAAAAACACAACATTTTAGTGGACAAAAGTGTTGATATTAAATTTCACGGCCTAATTCCACTAAATTCTACAAAAAACCTGTGGGGTCAAAATGCTCACTATACCGCTAGAAAAATTCCTTGAGGGGTGTATTTTCCAAAATAGGGTCACTTTTGGGGGGTTTTCACTGTTTTGGTCCCTCCAGGGCGTTGCCAACCCGACATGGCACTGAAAACCAATCCAGCAAAATCTGCGCTCCAAAATCCAAAAGGCGCTCCTTCCCTTCTGAGCCCTGCAGTGGGACTAAACAGCAGTTTATTACCACATATGGGGTATTGCCATAATCGGGAACAATTGCTTTACAAATGTTGGGTTACTTTTTCTCCTTTAATCCTATGAAAAATGAAACAATTCTATGTTTCCACAAAAAAAAAACGGTGATTTTCATCTTCACAGACTAATTCCACTAAATTCTGCAAACAAAACTGTGGGGTCAAAATGCTAACTATACCCCTAGAAAAATGTCTTGAGGGGTGTAGTTTCCAAAATGGAGTCACTTTTGGGGGGTTTCGACTGTTAGGCTGTGTTCACACGATCTATATTCTGTCGTAAACGAGGCGTATTATGCCTCGTTTTACGACTCAAAATACGGCTCCAATACGTCGGCAAACATCTGCCCATTCATTTGAATCGGTTTGCCGACGTACTGCGACGACGACCTGTCACTTACGCGTCGTCGTTTGACAGCTGTCAAACGACGACGCACAAAAATGACTGCCTCGTCAAAGAAGTGCAGGACACTTCTTTGAAATTTGAGCCGTTCTTCATTGAATTAAATGAAGGACAGCTCAAATGATCGGCCGTCAAAGACGCCTCGCAAAATGCGAGAAGCTTTTACGTCTGAAACGACGCAGCTGTTTTCTCCTGAAAACAGTCTATCTTTTCAGACGTAAAAGCCAGTTCTCGTGTGCACATACCCTTAAGGTACCATTGCTTCTGAGGCCAGTGCTTAAGTCCATTACCACACTAGGGCCACATTTTGTATATTTCTAAAAACTGCAGAATCTGGGCAATAAATATTGAGTTGCGTTTCTCTGGTAAAACCTTCTGTGTTACGGATTTTTTTTTATTACAAATGAATTTCGGCAAAAAAAATGAAATTTGTAAATTTCACATCTACATTGCCTTAATTCCTTTGAATCGCCTAAAGGGTTCAAATACTTTCTGAATGTGGTTTTGAATACTTGGAGTGGTGCAGTTTTCAAAATGAGGTGATTTATGGGGACTTTCTAATATAGAAGGCCCTCAAAGCCACTTCAGAACTGAACTGGTCCCTGAAAAAAATAGCCTTTTGAAACTTTCTTGGAAATATGAGAAATTGCTGTTAAAGTTCTAAGCCTTGTAACGTCCTAGAAAAATAAAAAGGACGTGAAAAAAACTATGCAAACATAAAGTAGACATATGGGAAATGTTAACTAGTAACTATTTTGTGTGGTATTACTATCTGTTTTACAAGCAAATACATTTAAATGTAGAAAAATGCTAACTTTTGCAAATTTTCGCTAAAATTTGACATTTTTCACAAATAAATATTAGGGGTTAAATAAAAGTTTAATAAAATAATAGATATACAGTTTAATATTTTATAGAAAAAAACAATTACCGTAATTTTCAGACTATAAAACGCACCCAGGTTTTAGACAACAAAAATTTGTAAAAAATGATTTCCTATTTTACAAAGAAAAAACAATTTGATAAAAAAACAAATGTGTTTTGTTTCACCACATTCTGAGAGCCATACATTTTTATAAATTTTTATCGATTGAGCGGTGTGAGGGCTTATTTTTTTGCAGGACGAGCTGTAGTTTTTATTGGTACTATTTTTTGGTACATACGTTCTTTTGATCACTTTTTATTTAATTTTTCTTACGCCTTTGTACGAGTTAAATAATTGTATATTGCAATAGTTACGACTTTTATAGATGCAGTGATACCAATTTTTTTATGTTTTGTGCTTGGGGAAAAATGGGAAAAGGTTTTTTTTTTTTTTTTACTTTTAATATTACTTTTATTTTATTTTTTTACATTCCTGAAAATGTATCTAACATATTTTTACACATATTTGTTCACCTAGGGGACTTGAACCAGCAATCGTTAGATTACTGGTACAATACACTGCAATACAAATGTATTGCAGTACGTTGTCATTTTTACAGGCTTCTGCTAAGCTCTGCCGGAGACATGGCAAGCAGAGGCAGGCAGAAGGCAGACCTGGCATGACAACCATTGGCGCCCTCCGATCGCGTTCCTAGGGTGGCCCATTGAGCTGTTGGAAGGGGCCGTCCCTCTCCTAAAAGTTTAGATGCCACGGTCGCTAATGACAAATACTGCGTGCTAAATTACGACCAAGTCACATCTATTTATCTAAGTGTCACAAGGCACAATAGGATGTATAGAAATCTGTATTAACCCCTTCCCTCTTTGTCCACTTTTGACCTTCCTGACCGAGCCTCATTTTTCAAATCGGACATGTTTCACTTTATGTGGTAATAACTCCGGAATGCTTTTACCTATCCAAGCTATTCTGAGATTGTTTTCTAGTGACACATTGGACTTTGTGTTACTGCCAAAATTTGCTCGATACGTTCAGTATTTAATAGTGAAAAACACCAAAATGTAGCGAAAAATTGCAAAAATTAGCATTTTTCTCAATTTAAATGTTGCTTGTAAGACAGGCAGTTATACCACACAAAATTATTGCTAATTAACATCCCTCATATGTCTACTTTAGATTGGCATCGTTTTTTTTTTGAAAATTCTTTTATTTTTCTAGGACGTTACAAGGCTTTGAACTTTAGCAGCAATTTCTAAAATTTTCAAGAAAATTACAAAAGGATATTTTTACAGGGGCCAGTTCAGTTGTGAAGTGGTTTTGAGGGCCTTCTATATTAGAAACCCCCAATAAGTCACCCCATTTTAAAATCTTCACTTCTCAAAGTATTGAAAACAGCATTTATAACGTTTCTTAACCCTTTAGACGTTTCACATGAATTAAAGCAAAGTAGAGGGGAAATTTACAAATTTTATATTTTTTTGCAGAAATTTATTTTTAATCCATTTTTTTTGTAACACAAAGTTTTGCCAGAGAAATGCAACTCAATATTTATTGCCCAGGTTCTGCAGTTTTAGGAAATATCCCACATGTGGCCCTAGCATGCTTAAAGACTGACGCACCAGCCTCTGAAGCAAAGGAGCACCTAGAGGATTTTGGGACCTTCTTTTTATTAGAATATATTTTAGGCACCATGTCAGGTTTGAAGGGCTCTTGCGGTGCCAAAACAGTGGAAATGCCCCAAAAGTGACCGCATTTGGGAAACTACACACCTCAAGGAAATTATCTAGGGGTATAGTGAGCATTTTGACCGCACAGGTTTTTTTCAGAAATTATTGGAAGTAAGCCGTGAGAATTAAAATCTAAATTTTTTCAAAGCAAATCTAGGTTTATCGATTTTTTTTTCTCATTTCCACAAGGACTAAAGGAGAAAAAGCACCGCAAAACAATACCCCATATGTGGTAATAAACGGCTGTTTGGACACACGGCAGGGCTTAGAAGGGAAAGAGCGCTATTTGGCTATTGGAGATCACATTTTGCAGGAATGATATGCGGAGGTCATGTCGCATTTGCAAAGCCCCTGAGGGGACAAAACAATGAAAACGCCCAAAACGTGAGTGCATTTAGGAAACTACACACCTTGAGGAATTCATCTAGGGGTGTAGTAAGCATTTTCACCCCACAGAATTTATTAGAATTGGGCAGTGAAAATAAAAACAATCCATTTTCTTCAATAAGACATAGCTTTAGCGCAAAATTTTTCAAAAAAAGAACCCAAGATTTATAAAGCAATTTCTCCTGAGTACGGCAATACCCCATATGTGGTCATAAACTGCTGTTTGGGCACACGGCAGGGCTCAGAAGGGAAGGAGCGCCATTTGGAGTGCAGATTTTGCTGGATTGGTTTCTGGGCGCCTGTGGGACCAAAATAGTGGAAACCCCCCCAGAAGTGACCACATTTTGGAAACTACACCCCTCAATGCATTCACCTAGGGGTGTAGTGAGCACGTTAACCCCGCAGGTGTTTTGTAGAAATTAGTGTGCACTCGATGTTGAAGAGTGAAAATGGGATTTTTTTCCATATATATGCTAATATGTGGTGCCCAGCTTGTGCCACCATAACAAGACAGCTCTCTAATTATTATGCGGTCTTTCCCGGTTTTAGAAATACCCTACATGTGGCCCTAATCTTTTGCCTTGACATTCGACCAGGCTCAGGATTGAAAGCGTACCATGTAAAATTGAGGCCTAATTTGGCGATTTACAAAGTATTGGTTCACAATTGCAGGGCTCAGATGTGAAATAATAAAAAGAAACCCCTGAGAAGTGACCCGAATTGGAAACTACACCCCTCAATGCATTTATTAAGGGGTGTAGTGAACATTTTCACCCCACATGTCTTTTTCATAAATGAATGCGCTGCGGATGGTGCAAATTAAAAATTTATATTTTTCCCTAGATATGCCATTTCAGTGGCAAATATATCATACGCAGCTTGTGCCACTGGAGACACACACCCCAAAAATTGTTAAAAGGGTTCTCCCGGGTAGGACGATGCCATACATGTGGAAGGAAACTGGTGTTTGGGCACACTGTAGGGTTCAGAGCAGAGGGAGCGCCATTTGGCTTTTGGAGAGCGGATTTTGCTTGGTAGTTGACTTGTTTGAGTATTGCTGGTGTTTCCATTTATAATGTGGGGGTACATGTAAGCTGGGCAGAGTACATCAAGGGAATAGTCAGGTGGTATAATAATGGGGTAAAAAAACAAACAATAAAATGATCCATAGATGTGTGTTATGCTGTGAAGCAATGCTTTCTGCACAGGCCAGTGTCGCAATGATATATGGCGTCCTTTCTTATGCCCCTTTTGGTCCACACTCCGCACCTTTGCAGTTTGAGGAATTTTGCTGGGAAAGTGCTGTCCTGGTATAATACGGGTACCCTCGCTTCCAGCAGATATGTTTGGGCCCTCCCCTTCCCGGTTCCCTAACTTTAGGTCCTTGATAAATCGCCTCTTGAAACAGAAGAAATGTTCCCCTCTCGCCGGCACAACTGCATATTTTTTTATTTCCTTACTTATTGGAGCCATAACTAATTAAATTTTTTCATAGACGTAGTGGTATGAGGGCTGTTTTTTTGCGGGACGAGCTGTAATTACTATTGGTACCATTTTGGGGTACATGCGACTTTTTGATCACCTTTTATCCTATTTTTTGGGAGGCAAGGTGACCAAAAAAAACGCAATTCTGGCATAGTTTTTTTTATACAGCGTTCACCATGTGTTATAAATTACATGTTAACTTTATTCTGTGGGTCAGTCCGATTCCGGCGATACATATTTTATAGCACTTTATTATGTTTTACAACGTTTTGCACAATAAAATTACTTTTGTAAAAATAATTTTTTCTGTCGTCAAGTTGTGAGAACCATAAGTTTTTAGTCGATGGAGCTGTATGAGGGCTTGTTTTTTGCGAGACGAGCTATAGTTTTTATAGGTACCATTTAAGGATACGTGCGACTTTTTATTCCAATATTTGTAGGGCAAAGTGACCAAAAAACAGAAACTCTGGTATATTTTTTTACTGTTTTTTTTTTTTACACTGTTCACCGCGTGCAATAAATAATATAATATTTTGATACCTCAGGTCGTTACGGTCGCGGCGATACCAAATACCAATTTTGGCGGGTGTTTAAGGACCCTTACGGTGAGGCACACTGCTGAATCTCCACAGGGGTGTGCAGATTCAGCCACGTCACTAGCTGGAGACAAGTTTATTGTAGTATGATACTAAAGTTTATATAAGACAGTATATACAATTTACCATGTAAGACTCAGCTGGTTGCCAATGAATCCAGTCGTACACCACATTCCTCTCTCCCTGAAAAACATACTTTGCCCATGGTGAAATACGGTATATCACTTCTCCAGACTTGGTTTTTATTACCACCTAAAAAAGAAAGAAAAACGTTAATACCACAATTCAATTATAACCGATACAATAAAAAAAAAAAGGCTCTGTTCACAATAATATTTTTAGGTTTCTATCAGAGGTTATAGTATTTTTCAAAATCACTGAAACCCCAACGGAAACCTGACAAACATCCTCATCTGTCCATGTGCTTGGTCACGATCTGCTTGAAAACAGTTGCGGCATAGCCTTTAGCCGTCATGACTATGTTATTAATAGAAGTAATGATGCTAATGTGAACAAAGCATAAACAGTACGAAAAGGGGAAAAAAGTCATTCTGAACTTATGTGGAAAATGTATCAAAACTGGTGCAAAGAAAAAGTGGTAAAGATGCTCATAACAACCAGACAAATGGTTTATTTCATTATAAAAAACGCTTTAGAAAAACGGGAGCTGCAATCTGATAGGTTGTCATGGTCTAGCTGCACTTCTTTTTGCACCGGTTTTGAGAGTTCTCCCAATATGTTACATAGTTACATAGTTAGTACGGCTGAAAAAAGACACATGTCCATCAAGTTCAACCAAGGGACGGGAAAAGGGAAGGAAACATTTCTACACATAGGAGCTAATATTTTTTTGTTCTAGGAAATTATCTAACCCTTTTTTAAATCCATCTACTGTCCCTGCTGTGACCAGCTCCTGCGGTAGACTATTCCATAGATTCACAGTTCTCACGGTAAAGAAGGCTTGTCGCCTCTGCAGCTTGAACCTTTTTTTCTCCAGACGGAGGGAGTGCCCCCTTGTTTTTTGAGGGGGTTTTACAAGGAACAGGATTTCACCATATTTTTTGTATGTGCCATTAATATATTTATATAAGTTAATCATGTCCCCCCTTAGTCGTCTTTTTTCAAGGCTAAATAGGTTTAATTCTTTCAATCTTTCCTCATAACTTAAATTCTCCATGACCCTAATTAGCTTCGTTGCTCTTCTTTGTATTTTTTCCAACTCCAGGGCATCCTTTCTATGAACTGGAGCCCAGAACTGAACTGCATATTCTAGATGAGGCCTCACTAATGCTTTGTAAAGTGGCAATATTACATCCCTGTGCCGTGAGTCCATGCCTCTTTTAATACACGACAATATCCTGCTGGCCTTTGAAGCAGCTGATTGACACTGCATGCTGTTATTGAGTTTATGATTTACAAGTACACCCAGATCCTTCTCAACAAGTGAATCCGCCAGTGTAGCTCCCCCTAGGACATATGATGCATGCAGGTTGTTGGTACCCAGATGCATAACTTTACATTTATCTACATTAAACTTCATCTGCCAAGTGGACGCCCAAACACTTAGTTTGTTTAAACCTGCCTGCAATTCATGAACATCTTCCATAGACTGAACTATATTACATAGCTTGGTGTCATCTGCAAAAATAGAAATAGTGCTATTAATCCCATCTTCTATATCATTAATAAATAAGTTGAATTTATGTGTTTATGGAAAGCGGTGTGACAGCTGGGTAGTCCTAGTTTTCACAATGCATTTCTAAGGCCTCATGCACACGACCGTAAAAACACCCGTTATTACGGGTCGTAATTACGACCCGTAATAACGGGCTCATAGACTTCTATTGGCCACGGGTACCTTCCGGTTTTCTTACGGGAAGGTGCCCGTGCCGTTGAAAAAGATAGAAAATGTCCTATTTCAGGCCGTAATAACGGCACGGACAGCCCATAGAAGTCTATGGAGCTCCAGTAATGACGGGTGACTACGTGTGTGCAACCGTCATTACGGCAGCGTTGCTAGGCGACGTCAGTAAATAGTCACTGTCCAGTGTGCTGAAAGAGTTAACTGATCGGCATTAACTCTTTCAGCACCCTGGACAGTGAATTCTGATCAGAATATAGAGCAACCTGTAAAAAAATAAAATAGAAGACGTTCATACTTACCGAGAACTTCCTCCAGTCCGGTCTCCCGGCCGTTGCCTTGGTGATGCGTCTCTCTCGACATCCGGCCTGACATCCCTGGATGACGTTTCTGCCCATGTGACCGCTGCAGCCTGTCACATGGACTGTCGCGTCATCCAGGGAGGTCGGGCTGGATGTGAAGAGAGGGACGCGTCACCAAGGCAATGGCCGGGTAAGTATGAATTTCTTTAACTTTTATTACAGAAAGGGCTGTCCCTTCTCTCTATCCTGCACTGATAGAGAAAAGGGGCTGACGATTAGTGCAGTGCTATTTTGCAGCCAAAGACGTGCCCGTGAATACGGGTGACACCGGACCCATATTTACGGGCACGGGTCCGTAAATACTGGTGCAAAACGGGTCAAATACGTGTGACACCGGACCCGTATTTACGCCAGTATTTACGGGTGGGAAAAAATACGGTCGTGTGCATGAGGCCTGAAAAGCATTTTGCAAGGACACTCTTTTGCTGTTGTATGTATAGAATGCTGTAAATCCTACATTCTCACTACAGGGGCACCTTTAGAGACAATGACACCCATTTAGTCCCAATTCCAACCTTTGAATCTCCGTAACAACATACCATTGCTACGTCTTCCCATTATTTTTCGGTGATCTGTTTCAGAACTCAGTATCACGTGTAGCTCAGACTGATTAGCATAATTACAGATGGTGACACGTTATAAGGAAACTAATGGTTTTGAAATTTCAAATTGCACTTTGACCATTTATCAGAATATCAAGGAGATATCACAGATGAAGAATATTCCTTCAAAATTACAAATCTCTGGAAAGTTTGTGAAGTCTAATGCTGGAAGAAAGTGGGATGGTTCATAGATACCGTAACTAGTCTAGTCGAACCGTGTATATTTATTTATTTTTAAGTAAATGCTATCCTTGTCTTTTTTTTTGTTTAGTCAGGCTAACTACGATAGTTTAAGACCACGCCATTTTCCCACGTTAATGAGCAAACACATTTTAGAATTTGTTTAGTACATGCGTGTTTAAAAGCTATAAACTTTGTTTTACCATTCGGTTATTCTAATAATTTTTTGCATCGTTCTGCTGTGATACATATGGATTTATTTTTATGTAATTTTTATATTCTATTATTTATTTTTTTGAACAGTGAAAAATGTTCTTAAAATTGTTTTCCGTTTTTGTTTAACAGCACAAAGTGTCACGAAAATACTTCTTTAAATCGCTTCCCCGTTCCATTAAAGTTATTTAAGTCCTTTGGAGGGAATTTTAATAATTTTTTTTTTTTCTTAATTCCCCTGTAACTAGGGCTGAAATATTTGCCCCAGTTGCAGGTGAAATACAGCCTCCTGAGATACACTGCAGAGCTGATCTGAGTTAGCGGTTACCCAGCAGCTCCTGGAGCTACACGGCACCCGGAATTTATGTGATCACTGGGACGAAAACAGAAGGCATTATGGCCTCTTCCTGAACTATATACACGGCGCCCATTAAGTCCTGTGTATACAGCGATCAGGAAGGCAGGGACGGTAATAAACCGTCTCTGCCTTCTCTCGCTATCTCTCTGGAGAGTCCGGCTGTCTCTGACAACCGTCTCTCCTATCTTACAGCTGCACGATTTCCGTGAAGCTGCAGACTCTGAAAGGACAATCAGAAACATGCTTGCAATCATAATAGGAACAACCTGATGTTTAAAGAGACTGTCACCACATTATAAGTGCCCTATCTCCTACTTAAGGAGATCAGCGCTGTAATTAAGGTGACAGCAGTGCTTTTTATTTAGAAAAACTATTAATTTTTACCACTTTGAGCGATTTTTAGCTTTATGCTAATGAGCGAGCGAGCGCGCGAGAGAGAGAGCAAACGCGCGCGCGAGAGAGAGAGCAAACGCGCGCGAGAGAGAGAGAGCAAACGCGCGCGAGAGAGAGAGAGCAAACGCGCGCGAGAGAGAGAGAGCAAACGCGCGCGCGAGAGAGAGAGAGCAAACGCGCGCGCGCGAGAGAGAGAGCAAACGCGCGCGCGCGAGAGAGCAAACGCGCGCGAGAGAGAGAGAGCAAACGCGCGCGAGAGAGAGAGAGCAAACGCGCGCGCGAGAGAGAGAGAGCAAACGCGCGCGCGAGAGAGAGAGCAAACGCGCGCGCGAGAGAGAGAGCAAACGCGCGCGCGCGAGAGAGAGCAAACGCGCGCGCGCGAGAGAGAGAGAGCAAACGCGCGCGCGCGAGAGAGAGCAAACGCGCGCGCGCGAGAGAGAGAGAGCAAACGCGCGCGCGAGAGAGAGAGAGCAAACGCGCGCGCGCGAGAGAGAGAGCAAACGCGCGCGCGCGAGAGAGAGAGCAAACGCGCGCGCGCGAGAGAGAGAGCAAACGCGCGCGCGAGAGAGAGAGAGCAAACGCGCGCGCGAGAGAGAGAGAGAGCGAGCAAACGCGCGCGCGAGAGAGAGAGAGAGAGAGCAAACGCGCGCGAGAGAGAGAGAGAGAGAGCAAACGCGCGCGCGAGAGAGAGAGAGAGAGAGAGAGCAAACGCGCGCGAGAGAGAGAGCGAGAGAGAGAGCGAGAGAGAGAGCGCGAGAGAGAGCGCGAGAGAGAGCGCGAGAGAGAGCGCGAGAGAGAGCGCGAGAGAGAGCGCGAGAGAGAGCGCGAGAGAGAGCGCGAGAGAGAGAGCGAGAGAGAGAGCGCGCGCGCGAGAGAGAGAGCGCGCGCGAGAGAGAGAGCAAACGCGCGCGCGAGAGAGAGAGCAAACGCGCGCGCGAGAGAGAGAGCAAACGCGCGCGCGAGAGAGAGAGCAAACGCGCGCGCGAGAGAGAGAGCAAACGCGCGCGCGAGAGAGAGAGCAAACGCGCGCGCGAGAGAGAGAGCAAACGCGCGCGCGAGAGAGAGAGCAAACGCGCGCGCGAGAGAGAGAGCAAACGCGCGCGCGAGAGAGAGAGCAAACGCGCGCGCGAGAGAGAGAGCAAACGCGCGAGAGAGCGCGCGCGCGCGCGCGAGAGAGCGCGCGCGCGCGCGAGCGAGAACGCGCGCGCGCGAGAGAGAACGCGCGCGCGCGAGAGAGAACGCGCGCGCGCGAGAGAGAACACGCGCGAGAGAGAACACGCGCGAGAGAGAGAGAGCACGCGCGCGCGCGAGAGAGAGAGCACGCGCGCGCGCGAGAGAGAGAGCGCGCGCGCGAGAGAGAGAGCAAACGCGAGAGAGAGAGCAAACGCGCGCGCGAGAGAGAGAGCAAACGCGCGAGAGAGAGCAAACGCGCGCGCGAGAGAGAGAGCAAACGCGAGAGAGAGAGCAAACGCGCGCGCGAGAGAGAGAGCAAACGCGCGAGAGAGAGCAAACGCGCGCGCGAGAGAGAGCAAACGCGCGCGCGAGAGAGAGCAAACGCGCGCGCGAGAGAGAGCAAACGCGCGCGCGAGAGAGAGCAAACGCGCGCGCGAGAGAGAGCAAACGCGCGCGCGAGAGAGAGCGCGAGAGAGAGCGCGCGCGAGAGAGAGAGCGCGCGCGCGCGAGAGAGAGCACGCGCGCGCGAGAGAGAGCAAGCGCGCGCGCGCGAGAGAGAGCAAGCGCGCGCGCGCGAGAGAGAGCAAGCGCCCGCGCGCGAGAGAGAGCAAGCGCGCGCGCGAGAGAGAGCAAACGCGCGCGCGAGAGAGAGCAAACGCGCGCGCGAGAGAGAGCAAACGCGCGCGCGAGAGAGAGCAAACGCGCGCGCGAGAGAGAGCAAACGCGCGCGAGAGAGAGCAAACGCGCGCGAAAGAGAGCGCGAAAGAGAGAGCGAGCGCGCGAAAGAGCGAGCGCGCGAAAGAGAGAAAGCGAGCGCGCGAAAGAGAGAAAGCGAGCGCGCGAAAGAGAGAAAGCGAGCGCGCGAAAGAGAGAAAGCGAGCGCGCGAAAGAGAGAAAGCGAGCGCGCGAAAGAGAGAAAGCGAGCGCGCGAAAGAGAGCGCGAAAGAGAGAAAGCGAGCGCGCGAAAGAGAGAGAGCGAACGCGCGAAAGAGAGAGAGCGAACGCGCGAAAGAGAGAGAGCGAACGCGCGAAAGAGGGAGAGCGAACGCGCGAAAGAGGGAGAGCGAACGCGCGATAGAGAGAGAGCGAACGCGCGAAAGAGAGAAAGCGCGAAAGAGAGAAAGCGCGAAAGCGAGAAAGAGCGCGAAAGAGAGGGCGAAAGAGAGCGCGAAACAGAACGAGAGAGAACGAACGAACGAACGAACGAGAGAGAGAGCGAACGAGAGAGAGAGCGAACGAGAGAGAGAGCGAACGAGAGAGAGAGCGAACGAGAGAGAGAGCGAACGAACGAGAGAGAGAGCGAACGAGAGAGAGAGCGCGAACGAACGAACGAGAGAGAGAGCGAACGAGAGAGAGCGAACGAGAGAGAGAGAGCGAACGAGAGAGAGAGAGCGAACGAGAGAGAGAGAGCGAACGAGAGAGAGAGAGCGAACGAACGAACGAACGAACGAGAGAGAGAGCGAACGAACGAGAGCGTACGAACGAACGAGAGCGTACGAACGAACGAGAGCGTACGAACGAGAGAGCGAACGAGAGAGAGAGAGCGAACGAGAGAGAGAGAGCGAACGAACGAGAGAGAGAGAGCGAACGAGAGAGAGCGAACGAACGAACGAACGAACGAGAGAGAGCGAACGAACGAGAGCGTACGAACGAACGAGAGCGTACGAACGAACGAGAGAGCGAACGAGAGAGAGAGAGCGAACGAGAGAGAGAGAGCGAACGAGAGAGAGAGAGCGAACGAGAGAGAGAGAGCGAACGAACGAGAGAGAGAGAGCGAACGAACGAGAGAGAGAGAGCGAACGAGAGAGAGCGAACGAACGAACGAACGAACGAGAGAGAGCGAACGAACGAGAGCGTACGAACGAACGAGAGCGTACGAACGAACGAGAGAGCGAACGAGAGAGAGAGAGCGAACGAGAGAGAGAGAGCGAACGAGAGAGAGAGAGCGAACGAGAGAGAGAGCGAACGAGAGAGAGAGAGCGAACGAGAGAGAGAGAGCGAACGAGAGAGAGCGAACGAGAGAGAGCGAACGAGAGAGAGAGCGAACGAAAGAGAGAGAGCGAACGAAAGAGAGAGCGAACGAGAGAGAGAGCGAACGAGAGAGAGAGCGAACGAGAGAGAGAGCGAACGAGAGAGAGAGCGAACGAGAGAGAGAGCGAACGAGAGAGAGAGCGAACGAGAGAGAGAGCGAACGAGAGAGAGCGAACGAGAGAGAGAACGAACGAGAGAACGAGAGAACGAACGAGAGCGTACGAACGAACGAGAGCGTACGAACGAACGAGAGCGTACGAACGAGAGAGCGAACGAGAGAGAGAGAGCGAACGAGAGAGAGAGAGCGAACGAACGAGAGAGAGAGAGCGAACGAGAGAGAGCGAACGAACGAACGAACGAACGAGAGAGAGCGAACGAACGAGAGCGTACGAACGAACGAGAGCGTACGAACGAACGAGAGAGCGAACGAGAGAGAGAGAGCGAACGAGAGAGAGAGAGCGAACGAGAGAGAGAGAGCGAACGAGAGAGAGAGCGAACGAGAGAGAGAGAGCGAACGAGAGAGAGAGAGCGAACGAGAGAGAGAGAGCGAACGAGAGAGAGCGAACGAGAGAGAGAGCGAACGAAAGAGAGAGAGCGAACGAAAGAGAGAGCGAACGAGAGAGAGAGCGAACGAGAGAGAGAGCGAACGAGAGAGAGAGCGAACGAGAGAGAGAGCGAACGAGAGAGAGAGCGAACGAGAGAGAGAGCGAACGAGAGAGAGAGCGAACGAGAGAGAGAGCGAACGAGAGAGAGCGAACGAGAGAGAGAACGAACGAGAGAACGAGAGAACGAACGAGCGAGAACGAATGAACGCGAGAGAACAAACGAAGGAGAGAGAACGAAGGAGAGAGAGAGAAAAAGCGAGAGAGAGAAAGAGAAAAAACGAGAGCGCGCGTGAGAGAAAGAACGAAAGACAAAGAGAGAGAGAGAAAGAGAAAAAGCGAGAGAGAGAACAAAAGAAAGCGAGAGAGAGAACGAAAGAGAGAGAGAGAGAACGAAAGAGAGAGAGAGAGAACGAAAGAGAGAGAGAGAGAACGAAAGAGAGAGAGAGAGAACGAAAGAGAGAGAGAGAACGAAAGAGAGAGAGAGAACGAAAGAGAGAGAGAACGAAAGAGAGAGAGAGAACGAAAGAGAGAGAGAGAACGAAAGAGAGAGAGAGCGAACGAAAGAGAAAGAACGAGAGAGAGAACGAACGAGAGAGAACGAACGCGAGAGAACAAACGAAGGAGAGAGAACGAAGGAGAGAGAGAGAAAAAGCGAGAGAGAGAAAGAAAAAACTAGAGCGCGCGTGAGAGAAAGAACGAAAGACAAAGAGAGAGAGAGAAAGAACGAAAGACAAAGAGAGAGATAGAGAGAGAGAGAAAGAACGAAAGACAAAGAGAGAGAGAGAGAGAAAGAACGAAAGACAAAGAGAGAGAGAGAAAGAGAGAAAGAACGAAAGACAAAGAGAGAGAGAGAAAGAGAGAAAGAACGAAAGACAAAGAGAGAGAGAGAAAGAGAGAAAGAACGAAAGACAAAGAGAGAGAAAGAGAGAAAGAACGAAAGACAAAGAGAGAGAACGAGAAAAAGCGAGAGAGAGAGAGAACGAAAGAGAGAGAGAGAACGAAAGAGAGAGAGAGAGAACGAAAGAGAGAGAGAGAGAACGAAAGAGAGAGAGAGAACGAAAGAGAGAGAACGAAAGAGAGAGAGAGAGAGAGAGAACGAAAGAGAGAGAGAGAGAGAGAACGAAAGAGAGAGAGAGAGAGAGAGAGAGAACGAAAGAGAGAGAGAGAGAGAGAACGAAAGAGAGAGAGAGAGAGAGAACGAAAGAGAGAGAGAGAGAGAGAGAGAGAACGAAAGAGAGAGAGAGAGAGAGAACGAAAGAGAGAGAGAGAGAGAGAGAACGAAAGAGAGAGAGAGAGAACGAAAGAGAGAGAGAGAGAACGAAAGAGAGAGAGAACGAGAGAGAGAGAGAGAGAGAACGAGAGAACGAGAGAACGAGAGAACGAGAGAACGAGAGAACGAGAGAACGAGAGAACGAGAGAACGAGAGAACGAGAGAACGAGAGAGAAAGAGAGACCCAAAAACCTACCTAAAATCGCCCCCTCATTGATTTCAACGGGAAGTAGAGGCATCTTTTTTTCCACGGCTGCACATCTTTTGGCTGCTCACAGGAAAAGAAAGCGGCATGTCCTTTCTTGCCACTCTTCCCACCTCTGAACTCTGATTAAAATCAATGGTAGTCTAAGAAGACCCGCAGCGCTAGTTTCCGAGGGTTTTTTGTGACTTTTTTTGCCCGTGGTCCTTGCCCTTGTATGGCCGTGAGCAAGAACGACACGAAAAAAAGCACAGAAAAATACATGCAAGCAGTTCAAAAATCTGCCTCAAAATTCCTGAAGGAATGGACCTATCCACCGGGTCAATAGGTCATCAGTATATGATCGGTGGGGGTCCGACACCTGGACCCTGCACCATTCAGATGCTACGACTGCCTCCGGGCACCAGACGTCCATGTCGGAAACAGATGGCTTCGGCCACGGAACAGCGGCCGAATGTGCAATGTGTTGACGCAATTCTGGCCAAAATATATTAGACTGAAGTTTCTAATCCTCTGATTTATTGAAAAAAATACAATTACAATAATATATTCCAAAAGAGGAGTAGGCTTGTGGTCAGCCAATTACTTACACTGTGACGTTGGCTATCTCAGCCAATTACATACAATGGGGAGTGGTTTGTGCTGAGCCAATCACAAGCATAGAAGGTTTTTTAAATGTAAGGCCCCATGCAGACGGACGTGCTTTAGCAGCCGCAATTCCCCCGAATGTCCACTGGAGAATTGTAGCCCCATTCATTCCTATGGGGCCATGCACACGACAGTGGTTTCCACGGTCTGTGCATTGCCCAGGAGCCCGGACCGCAGAAAGAACAGGCAAGTCTTATTACGGCCGTGTTCTGCGGTCCAGGCTCATAGCAAATAATGGGAGCGGCCATGTGCACAGCCCGCGATTTGTGGGTAGCTTGCGGGTGACACTCCGCCCCCGGCCGACCTGAAAATCACAGCTGTGCACATGGCTACGGTCGTGTGCATGAGGCCTTAGACTATATTTTCCCGTAACATGCAACATCACGGACTGATGGGTAATAATAATCCCCACAGTTGCCATATCACCAGTCTATTCCCCATAACAACAATGGTAAACAAACTCTATTCCCAGATGATATGGGGTGGCAGACTCTAAAGAACTGGTAAATATTTAGCTATATTCTCTATAACAAGGAATCATAACTTGGCTAGAAATAAAAACATATAATTATTCAAAATGGATTTACTACTTAGGCTGGGTTCACACTGAGTTTTTTGCAGGGAGAAAATCTGCCTCAATATTCTGTTTGAGGTAGATCTTGCTCTGCCTGCACGCCGATTTTCGCTCGCAGCCATTGAGCACCGCGGGTAAAAAACGCAGCGAAATACGCTTTCTCTGCCTCCCATTGATGTCAATGGGAGGTCAGAGACGTAAACGCCCGAAGATAGGGCATGTCCCTTTTTCTGCTCGCGGGAAAAAACCGCCTCCGCCTTCCATTGAAATCAATGGGAGGCATTTTCGGCCGTTTTTTGGCACGTTTTGCGATACTGTTTCGGCGTCAAAAAACGTTGTGTGAACTGACCCTGAAAGAAACAGATGATTCTTCAAGATACAAAATGGATTCTTTAAAATATAAAATCGATACTCCATGCAAAATGAAGCCACATAACCAATACTTACAAAATGGAGTCGCAAACACATTTTACTCACTGGTGGATAGGTCATCAGTTGTCCGGTAGTGGACAACCACTTTATTCAAAACGTGAAAGTTTAGGTATATAAAACATAATTTTAAATATATAATTAGGGACGGTAGAAACATGTCTTGGGGCTTGTGCCCCTGATCTTTTAAGACCCTATCAACGACGCTGCGCTATTTTGCTTAGAAATATGTTTTATTGGCTTTCCTAAATATACGGAGAGGAGATATTTCTACAAAGCACATGCATGGTTTCCTTATGTAGATAGTAGTGTCTGAAAGTGAAGGTTGCCATCATTTGTAGAATTCAATGACAAACCATGTCGGTTCAAGGAGACTCCTAGCCTCGAGCTCCCTATAATCAAGTCTCCAGATTTAAGTTTTAGTATTGCAGGATACATTATGTAAAAAAGTTGCTTTAGATTTAAAGTGTGCCAGTCTATCTGCTGCCTCGAGCAGCCACTTTTATCAGTCTATCACTTTAGAACTCAAGATAAATGCACTGGTCAGTAGAGATTTATAGCTCTTAGCCCTTAGCCTCAAAAACAATTTCAAGGTATAATACGCATTTTTGAATACAAAAAAAAAAAAAGTTGCAATTCAAGCAAAATCCTTGAATTGAAAAGAACCTGAAACAAAAGAACAATTACATTTTTGAACAAAAGTTTTATCTATCTTTTTATGAAGGAAGGTAGTAGTAAATGACATTAACACTATAGAAATAACACTGTGAAGACGACAAATAAATACATAATAAGCCCTTGCCCTTAGCACAATAAATGTTTTTTCGGTCTTTCACAATTTTGTTGAGAAAGTCTAACTACAGTAAAATGAATGGCTTACTAATGTACGGTCGGTGGCCGAACTGGTTCTTAAAAAATTTCACAACCCAGATAACCTTTTTTAATGTAAGGGCTGGAAATTAATTGACAGTTCAAAGGGTTATTTACATATCGGGCACTAAATATAACAGCACCGATATCTAAATAACGGAGTATAGATTTTTTTGTTTTTAAAGTGAGACAAGGTTCATGCAGCCCTGCCTATTACATGGTGCACTCAGCTGCGCATGTATGGGCAGGTGAAAGGTTCTCTTTAACCCCTTCCCATCCACCCCACGTAGATTAACGGGCTGCAGCACTGGTCCTTGTGCCTGCAGCCCGACATCTCCCAGTACAGGCTGCTACTAGCAGCCTTAGTACTGGGGGAAACATTGTGTCGGTTCACAGACGTGATCCCCGCCGATTAACCCCTTCAATGCGGCAGTCAATAGCGACCGCCGCATTTAAGTGGTTATAACATCGGCACAACGCGGCACAATTGGCCTAATTGTTGCTATGACAACCGGAAGCCTAACAAAGGCATCCGGTCTGTCATCTATGGAAGGAGATTAGAGGTAGGACCGAATATGCCCCCTGTCAGTGTGAAACTGACAGGTATAATACCCTGCAATACTTAAGTATTGCAGGGTATTATAACAACGATCCAACAATTGGATCTGCAAGTGGGACATCGTGGGACTAAAAAAAAAAGTTACAAAAAAATGTCTAAAAGTAAATTTCAAAATAATAAAAAAAATAAAATAAAAAAAAAATTGCCCCTATTCCCTAATAAAGTCATTTATTAATAAAAAAATATAAAAATAAACTATGCATAATTGGTATCGCCGCGTCCATAAAGGCCTGAACTATAAAAATATAATGTAATTTATCCCGTACGGTGACCGCCATAAAAAAAGTAAAATAAAAAAAGTTACCGGAATCGCTATTTTTAGTCACTTCAGCTCCCAAAAAAATTTAGTAAATAGGGATCAAAAAGTAGCATGTACCCATAACTGGTACCAATAAAAACTACAGTTGGTTCCGTAAAAAAACAAGCCCTCGCATAGCTTTCTTGATGGAAAAATAAAAAAGTTGTGGCTCTTAGAATATGGCGACACCAAAACGAAGTATTTTTTTAAAAACCGTAATTTTATCGTGCAAACACAGTAAAACATTAAAAAATGATATACATATAGTATCGCCGTAATCGCACCGACCCACAGAATAAATTAAATATGTAATTTATAATGCACGGTGAACGCCGTAACAAAAATGTTTTAAATAAAACAATAGAAGTTTTCACGGCCTAATTACACTAAATTCAGCAAAAAACCTATGGTATCAAAATGCTCACTATACCCCTAGATAAATTATTTTTAGGGCTGTAGTTTCCTAAATGGGGTCACTTCTGGGGGGGGGTGTCCATTGTTTTGGTCCCTCAGGGGCTTTGCAAATGCGACATAACACCCGAAATCTAATCCAGCAAACTTGAGCTCCAAAAGCCAAGCCCTGCAGTGTGTCCAAACATCCGTTTATTACCACATATGGGGTATTGATCATTTCTAAGTTTTGTTGGAAAAAATTTAGATTTTCATTTTTACAGACTAATTCCACTAAATTCAGCAAAAAACCTGTGGAGCTAAAATGCTCTATACCCCTTGATAAATTCCTTGAGGTGTGTAGTTTGCCAAATTGTGTCTTTTTGGGGGTGTTTCCATTATTTTGGCCCCACGAGACCTCTTCAAACCTGGCATGGTGCCTAAAATATATTATAATAAAAAGGAGGCCCCAAAATCCTCTAGGTGCTCCATGGCTTCTGAATCCTGTGCTTCAGTCCATTAGCAAACTAGGGCCACATGTGGAATATTTCTAAAAACTGCAGAACGTGGGCAATAAATATTGAGTGTGAATCTCTGGTAAAACACTTTTGCGTTACAGAAAAAAATGGATTAATATAGATTTTCTGGCAAAAAAAAGCAAACTTTCTAAATGCGGTTTTGAAAACTATGAGGGGTGCAGTTTTTTAAATTGGGTGACTTATAGGGGTTTCTAATATATAAGGCCCTCAAAGCCACTTCAGAACTAAACTGCTACCTATAAAAATAGGCTTTGGAAATTTTATTGAAAATGTGAGAAATTGCTGCTAAAGTTCTACGTTTTGTTACTATCTGTTTTACAAGCAGATGCATTTAAATTTAGAAAAATGCTAATTTTTTGCACACTCTAAAATTTTGAATTTTTCACAAACAAATAGCGAACTTATTGATCACATTTTTCCACTAACACAGTACAATATGTCACCAGAAAACAAATCTCAGAATCGATTGGATAGGTAAAAGCATTCCCAAGTTATTACCACATGAAGAGACACTTCAGATTTGAAAAAAATTGGCTGCGTCCACAAGGCCAAAAGAGGCTCAGTCCTGAAGGGATTAACAAATCTTCCTTTCTTAACCCTGTGTCCTGGAGAAGAGGGGACAACCAATGTTCATAAAACCAGAAAAGCTAAATTTTTGTCCCACAGAACCCGGGGAGGCAGGTAAGAAACCACAGGGCCGATACCTGCCCCATTTGCCCTTGTATGTAATGCAGATTGGACTTTTAAAAAGGAACTCATGGTGGGTCTGCTTTTTATTAAATAAAACGTTAGTGTCGGATATAAATAATTCTACAAAATATCTGAATTACAAGAAATGTACAGAAATAACGTTCTTTAATATTGTTCTCCAAGACATCTAATATAGCAGGACAGGGTTTAAATTAACCTGTATAAACTACATGGCCATTTCATCCTCACGCAATGCTAGCAGATGCATAAGGTTGTGAAGGGATACATAGGATACTACCTTTCCAGCAAGTTTTGTCATTATAAATTATTTTCTGCCCATACAAAAATGTTTTCCAGAGCTTATTTTAAAGCAGAAATGCGTTATTAAATTGGGGCGATACCATTCCTCTGGTCAATAGGGTATGTCCCTACACAGTCTGACTATGTAAGCACTCATTTGACAGTCTCAGAGCATGTAGGGGAAAGCTATTGACAAAGGAAATAGTAGTAGTCAGTCAATTTATTCATACATTTCCATGAGGAATAACAGAGGACCAGCATAACACGATTGTGCTTCAGCATTGATATATCATAAGGAAAACAATTATTTATTAAAACAGATATGTTAGGAGTGTGAATTTGTTTACACTAGTACATACAATAGTGGGGTGAACGTTTAGGTGACCGATAGGACCTTGCTCACATGGTAGTGTTGTGCTAATGTCAGACAACACTGAGAAGCATATAACAATATAAAGAAAGACCGGCGGATGCTCCTCCTCGTGAATGCTGCAGGATACAACTAAGCCGCTTTTAAACAGTCATAGGAAAAAGCAAGACTGACAGGGCGCTTAAGGTGTCGCCTACGTATGGGACAAGGTGATGCTCACCAGCAACACCACTAACAGTGCCCCGTCAGCCTTGCTTCTCCTATTAACGTAGGAGAGCTGACCGGCTGTTTTTTTTTTTTTTTTTAATGATCTGAACAGTCCTAACCTTAGCCATGTCAAATCCTCTCTAGGATAAAGCAAAGCACCAACTGTGAGCACGGCTTTGCTTGAATTTGAATTTGGTTAAGGACTCCATTTTATCTTGAAACCAATTCAATACAATATTGCAACATGCTAGCAAAACCCTTGACAGTCTACAATTCACAACACAACCACTAGGTGGACACACATTTATCCATATAGATTAGATATCTCGTGAGAGTATCGCAAAAGTAAGAATTAGTCTTAACGGTAATACAGTTTCCTGGAGTCCCCCATGACGGCACACTAGGAGGAAGACCTCTTGACCTCTGTAGGGACAGGAAACGAAGAGGTTAAAAGGGCCCCAGCCTCAGCCTTCCACCAGTGTGTACCATATCACTACACCGGAAGGAACTAGCTAATCCCAGGAGTATGTTAACTTCACATACCACAAAGAAGGTAGGGTGGATAAATGTACGTCGTCATGGGGGACTTAAGGAAACGGAATTACCTCTAAGACTAATTCTTACTTTCCATATCATCCCCTATGACGGCACACTAGGAGAATACCAAATGAGATGATTTAGGGTGGGACTACCGCATGAAGTACTTTGCGGGCGAAGACTAAGTCTCTACTGGATGAAAGGTTTAGCCTATATTGTCTTGCTAAGGTAAGGGAGCTGGCCCAAGTAGCTGCACTACAAATCTGGTCTAGCGAAGCTCCCCCTCTTTCTGCCCATGATGCAGCTGTGGATCTGGTGCAATGGGCCGTGATGTTTACAGGAACAGACTTTCCCTTCAGAGAATAACACATTTTAATTGTTGTCTTTATCCATCTAGCAATGGTAACTTTTGAGGTTTTTTTGTCCTTTCTTTTTTCCCAAAAATTGGACTATGGTGTTGGAATCTTTCCGCCAGTTTGCAGTAATGTGTAAGTATTGTAAGTGTGAGACTGCTATTCTCACATCAAGAGAATGAAATTCATCTTTTTGATTCCTGGGGTCCTGACAAAATGAAGGAAGGACAATCTCCTGATTTCTATGAAAATCTGATACGACCTTCGAAAGGAAATTAGGGTCCAGCTTTAGTACTATTCTATCACCCGTTAGCCTAAGGTACGGTTCTTCTGTGGATAGCGCCTGTATTTCCCCTAATCTCTTTGCTGTGGTTATTGCGATTAGAAAGGCCACCTTAAGAGACAAGTGTTTGATGTCTATTTCTTCAATTGGTTCAAAAGGGGGTCTAGTTAGGGCCCTGAGGACCACGCCGAGTTCCCATTGCGGGAATGACTGTCTAATGGTCGGCCTTCGTCATAAGGCTGCACACATGAATCTTTTCACCCACCTGTGTTCCGATAGTTGGGTGTCAAAAAAACGTGCTAAGTGCCAAGACCTGTACTCGGAGGGTGCTTGGTTTAAGGCCAAGTTCCAGCCCCTGCTGGAGGACAGGAGTATTCTGATCCGGGGGTTGGTTTCCACACCAGGAGGTAAATTTCTTCCAAATCTTTAGAAAAATAGCAGAGGTAACTGGTTTACGACTCGCTTTTAGGGTTGCTATTACTTTCTGCGATAAACCCCTTTCTCTGAGCAGTGCCCCTTCAGGATCCAGGCTGACAGGTGAAAATTCTGATGACTAATGTCGTAGCAGCACCTGTACTAGTAGATCTGATCTTAAAGGAAGTACCATCAGGTCTTCCAGTGTGAATTCCCTCAATATTGGAAACCAGGACTTTTTTGACCAGAATGGAACAATCAATATGATCTTCAGATGTTCCTTGTAAAGCTTCTGAAGAACCCTTGATACCAACGGGAGTGGCGGAAAGGCATATGCTAGATCCATGTCCCAAGGTTGAGATAGAGCATCTATGCCCAGGGGACGGTCCTGGGGATTTAGAGAGCAGTGCTCTGTCTTGGCGTTTGATCTGTTAGAAAACAGGTCCACTTGAGGAAACCCCCATAGCCGTGTGATCTGGAGGAAGACCCCTTGATTTAAAGACCATTTGCCTGGATCTAGGTTTTTCTTGCTGAGGAAATCTGCCTCTGTGTTCTCCAAGCCTTTTAGGTGACTGGCCGATAGAGAATGCAGTTTTTGTTCTGCCCAAAAGAATATTCTCGGAGACAGGGAAAGCCGGGTGGGAGATCTGGTACCCCCTTAATGTTTCAGAAAGGATACAGGTCGTCAATTTGTCCGACAGTATTTTGACATGGTCGCTCTGAAAGTTGAATGAACTGGACTTCAGTTTTTCCCAGACTGCTCTCAATTCTCTGTAATTTGAGGAACGAGCCGCTATGGTCGGTGGCCAAGTCCCCTGAATATAATTGTCTGGGAGTTTGGATCCCCAACCTTTTTTGCTCGCATCGGTTATAACTTGGATTGCTGGAGACTGATGCCACATTACACCCCTCCTGAGGTTTGAGGGCTCTGTCCACCAATGAAGGGAAGGTCTTATCCCCTGAGGTATCTTTATCTTTCGATCTAGGGTTAATTGTTTCTTGTCCCATGAAGAAAGTATCCACCTCTGGAGTGGTCTTGGCTCCAGGCCACTGACTGAATGCAGGCTGTCATCTGACCGAGTATACCTATTGACACTTATCTTGTAAGAGGAGGCTCTCTGAAAATCCCTGACATTGGATATTATGTCCCTTCTTAGCTCTCCCGGTAATAGCAACATCTGTAGGGTAGAGTCTAGTATGACGCCTAGAAACTTCATCCGAGTGTCCGGAATCAAGTTTGATTTTTGGTAGTTTATTAACCAACCCAGTTCTGCGAAAATAGGTTATCACCTCTATCATAATCTTTGCAAATACCCTTGAGGCAGATGAAATTCCAAAGGGGAGAGATGTAAGTTGGTAATGGACCACATAGCCCGACGAGTTCCTTACTGCAAATCTTAGGAACCTTTGCGAGGAGGGATGAATGGGGACGTGGTAGTAAGCATCCTTTAAATCCAGGGTGCACATATAAGCCCCTTTCTTTATTAGGAGAGTGGTGGATGCTACGGAATCCATCTTGAACCTCCTGTAAACTATGTAATTGTTGAGGGGTTTCAGGTTTATTATTAGCCTGTATGAACCGTCTGGCTTTTTTTTAATAAGAAAATCGGGAGTAGTAGTGACCTTCTCCCCACAGATTCTGAGGCACCTGGGAAATTACTCCTGTCTGGTGTAGCTTCCAGATTTTGTCGAACATCTGATTTTTCAGAAACTGTGAGGGTTGTGTTGTGAGAACAAATCTCTTCGGAGGAAGGATTAAAAATTCCACACGGTAGCCGTTCTTTATTATGTCTAGGACCCATTTGTTCTGGGTGATGTTGCTCCATAAATTGTAGAATTTTAACAACCTTCCTCTGACTTTTACATCATAGTCTGTTCTCCTGTCTATTTGGGTTGAGTAAGAAACCTCTACCCCTTCCTCCTTTTGGATAGCTCAAACGACCGGTCATCCCATTTCCTTTATAGTTTTCACCCTGGGGCCTCTGGGAACGAAACGGAAACTTCCTTTTAGCTGGCTTATCCTCTGGAAACCCTTTTTTTCTATCTGCCGCCTTCTCTAGTATTTTATCTAGATCTGGGCCAAAAACATATTTCCGCTTAAACGGGATGTTACAAAGCCTATTTTTTTTGAACGGGTGTCTGCCCTCTGCCAGTATCTCAACCACAGAGATCGTCTCGCGGCGTTAGTGAGTGCACCCTCCTTAGCTGCGAACCTGATGCATTCTGCCGAGGTATCTGCTAGATGCCCCGTAGCTGCTTTTAGGAGCGGAATTGACCTACCCTGAGATGCTTCGCTAGCTCACCGAGCCAAACAAATAGGGTTCTAGCTACTGACGTGGCTGACGTTTGTTTTCTTGCTAAACATTGATGTCTCCCAAGCCTTCTTAAGGAGGCAGTCAGACTTCCGATCCATGGGGTCTGTTAGTTGAGACGAATCTTCAAATGGCAAGGATGTTTGTTTAACCACCTTTGCCACCTGAATATCCACTTTAGGGATCTCGTCCCAGATGATTATCCTCTTTATCAAAAAGGAGGCGATTCTTAAATTCCCGGGATACTCCCAGCCTTCTTTCTGGGTCTATCCATTCCTCATTTATTAACTCAAATAAATTTTCGTTAATAGAATAAAACATGCCTCTTTTTTGAGCTTAGACCACCAAACATCTCGTCCTGGATGGTCTTCTGTTTTGCAACCTCTTCGATGTTCATTGTACCCCTGACCGCTTTTAATAAATCATCCATAGAGGAAAAATAATATTTCTTCTCATTGTCCTGATCTCCTTCAGGATTTAGTGACCCTAATTGGTCCATGTCCTCAGGATCATTAAAGGAACAAGAGGCCACTTCAGTGTCTGAATCAGAAAGGGATTCATTAACTAATTTTGCCTTCTTATACGGGGTAGGGATGGTTGTGTATTGGAGGCTGTATAGAGGATAAGGAGGATTGTACTTCTTCTCTGATCATGGAACGCAAGTCCTCCATGATGGAAGTTTGTTCATACTTGATTAGCTTCTTAATACATGATGAACATAGCTGTTTTTTTGTATGTGTCTGCCAGCTTCTTAGAGCATGTAGCACATTTTTTGGATCTTCTAAGCTCTCCATGCTTAGGTTTTTGGAAACCCTCTTTCTCTACCTAATAAATGAGAGGGAGACCCAGCTAGTAAATCTTACATTTTAATATGGCAAGTATTACCTCCCTTCTGGGGAAAAACTCACGATAGACAGGCAGGAGACCTCAGAATCAGTAATCTGGGACCCCACCAGATCGGTACCAGGAATGGATATGCTGGGAAACACAGAACTTAGAGAAGGATGCATGTGGCAACTTGTAGCTGAACACGCTGGTCTTTTACCTGCTCCTCGTTACCGATGCAGTCCCCGCTTATGACGTACTTCCGTCCGCGCGGTCATCTGACGCCACTTCCGCCAAATGTTGGCCGGCAGGCTGAATCCCACGTGGGTAGGGACGCCGGCGGAAGTGCTTCACTCCGTCCGGCGTTAGTCTCACGTGACCGCAGGCGGACGGGTGGCTCTTCGACAATAGGGAGGGAAAACCACCGGGTACGCTCCCCCCCAAGTGGAATCTTGGTCGGAAGGAGGGGACCCCGATCCAGACCTCCGCGTCAAGGTAGATTTAGTTAAACAATTCCCCCCCCTAAAGGGGAAGAAGTTCCTCTCTTCGTCCTGACTCCTGTAGGGACAGGAAACGCACTGGTGGGAGGCCTGAGGTTGGGGCCCTTTTAACCTCTCTCTGTTTCCTGTCCCTTCAGAGTTCATCCTCCTAGTGTGCCGTCATGGGGGACGATATGGAAATCATGTTTTTTTGTTGTTTTTTTTAAAGCTTACCATCTTGCGCCACACGTCCCGGGATATGTTGAAATAAGAGGAAAGTTAAGGAAGGTCACATCTGTATGTTTCATTTACATACGAAGTGGAGTACTTCTGGAAATACATACCATTACTCATCTTGTACTGATCTTGGAATAACTGCTGGAATTACAGCCCTCATATTGCATTCAAAATTCTGCTGGTTGTAATTGGAATCAGTCCAAAATCTTGTTTTCAAACACACCCCATAAAGCTTAGCAGAGTTCCTATAATGCAGCCAGAAAGTTTGTTTCTCCAATATCAGATTAGAGCGTCATACCTATTGCAAAGATGACTTATCGGAACATAAACCATCATAACTGGCTAGGACAGACACGGTCTTACCAAGGAATGCTGGGCTCTAATGCAAATTAGTAAAGATAACTAAAGATCAGTACAAAATCTATAAGATGATCAACGGATTATATATATATATATATATATATATATATATATATATATATATAGTGTTCATGGTGTCCGCATATCTTAGACCAAATGCTGCAATTTTTGAAAAAGCAAATTCACCAGAGAACCTTAAGCCTTTGTTTATTGCAGAATATGTGAAAAGCAGATACTGTGCAAACTACTAAGGCTCTGTTGATAATTGCATCGTGGTTTCTGTTTGGAACAAAAACCACGACACATAGCACAACAGATACGGCCGGTGCCCAAAGGACCAGATTGACATACATTGACATACAGTCAGGTTCCACTAAGGTGCTGGTTGTTTTCACAAAACAATTAGTGTTGCACGCAGGGCTTTTTTTCCTGTCGAATTTGACGGAGCTTCCAATGCAGATGTGGAGATAGACAGCTTTTTTTTAATTCAATTTCGTTCATTTGATGTCCACTTTTGTGTGTTTTACATATTGTACATTATATGGTGCATCTGTGTCTGTAGAGGCTCAATCAGCTTTAGAAGGTCATTTCCAGATTTCACAAAAAACAAATGCACATTTCAGAACTTCTTTAAAGGATTTCTATTTTCAAATTGCAAAACTATAAAAGCAGTAGACCTGTTATGTCATGTTATCGTAACCAATATTGGAATGAGTTTTTATCCCCCACAAAAATAGTGTACATAATTAGGAGAGCACCAATGCTGAAAACATCTTCAGGTTTAATGCAACAATTTACTGGGATTCTATTTGCACTTTGATTTCTAAAGAAAATGTAAAATAGTAAAGATAACTAATTTTCTTGCTGCAGGGCAAACAAGTCATTATACCGAAATGCAATTCTGCCATCCAGACATAAGCTATGTACATACTTTTTTGAAACGTTCAACTAATCAAGGTAGCGTAGTGTGTAGCAGGGGTAATTTGTTAGCGCTTAAAATGATGCAGGTTAAGACCCAACATAAAATCTTCAAAAGAGATTCAAACAATTACAAAATGCTCTGCAATTATAATAAAATATAAAAAAACAACAAAACAAAAAAAACTATAGAAATAAAAAAAAAATTCCCAGAAAAATAAACAATCATTGGTAAATAGTTAATATGCCCAAAACAAAAAAAAACATGGAAACCAACAAATAAATTGTTTACATTGCTGCACAATCTGCTGTAATAACAAGTGACAAAAATAAAAAAAATCACGTACCTTTATCTTGGAACCATGATGTACGACTGACGATTTATCTTCCCTTGGTGGAATGTATAATTCCCATTTCCCAAAATCCAACCTTTTATATGGATGTGAAAAGGGATTCCAACCATCTGAAATGCAGGAATAGTTAAGAAAATGAGTTACTGGTTAAGGTACACAAGTTCAGATACTTGAAAACTACAGTACATAAGGAGCATACATGTTATCACCCCTTAGACACTGACTACCCTCAGCAATAACCCCACAAATTACTTTATTTGGCAAAAATCAGCCAACTTTGTTAATCAAATAAACATACAGTGATAAGGGGAGCCCGACCAATTGCAACACCACACTCAATGAGCTGGGGCACGACAGCCCGCTGCCCTCCTACCGCAAGACCGACTGGGACTGGCTGACATCGGTCGGTCCCCCGGACAACCGTACGCCACCACGGCTGACCTTTGTAGCTACACAGGCTTTGATCTTACCTGGGTACCTGCCGTATGGCTCACTTTCCCCAATAGCAAGAAAGCCTTGCCGTGGTGCGGATTGTGGCTTGCTCACTGTGGCCAACCCCATCAATCCACCCTTCTTAAGAGCGTAGTGTCACATTCCACCTTTCAAAGTACTGTAACAATAAAACACTGCTTATCTTCACTTTTCTCCGGTCGCTCTAACTAGAACCTTACCTGCACTACCCTCTCGACCTGCCCCTTTTACCTGGCTAACTAATCGGTGCACTTTTTCGGCCGAAATGTCCCTTTTCTCTTCAGGAGGGCTTCTATGTCAGCCCACCACAGACTTGCCGGAGCTGCAAACCATGCTGCCGTCTCCATTTCAACCACTTCCTTATCGCCAAGGGACACACATAGCGTCCCTTATGCCTCTTTGCTCTGATCCTTTCGGAGCTCAACACTCTTTGTATGCAGATGCCTAAAAACCCTTTATTGGATATCAACATAGAATAATGTTTCCTAAAGTTGTAATTTATTTGTCGTGTGGCAAAAATCTGTGGATGAAACATGGACCACAAATACAGCCATGTGAACATGCCCTTCAGCCCCCTTATTGGCTCTACTGAACGGAGAACAAAGGCCCCCAGATCTGCCAACAGTGTATGCCTATGGGCTTGTCCACACGTAACAGAATTGAATCCAAAAAATGTTTCAGCACTTCTGTAGAATCTAGCAATCTGCTGTGGAAAAATCACACCATTTCCTGGATTTTTTACGGTGGATAGGTCATCAGTATGAAAAAAAACAGTCCATGGCCGGAAAAGCCCTTTAACCCCTTTCCGACATTTGCCGTATGGGTACGCCATGGAAATCCATGACTTCCCGCAAATTGCTGTATCCTGCACTTAAGGTGTTTACAGCTCATCGGAACCCCAGCAATGAAATTGCCAGGGTTCCGGTAGCTGCAATGGCAACCGGAGGCCTAATACTGGCCTCCCGGTTTGCATAGCACGGAACCCGTTCAGGACCCGCCCAGCGGCGGAGCCTGAAGGCCTTCCGTAGCCGCCGGCAAGATGGCGCCGGCCCAGGAGCTGATCCGGCGTCATCAGCGGTGGAAGTCAGCTGTATGTTACAGCTGACATCCACCTGTAACGGCAGAAACCGGAGCTAGCTCCGATCCATGCTATTAACCCCTTTGATGCAGCAATCGAAAGCGATTGCCGCATCTTAGCGGTTGCTAGCAGATCACTAGCCCTGACAGGCAATCAGGACTGGCGACTGCTGCTATGGCAACAGGAGACACAATTGCCTCCTGCTCTGCCATTACGGAAGCCGATTAGGTCCCGCCGGGAGGCGAAGCCTAATCGGCTTGCTGTCAGTGAATAACTAACAGATCTAATACATGGCACTACGTAGGTAGTGCCATGTATTAGAAAAAAAACATCAGACAGTTGGACCTTCAAGTCCCCTAGTGAGACTTGAAAAAAGTGTAAAAAAAAAAAAGTATAAAAAAAAAGTGCAAAAAATAATTGAAACCAATAAAAGTTTCAAGTAATAAAATAAAACACAATCGCCCTTTTTCTCTGATCAAGTCCTTTATTATTGAAAAAAAATAATAAACAATACGTATTTGGTATCGCCACGACCGTAACGACCTGAGGTATCAAAGTATTATATTATTTATTGCACGCGGTGAACAGCGTAAAAAAAACCCCCGTAAAAATCTATACCAGAGTTTGTTTTTTGGTCACTTTGCCCTACAAATATTGGAATAAAAAGTAATCAAAAAGTCGCATGTATCCAAAAATGGTACCTATAAAAACTATAGCTCATCTCACAAAAAATAAGCCCTCATACAGCTCCGTCGACAAAAATATAAAAGGCGATCAAAAAGTGTGGGGTATTGTTTCACTCGGGATAAATTGCTTTACAAATTTTGCGGTGCATTTTCTCCTTCAGTCCTTGTGGAAATGAGAAAAAATTAGCTAAACCTACATTTTCTTTGAAAAAATGTAGATTTTTATTTTCAGGGCCTATTTCCAATAATTTCTGAAAAAAATCTGTGGGGTCAAAACGCTCACTATACCCCTAGATAATTTCCTCAATGAGTGTAGTTTCCAAAACGGGGTCACTTGTGGGGGGGGGTTTCCACTGTTTTGTCCCCTGAGGGGCTTTGTAAATGTGACATGGCCTCCACAAACCATTCCTGCTAAATTTGAGCTCCAAAAGCCAAATAGCGTTCTTTCCCTTCTAAGCCCTGCCGTGTCTCCAAACAGCCGTTTATTACCACATGTGGGGTATTGTTTTACTCGGGAGAAATTGCTTTACAAATTTTGCAGTGCTTTTTCTCCTTCAGTCCTTGTGGACATGAGAATTTTTTTTTTTTTAAAAATCGCTAAACCTACATTTTCTTTGAAAAAATGTAGATTTTAATTTTCACGGTCTACTTCCAATAATTTCTGTAAAAAACCTGTGCAGTCAAAATGATCACTATACCCCTAGATAATTTCCTTGAGGTGTGTAGTTTCCCAAATGGTGTCACTTTCCCTAGTGCCAGGAGAAGGAAGGGTTTGAATGTCTTCAAACCTCCTACACTGTGTGCTACCATTTTCTGAGCGACTGCACAGTGTAGGAGGATTAGATAATACAATATAATACACAGGAACATAATACACACGAACATAAATTACCTGCTCCTGCCGCCGCTGGTCTACGCTCCTCTTCCTTGCGCCTTCGCTTCATTGAACATATGACCGGAAGTCGTCATCTTACTGTCCAACAGCGGCTTCCGGTCCACATGAAAATGGCGCTGGATTTTCTCTACGAACAAGCTTCGTTTTGGTCTGTGTGGCAAGCGGCGCATGCGCCGTTCCCACGCAGATGGCGCACGCAACGGAGAACGGAACGGCTCCCGTTCGCATTCTTTATGGGGTTGTATGTGCCGTATTCCATCTCTGTATGTGTCGTTAATCGACACAGAGATGAAGAAAAAAATGGCAGCCCCCATAAAAGAGTAAAAGTCAGAAAACATTAACAAAGTAAAACAGGAGCACAATTAAATAACATTTTTGAAAATATATTAAAAGCAATATGATAACAAACAAAAAAATTCATGACACCTTCCCTTTAAGTAATAAGTGACAGTCGGCTGAAATCCACGTCTGTCACTTCTTTAGAGCTGCCCTCAAACACGGCGGCATAAATATCTGACCAATCCGCTTTAAGAACATTCACACTGTTTTGTATACTATTTTGCACTGAAAACAAGATTACTACCATATTTACAATGAAAGATGTGTCAATATTTTTGCTTGAGGCAAGAGACAAATATACACACACTAAAGTTCACTCTGAGATTTAAATTCCTCTGTTCCAGACAAATAGAAAGCTACCCACAGTGAGTAAGGGAAAGGTACAGGGAACAATAATCTATATGCAATAGGTAGAAAACGTACAAGCAGCATCAATTTTACTGCTGCACCAGCAGGTTTCACAGTAAATGTGATAGGTTCCCTGCAGGAAACATCTCTGCTGCCCTAGAACGCAGAGATAAAGAGCTGACAGATCAATTTTTTTTACAGAAATGAGGAAAAGAAGTTCCCAAAAAACTATTTTTCATAAGAATGTACTTTTCACATAAAATATAACCATATTAAAACCGTTGGAAAACTATATAATAAAAAAGACAAAATAAAAAAAAACAAGTTCAATGTAAAAACATTGAGATTTTGAGATTTGTGTTGGTAAAAATAAGCAAACCTTAAAGAAGGGAAAAAACATTTGGATTTGGACATTTTTCCCAGAAACATAAAAGTAACATTTTCATAATTTGCAAGATGGAGCTACTAGGCTCATATAACATACCAAAGCAATTAATTCACTCTCTGGTCCCTCAAATTCAAGTTCTCAAGCTGCTCTGTATACTATAACTACAACAAAATGGCTGCAAGTTACAGGGCTGTTTTCATGATGACACCCCCTTGTCTGACATCACTTTCTGCTCTGCAGCGATTGGCTGAAGCTGCACTTCGCAGACTTCCTGTTCTGCCCGCCCCCTGAATGCACTCTGCACATAATACTAGTAATAATGAGAGCTTGCAGCAGACTCATGTGGATAAATAATTTGAAGTCTTTACTTTCATTTGCTATACGTTAAAATAAAATGTATTGCACTAGGCATTCCTTTCCACCTAAAAAAAGAGGAGGGGGGGACTTTTATAACAGACTTCTTCATAAAGAATCTCAGTGGATCTTTAGGCTTAGAACCACCAAGCCAAACGGCTTGAATGAACTTATTTCTTTAGTACCATTTATTTAAATCTAGGCCCACTGGTTTTACATTATCTTGGCTTGCCTAGTTGAGAGTAACGCTGGGTTCACACGACCTATTTTGCCTCGTATTATGCCTCATTTTACGTCTGAAAATAGGGCTACAATACGTCGGCAAACATCTGCCCATTCATTTGAATGGGTTTGCCGACGTACTGTGCAGACAACCTGTCATTTACGCGTCGTCGTTTGACAGCTGTCAAACGACGACGCGTAAAAATACAGCCTCGTAAAAAGAAGTGCAGGACACTTCTTTCAGACGTAATTTGAGCCGTGAGCAGCCCAAAATTTATGGCTGTCAGAGAAGCCTCGCAAAATGCGAGGACGAGCAATTACGACTGAAACGAGGCAGCCGTTTTCTCCTGAAAACAGTCTGTCTTTTCAGACGTAAATGCCTGCTATCGTGTGCACATACCCTAAGGCTAACTAGATCCCGACAAGGTTGTGAAGAATAGATTTCATCCCTCATGGTACTTCCCATTTCCTACCCCCTTATAGTTTAGTATGGAGTCCTATTGTGTTATGGCTAAGTTGAGAACGTTCTTGTAATATGCCCCAAGAGCTTCCTTTGCCATCTTATGTAGACATTAATCCTATCATGATGGTTTTGGGCGGGCCTATATGTAGTGGTGTCTTGTCCCCACTTGTAGGATACCAAGTAGCATCAGTAGGTTACGCGTTGTAGCCTTCACTCTGGTATTAATTTATAAAAATGCTGGGAAAAACTATTATGACCCAATTGATTGTCAACATGACATGTCTAAAAGAATAGAATGCAACAGGAAATTTCAACTGAATTGTGTTCAATCGGTATGCCTAGTGGATTGCCTTTAGTCCTGGGTTTGTCAATTGTAAAACAACGGCATTCCAAAAGAGTACAACAATTGGATGTATGGCATGTAATATGAGACTTGTATTGGCAGGCAGTATATCATATTATTTCTCTAGACTGGGCTGGACTTGACACTCCCTAGTTTTGATAATATGTTGAATATATAACAGAGGTAGGACTGGAACATTTTATTGGTGGTCTAGTTGGGTGATAAAAGATAATTTACCATTAGATTAATAAATGGAAATTACAGAATGGGAGAACCATTAATTACAATGGATTACAATGAAAGAAAACACGCTGCACGGTCAGCAATGGTAGCGTAGAGACTAGTTACTTGTTTGTAAGAATGCGGAGGCAATAGTCGAGCCCCATGTGACGTGTATTAGGAGGCGTGCTTTGTCTATGATCCTATTGGCTCTTACTGGGGGATGGGAGGGAGTCACGGCGCGCCTCAGAGTGGGGGCAGAACTTAGCCTTTATATGCTCGCATTTCTGGCCGCGCAGCTCTCCTCATTGTAGCCGGGGTTAAATATAAGTACGGCGTTCATATCTGTGTGTGTGTGTCAAAATAATAACAGTCTTCTGAGGTGCCTGTGGGTTATACTGCAGGTGAAACGCGTCGAGACGATAATACATCAAGGAGGATGTCAGTTTTAGTGTAGGAATGCTAGGGATAATAGTGGAGATGTTTCTGCTGAGAAAGGGTGGAAAGTATGGTTTTCTAAATTGGGGCTAATGCGGACGTTCAATAAAGTTTATACCAGTTAAAAAATTGCCCTGGTCTCAAACTGGTCTTTTAGGTGAAATGGAATGCGTAGTGCAATAAATTTATTTTAACGTAGGTCAGATAAAAGCAGTCTTAGGGTATGTTCACACAAGCCATTTTCAGCCGTTTTTTGGGCCGTAAACCGGCTGAAGGATCGGAAGCAGAACGCCTACAAACTGCCCATTTATTTCAATGGGAAATACAGCGTTCTGTTCAAACAGGGCGTTATTTTACGCCCCATTTTCAAATAACGGCGTGTAAAAGACTCCCCGTATAAAGAAGTGCATGTCACTCCTTGGGACGTTTTTCTGCCATTTTTCATGGACTCAATGGAAAGACAGCTCCAAAAACATCCGTAAAAACACGCTGCAAAAAACGGCTGAAAATCAGAGGCCGTTTTCCCTCGAAAACTGCTCCGTATTTTCAGCCGATTTTTGGTAAGCGTGTGAACAAACCCTTAGAATTATTTATCCACAAGAGAGTCAGTGATCAGTTATTTAGTAGAGGTGGAGAGAATTATCAGGATACTCCAGTGATTTTTTTTTAAAATACCGAGAGCTCTCTGATCCAGAAAGTCTGATTGATATGTGTGTCCTGGTATGCGAGACCCTCATAACTTGGCTATAACGACATGTCTAAGTGATGCCCCTATGGTAAACACATGATTGCAGTGCGCGGTGACTGGCTGCTGCCATCAGGCAACAAGCGATCAAGATGGACGACATGTCCGGCAGGGAGCAGGCAGTAAGGTCAGAGTAGGAAAATGGCATGCTAAAAAAAAAAAAATCATTCCTAAAGTAAGAATACAGAGAACTATGTTCCCCTTTTATTTACCCAGAGAAACCCTTTAAAACAAGAGATTTCCCAAAGACAGACTTGACTAGTTTATTAACTTAAAGGAGTTGTCTGGGATAAAATACCAATTTCCAAATATTCAATTAGCGATTTCATAGTTAATAGAGGGGAGTCCTTCATTTGGAACCTCCATTAAACAAGAGCAGAGAGCAAATCTCTCCCTGCAGTATCCAGCCTGTCTGTGCATTACTAGGACATCTCATGATTATAATGTGCACCATGTAATACTTAACCCCTTGCCGCCGCAGCCACTTTTGGACTAAATGACAGAGCCCCATTTTTAAAAATCGGACAGGTGTCACTTTATGAGCTAATAACTTTAGAATGCTTTCCCCAATCCAAGCGATTCGGAGATTGTTTTCTCATGTTTTTTTGTCAGGGATAAAATTTGGTCGATAAATTAATTCTTTATTTGTTAAAAACACCAAAATTTTGAGAACATTTGCAAACATTTGCACTTTTCTAAATTTAAATGCATCTACTTGTAAGACAGATAGCAATACCACATAAAAGTTACTAATTAACATTTCCCATGTTTACTTTATGTTGGCATCGTTTTTTTTACTTTTATTTTTCTAGGACATTACAAAGCTTAGAACGTTAGCAGCAATTTCTCACATGTTCAAAAAGCCAATTTTTTAAGGGACCAGTTCAGTTCTCAAGTGACTGAGGGACCTATATATTAGAAAACCCTATAATTCACCTCATTTTAAAAACTGCACCCCTCAAAGTATTCAAAACAGCATTTAGAAAGTTTCTTAAAACATACCTTACCTTGCAGCAGCAGGGTGAATTTAGTATAAGGGTATGTTCACACGCTAGACTAAAAACGGCTGTAAAATACAGAGCCGTTTTCAAGGGAAAACAGCCTCTGATATTCAGCCGCTTTTTATGCATCAAGTTTTTTTTATGCGTTTTTTACGGCTGCTTTTGGAGCAGTTTTTCCCATTGAAATCAATGGGAAGATGTTTGGAGGCATTCAGCCCCTGTATTTTAAGCTGTTTTTCGGGGCGTTTGCGGCCCAAAAAAAGGCTGAACGTAAGCAGTGTGAACATACCCCTACAGGGTAGCCAGTCAAATTAATAATCGTCCATGTAATACATGGAAGGGTTGGCTTCGCAAGAGCGGGAGCCGCTGATACTTGGTAGCTGTCCTCTCTGGCTCATTAAGGGGGTGTCTGAGGGCTGCCCATATATGCTAAAAGGGCTTGTCCTGATGACACTTCGTTACACAGATAGAAAACGGGATTACAAATTAGAAGAATAAACCCTCACATTGTGCAGAATATATTTATTCTATTTGTTCTAATTGGTCTGATAGAACCCTACAAGCCCACAAAATCTGATAATCTGTCACTCATACGGTAATGCAAGTGCTTCATTTCATTGTTTATCCCTTTGGTGCAATATTCTGTAACACATATTGGGAATTTTAATGAGTATTACAATTTAACAAAGACCAAAGTTGCAAATTAAAGAGTATGTCACCCTGGAGGGTGCTTCAAATACCTACTACAAGGAAAACGGGTCTATTGTTTTAGAGAACCTATTTTTTCCAGTCTACAAAACACAGTTGCAATTCAGAATGAGAAGACGTTTTGTTATTATTCTAATTTTCTAGACAGCATTGTCTAACAAATTAATTTAAAACAATAATTGCACTGCACATTTCACTTTGATCAGAATTCAGATTTAGTTGAACCGTAATTTACACTACTGTATAAAAGCAAACAAACATATATTAAATATGGTTCATTGGCTTCATTATTTTCAGAAGTAAACCTAACTTCAAAAGAGTATCATTGGATTTTCACCATTTTGTTGATAAAAGGCCAATATTGAAGCAAAATAAAAAAATTACCATGCATAGGGTTGGAACAAGGGGAATTAAAAAATAAAATAAAAAATAAATTAAAAAAAAGGACAATAAAACATATTCGTGAAAGTAAAATATTCTAAAAAGGCATGGCACATTTAAATTTAATTAATTTTATTATGATGAAATGTGTTTCATTCCTGATAAAGACACCTCTTAGATCCATAATACTGTATATTATGTTGGTCCCGATTTTTTTAAGTCAGAATGTGTATTGTATTCTTCCCAGACATCCATCTTTAAAGTGTACCTCCAATAATCCACTTAAAAAAACACTTAGCAAACAAATAATAATGATACATGAATTATACTTATAAATGTGAGGTTCTTAACCCCTTAAGGACGCAGCCTAGTTTGGGCCTTAAGGCTCAGAGGCCATTTTTCAAATCTGACATATTTCACTTTATGTGGTAATAACGTCGGAATGCTTAAACCTATCCAAGCGATTCTGAGATTGTTTTCTCGTGACACTTTGGGCTTCATGTTCGTGGTAAAATTTGGTCGATATATTCAGTCTTTATTTGTGAAAAAATTGCAAAATTTAGAGAAAATTTACAAAAAATAGCATTTTTCAGAATTTAAATGCATCTGCTTGTAAAACAGACGGTTATACCACCCAAAATAGTTACTAGTTCACATTTCCCATATGTCTACTTTAGATTGGCATCATTTTTTGAACATTATTTTATTTTTCTTGGACGTTACAAGGCTTAGAACATAAACAGCAATTTCTCATATTCTTAAGAAAATTTCAAAAGCCTTTTTTTGAAGGTACCAGTTCAGTTCTGAAGTGGATTTGAGGCGCCTATGTATTAGAAACCCCCATAAAACACCCCATTTTAAAAACTAGACCCCTCAAAGTATTCAAAACAGCATATAGAAAGTTTTTTAACCCTTCAGGCATTTCACAGGAATTAAAGCAAAGTGGAAATGAAATTTGCAAATTTCATTTTTTCTGCTGAATTTCAATTTTATTCAATTTTTTTCGTGTAACACTGAAGGTTTTACCAGAGAAACACTACTAAATATGTATTGTCCAGATTCTGCAGTTTTTAGAAATGTCCCACATGTGGCTCTAGTGCGCTCGTGGACTAAAACACAAGCCCCAGCAGCAAAGAAGCACCTAGTGCATTTTGAGGCCTCTTTTTTATTAGAATATATTTTAGGCAGCATGCCAGGTTTGAAGAGGCGTTGAGGTATCAAAACAATGGAAACCCACCAGAAGTGACCCCATTTTGGAAATTACACCCCTCAAGGAATTCATTTATGGTTTTTGTTATGATTTTGACCGCACAGTTTTTTCACAGCACCTATTTGAATTGGGCTGTGAAATGAAAAAAATGATATTTTTTCCAATAAGATGTCATTTTTGATCAAAATTTCTTATTTTCACAGGGAACAACATACCCCATTTTGTTGCCCAATTTGTCCTTAGTGCGGCAATACCCCATTTGTGGTGATAAACTGCCGTTTGGGCCCATGGGAGGGCTCAGAAGGAAAGGAGCGCTATGTGTTTGTTGGAGTCCAGATTTTGCTGGATTGGTTTTCGGGTGCCATGTCGCATTTGCAGAGCCCCAGAGGTATCAAAGCAATGGAAACCCACCAGAAGTGACCCCATTTTGGAAACTACACCCCTCAAGGAATTCATTTATGGTTTTTGTTATGATTTTGACCGCACAGTTTTTTCACAGCACCTATTTGAATTGGGGTGTGAAATGAAAAAAAATGATATTTTTTCCAATAAGATGTCATTTTTGATCAAAATTTCTTATTTTCACAGGGAACAACATACCCCATTTTGTTGCCCAATTTGTCCTTAGTGCGGCAATACCCCATTTGAGGTGATAAACTGCCGTTTGGGCCCATGGGAGGGCTCAGAAGGAAAGGACCACCATTTGGCCTACTGGAGCTTTTCTGGTGCTAAGTCATGTATGCAGAAGCCCCTGAGGTACCAGTACAGGTGAAACCCCCGAGAAGTGACCCCATTTTAAAAACTACACCCCTTAAGACATTCATCTAGAGGTGTAGTGAGCAATTTGACACCACAGGTACTGTGTAAAAGATAATGCGCAGCAGATGGTGCAGTGTGAGATTTGCAATTTTATATATATATATGCCATTTCAGTGTCCAATATATTGTGCCCAGCATGCGCCACCGGAGATATACACCCCTTAAATTGTAATGTGGGTTCTCCTGGGTACGGCAATACCCTACATGTGGCTGTTATCAGCTGCCTGGGCATACGGCAGGGCTCAGAAGGGAAAGATGAGGGGGGTAAGCTGTGCGGAGTGCATCAGGGTAAATTAAAAATCAAGGGATGTATGATACATTTTAAAACAATCTTTTATACAGAGCCCTGGTTTGTCGGGACACGTGTCACATTGGTATATTGTGACTTTCCTTATCCCCCTCTTATAGCAGACTCTGCACCTCTTTTGACTCTTTCCCTTTCCACCGGTTTGGGGAACTTCTCCTGGAAAGTGTTGCCCTGGTACGATGCTTGTGGCCTCGCTTCCAGAAGTACTGGGTGCCCCCACTTCCTGGTCCCTAAAGATTAGATCTTGAAATTCCAGGAAAGTTCCCGTCTGGCCTGCACATCGACGTAGCACGTACGCATTGTACAAAGCCATCTGTATGATGTGCCCGGCCAGCTTCTTATACCACACCGCATGGCGCT
The DNA here is from genome assembly GCF_050947455.1 of Rhinoderma darwinii. Classification (NCBI taxonomy): domain Eukaryota; kingdom Metazoa; phylum Chordata; class Amphibia; order Anura; family Rhinodermatidae; genus Rhinoderma; species Rhinoderma darwinii. Next base: position 441,974,304 of record NC_134688.1, on the reverse strand, counting down.
GTAGGGCTTCAGGACTTGATTTGACAAGTCCATCCCTCCCATGTACCTATTGTAGTCCAGGATGCAGTCTGGTTTGGGGGTGGCCTTTCCTTCATATATCCTAAACCTGTAGGTATACCCTGATGCACTCTCACAGCTTATACATCTTCCCGCCATACCTTGGCCTCTTACCCGGCAGGTACTGGCGGAATTGAACCCTCCCTTTAAAATGTACCAGGGACTCATCAATAGAAATACACTTCTCGGGGGTGTATGCTTGGGAAAACCGGGCACTGAAACGGTCTAATAGGGGTCTCCGTTTATACAAACGGTCAAAACTGGGGTCATCTCGGGGTGGGCACGGCTCATTATCAGTATAATGTGAGAAGCGAAGTATTGCCTCATTTATTCATTTTTTTAGGTTCCAGGTCAGTTCTGAAGTTGCTTTGAGGGGCCCATATATTAGAAACCCCTATCAAACACCCTATTTTAGAAACTAGACCCCTCAAAGTATTCACAACAGCATTTAGAAAGTTTATGAACCCTTTAGGTGTTTCACAGAAATTTAGAGCAAAGTAGAGGTGAAATCAACTTTTTTTTTTTGTCAGAAAATCCTCTTTATACCATTTTTTTTCTATAACACAAAAGGATTTATCAGAGAAACGCAACTCAATACTTATTGCCCAGATTCTGCAGTTTAGAGAAATATCCCACATGTGGCCCTAGTGTGGTAATGGACTGAAGCAACGGCCTCCGAAGCAAAGGAGCACCTAGTGGATTTTGAGGCCTCCTTTTTATTAGGCACCATGTCCGGTTTGAAGAGGTCTTGTGGTGCCAAAACATTGGAAACCCCCCAAAAGTGACCCCAATTTGGAAACTAGACCCCTTGAGGAATCCATTGTAGTTTTCATGGGGTGCATGCGGCTTTTTGATCAGTTTTTATTCTATTTTTAGGTGGCGTGGTGACTAAAAAACAGCAATTCTACTATTGTTTTTTTATTCTATTTTTTTTACAGCGTTCACCGCGCGCTATAAATGACATATTCACTTTATTCTGCGGGGCGATACGATTACAGCGATACCAGATGTTTATAGTTTTTTTATGTCTTATGGCATTTACACAATAAAATACGTTTTGTAAACAATCATTCACTTTTTGTGTTACCTTATTCTAAGAGCCATAACGTTTTTATTTTTCCATCAATAAAGCCGTGCGAGGACTTATTTTTTGCGTAACGAACTGTAGTTTCTATCAGGACCATTTTTCGGTACATGCGACTTTTTGATCTCTTTTTATTCCATTTTTTGGGAGGTGAAGTGACCAAAGAATTGTTATTGTGGTACGGTTTATTAATTATTTTTTTTACGGCGTTCACCGTGCGGGATACATAACAAAATAATTTTGTAGTTCAGGCCGTTACGGACGCGGCGATACCAATTATGTATAGTTTATTTGTTTGTTTATATATTTTTATTCATAATAAAGGACTGATCAGGGAAAAATGGGGACTTTTACTTTTATTACTTTTAAAACTCTTATTTTCTTATTTTTACACAACTTTTTTTAACTTTTTTTTTACTTTATTACTTTGTCCCACTAGGGGACTTGAGGGCAGGAGGCCCTGATCGCTAATCTAATACACTGCACTACATGCGTAGTGCAGTGTATTAGAGCTGTCAGCTACTCACTGACAGCAAGCATAGTGGGTCCTGACGTTGTCAGGACCCACTAGGCTTCCGTCTATGGCATAGCCGGACGCCATTGCTTGGTGTCCGGTTGCCATAGTCACCATCGCCGGCCGCTATCGCGTAGCAGGCCGGCGATGGCGGATTAACCCCTAAGAAGCCGCGATCGCTATTGAACGCGGCTTCTGAGGGGTTAATCGGCGGGGGAGCTCCGCGATCGGTCCCGGCACATTGAGCAGTGATAGTCTGCTGTCGGAAACAGCAGCTATCACAGCTCATGAACGCGCCCCGCGCGAACGGCGCCGTGTTTACTCCATGACCTACTATTAGGTCACTGAGCGCGAACGCTACAGTTAGCATGACCTAATAGTAGGTCATGGAGCGTTAAGGGGTTAACGCACACTGACATTGTATGGGCCTGTCTGTCACAACAAGGCGACTCTACAGACGGGTCTCTAACCTAAAAAGACTCACCTCCCTCCTGGGCCTAATCCTACAAGTGAACTCAGGATGGGCGGGAATCAGCTCCACTTTTTTGGACAGTTGTTTTTTTTTTTGTTTATACCGTATGTTTGCTTTTGCATTGCAGCCATAGCAGATGTGCACATGCTTAATTATTTCACTTTGTTAGGGTACGTTCACATGAGTAATTGGCGATTTTTGCCTCAATCTATATCTTCCTAAGCTCCTGCCTTAAGGTACAATTACATGGTCCGATATGGGCCGTGAAAACGAGCGCCTTTCAATGAGGCAGCTCATTGATCGGCGCTCGTTTTTTTTTTCCTTTCACAAGAAGAAATGCTTGGTTATGTATGGGAACGAGGGATTGCTCGTCTTCATACATTTCCTTCAGGTCAGCATCACATCTCCCCGTTTACACAGGGAGATGTGCTGCCAACAACAATAATATTTTCATCCGCATAGACGAGCAGATCAGCCGTTGAACGAGCATTTGCTGGTTCGTTGGCTGTTCGTTGCCCTGTTTACTCATAAGAAGGCTCGTTTGTTCAATCGCGTAAAAGGGCATTTAGAGGCTACAATTACTGAAGATGATATTGAGGCTGCTATTCAAACATTATCTACTGGTAAGACACCTGGTCTAGACAGTGAAGTTTGGGAATGGTATAAAGACATAAGACTGTAATATAATTAAATCAAAATTGCGGGAGGTTTTTAAAGCTGCTTACAACGTGTGTGTACTGCCGAGTCCATGCGAGAGGCCCTTAAAGTTATCATATTGAAGCCAGGGACCCTCTGATCCCAGATTCATACCACCCAATTTCTTTTTTAAATTCAGATAAAGATATACTAGTCAAAATTCTGGCAACCAGACAATCAGGGTATTTTTTTTTTTTTTTAATTATTACAATTTTAAATTGAAATATTTATTTGTTTGTTTTTTCATCAAAATCTAACAAAAAAAAATTAAACAGGGAGAGTTCTCAACATGAGTCTCCCTGAAAGACGTAACATACAATACAGTACAATACAACACATCACAGGGATTCATATATAGTAAGATACAGTATACAAAGGAGGAAGACAAAGAAAAGAAAACGCTGTTATACATATCATCTGTCTATACGGCAGGAACCAAAACACTATCAGTGTACAAGCCCCTTTCAGAGTACGTATCCCAGTATCAAGATCAGGCAGCAGGGGAGAAGAGCTTTATGGGTCAATCTAGGGATAAGACAAAATGGCTCCATGGTTTCCAAACTTTTTCAAATTTGGCTAACGAATAAGACTTACAGGCCAATGCCTTTCCCATAAGATAACAAAACTGGGTTTGATTTACTAGTTCTGCTTTAGTCAGAGGATCCGGCAATTTCCATTGGTGGGCAAACATAAGTCTCGCAGCCATAATGATGCGAGACGCAACCACACGCCCAACGGAGCGAAGGCGGTCCACTCCTAAAAAGCACAGAGCTAATCCAGGAGAAGCCGACATATTGAACTTCAAAATTTTAGTTAGAAGCCAGAAAACGATCTCCCAAAGAGAAAACACAATTGGACATTCCCACCACATATGGATATATGTACCCTTTACTCCACATCCCCTCCAACATAGTTCCGATACAGATTCTGACATTTTGGCCACTCATACAGGCGTAAAATACCATAGAAAAGTAATTTTACGCAACATTTCCCAGTGTATAGAACTTTTAGAAGATCTTCTCACCCATGCCAATGCTTTAAACCAATCAGAGAGAAATGTCTGAACCTAGATCCGACTCCCATGAAGACATATATGAAAGTTTAGCAGCAGGAGTGTGAGTGGTAAATAAACCATAAAATAGGGAGATACCTTTAACTTTAGGAAGCTTATTAGCATAAAAATATACAGCCTGACGTGGGAGGAGAGGGCAGGAGACATCCGCTGCAGAAAGCGCATGTCTGATGCAAAGATACTTATAGAAGTCTGTTCTAGGGATATCATAACAAGAAGACAATTCTTCAAATGATCAAAAAGCAGAATCCCTATAAAGAGACGATATAGTCGTCATACCTGCAGATTCCCAGGCATCGATTTTAATATTATCTAACATCGAATACAAGTATCTAAGGGGCATAGCTTTCAAAGACTCACTATCATTAGTTGTAGGACATCGAAGCAGATAAGACCACGCTTGAGTTGAAGCCTGTATCCCTAGTCATTTAAACCTTGCAGAAACACAAGACGACGGCTTTCTCAGATACACTATAGGTGATGCACCATCGTATTTTGTTCTATATCAGCCCATAGTTTCCCACTGCTGGGCCTCCACCAATTCCCTATCTGATCTAAAATAGTCGCCATGTATACTAAACTAATACTTGTAGAGCTCAGGAACTCCCATTCCCCCTCGCTGCCATGTCTGATCAAAGCAGACATACGAACTCTGGGGGGCTTTTTGTTAGATGAATTGGGGCAATTCACTTTGCAATCTAGGAATAAAAAGACGGTAAGGGTATAGAGACCGTCCAAAATGTATATAAAATAATTGGAAGCACCATCATTTTAACGAACGCTATTCTAGCTGCCCAAGTGATAGAGACAATCAGGGTATTTTATCCCTTATACACCCTGAACAAACCGGCTTTATGACAGGAAACGTGACAGATCTATATCCAGTGCTTGAATATGAGCATTGCAGCCGTGCGTGATGACGCTTCACCGAGTTTTGATTTATCTCTAGATACATGCAGGGCCTTTGACTCTATAGAATGGAGAAATCTTTGAGCTCCTGGACAGGCTTAACTTTGGCCATAGGTTCCAGTTATGACCAAATATGCAACTCAGCTCTCTACTCACTGGAATATCTCAACAAGGAGATGAACAACCAGAGCAGGTAAAAAAAGAGGTGAAATCCTCAACACCACAAAAAAACAGAGACAAAATGATAGTTTTTTACCGCTCAGACGGTTGTAGATGTACAGTCTGAAGTGTCCATCAAGGGTTTGACCTTCCCCCAGCTAGCATGCAGAAAAAACGATCCCAATTTCCACTGGTGTGTATATCTCGCTGGTACTTGTGGTTCCACACAGAAGTGAAACTACAGAAATGCAACTGCTTGCTGTGTATATCCTCGTACGTGATGTTCTAAATCTCCAACAAGGGAGAAAAAGGAGATAGTGCACTACCTTTTGGAAACTGCAAATTCCACGACTTTGGCTTCCTCTGCCCCAGAGGAAGCCAGAAGGGTGAAACCCAGGGTCGGGTTGCATTATTTGGCGTGTTACAAGAGCTTATCTTATGCTTTTATCTATATACATTTTTGTAAGTATGGAATAAAGTCGTGGAATTTGCAGTTTCCAAAAGGTAGTGCACTATCTCCTTTTTCTCCCTTGTTGGAGATTTAAAACATCACGTACGAGGATATACACAGCAAGCAGTTGCATTTCTGTAGTTTCACTTCTGTGTGGAACCACAAGTACCAGCGAGATATACACACCAGTGGAAATTTGGATCATTCTTTCTGCATGCTAGCTGAGGGGAAGGTCAAACCCTTGATGTACACTTCAGACTGTACATCTACAACCGTCTGAGCGGTAAAAAACTACCAGGTTCCAGTTATGGGTGTGATTATTATATAAATCTCCTAAAGCTAGAATTTGTATTAACCTCGATGTCTCCACCTTCTTTCTACTGGGAAGGGGTACCGGACAAGGTTGCCCGCTCTCCCCATTACTATTTGCACTTGCCATTGAGCCTCTAGTGCTGGTTATACGTCAATCCCCTAATATTTGAGGCATCTCTATAGGTACTAAAGTCGAGAAAGTTTCCCTATATGCTGATGATACCCTGGTATATCTGGCAGATGATGGTCCTGCACTGGCTTCTCTCCCGAAACGAATGCGGGAATTCAGTGCTCTCTCTAGTCTAATGGTTAACGGGTCTAAAACCGGCACTGTTCCCCTTTTCCCCGACCTATTGCCTCGGCCAACCTCTGCCAGTGAACTTGCCGATGGTAACTCAACTTGGGTACTTGGGAACTTGACAAGAGAGTTTAACTTTAGAAACTTACTGAAATCTCCAGTAAGGAATACACCTTCAGCACCTGGGGCCCATTCTTTGCAATAAATTCCACCATCCGGCTGGGTATGGATACCAAATGATTCATAACTTCTTGAGAACTTCTCCAGGCCTCCTTCACATCCTTCAATTTTCTTCAAAAGCTCTTCAAACAAAGTATACCTTCAAAGAAATTAGTGATAAATACGTTAGATGCTTCAAGACTTAAAAAAAAATAAATCTTACATCAGAAAATGTGACATACTTCCTTAATCCTATGTGCCCTATTTACTAGTTAAACTTCAACCCATTATTTACCATTGCTTATGTAGCACCAACATTCTGCATCACTGTACACAGAGTGTGAATACTTGCATCAGTTTCCCTCTCAAATTACCAGTAGAGCAAATTTTTCAGAGAACCCATATACCTCAGTATTTTTTTTAGCTGGTGGGTTGAAACCCATAGAAGCACAGGGAGAACATACATACTGGCTGCATTCAAATCCAGAATCACATTGTGCAAAGGCGGCAGTGCCAACCACAGAGTTACCATGCCGTCTAGAAACAAATATGAGAAACACATGCCGGCAACATCGCTATTTAAGGAGGTTTTCTATCCAATTGATGGGTTACAAAAGAATCCGATTGAAAAATCATGTTGTGAGTAAAGCCAGGCCTTTTTGCTTCCCCGATAATTCAGCCTTGTAAGATAAAGCATCTGGAATAGGCGGGTCGCTAGGGATAGACGGTCTGAAAATACAACATACATTACTGTAGAGGTCACGCAGTTTATGCCTGGCAACTAGTCAGAAATGACTTAGCAGTACAGCTCAAACTTGATACTGTGCCGATAGCTGCTGCATTTCAACCTGCACTATTAATCAGATTATTCTAAAAATAACTTAGCTAAAGAATATCTTAATCTGAGTTAAAGCTTTTAGCGGACAATGCTTATAAAGGTTTTTTAAAAAACGCATTTCTAATGTACTGACTCCAAAGTGCTAGTTTACCGATTCCGCCACAGGTCATATGACTGGTCACATCATGATCTTTGTATGCTCTGCTGATATGCCCCATACCCATCACGTGGTCAAGCGACTGAAAGTCTCTGCAGTGTACGGCACGTCCATAAGGACGTACCATGTATGGCAAATTCTGCTGCACAGCAGGGAACGCGCATGACAGGTCTTCACTATTCTCTACTGCTTCCACCGTAGCCACTGCACGGTTGTCTATCACAGACAGCAGACCACAGGACCTGGGCAAAGAAAGGCTGCGGTGACAGACAGACGGATACAATGTCTGCGTCAGGTCGTCAGGAGAAGAACGGGAGCGGTGGAGAAGCTGGGCAGTAGAGAGAGTGTACGGCTGGGAAGAGATTTACTCAAGTTTAGACCTGCAAAGCAGAAGACATGAAACACCCCACAATAGTAGCGTGAGGAAGTAAACAGCATACGACGGGGTAAGTGAAACTACTAAAAAATAAATAATAATTTAAGTGTAATGCTCACACATTGTATGTTGCAGTATGGGAATCGCTTTGGCGGTTCCCCCCCCCCCAATAACTCGGAAAACCCCATTTAACCATTAAAGGTTCTTAACATGCTTATTACCTTGCTCACAACCAAGAGCAACTTCAGCAGAGAATTTCAACTATTTAATTTATCCATTTTCGGTAACTTGGCACAGAATCAACCAGGACATTCATGTGGGTGGAAATCAATCTGTTCAAAATTACTTGTTCTCATGGTTTCTAATTTGGCTTTGCAATTTTAGCAATAAGAGTTTTGCAATCAGCACAAATCGATTTACAAGCAGCACAACTTACGAGGCAATACACTTGCATCCCCTATAACCATCAAATTGCACAGCCAGAAAATTGACTTTATGGGAAAAATCTGTTCTACAGACATTTCACTGTAAACAAATTTGCTACCATATAACAAGAACTTGCTGCCAATTTTCCTCTCAGCCAGGCTAAGTAGTAAAGTTACAGGGTCGATAAAATAAAATCATTGGGGAGTTGTATTTGGACGGACGTTTCATATGCCAGTCTTAAAGAGGCTCTGTCACCAGATTATAAGTGCCCTATCTCCTACATAATCTGATCGGCACTGTAATGTAGAGAAGTGTTTTTTATTTTGAAAAACGATCATTTTTGAGCAACTTATGAGCAATTTTAGATTTATGCTAAATAGTTTCTTAATAGACAACTGGCCATGTTTTTACTTTTTACCAACTGAGCGTTGTAGAGAGAAGTGTATGATGCTGGCCAATCAGCGACCAATCAGTGTCATACACTGGTTCCAGCCCAGCATGATCCACAGCACAGTGTGATTGTGCAGTGAAATTAGCTGGGCTGGAACAATAAGTGTATGACGCTGATTGGTCGCTGATTGGTCAGCGTCATACACTCCTCTGTACAACGACCAGTTGGTAAAAAACACGCCCAGTTGTCCATTAAGAAACTAATTTGCATAAATCTAAAATTGCTCATAACTTGCTCAAAAATTATGTTTTTTCAAAATAAAAACCACTTATCTACATTACATCGCCGATCAGATTATGTAGGAGATAGGGCAGTTATAATCTGGTGTTATATCGGTCCGTAAGTAATTGCAACCTTTCAGCTCAACACAAGAGCCTTTCTCAAGCAACTGTGTAATGTAAAGACAGTGCGTGTGTAATGTGAAGACAGTGCGTGTGTAATGTGAAGACAGTGCGTGTGTAATGTGAAGACAGTGCGTGTGTAATGTGAAGACAGTGCGTGTGTAATGTGAAGACAGTGCGTGTGTAATGTGAAGACAGTGCGTGTGTAATGTGAAGACAGTGCGTGTGTAATGTGAAGACAGTGTGTGTATATATATATATATATATATATATATATATATATATATATAGGAACCACAATCAAGCACCAAGTTTTTACAATTGCTGCTCGATTGTGTAAAGTAGTACCAATCAAATATAAATTTATACATACAATTTTTATATAGGATATGTAAAAATACAGTAACTGTACAGTACTTTAGTGAGATCATATAGACATTAATCACCATATACCACAGCCTCATTACGGCAGAAAGTGTGTTATTAAAACATAGCATTTGTATTTTACCTGATGAAGAGGAAGGTCCGGCCTTGAAACGCGTAGTAAATAAAACAATAACTGATACTACATTTGCTTGTTTTAAATACTCATTACTCAATAAGTGTTTTACCAGTTAGCAGCGCCAGGGAAAATCAATTTTTTCCTCAAACTTCTTAAATTACCATTCTTATTAAAACATGTCAGTGTTATAATAGAAAATAATTATCCATATGGTACACCTGTGTGAATATTATTACATGAAACAGACTCCCCACAAATAAGGACCGGCTCCTCTAGACATGAAGTAAACGCGCGCACACAACGGCGTTCTCAAAGTACTATTGCGCATGCTCAAGTTTATCGGGCTGTCAAAATCGAAAGACCTTATTGCGCATGTCCACGCATGCACAGATCACACAGCCCGGCCATGTCAACATCGGGCATACCAGAATAAGTGACATCCACACGGACAGAATAGAGAGAAGCAGGAAAAATCAATAGTAGATGCTTGCCAAAGTAACTCTATATAAAGAGAGGATAATCTAATTGGATAAATCCTACTATTAACATCTATACTTGGGATAGTATCAAGGATCTTATAGCTCCATAGGTCACACAGGAATCTAATCTAAAGCACCTGCTCCCTGCAAAAATGTTCACCTTTTAGTATCTCTGACCACAATGATTTCTTCTAACCTTGCCTCCATCGTGAACAGGCCAGATTTCACTGTATCTTTCTAGTGTATACTTGACTCTAATAAAATACTTACACACAATACTGTCTGATGGGGAAAAAAAAAAAAAAGAACGTTGATAAAATAAATTGTTTACCAGGAGTAGAAGAACTGCGTGAGTCTCGATAGATCATGCCTGTGTGTGTAAGTGTAGGGTCATGTTTGACACTACTTGTGTATAGGATTATAAATTGGAACTCCAATATAGTCATTATAAAGAATCATTCCCTTTATAAACTAAATAGAATACAATATAGAAAACATGAAAGGTTTCAGGGAAGTCATATAGTCAGACCTCGGAGAAGACCACCTGAAATTGCATTAAAAAATGGTGTTCTAGAGGGGTGGTCCTCTATACATAAGATCTAAGGGAATTTAAAATCAGGTCTAAATAAAATGGGTGGTCTTCGCAAACAGTATTTCTTTTGGAGAGGTTTCACTGTATTATTATGGTGTAGACCTATATACCTGTTAGCAGCCTGGAGGGAATCCATGAGCAGAAAAAATTTGATCATATAAGATTTCGCCTCTGTTTGTGGCACAAAATTGGCTAAAAGTTAAAGTCTGAATGAGTTATATTATTGCAATTAGAGATTTGTAGACAATATGCTCCCGTTCAAATCATGCTTGAGATGTATGTTTAACGCGTGCGCCAGGAAAGCTCCCAGAGTACATAAAAGTTAATGTCCATATGGTAAAGAAAAGAGTGACCAGTATACTGACAAAAAAAAAAGGATAAATATAGCAAAAAATATATATGGTTGGGTGTGCACGCCTCAGAGATCCGACCAAAGTTCCCAATTCAAGCCTTATACAAACAAAAGTAGACAGCACTCCAATAGAAAATAAAAAATGGGTTTCTTTCTTCGCTCTGGTGCGACGTTTCAGCTGAAATACAGGAGCCTCATGTTTTTGAGCCGAAACGTCTGACCGGGTTGAATAAACTGTGTGGTACATATACTATGTGGTACACTTTTTTATTTATTTTTTAACATGGTAGCCTATAGGTGCAAGATGCCACTAAATCAGATTCATGTATAAATTATAAGCTTTTCACGACTTACATTAAACAAATGCCATAATAGCCTATGGGTGACGGATGTCGCTGTTAGCGATAGATCACAGCCTCCATTTGACATATAGGTCGGTAGCTTCTCCCAGCTTATACGCTAAACATATGGAAAAAAAATATGTCGGAAATGGGGCCCTAGTATTTGAACTTCCTTATCTAGGCTTTTGCTTTCTAAAGAAACTAGATTCAACGAGGATTAGACCTCAATAGTGACTGGCTCATGATGTAATCCAACTGTGGTATGAGTTTTGATGTATTGTTAAATAAATTTCAGTTAAATCCAGAACTTCTTAATGTCTCAGCTACCAAACACTCGAAGCTTGCTGCCGCGGCCATCATTCGAAATTTTGTTTCTTTCCTCCCCGCCTTCCAAATGCCATAATTGTTTTATTTTTCTGTCAACGGACGTTTTAGGGCTTGGTTTTTGCGGGACGAGTTGTAGCTTTAACCCCTTCCCTCTTTGGCCGCTTTTGACCTTCCTGACAGAGCCTAATTTTTCAAATCTGACATGTTTCACTTTATATGGTAATACCTCCGGAATGCTTTTACCTATCCAAGTGATTCTGAGATTGTTTTCTCGTGACACATTGGACTTTATGTTACTGGCAAAATTTGCCCTATACATTCAGTATTTAATTGTGAAAAACACCAAAATGTAGCGAAAAATTGCAAAAATTTGCATTTTTCTGAATTTAAATGTATCTGCTTGTAAGACAGGCAGTTATACCACACAAAAATGTTGCTAACTAACATCCCCCATATGTCTACTTTAGATTGGCATCGTTTTTTGAACATCATTTTATTTTTCTAGGACGTTACAAGGCTTAGAACTTTAGCAGCAATTTCTCACATTTTCAAGAAAATTTCAAAATGCTATTTTTACAGGGGCCAGTTCAGTTGTGAAGTGGCTTTGAGGTCCTTAGATATTAGAAACCCCCAATAAGTCACCCCATTTTAAAAACTGCACCCCTCAAAGTATTCAAAACAGCATTTAGAAAGTTTCTTAACCCTTTAGACATTGCGCAGGAATTAAGGCAAAGTAGAGGTGAAATTTACAAAGCTCATTATTTTTTCCCAGAAATTCATTTGAATCCATTTTTTTTGTACCACAGAAGGTTTTACCCAAGAAATGCAACTCAATATTTATTGCCCAGGTTCTGCAGTTTTAGGAAATATCCCACATGTGGCTCTAGTGTGCTACTGGACTGAAGCACCGGCCTCAGAAGCAAAGGAGCACCTGGTGGATTTTGGGTCTCCTTTTTATTAGAATATATTTTAGGCACCATGTCAGCTTTGAACAGGTCTTGTGGAACTAAAACAGTGGAAACCCCCCAAAAGTGACCCCATTTGGGAAACTACACCCCTCGAGGAATTTATCTAGGGGTGTAGCAAGCATTTTGACCGGCCAGTTTTTTTGCAAAAATTTTTGGAACTAGGCCTTGAAAATGAAAATCTAAATTTTTTCAAATAAAATGTAGGTTTAGCTAATTTTTTTTCATTTCCACAAGGACTAAAGGAGAAAAAGCACCATAAAATTTGTAAAGAAATTTCTCCCGAGTAAAACAATACCCCACATGTAGTAATAAACGGCTGTTTGGAGACACGGCGAGGCTGAGAAGGGAAAGAGCGCCATTTGGCTTTTGGAACTCAAATTTAGCAGGAATGGTTTGCGGAGGCCATGTCACATTTGCAAAGCTCCTGAGGGGACAAAACAGTGGAAACCCCCAACAAGTGACCCCATTTTGGAAACTACACCCCATGAGGAAATTATCTAGAAGTACAGTGAGCAGTTTGACCCCACAGGTGTTTTACAGAACTTATTGGAAGTAGGCCGTAAAAATGAAAATCTACATTTTTTCAAATAAAATGTAGGTTTAGGTATTTTTTTTTCATTTCCACAAGGACTGAAGGAGAAAAAGCACCATAAAATTAGTAAAGCAACTTCTCCCGAGTAAAACAATACCCCACATGTGGTCATAAACGGCTGTTTGGACACACGGTAGGGCTCAGAATGGAACTAGCACCATTTGGATAGTGTCTGGGCGCCATGTCACATTTGCTGAGCCCCTGTAGTACTAGTACAGTGGAAACACCCCAAAATTGACTCCATTTGGGAAACTGCACCCCCTGAGGAATCATCTAGGGGTATAGTGAAAATTTTGATCCCAAAGGTTTTTTGCTGAATTAATTAAGCTATGAAAATGAAAAATATATATTTTTTTCCAACAAGATGTAGTTTTAGATCAACATTTTTCATTTTTACAAGGAATAGAGAAGAAAAAGCACCCCAACATTTGTAAAGTAATTTCTCCCGAGTACGGTAACACCCCATATGTGGTTATAATCAGCTTATTACATATATGGGAGCATTCAGAAGAAAAGGAGCGGTATTTATCTTTTGGAGCGTAGATTTTTCTGGAATGGTTTGCGGACGCCATGTTGCATTTGCAAAACTACTGATGTACCAAACAAAAGTGACCCCGTTTTAGAAACTACACCCCTAAAGGCATTTATCAAGGGGTGTAGTGAGAATTTAGACATCACAGGTGTTTTTCAGAAATGAATATGCAGTGGATGGTGCAAAGTGAAAATTGCAATTTTTCCACTGATCTGCCCATTCACCGCACAAGATGTTGTGCCCCTAGAGAATCTTACCCCATAAATTGTTAAGCGGGTTCTCCAGGGTATGGTAATGCCTTACTTGTGGCCATAAATTGCTGTTTGGGCATACTGTAGGGCTAAGAAGGAATAGACCGCCATTTTGAGCATGCATTTTGCTTTGTAGTTTTGTTTGAGTTTTGCTGGTATTTCAGTTTATAATGTTGGGGTATACGTAATCTGTGCGGAGTACATCAGGGCATAATATGAGGGTATAATAATGGGGTAAATAATACAATTATCCATAGATGTGTGTTACGCTGTGAAGCGATCCGTTATGCGCAGGCCGGTGTCACACTGATAAACGGTTTTCTTTCTCACTCCCCCTTTTGTAACGCTCTGCACCTTTTGGGGACTTTTTCTCCTTCGTAGTTTGGGAAATATTGCTGGGAAAGTTTTGCGCTGGTATAATACGGGCACTCTCGCTTCCAGCGGATGTGCTATGTCCCTTCCCTTTCCTAGTTCCTAAATACTAGGGACCTGAAACTGCAGGAATGTTCACCTCCGGCCTGCGCATTGAGATGTTTTTCATCACCGCATTACTAGTGCCGTAACTTTTTTGTTTTTCAGTTGATTGGGCGGTGTGCGGGCTTGTTTTTTGCGAGACGGGCTGTAGATTTTATTGGTACCGTTTTAGAACACATATGACTTTTTGATCACTTTTTATTTAATTTTTTGGTAAAGGAAATTACCAAAAACAAGCAATTCTGGAATCGTTTTTTATTGTTTTTTTTAATCGGCATCTACAGTGCGCCCTAAATTACATGTTAGCTTTATTCTGAGGGTCGATACGATTACGGCGATACCAAATTTATATAGTTTTTTTTATGTATTGCGGCTTTTGCACAACAAAATCACTTTTTTTTATAAAATCATTTTTTTTCTGTGTCGCCATATTCGAAGACCCATAACTTTTTTATTTTTGCGTACACAAAGCGGCGTCAGGGATTATTTTTTCCGGGACGGATTGTCGTTTTTATTAGTACGATTTGAGTAAATGTGACTTTTTGATCACTTTTTCTAGCATTTTTTGGAAGGAGATGTGACCTAAAAACAAAGATTCTGGCGTTGTTTTCATGTTTTTTTTTTACGGCGTTCACCGTGCGGGATAAATTACATAATAGTTTTGTAGTTTGGGTCGTTACGGACGCGGCGATACCAATTATGTATAGTTTTTTAAATTTTTACGGTTTTTCCCATAATAAAAGACTTACTATGGGAAAAAAGTCAGTTTAGCTTTATTTTTATTTGAAATGTGTGTGTTTTTATTGTTTTACCACATTTTTATTAACTTTTTTTTACTTTTATTACTTGTCCCACTAGGGGACATGAGGACCTGATGCCCCGATCGCTACTCTAATACACTGCACTACATACGAAGTGCAGTGTATTAGCGCTGTCAGTTATTCACTGACAGCAAGCCTATGAGGACACGCCGAAGGCGGGTCCTCATCGGCTCCCGTACAAGGCAGACTCGGACGCCATTTTCTGGCGTCCGATTGCCACAGCAACCCAGCGATTGCATCACTGGGTTGCCGATCGGGTGAAAACCTATCAGATGCTGCGCTCTATTGAGCGCAGCATCTGAGGGGTTAATCTGCCGGATCGGAGAGTAGCTCCAGTCCTGGCAGTTACAGGAGGGTGCCAGCTGTATAATACAGCTGTCACCCAGCGGTGATGGTGCCGGCTCTGCTTCTGAGCCCGCACAATCACTGCGCCGTACATGTACGGCGCTTTGCGGGAAGCACCTCCCGACAGCTCCGTACATGTACGGCGCATGTCGGGAAGGGGTTAATAACACCATTTAACGTACCTGGGAAACTGCAAACAAAGTACTTGTGTGGTGAAAAAATAAAAATTAATCAATGTTTTTTGCCTTTAAGTAAAATTTTTACGACTTTGACAGTGCAGCAAAAACTATGTTAACTTTATTTTGCAGGTCAATACGATTGCAGCGATACCAAAATGTATAGTTTTTTTTATGATGCACTACTCTTACGGAAAAAAATTATTTGTTCATAAACTATTTGTTTCGTCATATCCTGAGGGCTAGAACTTTTTTATTTTTCCATTGATAGAGCGGTTTAAGGGCTTGATATTTGCTAGTTGAGCTTTTGTTTTTATTGCTACCATTTTCGTTTACATATGACTTTTAGATAACTTTATATTCCATTTTTTGTAGGAGCGAAGGTGACCAGAAAACAGCAATTTTGGCATTTAAGTTTTTACAGCATCCAGCCTGCGGGTTATATTGTAATAGTTCCGACTTTTTACATTATTAAAGTTGGAAGCTACAATTGTCCAAAATCTCTCGGTATGCTGAAGAATTAAAGGCTAAGAATCTTTGAAGTTTTTTTTTCCACTAAAACGGTTTGCTTCTAACTCTATGGAAACAGTTTGGGGAAGGCCCTTTTCTGTCCCAGCATCACTGTGCCCCAGTGCACAAAGCAAGGTCCTGTGGAAACAAGAGTATTCAACATACCCGATCCTTTGGTCACCATCCGAGATAAGAGTGTTTTGTGCAACTTTGTAATATATTTTTATTAAAAATTATTTTTACTTTTTGAGATACAGCTTCTATGTATCCTGTGTTTTGCACGCGCAAAAGGTCCATAAAAGCTCTGTGTGTCAGCAGCATATGATGCGTGGCTGCGTGATTTTCGCGCAGCCGCCATCATTATGACACTCTGTTTTTATGTTTGTAAACAGAACAGCATGTGGTGCTTTTCTGTTTTCAGTCATAGTTTTGACTACTGTAGCGCGCATCACGTGTGACACACGGAAGTGTGTCCGTGTGCCGTGCGCAGTTTTCACGCACCCATTGACTTCAATGGGTGCGTGAGGTGCGAAAAACAGGCAAATACAGGACACCTCTCCGGGGCTAGCGACAGCCACATTCACTTGTATGTGCGTCCTCAGGACGCACATACAAATGAATACTATAGGCTGCAGGTCACGTTAGGCCTGCAGCCTATAAGGAGCTAGGAGTCGCACAGGCTGGAATGATGACGTCACATCACCACGCCGGTCTGCGCATGCGTCCCGCCGGAGGGGGTCCGTGTGGCGCCGTACTCAGGGGGGGGGGTCCGAGCGGCACCATCTAAAGGGGGGGGTTCTGTGCGGCACCATCTACAGGGGGGTTCTGTGCGGCACCATCTACAGGGGGGTTCTGTGCGGCACCATCTACAGGGGGGTTCTGTGCGGCACCATCTACAGGGGGGTTCTGTGCGGCACCATCTACAGGGGGGTTCTGTGCGGCACCATCTAAAGGGGGGGGGGCGTCCGTGCTACACCATCTACGGGGGGGGGGTCTGTGCGGCACCATCTACGGGGGGGGTCTGTGCGGCACCATCTACGGGGGGGGGTCTGTGCGTGGCACTATCTGCAGGGGGCTCCATGGGTCGCCATCTACAGAGGGATGTGTGTGACGCGGTCTACAGGGGGGTGAAGCCGTCTACAGGGGGGGGATGCGTGTGGCGCTATCTACAGGGGCTGTGCGTCGCTATCTACAGGTATCTATAGGGGCAGTGGTGTAATGAAGGATTCTTTCATTGATGCCTATAATTGGTGTTTATAACAGTCGTCTATTTTACTGCTATTTTACTGCTGTACTTGTAATATTATAGTATTTAAAAAAAAAGTAAACTAAAACTAATTTTAAATAATTTTCTTATTTAGTCACTCTATTAGCGTTTACTGGGGGTATTACTTTTGGTCATCAGAACGCCCACCATTGATGGAGACTCGCCCTGCTACCTAACTGCCCCGCTCAGGAGCTGACAAGACTTAGAGGGAACATTGAATGGCGGCTCACTAGGGGATTTAAAATTATTACAGGAGACGTTTTGAGAGCCTTCTCTTCTGTACTTTTGAGCTGAGCCGGCGTGTTTTAGTCATCTTTCACACGACAGTATTTTACTTCAGTATATACGAGCCAAAAACAGGAGTTGTTCCAAAACATGGAAGAGGTACAAATCTTTTCCATTATACTTTTTCTCTGTGTAAGTTCAACTCCTTTGACTTTCACATACTGATGCATAATTCTGATGAACATACTGCGGTCTGCATGAGGCCCTGGTCTCAGCTGTAGGAACATGCTTGAGAATGAATACAGAGCTTGCAGGAGCCTTTACAAGCGTCATTGTTTCCTGTAGAAGGCATTATTGCGACCTCTGGGGTGATACGCTCCCGTTAATGAAGCAGAGCTATAAAGTAACCCGATCTGAAGAAGCAGCTATGCACTACCTAGAGGGCTTATACACACAGGCATATTTCAGTTTTGTACAACCTCAAAGTTGATTGAAGCCGAAAGAAGACTATGGGCCCATACTGTACCTCCTTATGCCTTCAACTTCATACTGCGGTTTTTCTAAGCCTACAAATGGACAATAAATTAAAAGTATACCTCTCATTTAACCAAAAATTATTAACCCGAATTTGTGCCACAATAGATCATGACTGCGTCTGTAACCTGTGATCTCCGTTCATTTTCCACCTGTGCGTGCGTGGTCGGTTATGTGCAAAATCTGTGCTGCTGCCTGTCTGATGGAGTGGGGTGGGGTCACACAGAAGCATCTGCTAGTGCAATGTGTGCCCTCAGTTCCCACAATACATTGCAGCCATACTTGGGATCGAGCACATCACTGACTGCCTAGACCGGATGCCTCTGAGGAGGACGTCATGCGAGAGAGACCAGGGCAGTTGGAAATTGCCGACGTACAAGCAGAGTGTGCTTCGGCTGGACCACGGCAGCCCACAAGCTGCATTGGACCGGAAAAAAAAAATGTATACACAGAAGAGAGAACAGTATATGGATTTCACATAACGGTCAGCAGGCAATTGTTTACTGGTGAAATAATGGTTAGCAATGGGGGATAGGGAGGTAAATTTACTCTTCTCAAAAGCCAAAATTGCTTAAAATATTATATACTAATAGATTTGTCAATATTAAGCTCAAACTTAATTTTTTTTTTAAATGATAGCAAGCCTTTAAATAAATTCATGATTTAGAATTATTTGTGATTAACAAAAAACAGAAATGTAGCATTGAGGCTCTTTAGAGGACTCCATGTTTGCAATGAGATTCTACATACAACCTTGTAACTGCCGACAAATCTGCAGCGTACACGGAGAGACGGCCACGGCATAATAGATGACATTTCTGTTCTACAGATAGAGCACATCCATATTAACTCCATAAAAGATTCCTTTACATTTCTGCAATACTTGCTCTTGACCGCTGATTTAGTTTATATAAATGCAATAAATACCCAAAAATATATGGACATCCTAATAGGGTTCAAGGACAAAAAAATAAATAAAAAGGAATAGGCAACGTTTCAACGTGGTATAAACCGGGCAAAGAATTCAACTCTGAAACTATAGTTATTGAATTGTGTCTCCTACACCAAGGAATTACAAATCGTTTCTATCACATATACTGTAAAACAGATCTTAATTTGAGTGGGAAAAAAAAAAAGGAGGAATATTAAGTGAGAAAACCAGACGAGGGATGTTCGCCCGTGTTTCATATTACACAAGAGAAAATAAACTGAAAGGTCAGTAGAACAGTTACAGCGTTGCCCTTTTCCAAGATAATCAGCAGAGCTTGTAGCACAGACGTGGATGGGAACGTGACTGGAAAGAAAGTTAATAAAGCGCCACTCTACCGGGAAGGGTGCAGAGGAAAGGTGTGAAATACAGATTTATTATTTATTTTTTACTACACACCAAAACATTGGGGTTTTTTTTTTTTTTTTTTTTTTAAGGAAAGGCATTTGAAATGTTCTCAGTTGCACTTTCGAAGCAGACTCCAGTCCATCTCATTTTTTTGTACCAATATGTGCTGACAAAGTGTTGTCTGTTTGCGAAGTTGAACTGGACAAAATGCCAAGCAGCAAGTCAGCAAAATGACAATATTCCTTCCAAGGGGTTTTTCCATAACGAATATTTATCTCTCATCCACAGGTTTAGGCGGTAACACTGGGATCCTCACCGATCCTGAGAACAGGCTTACCTTGGTGTTCCTGGGAGCCCTATAGGTATGAAGTGGTACTGCACATGCTCGGCCGCTGATCCATTCCTTTCCATGGGGCTACCAAAGTTAGAAGACTGGCAGCCTCAGAGAAATAAATTGAACGGCAAGGTGATCGATGGGGGCACCAGTGATCGGACCCCCACCAGATAGTCATCACCTATCCTGTGGATAGGTGATAAATGATTATGGGAAACCCCTTGAAAGTGTTTCCCAGGATGACCAATGCTATTGAATTTAATATACGGGGAGAGGTGGGGGGGCATGTATGCGCTGAGCAACGGCTGCAAAATTTACATGTAGTTGTGGCAAAACGGCGTGGGGGCGGCTAAAAATAAAAAAATAAATTGTAATCCCTCACAACCTCTTAAAAGTAAACTGGATATATCCCACATTGATTTAAATCCTACAGCCCATGGGCGTAACTATAGGGGTTGCAGAGGTTGCCTATGAGCTTGAGGCGACCCAAAATGTCCCACTGCCCCATATAAGGAGACCAGTACTATAAAAGTAGTTGGGGGGGGGGGGGGTTGTTATAGATTTTGCATTGAGACCCAGGATCCTCAAATTACCCCTCTTTTTTTTTTGCGGGACGACTTGTAGTTTTTATCGGTACCATTTTGGAGAAGATGCAACTTTTTGATCACTGAACACATTTTAAGGCTGTATTCAAAGAAAACCGCAATTTTTGCATGTTTTTTTATTTTATTTTTTACGACGTTCACCGTGCGGGTTAAATGATGTAATAAGGTTATAGTTGGGGTCATTACAGACGCGGCGATATGAAATGTGTAACTTTTTTTACTTTATTTTGTTTGTTAATAATAAAGCCGTTTGTAAGGGGGAAAAGTGGGTTTTTTAATTTTTTTTCACTTTTTTACTAGTCCCACTAGGGGACTTCACTATGCGATCCTCCGATCGCATTTATAATACACTGTAATACTTCTGTATTGCAGTGTATTATGCCTGTCCGTGTAAAATGGACAGGCATCTGCTAGGTCATGACCTAGCAGGCATTTACTACAGGCAGACCTGGGGGCCTTTATTAGGCCCCCGACTGCCATCGGAGAAACAGACACGCGGCGATGTTATCGCCGGGTGTCAGTTGGATGAGAGGGAGCTCCCTCTCTCCAAAACCACTCAGGTGCGGTGCACGCTATTCAGCACCGCTTCTGAGGGGCTAAACGGGTGAGATCGATACTTATATCGATCTCACCCGGTCGAGCAGGGACGCCCCCAGCCCTCATCTCCCTCTGGCAGATTTGACAGCTCCCTGCTCTGTTTACTTATTCCGATGCCGCGACGTAAAAAGTCTATGGCATTGGAATAAGGCCCGTTAGTGACCGACGTAGAAACACTATGGGGCAGTCACTAACGAGTTAAGGGTATATTTACACGTGGCACGTTTATTGCAGAAAAATCTGTTTGACATCTAAATGTGGTTGTTTCTGCAGCATGGACGTTTGTTTTTGTAAGTTCTATTGAGAGGAATGGGATAGTCGCAGAAATTTCTGCAATCAATTCTGCCGCATATAAATATATATATCCCGTGGGCATGTTCACACCACTTATTATCTGTAGTATTTTGGAGCATTAAACGGTCGCATTACGCTCTGAAATACACCTCGAAAACGCCAGCGAACAGATTGCATAACGTTGCTGTCGTTAAGTACTTAAAGAGGCTCTGTCACCAGATTTTGCAACCCCTATCTGCTATTGCAGCAGATCGGCGCTGCAATGTAGATTACAGTAACGTTTTTATTTTTTAAAAACGAGCATTTTTGGCCAAGTTATGACCATTTTTGTAGTTATGCAAATGAGGCTTGCAAAAGTCCAAGTGGGTGTGTTTAAAAGTAAAAGTCCAAGTGGGCGTGTATTATGTGCGTACATCGGGGCGTGTTTACTACTTTTACTAGCTGGGCGCTCTGAAGTATCATCCACTTCTCTTCAGAACGCCCAGCTTCTGCCTGATCACGCTGTGACGTCACTCACAGGTCCTGCATCGTGTCGGCCACATCGGCACCAGAGGCTACAGTTGATTCTGCAGCAGCATCAGCGTTTGCAGGTAAGTAGCTACATCGACTTAACTGCAAACGCCGATGCAGAATCATCTGTAGCCTCTGGTGCCGATGTGGCCAACACGATGCAGGACCTGTGAGTGACGTCACAGATCTGCACTGCCAGAAGCTGGGCGTTCTGAAGAGAAGTGGATGATACTTCTCATCAGAACGGCCAGCTAGTAAAAGTATTAAAAACGCCCCGATGTACGCACATAATACACGCCCACTTGGACTTTTACTTTTAAACACACCCACTTGGACTTTTGCAAGCCTCATTTGCATAACTACAAAAATGGTCATAACTTGGCCAAAAATGCTCGTTTTTTAAAAATAAAAACGTTACTGTAATCTGCATTGCAGCGCCTATCTGCTGCAATAGCAGATAGGGGTTGCAAAATCTGGTGACAGAGCCTCTTTAACTCAACAACATATAGGTACGTTGTATTGCTGGTGCAGGCTCCAAAGCAGAGCACACACCATAGCCAGTGGGTGTTGGCTGTATATTACAGCTGACATCCTGCTGCATGGCCCGGACTGAAGCTAGCCCCTGATCCGGCTGATTAACCCCTTAGATGCAGCTCTCAAAAGATAGCGCTACATATATGGGGTTTAGTAGCAGATCGGAACCCCGTGATGCAATCACGGGGTTCAGATGGCTGCTTTGGCAGACCGGAAGCCTAACAATGGCCTCCTGTCTGTCAAGTACAGAAGCATGTTAGATCCCGCCCAGAGGCGGGGCCCAAAGGGCTTTGGCTGCAGAAAGAAGATGGTGCAGGCTCAGAAACTGAGCATGCGACATCAGCCCCAGAAGCTGAGCCTGCGACATCAGCCTTGGGTGATAGCTGTAAGTAAAAACAAAAACAACAAAACAGCATTTTTTCTTCAATAACTCTTTAAAAAACAAACAAAAAAAAAACATATTTGGTATAACCGCGTCTGTAACGACCCAAACTATAAACGTATTTTTCCCGCACAGTGAACACCGCAAAAAAAAAAAAAAAAAAAAAACGCATGAAAAACAATGCTAGAATCGCTGTTTTTTGGTCACAACCCCTCCCAAACATAGAATAAAAAGTGATCATAAGAGTACCAATTAAAACTACAACCTTTCCCGCAAAAAAAGCCCTTACACAAGTTTGACTGAAAAATAAAAATTAAAAGTTATGGCTCTCAGAATATGGGGACACACGAAAAAAAAATAAAGAAATGTTATTTTATTGTGCAAATGCTGCAAAACATTAAAAAAATATATACACGTGGTATCACTGTAATCATATCGACCAGCAGAATAAAGTATAATTGTCATTTAGAGTCCACGGTGAACACTGTAAAAAAATAAATACATAAAAAAAAAGAATAAAAAGCATTGTCAGAATTGATGGCTTTTGGTCACGTTGCTTGCCAGAAAATGGAATAAAAAGTGATTTTCAAAAAAAATGTGTGTACCCCAAAATGGTACCAATGAAAACTACAGATTGTCCCGCAACAAATAAGCCCTCACACAGCTCCAGTGGAGAAAAAATAAAAAAGCTCTGCCTCAGAATATGGCGACACAAAACGTGTAGAGCGTTCCATAAGCATATAAGATTGGGCACCATTTATCAGTGCGACACCGGCCACACATCTGTAGATTATTTATTTACCACATTATTACACCCTCTTATTATACCCTGATTTACTCTGCACGCCGTACATATGCCCCCACATTATAAACAAATACCAGTTATACCCCAAACAGAACTGCCAAGCAAAATCCGCGGTCCCTCCCTTCTGAACACTACAGCGCGCCTAAATAGCCGTTCACGTCCACATATATGGCATCGCCTTACCCAGGAGAAGCTGCTTAACAGTTTTTGTTTTCATTTGACCTCAGAGCCCTGCAAGTGTGAGCAAATGCTGTAAAAATTATCAAAATAGGACTCACATGCGCATGGCGCTCTTAACTACTGAGCCCTGTCATTTGTCCAGGCAAATTATAAAATTCCTTGAGAGGTATGGTTTCCAAACGGGGTCACTTTTGGGGAGATTTCCACTGTTTTGTCCCCTAAGGGGCTTTGCAAATACGATATGACACCAAAAAACCATTCCAGCAAAATTTCAGCTCCAAAAGCCAAATGGTGCTACTTCACTTCTGAGCCCTGCCTTGGGTCCAAACAGCAGTATATTAACTCATTTGGGGCATTGCTGAAATCCAGAGAAATTGCTTTTTCATATGTTGGGGTGCTTTTCCTCTTTTATGCCTTGTGAAAAGTGAAAATTTTTGCGTTTTATTGGAAAAAAAAGATTGATTACTCACCGGTAATCGGTTTTTCATGAACCTATGACAGCACCCCTGGAGAGACATCCCATTTGCTGGACAGGAAGCCTGACGATATAAAAAAGGACCTCTCCGCACACCCAGTTTTTAGAAAGAACTCAGGATGAATATATATATATATATATATACATACATACACACACATATACATACACACACACACATATATACACATACACTTTTTTTTTCTGCCACTTTAGTGAAAAGCTACCCCACACCAAAAAAATATATATTTGTAGTCATATACAGTGGAGGAAATAAGTATTTGATCCCTTGCTGATTTTGTAAGTTTGCCCACTGTCAAAGTCATGAACAGTCTAGAATTTTTAGGCTAGGTTAATTTTACCAGTGAGAGATAGATTATATAAAAAAAAAATAAGAAAATCACATTGTCAAAATTATATATATTTATTTGCATTGTGCACAGAGAAATAAGTATTTGATCCCCTACCAACCATTAAGAGTTCAGCCTCCTCCAGACCAGTTACACGCTCCAAATCAACTTGGTGCCTGCATTAAAGACAGCTGTCTTACATGGTCACCTGTATAAAAGACTCCTGTCCACAGACTCAATTAATCAGTCTGACTCTAACCTCTACAACATGGGCAAGACCAAAGAGCTTTCTAAGGATGTCAGGGACAAGATCATAGACCTGGACAAGGCTGGAATGGGCTACAAAACCATAAGTAAGACGCTGGGTGAGAAGGAGACAACTGTTGGTGCAATAGTAAGAAAATGGAAGACATACAAAATGACTGTCAATTGACATCGATCTGGGGCTCCATGCAAAATCTCACCTCGTGGGGTATCCTTGATCCTGAGGAAGGTGAGAGCTCAGCCGAAAACTACACGGGGGGAACTTGTTAATGATCTCAAGGCAGATGGGACCACAGTCACCAAGAAAACCATTGGTAACACATTACGCCGTAATGGATTAAAATCCTGCAGTGCCCGCAAGGTCCCCCTGCTCAAGAAGGCACATGTACAGGCCCGTCTGAAGTTTGCAAATGAACATCTGGATGATTCTGAGAGTGATTGGGAGAAGGTGCTGTGGTTAGATGAGACTAAAATTGAGCTCTTTGGCATTAACTCAACTCGCTGTTTTTGGAGGAAGAGAAATGCTGCCTATGACCCAAAGAACACCGTCCCCACTGTCAAGCATGGAGGTGGAAACATTATGTTTTGGGGGTGTTTCTCTGCTAAGGGCACAGGACTACTTCACCGCATCAATGGGAGAATGGATGGAGCCATGTACTGTCAAATCCTGAGTGACAACCTCCTTCCCTCCACCAGGACATTAAAAATGGCTCGTGGCTGGGTCTTCCAGCACGACAATTACCCGACACATACAGCCAAGGCAACAAAGGAGTGGCTCAAAAAGGAGCACATTAAGGTCATGGAGTGGCCTAGCCAGTTTCCAGACCTTAATCCCATTGAAAACTTATGGAGGGAGTTGAAGATCCGAGTTGCCAAGCTACAGCCTCGAAATCTTAATGATTTACAGATGATCTGCAAAGAGGAGTGGGCCAAAATTCCATCTAACATGTGTGCAAACCTCATCATCAACTACTAAAAATGTCTGACTGCTGTGCGTGCCAACAAGGGTTTTGCCACCAAGTATTAAGTCTTGTTTGCCAAAGGGATCAAATACTTATTTCTCTGTGCACTATGCAAATAAATATATATAATTTTGACAATGTGATTTTTTTTTTTTATATAATCTATCTCTCACTGGTAAAATTAACCTAGCCTAAAAATTCTAGACTGTTCATGACTTTGACAGTGGGCAAACTTACAAAATCAGAAAGGGATCAAATACTTATTTCCTCCACTGTATATCCTATATACAATATATTCTAAGGAAGTTTACTGAAGGGGAGAAACTAGGCGGGTGTCGTCATAGGTTCATGAAAAACTGATTACCGGTAAGTAATCAATCTTTTACCCTTTCACCTATGACAGCACCACTGGAGATGTAAAATAGAACCCCAGCTTTTAGGGTGGGACTACAGCTTGTGGAACGTTCCTACCAAAAGCTAGGTCAGAAGCTAAACGCAACTGTAACCTATAATGTTTAATAAAGTCGTGGGGTGTACTCCACGTAGCCGCCCTGCAAATCTGGTCTAGAGATGCGTTGGCTCTTTCTGCTCAAGAAGTAGACACAGCTCTAGTGGAATGAGCTCCAAAGAATTGTGGGGGGATAAATGTTCTGGCCCACGTAGGCTAAGTGCATGGCATGTTTAATCCACCCTGCGGTTGTCGGTCTGCCAGCTGCCAAACCTCTATTTTGGCCCTGGAACTGAATAAAGAGATTCTCTGAAGACCTCCAGTCCTTTGTGACCTCTAGGTAGTGGATTAGACCCCTCCACACGTCTAAACAATTAAACTCCTGCTCTTTAGATTTTTTGGGGAGAATAAGGAGGGGAGAATAATTTTCTGGTCTTGATGAAATGGGGAAGATACCTTTGGCAAAAAACCTGCAAAGGTCTTCATAATTACATTATCCTCAGACACCAAAAGCGTAAGGCCTATGCACATGACTGTAAAAAATCTCCGCTATTACGGACCAGCCCGGTTCTATTTTCCGCGGACACCTTTCCGTATCACTACGGATATGTGTCCGTGCCGGGAAATATGGAGCATGTCCTACTTTTCATCTTTTACAGGCTGTGCTCCCATACTTTTTATGGGAGCACGGCACAAAAATACGGGCCGTGAGTACAGGCACGGCAGTGTGCATGAGGCCTAAGGAGGGAAGGCCGAGAGGGCTTGAATTTTGCTTACTCTCCGGACAGTATTAACAGCTAGTAAAAATGTCAACGTTAGTGTGAGAAATTTTATTGACAGGGCGTCTAAAGGTTCAAAGGATGAGCCCATCATGGCAGTAAGGACCAAGTTGAAGTCCCAGGGTGGGACTGAAGATCTTATTTGAGGTCTTATCCTGGAGGCCGCAATCTGCAACCTTCTAATCAAGCGGTCTTCTGCTAAGCTGGAATCATAGATGGAGCTTATGGCAGAAATTTGTACCTTTAATGAACTAGGCTTGAGGTTCTTGTCTAGCCCTGCCAGGAGAAAGTCTAATATCGGGGGTATTTCTGGATCTGTTAACGGATCTATCTCAATTCCTGTAAAGGTAGGAAATGCTTTCCAGACCTTTAAATATATTTTAGAGGTAACCGGTTTCCTACTTGCCAATAAAGTAGAGATGACAGATTCTGAAATACCTATTTTTCTGAGGATCATCCGCTCAGTCTCCATGCTGTAAGATGCAGTCTGGTGATATTGGGATGAACTACTGGGCCCTGGGACAGGAGACCTGGTCTGTCTGGAAGAATCCATGGTTGGGCTAAGGAAAGCTTCCTGTGAAACATGGTCTTTTTGGGCAAAATAGAGCAATGAAGATTACCGAGGCCCTGTCTTCGCTGTCCTTTTTTAAAATTCTCAGAAGTAGACAAAAAGGGGGTGGGGTGGCATAACCCTGTTCCTGGCTCCAACACTGGGAGAGCACATCTACTGCTACCGGATATTCCCTGGGGTCTAGGGAGAAGAATCTGGGCACTTTCCTGTTCTCCCTGATAGCAAACAGATCTATGGAAGGATCCCTCCACCTGGCCACAATCTGGAAGACTTGCTGGTTTAGGGACCATTCTAATTGTAGCAACGGTCTCCTGCTCAAGATGTCTGCTAACTGATTGTGCCTTCCCCTTAGATGGACAGCTGAAAGGGACAATAGATGTAGCTCGGCTGGGGGAGAAAAAAAAATCTGTGGCTAAAATTCATCAGAAGTCCTGATCTTGTATCTCCCTGAAATAACTTTTACCCTCTTTCCTAAAAGTATAGGAATGGTGCTTTTATAGCCTGAAATACTGCCTCCAGCTCCCTGTAGTTGGAAGATTGTATGGAGTTTTGAGGATCCCACTGACCCTGAAGGCAGAACAATTTGCCATGGGCTCCCCACCCCCAAGGAATGGCATCTGTTGTAATGTTCAGGGTTTGAGACATTTCCCATGAGATACCCTTCCTGAGATTTTCTACCCTCATCCACCCACAGAGAGAGTCTGGCTACAGAGGAAAGGTGTAGGGAGTGTTCTAGGGAGAATTTACTCTTATCCCACTTCTCCAATATGTCCTTCGGTAGAGGTCTGCCCACATTATGGACAGAATACAGGAGGTTAGAAGACCCAGGACGGACACAGCCCTACTGAAAGAAGTTAAGTAATCCAAAAAGAGGCCCAAGACCCTCCCTACCAAAGGCTGGATCTTTCCCTGAGGCAGAAAAGACATTTGTTTGGATGAGTCTAAAAGGATTCCCCAAAAAATGCTTCTGTTGGACGGTGATAAATTACACTGGTTTACGTTGATATTCTATCCCAGATCTATTAAAGTCGATTGTACTGACTGTAGATTGAGTATAAAAGCCTGAGCTGTGTCTGCCACTATTAAAGAGTCGTCTAGGTAGGGAATGATAAGAATGTATTTCGTGTATATATATATATATATATATATATATATATATATATATGAGGTAATTTCTGCTATAAGTTTTGTAAAGACTCTGAGACTGAGAAATGCCAGACGGGAAGAACCTGTATTGGTGGTGGACTACGGAGCATTAAAAACTACAGCCACCCTCAGATACTTTTGGGGAGTGATGCAGACAGGGACGTGGTAATAAGAATCCTCCAGATCGATTGATGCCATCATATAATTCATGAAGAGGTGGTTTACAGTAGAGGGGATACTCTCCATCTGTAATCTTTTGTAAATTAGGAAGGAGTTCAGCTGTTTTAGGTTTATTATAACCATGAATCTGCATTCCAGTTTCTTTACTAGAAAAAGGGTGGAATAGTATTCCTTCCCTATCTCTGGTTCCAGTGCTGGTGCTAGAACCCAATTGCTGATAAGTGAAATAACCTCTGACTCTAGAGCCAGCTGTTTCTCTCAATCTTTCTGCCTCTTTGTGGGGAGGAATCTGTCTGGAGGAGAGGACATGAATTCTAGTTTGTATCCTGTCATTATAATATCTAGAACCCACTGGTTTGACGAGATCTTTTCCCATTCTTGGGAAAATAGGGATAAGCGACCTCCTACCCCACTCCTTCTGGTGTCATTGTTGGTGATCTTTATTTTTTGGATCGTTCCAAGGTCTAAACAAGAAGCCCCTGTTCTTCTTAGGGAATTTAGAGGATCTAAATTCTTGTCCCTTAAGATAGGGTTTTTTTTTTATTAAACTTCCTGGGACAAAAGGAGTCTGGTTTGTTCTGGGTAGGAAACACTTTCCTCCTGTCAGATGTTTTTTCCAGGAGATCATCCAGTGGAGGACCAAACAAAAAAATTCTCCTGAACAAGGGATAGAACAGAGTTTCCCTTTTGAGCCTGCAACTCCCTTCCATGTATTCAGCCATATAGCTCTTCTGGCTGAGTTGGATAGGGCTGCAGCTCTAGCTGACAGACGGACTGAGTCCACTGAGGCATCAGCCAAAAAGTCTGCGGCTTTAGAAAAAAAACCGGAAGGGAAGCCAGTATCTGATCCCAAGGAGTTTTGTCTCTGAGATGAAACTCCAGTTGAGCTATCCAGATTTTGAGTGGCCTGGCTACACATGTGGCCGCAATACCAGGTTTAGAGGCCCCTGAAGAGGCTTTCCAGGTCCTCTTTATGTAATAGTCCGTCTTCCTATCCATAGGATCGGGGAGGGAACCCAGATCTTCAAAATGTAAGGCATTTTTCCTGCATATCTTCGCTACTGGGGCATCCAATCTGGGAAAACTATCCCAGTCCTTACTTAATTCATCCTCAAAGGGATATTTTCTTTTCAAAATTTTGGGAATGCCTAACTTTGTTAGGGTTTTTCCATTCCCTTCTAATGTCTCTGGCCACATTTTTGTGAATAGGAAAAGACTGTTTCCTAGGACCCAGTGTCCTGGATCGACAGGGGTGCCTTGGGGTCATCAATATTCATAGCGGCCTGGCATCCTCAGCAGGAAATAGTTTTTTTCCCCATTCATCTTCATCCTAGGAGTATTCAGAGGAACATAGCTCCCCCTCTTCCCCAAATATCTCCTCTTCACTAGAAGAATTAGAAACCCCTATGCCCTGTCTTGTCTTGCCAGACGAGGTGCTAGGAAGGTCATGTTGCTTTCTAAGGGAATTCTTAACGTCTGTTCGTACCATATCTTTTATACTTGTGGCAAGGCTGGTGGATTACTCGGCCAGGATTTTATTAAAACATAACTGGCATAAATATTTCTGATAAGAGGCTGCTAGCTTCCTACTACGCATAGCACATTCTCTGTTGCGAGTCTTGTCCAACTTTCCGGAGACCCTCCCTGACCTAGGAAACATGTAATAAACAAGTAAGGACAACATTAAAAAAGGGTTTGTTTGTCCTACCATACTCCCTAGAATATCCCATGCTGTTTGAAGTACGGGAATGGAGGATCTTGCTGGGTCTGATCACTCAGGTCGTTCAGCGTATCCTGCTGCTTCTCCTGGAGCTTCCATACTGGTTGCTTGGTTGAGAAAGGGCCATCTTGGTTCAGGTATAAAATAGGCCTAGGTTTGGCTGGGGAGGCTCCAAGGCTAGGACGCGCTGTAGCCCCTACTCCCCAACTGGGCCGCCGGAACACAGCTTCCTGGGACGTCCGCGCATCACTCCCACCGGAAGTAACGTGCACAGTGACCGGAAGTGGTCACTGCAGTGAGACTGAAGCGGCCGAACACTGGGCCACGAGTCGTGGCTCCCTCTCTGTAAACTGGAGCCAAGCTTGAACCCAGGAGAAGCTTCACCCCCAGAGGAGACTTACCACCTCTGTAGAGGGAGCTTACCACCTCCGTAGAGGGAAGCTGTGACCGGGAGGGGGATACCAGCCCCAGACTGGTTGCTCCTTCAGAGACTTACACCTTCAGAATACCTTCAGGAACTCAGGCAAGTACCTACTGGAGGGTCTGCAATCCTGGAGAGAGTGTCTTGAACCACAGAACAACCCCATCCGGAGCACAGGAAACCTGACTGGGTGTGTGGAGAGGTGTGTCCTTTTTATATAATCAGGCTTCCTGTCCAGTGAATGGGATGTCTCTCGAAGGGTGTTGTCATAGGTGAAAGGGCAAAAAAAATGTGATTTTAATTTTTATAGCCTAATTCCACTAAATTCAGCAAAAAAACTGAGAGTTTAAAATGCTCGCTATACAGCGTGATTAATTCCTTGAGGGGTGTAGTTTGCCAAATGGTGTATTTTTTGGTGTTTTCTCCACTGTTTCGGCCCCACAAGACCTCTTCAAACCGGACATGGTGCCTAAAATATATTGTAATAAAAAGGGGGCCCCAAAACCCACTAGGTGCCCCTTTGCTTCTGAGGCCTTTTTCAGTCCATTAGCATACTAGGGCCACATGTGGGATATTTCTAAAAACTGCAGAATCTGGGCAGTAAATATTGAGTTGCGTTCCTCTGGTAAAAAAAAAACTTCCGTGTTACAGAAAAAAAAATGGATTAAAACAGATTTTCTGCAAATATTTTTATTTTTTTTATAAATGTCACCTTACTTTGAGGGGTGCAGTTTTAAAATGGGGGGATTTATAGGGGGTTTCTAATATATAGGGCCCTCAAAGCCACTTCAGAACTGGACTAGTCCCTTAAAAAAAAAAAAAAAAAAGGCTTTTCTTGAAAATGTGAGAAATTGCTGCTAAAGTTCTAAGCCTTGTGTAAAGATAAAAGAATGTTCAAAAAACTATGCAAACACAGTAGACATGGGAAATGTTAGCTAGTAACTTTTGGTGATATTACTATCCGTCTTACAAGCAAATACATTTACATTTATAAAAATGCAAATTTTCTTGAAAGGTTATTTTTCACAAATAAACACTGAATGTATCGACCAAATTTTACCAGAAACTTAACCCCTTAATGACCGGGCCTGAAAAGGCCTTAACCACTTCCTGACATTTGACGTATCGATACGCCAAAGTGGGGTAGGGGGAAGTATGGAGCGGGCTCACGGAGTGAACTCGCTCCATACGATGCGGGTGTCGGCTGTTTGTTACTTCAGAGTAACTAGCGGCATCGCGCTCGATCCCGCTCGTTTAATGCTGCGGTCAATAGCGACTGCAGCATTTAAATCGTTAGAAAGAGGGGGGCGACCCCCTCTAACAGCTCATCGCGCCCCCCGCAACGCAATCGCGGGTGGGCGATGGTTGCTATTGCTGCCCCCCAGGTCCGCCATCTTTGTGAACCTCTGGCAGGGCTTAATAGGTGCCTGTCAGAATCACGATATACTGCAATAAATTAGTATTGCAGTATATCGTGAAAGCTATCTAATGATCGCTGGTTGAAGTCCCCTAGGGGGACTAATAAAAAAAAGGAAAAATTAGTTAAAGTTGTTTTTTGTTGTGTAAAAAAACAAAAAACATATATATTATTAAAAGTTCAAAAAAAAAAAAAAAAACCTTTTCCCATTTTCCCCCTAGAGCATAGTAAAAAAATAAACAGAATTGCTATCGCCGCATCCGTAAAAGTCTGAACTATTACAATATATCAATATTTAACCGGTACGGTGAACGCCGTAAAAAAAAAAAAAAAAAAATTGTAAACGCCAGAATCTCTATTTTTTGGTCACCTAATCTTCCACAAAAAAATGAAATAAAAAGTGATCAAGCCGTCGCATGTATACCAAAATGGTATTATTAAAAAAATACATTTTCTTTTTCACACTTAGGTTTTTACTTGTAAAAGTAGTAAAATATAGAAAAAACTATATATATTTGGTATCACCATAGTCGTATTGACCCACAGAATAAAGTTAACATGTTGTTTTAATTGCACAGTGAATTCCGTAAAAACGGCACGCAAAAAACCATGGAGGAATCGCAGTTTTTTTCATTTTTTCCCCTTCAAATAATTTTTTCCCCGTTACCTAGTACATTATATGGCAAAATAAATGGTGCTACGAAAACTACAACTCGTCCTGCAAAAATCAAGCCCTCATAGTACTATACCGACGTGAAAAAAAAAAAGACGTTATGGCTTTTGGAAGATGAAAAAAACAAAAAAATAAAATCTGAAAAAGGGCTGCGGGGGGGGGGGGGGGAAGGGGTTAATGACCAGCTACATTTTACTGTTTTTGCCTCTGCACTTCAGAAGCTATAACATTTTTATTTTTTCATTGACTTTGGCTGTATGATGTCTTTTTTTTTAATGTGGGAGAAATAGTATCTTTTTTTTCACAGTTTGGGGTAGAAAAAAATATATTTTTACTGTGTGAATATAGGAAAAAGCGAATCTCGGCATAGTTTTTCTTTAAATTTTTTATCCCGTTCATGTCTCACACTAAATAACCCGTCAAATTAATTCTTCAGGTTATCACAGTCGTGTAGATATATGTGTAGTTTTTTTGTTTTTATGTAATGAACATTTTTTTGTTATTTTTTTTTTTAAATCCCATTAAGGGATAACTTTATGTAGAACATTATTTTTTACTTATAATGTATTAGCATACTCCTGTATGCTAATACATTACACTGTCACTATGACACAGGCTGCTGTTAGGGCAGCACATAGTGTGCTCTAACTGCAGGCAAACTGAATAGACAGCCCCGGGGTATTTTCTAGGTCCCCAGGGCTTACTGCAGAGATTCCCCGGTGTTTTATCACGTCACCGGGTTTCTGATGACGACATCAAAAGAGGGGAATCCCTTTGATCATGCCATCGTCACAGACAGCGGCCATCAAAGAGTTAAGCAGCTGGGGTTGGAATGTTTTCCGATCCCAGCTGTATTCAGTAGGCTGCTCTAAGATCAGGAGCTGTAAGTTACAGCTCCTGCCCAGAGCATGAGCGCTCATCAGTCTTTTCTACAGGGACGCCAAAAGATGTCGCTGTAGACGAACCACCTGCCTTCAAAAGACGGTGAGCGGTCGTTAAGGTGTTAAAGTACAATGTGTCACGAGCAAATAATCTCCGAATGGCTTGAAAATAACTTTGGGATGCTTTTATTTTAACACATTAAGCGACATGTCAGATTTGAAAAAAATGGCCTGTTTCATTAGGCGAAAACAGGCGGTATCCTTAAATGGATAAGACTGGTCCCATTGTTATAGGATCACAACAAATCCACAAGTCCAAATCTAGTTCAGACATTGCAGATTTGCTGAAGATTTTGCATTTATTTTTAAAGCCGAAACCAGTAACGGAACCCAAAGAGAAGAAATGTATAAAAGGAACGCCTCACAGGTATGCTTGTCTGGATCAAACTCTGGTTTTGGCTTAAACAAAATATAATTAAATACAAAATCTACAGCAAATCTGCACCGTGTGAATAAGGTCTAAAGCTGCCAAAACCTTATACTGAAAAAAAGGAATAGTAAATGCCTCAGCGACCTTACAATGTCATAACCAGTTATAGACTAGAGAAATTGGTTTAATTTAAAGAGTCAAATGTTCTTAATTTTGTTTCTAATCTAATTTTAAAAGCTACAAGCGTCATTCTATTTACAAAGCAGACAGCAAGGTCATTTATAAATGGAATTTGTCTGGTCATTCACTTAGATAGGGGTCAACAGCACTTATGAGGGGTAGAGAGGCAGGCGAGACAATATTTTTAGAACACTTACAGACCTGCTTTGTCATCTAAAAGTCTTACAAGGAGCCAGAATGGTGACCTTTGTCTAGGCCATTTGATGGACTTGTAAATGGACCAGTGCTGCAATCTTTAGAAATTATCAGGCCTTTAAAATCAATTATGAAATATTGTTATACAAGCACGAGTGTTAAAGACGAATTGCATTATATTAAAAGCTCATGTCATACACAACACAGACCTGCGAGGCTTACAAGCTACTAAGTCACACAACTAAGGGCCTTTTCCGGGCTTGCCCACACTAAACGGATTTGCTGCAGAAAATTTCTGCGACATTTCGGCATGAACTAGCAGACAATCCACTATGGAAAAACCGCACCATTTCCTGCATTTTTTACTGCAGAAAATAATGCGGATATCATTTTTATTGCGTTTTCAAGCCTGTGTAATGGTGACATCTCTTCTGAAAAACGCAGCAAATCAGTCCACTTTTCGCAGCAGTAAGTGACATGCTGCGGAACTAAAAATACGCACCGTAGGTGAATTTCTGGATGACCTTTGTTTATTCACACCCACTTTGCTGCGAATGTATCCTGCTGCGTATTTTCCGTCCACAACTCCGGACGGAAAATATGCAGCAATTCCGCTACGTGTGGACAAGCCCCAATTCTCTTCTGTAACAAGTCTGAGAAAATTCTTAGCCTTTACTTTAGAACACTTGGCACTGATATGTTAAATAGAAACGCCAACGGAGAGACCGATGACCGTCCTCCCCACAACTCATTTAAAAACATTCAAATAAGGTTCAGTTCACGCAGGTTTTTTGGCACAGATTTTGACACTGAAACCGCGTTGGAATCAGCACCAAAAAAATGGCCCAAATCACCCCGCATTGATTTTAATGGGAGGCAAACGAGTTTTCTTTTCTCACGGGTGGCTCTTGGCTGCTCAAGTTATATTAAAAAAAAAAAAAGGGAGCAGCGTGCTTTTTTTCCGATGGGAGGCAAGGGGAAAAAAACCCCTGCGGTGCTAGTTTTGGTAGTTTATTACAGCACTGGCTGCGGACAAAAGAAATGCAGCAAAAAAAAAATAATAATTAAGTCAAAACAACGCTGGCAACTCTAAATCTGCTCTAAATTTGACAAAGACCTGTCGATTGTGGATGTCTTGACAATAAAAACCACTTTGAAGACATGTGCTGTTGTAAAACTACTTCTTTTGAAAATTTGTATCATGCCGGAGTGGGTTTGCCTGGCTTGACAGCGTGCACCGCACCAGATTCGGGATTAGTGCTGCTTCAAAAATTATTTTTCTCTTGATATCCTGTGGATATGTCATAAATGTCCCTTGTGGGAAAACCCCTTTAAGGACTTTTGAGGCAGATGCTTTCCTCATGAAAAAAAAAAAAACTGTGTGAACTAGGCCTACATTTTTGTGATTATTAATAGTATAATAATAAATACAGTCACGTCGGTTAGGCTTCGTTCACATCTGCGTCAGGGTTCCGTTCGTGGGTTCTGTCAGACATTTCCGTCAGGGGAACCCACAAACGGAAACCATAGCTTTCCGTTTGCATTACCATTAATTTCATTATGTTTCCACACCTGTTGTCAGTTCGGACCAGAGAGTACAACTGGAGCTAAACTTCAGACTTAACTTTTCAATCTCTTTCAGTAAAAGTTCCCTCTGCCCATGTATATTCTATGCCCCCTATCGAGGATGAGCCCAAGGAATGCAGGCTCATAGAAGTCTTCACTGTGCCAGGAGTTGCAGCAAAAATAGTAGTCCTGTCCCCCTGGCAACGAATTATAATAAACATGGATTCAATTAAATTGCACTGCAGCTGCTGGATTATCCCTTTAACAAGTTTAATTAGACGAAAGAAGAATAAAAAAAAAAAAAAAAAAACGTTGTTAGATGTCCTGAGGTCAGTGTCACTTGATTTTGTAATGTGATATTGAAAAACAGAGTGAAGCAACTCCGACAAACAGAAAAAATAATACAACACTTTCTTTCGTGTCCAAACCAGTTATTCCTAAATATTGCATAATTCTTTAACCACTTCCCGCTTTTGGCCACTTTTTACCTTCCGGACAGAGCCTCATTCTATGTGGTAATAACTTCGGAATACTTTTCCCTATCCAAGCGATTCTGAGACAGTTTTCTCGTGACACATTGGACTTTAAGTTAGTGGTAAAATTTGGTCGATACATTCAGTATTTAATTGTGAAAAACACCAACATTTTGAGAAAAATTGCAAAAATTAGCATTTTTCTAAATTTAAATGTATCTGCTTGTAAGACAGATAGTAATACCATACAAACGAGTTGCTAATTAACATCCCCCATATGTCTACTTTAGATTGGCATCATTTTTTGAACATCCTTTTATTTTTCTAGGATGTTACAAAACTTAGAACTTTAGCAGCAATTTCTCACATTTTCAAGAAAATTTCAAAAGGCTATTTTTACAGAGACCAGTTCAGTTGTGAAGTGGCTTTGAGGGCCTTATATATTAGAAGCCCCCAATAAGTCACCTCATTTTAAAGACTTCACCCCTCAAAAGTATTCAAAACAGCATTTAGAAAGTTTTTTAACCGTTTAGACATTTCACAGGAATTAACTGGTTCCCGACCGCTGGCTGTGTATTTACGGCCAGCGGTCAGGGTCCTTAAAACCCGCACCATAGACTATTTACGGCGCAGGTTTTAGCTTGCTGCCCGTCCGGGTAGCTGAATGTCGTGTCTCAGGCAGTCAATGACTGCCGGGGACCATGAGGAGCTTTTGCTGCTTCCTTCTTCTCTGATCACTTTTATACAGCGCTCAATGCACGCTGTGTATATGAACAGAGGCATCGGCAGCACCGATGCCGCTATTGGACCTGGTGATCATGTGACTGGTCACATGATCGCCGGGATGCCGTTAGTGGCAGACTACTGCTGGGTCTTACAAGACCCAGCACAGCCCTATTAGTGACAATAGTCACTATGAGAGGGCTGGTTTCTTCTGTAACTGGGGCTGCTGTGCATAAATTAAATAAAAAATACACATAAAATACCCACTCCCAAAAAACGTTCCCCTGCCAATCATTGTTGTAACGCTAGCCCTGAGCCATTTACCCTAAAATAGACATGTAATATATTAACATTTACGGTAGACAATGACGATCACAAATAAAAGGTCTATTTTAGGGTAAAACTATGTTATTACCAGAAAAAAATTGCTAAAAAAACGGAAAAAAGCTTATTTTTTTACTATTATTTCCAAACTTTAGACCTAAAAATTCTAAAATAGCAAAAAAAGGTGTGTATAAAAATGATCCAAAAAAATAAATAAACCTGCATTGTCTACAGAAAAAAAACATAGCAAAAATCATGTTGCTTGCCCAACAAATAAAAAAGTTAGAGCGGTTTAACTAACGAGTGCTATAAAGGGCTAAACGGTGTCTGGTCCTGAAGGATCAAAATAGCCCAGTCCTGAACTGGTTAAAGAAAAGCAGGTGAAATTTACAAATTAAATTATTTATTTTTTTGCAGAAATTAATTTTCAATAATTTTGTTTGGAAACACAGAAGGTTTTACCAGAGAAATGCAACTCAATACTTATTGCCCAGATTCTGCAGTTTTAGGAAATATCCCACATGTGGCCCTAGCGTGGTAATGTATTGAAGCACCGGCCCCAGAAGCAAAGGAGCACCTAGAGGATTTTCGGGAATACCTTTCTATTAGAATATATTTTAGGCAAATGGTCAGGTTTGAAGAGGTCTTGTGGAGCCAAAACTGTGGAAATCCCCCAAAAGTGACCCCATTTGGGAAACTACACCCCTCAAGGAATTTATTTAGGGGTATAGAAAGCATTTTTACCCTACACGTTTATTGCAGAAATTATTGGAAATAGGCCATGAAAATCTAAAATTTTTTCAAAGAAAATGTAGGTTTAGCTATTTTTTTTTCATTTCCACAAGGACTAAAGGAGAAAAAGCACCCCAACATTTGTAAAGCAATTTCCCCCGAGTAAAACAATACACCACATGTGGTCATAACCGGCTGTTTGAACACACGGCAGGGCTTAGAAGGGAAAGAACGCCATTTTGCTTTTGGAGCCGTTTCTTGCACGGAGACCTGAATCCCTAAGGTCAGCAGGATCCTGTGTCCCGCTGGCCTGATAGATACAGGCTTCAGCGCTAGATACAGCTGTTCTGTATACAGAATACAAAGTAGCTGTATCTCAAAAAGTCTAAATACTTTTTTTTTTTATAAAAATGTCTAAGGTCTACATAGCCTTTAGCGCAGTGAGGTCACTTTTTTTTTATTTTACAAAGCATATTTTTATAAGGTGTCTTAATTCAGCAGTATAAAAATACAGTGTATTTCCTTTTGAGAACAATGTAAAGCGGTTTGCCGGCGTATTTCAAATGTATTTTAGAAGATAATACGAGCGTGAACCTATCTGTCCAATTCAGATCACCGGACAAAGTACTAGGTTGGGTGCACGCCTCTTGGGTCATAGTCCAAATGACCCTTCAGTATAGATAAAGGAAAGTAAGGCAGCACGACCAAATATGTGAAAAAAATGATCCTTTAATTCCACGTGCGAAGTTTCATCTCAGTGTGAGCCTTTCTCAAGCATAACAGTGTAAAACAAAAGCACATATATATGCAGATCACAATTATAAATCCAATTACAAACATTTCATAAAATAGTGATAAAATTGTAGAACACACACAAAATTGTGTCAATAGGATCCCTTATGGATATACGCAAATATACATGGGGATATACATATCAAATAGTACGTGTAAATAGTGTAATCATCGTATTATATTAATAAGGCCAATCAATAGGATTGGCAACACATCTGTGACAACATGTCAATAATATCCCAACAGGTGTACATATCAAACATTAAAAACATCATAACCTCGCTGGATCGGCTGTTGGCGTCCCACGCTGTCCGCTGCGCGTGTCCATAGATTACATAACAGCCAATTTTACGTTAATGTGCGCTGTGACGTTTAACGTCCATTCGCGCATGCGTGATTACCACTCGTGTTGTGAACAGCCTTCTTGAAAGAGGGCACCGCTGTTTGTCGTATCTCATATCTATCCCAAACTATTACTCAACTCGTTACTAACCTTATAAATATCTGATAAAGTACTGACATTTTCTAATACATAAAGAATGAATAATTTTTCGTACGACCATAGACACAGTTAATCCTATATCAATATAGCTCATCCCCATATCAGTCAGTGTCAGATCCCATTATAAGCTCCTATTATAGGGAATATGGTACCAAAATTTATTTTATTTTAACATTGTATCAAATCAATTAAATACATACGTGCAGTCTATAATGTATATGTGTATATAGGACCACATTATTATGAAGGGGAGAGTATATATATATATATATATATATATATATATATATATATATATATATATATAAATATATTGCAGATACATTTCGAATGATGAAAAAATAGTGTGATATAAGATTATGGATATAATAGAAAACATTTTTTTTTTAAATCTGAATGACAAAATCAGCCAAGGATTTCAGGGGCAGTGTACATGCGTCTTTAGCCCATCCCAGAGACAAAACTGGAGAGCATTATTCTCTAAAAGTGAAAAATAGAGCATATTTTTAAGAATAATGTACCAACCATATAACAAATAGTTATATTATCAAATATTTATACCAAAAAAGATATACATATTTACTCAATAGTCAAGCTGTTATTGTTTTCCGACAAAAAGTGGGAAGAAAGGGACATAGAAGCCTTTATGAAATTCCGAGCAAGTGTTCATATCAGAGAACGGTTATGGGTTGATTTTAAAATCCACATTAAGGCCTCTAGGGGATAGGGTATCTAATTTAAAGGGAACCTGTCACCAGCAATTCACCTATTAAACCAGCAATACCTGGTGATAGTGGGTGAAAAATCATTTCTATATAATCTATAATTGTCGTCTTAGTCGGCTCTGTAGCTTTAGTATTCAGCTTTTTCGTTTCCACACCGTATGCTAATGAGCAGAAAAAAGTAATATCTTTGTTTGAAAAGAGTCATATCTTCATTCCTCAAGTCTTTCCGAGTTTACCCCGCCTCCTTACTTTTGATTGACAGCTCCTCTCCTTCCCCCAGCACATAAAAAATCCTGCGCTTGTGCATTGATGTCCTCTTCTTGTGTGCGCGCACAAAGGGACACCGGATTATTACGATAAAAGGCGCAAAATGTTTGCAGACCGTTATTTACAGTCGGAGGAGGAGGAGTTTAGGAGAGGGGATAACGGCAATGAACTTTTGATAGCAGCGGCCAGTGAGAGATATGTAAAGTTCAATAGGTGAAATGCTGGTGACAGGTTCCCTTTAAAGATCCATTCAATCTCCAAGCGTTTTAATTTCGAGATCCTATCATCGCCACGTCTATGGCGGGGTACATGGTCCACGATGAACAATTTAAAATAGTTTTCACCGTGGCTCTTTTCTACAAAATGCTTGCGCAAGGGCAACCTAGTCTTTTGTCCGATGTTGCTGATCGATATCGATCTGCTGTGGAGTTCCAAAAGCGTGCACGGATACATAATATTTTTCCAATTTAACTAACTGCATTTAGAACACTTGATCATCAGACCCTTTCTAGGGATAACCTCACACATTTAAAAAAAAATAGCTCTGAAAACCCTTTCCGCAAATGACACTATTGTAATCCGCTCTGCGGATGAAGGAGGTGGCATGGTCCTACAGAATCGTACTGATTATATCAACAAAGCCATGAGACTACTGTCAGATGATACCTTCTACGAAAAAATGGTTGCCAATCCCTATCTATACCACAGAGTACAAACGGCTAATTGAACGTGGTCAAAGTGAGGGTTTTCGATCTAAGAAAGAATACAACTTCCTAAACATTTCTCACCCTAGTTTACCCTTCCTATATCGCCTTCCCAAGATTCACAAGTCTTCTACTAATCCCCCAGGCCGTCCAATTATATCTGGCATAGGTTCACTCACAAGTAACCTATCACATTTCATAGATTTACATCTCCAGCCTAAGGTATTGCAACTTCCACCATATCTAAAAGATTCCACTCAACTCATCAGGGAGCTTCGGGCTTTGAACAAAATATATCATTCCAGCGATCTCAATTTCCTAACGGCAGACATATTTGCACTCTACACAAACATCCCCCATGATAAAGGTCTTTTGTCCATTGAGACTGTATCGTCAGACGCCCATATACCCCGTGCTCAAACTTTTTTCCTTCTAGAATGTTATTTTACAAACACTATCTTTTCTTTTAATTCTCAATTTTTCAGACAGATTAGAGGGTGTCTGATGGGATCACACTTCGCACCCTCATACACCAAACTGTATATGGGTCAATTTGAGGACTCTTATATTGAATGATCATGCTTTTAGTAGGAATATTGTCTTATCGTCGTTATATCGATGACTTATTTTTTGTTTGGAAGGAAAACTGAACTGACGCCTCCGCTTTTATTAACCTTTTAAATCAAAATGATTTTGGACTAACTCTTATACATAATTTTTCCACCACTACAATTGACTTCCTTGATCACACAATAAACAAAGACGACAAAGGTATGTTTTGTACCAACACACACTTTAAAATTGGAGACGTTAACAGCTACTTGGATTTTAAAAGTGCACATCACCCTTCCTGGCTCAGAAACATACCCTTTGGGCAATTCAGGCGTATTAGAAAAAACTGCTCAAGCACAAAGCAATTTCATTTGGAATGCAATGTTTTACAAAAAACTTTTTAAAGATAAGCACTTCCCTACAAGCCTCATTCAAGGAGCCATATCTAAAGCCACCTTACTAACTCAAGATAATTGCATTTCACTTAAACGTAAAAAAAGAAAAAGAGGACACGGACAAAAACTTCAATCATAATTTAATCACCACATTCAACTCTGGTAGGAATGCATGTATGATTATAAAAAAAATTAAAAAAAAACTGGCATATACTTAAAAGTGATCCCTACCTTAAAGAGATCCTACCAGAAAAACCTAAGATAACTTATAGGAGATCGCAAACTATACACAACCTCATAGCACCCAGCAGACTAAAAACTTTGGAGATTAAAATGCAGAATTCATTACCACCTGTCATTGGCTCCTACAGATGTGGCCACCAGAGATGTTTATGTTGTTTTAACATTACACATGGCTGCATCTCCTTCACTTCCTCTGTAACTAATGAGTCCTTACCTATTAAAACCTATATGAATTGCGGGAATAATTATATTATATATTTATTAAAATGTCCCTGCAACCTGCAGTATGTGGGGAGAACCACCAAACAACTGTGTTGCAAAATCAATAAAAACAGATGCAATGTGAAGAATGCCTTTTTAAAACATAGTGTTTCACGACACTTTACCACTGTACATAATAATAACTTTGGAAATATTCTAGTCACCCCTATTGAATCCATCACAGCAACTTATAAATGATAGGTTTAATAGACTTAGAGAGAGAACTATTGGATTTTTAAATTGTCTTGTCTACAACCTAGT
This sequence comes from Rhinoderma darwinii, assembly GCF_050947455.1. NCBI lineage: Eukaryota > Metazoa > Chordata > Amphibia > Anura > Rhinodermatidae > Rhinoderma > Rhinoderma darwinii. The sequence continues at coordinate 441,931,055 of NC_134688.1, read as the reverse complement.
GGTGTTAATGACATCTCTGAATCCACATTAGACTGAAAGAAAAAAAAATGTTCATATAAAAAAAATCTATTATATATTAACTCATTTATGCCTGTTTGAAATTTTGTTTTATCATACATTTCATTTTATTTATGTGCTCAATCCTCTCATTGACTCTGCTGTATTGTATAGTTTTATGAAACTTCATCTTGTCAAATAAACCTTCCATATGGTCTTATGCATTTTATTATATCATTTAGTTGAATGAAATATCATGTCTCTACTGCATCCTTTTCCTCCTAATTTTCTGAATACATCTTCATTTATATAGGTTTTTATTTCTGAACCTCCCGAATAGTTATTTTCCTTTTTACCCCCTACCGCTCTGCTCTTTGGCCCATTTAGCCCCCTGGTTGTCATACCAACAGGTGATGCTTTCTGGTATCTGATATATATACATATTCACTCATTATCACTTTCCTTTATGACAAATATATATCGATTTTATATATACATATATTCCTCTACATAAACCCTTTTTTTTCCCCTAATCACCTCTGACCAGGCTACAGATTGCCAAGCTGTAATAATATTTTTTTTCATCTGGCTCTACTCACATTTTGCATGCTTCCTTCATACGCATCTCCTCTTCCAGTAGTTTGCTTTTGCTATTTTCTTCTTTGTTTACCTCCACGGCCACCGTAGTCCCTCTGGTTTCCTTGACTACGCTGACGCCGGCTGTCTGCTTGGGTCGTTTGCATTTTCTCCTGTACTGCTACATCTGGGTGTTCCACGTCCTCACCTTGCCCGGTTTTTCTGAAATCCGGTAAATACCCCTATCCTTACTCCATCTGCAAGGTTTTCTTTTCTTTCTCTTTTCTTTTGTTTGGCTAGCCAACTTCTGTCCTACGCTCTGAAAATGTGTTTGACATAGATCTTATCGAACTTGTTACATTGTATGCCTGTATTTAATGTCTTTGAAGTTGATCCATCATCATTATCATTGTTTACATGTCTTTTACCACTGCTTTTTTTCCCCTTTTTGTTTTAAATTTTATTGTATTCCCAATGACGTCATTTACATCAGTTGTGGTCAGTGCAATCGATTGATGTTGTTTGGCGGTTTTTTTTACTTTGATCTCCTCCCCCTTATCCACATGTGTATTTAAGAGGTTTGTTCTACCTTGCTTTTACGTATTTTTGGCCTGATGAAGACACAGGTTCTGTGTTGAAACACGTTGCCCTGCTTTGCTAAATAAATCCACCCATTATTATTAGTACTCTGCCGATCCTTCCTTTGTGTAGCGCTTTCCTATATCCATTTTTAATATATTTTAGCCAAAAAAATATATCTTTTTAAATGGCTATTTCTTGTGGCACAATACAATTGATGCCGGTTTCTGGATATTGAAAGCTGCAACCTTATTTTATTACTGTCTATATCCCTAAGTTGTACCTGCCAGTACATACTTTGTTAGGTGAGTGTTTTAACTTACCATCACTTTACTTTACTTACCTACCAGGTTTATCTTGAACCATGTGGCGCTGTGTACGTTTTTTTCTTCCCAGACACCATAGAGAGCTAGACACATATAGATAGAGACAGACGCAGACAGAGAGACAGACAGAGAGACAGACAGAGAGACAGACAGAGAGACAGACAGAGAGACAGACAGAGAGACAGACAGAGAGACAGACAGACATATAGCAAGATCTAACATACGAGGCAGCACTCCAATTTTGGTGAAAATATAGGATCACTTTAATCACCACTTGCGAGTGGTGATTAAAGTGATCCTATTTTTTTAACTAAAATTGGAGTGCTGCCTTGTATCTTGGATCTTGCTGGGTACTTTGGTCATATGTCCGGACGAGGACTTTGCACCCTCTACAACCTAAACGATCTTGGTGTCCAGCAAGTGATCCTGGGACTGTATCAATACACGAAGAAGATCCTCCTGCAGCACTAAAGTTTTAAAGTATAAAAAATGTGGTTTATTCAGGCAACATCAAATTGAAACGTTGCACTATTTGATGTTGCCTGAATAAACCACTTTTTTTTTTTTTATACTTTAAAACCGGAGTGTTGCATGATCTTCTTCATGTGTGTATGCAATCTCTCTCTCTCTCTCTCTCTCTCTCTCTCTATGCACGGCCAAATGACCAGACCAATCTGCACCAAATTTGGCACATAAGTAAATCACGCTTCTGAAGGTTTAGGCCTCATGCACACGAACATATTTTTGTCCTCCCGTAAATACAGGTCCTTTGTCACACGTATTCGACCCGTATTCCAACACTATTCACAGACCCGTTTTCTCTGCACTAATCAGCAGCCCCTTCTCTCTATCAGTACTGGAAAGAGGGAAGGGGCAGCCCTTTCGGGCAGAGTTTCCGCGGCGATTGAAAGTAAAAGAAGTTCATACGTAGTGTTGTCTTGGTGACGCCTCCCTCTTGACATCAAGTCCGACCTCCCTGGATGATGCGGCAGTCCATGTGACCGCTGCAGCCTGTAATTGGCTGCAGCGGTCACATCGGATGAAATGTCATCCCGGGAGGCCGGACTGGAGGAAGAGGCAGGTAAGTTAACTTTTAATACTATTAACTCCAGCGACAGTCACTGTCCCGGGTGCTGAAAGAGTTACTGCAAATCAGTTAACTCTTTCAGCACCCTGGACAGTGACTATCCCGTGACATCGCCTAGCAACGCTCCCGTAATTACGGGTGCACACAAGTAGCCACCCGTAATTACGGGAGCCCCATAGACTTCTATGGGCCTGCCCATGCCGTTATTACGGCCTAAAAAAAGACATGTTCTATATTTTTCAACGCCACGGGCACCTTCCCGTAAGCATACAGGAAGGTACCCGTGGCCAATAGAAGTCTATGGGCCCGTAATTACGGGCGTTTTTACGTTCGTGTACATGAGGCCTTAGACCAGGTTTAAGCTCGCAGGTCCTTCATTCTTAGCCTCACTCATATACACACAGTTTTAGACCAGGTTTCCATAACAACCAAGCCATTTTTTCTTTACTCGACGTGTTACTCGCTGTAAACGGACTGAACCTATACTGGATTTGAGCACTCATGAATTGAAACCCTTTCCTACCAGCCGTGGCTCCAAAAAGGAACCTGCACTTAGACAGAAGACTCCAGAGGCAAAGAGCATGGCTACAAGAGCTGCTGAAATCTGTCAACAGAACCAAGCCCGTGGATTTCAGCATCCTCATAAATTGAACCCCTTTCAGACCAGTGATGCCTCCAAAAAGGAACCTGCACTTGGACTTTATTGAATATGTCGGCTTCATATCAGTAGGAAATGACGTTTTTAACCCCAGACACAAACAACAAAGAAATGGACCAGTGTGATCCGGAGAACTCTGCTATTCTATATTATAAAAGTGAATGTTTTGTCGTCCTCTATAGGCATCCAAACGCCTGAAACATTTGACCCCAAATTTGGCAGATAGGTGCATCGGATGTTCAGAAAGGTTTTTGTGAAGGTCCCGACCTTGCTGCTGTTCACTTATCAGCCATGATCAAATACTATAAAAGTGAATACAGACATTCGCTTTTATAGTAAGGGTGTTTTTATCTGGCAGTAGCAGGTAGTGCACTTACAAAATAATCCTAGATGGGAAGGTACAGGGGAGCGGTTACCCATAGCAGCTAGATTACTGATGGTCAGGAGGAAAGCTGCGTTACTAGCTGCAGACACTCCTCTTGCCCAACCGCAAGCTGATCAAATGCATCATACTGCTGCTCAAGCTGCTGAAACTCCTCAGCAATCCCGGGCTCTCTGAGCAACACAACAGGCAGGTGGCTCTCAGAAGCCCAGAGACTCCTGCCCGAACCCAGGCCAGAAAGCAAGCTCATAGAGTACATCATGATGTTCAGCATGCTAATGAGTGGGCTTTCATGCATGATGCGGTTTTCAATTATGATCTAACCATAGTCTATGGCCAACTGGTAATAAAACTGCCAATGTTGTTAATCAACAGGCTTGTCACAATCTTATGACTCCATTTAGGTATTTAAAAAGTTAAATTTGAAATAAACAGTGTGTACCTGCCGGGATATATAGGGCTACAAACGATTTCCCCATAAACCAAGAAAATACGAGTGCATGGATTGGCCTCCTGGGCACCATTGGAACAAATCCAATGAACACACAGACAGACGCGTTATACCCGGGCAGCGCCGGGTACTTTTTCAAATATAATTTTATACACACACACACATATATATATATATATATATATATATATTAGAAGAGGAGAATCCTGCTTCCCTATCTCTATGTGTGCTGCGTATAGAAGACATGATAGCACTTAGGCCCCGACCATTAGCTCAGAGACAACTGAGAATTAGAGATAGAGCCCGAAGGGAGGAAAGCTACTTAAAGGGGTTGTCCCAAGTTGACTCAAATTTTATTTATTTTTTTACACATTCTAAGCAGGAAATGAATTTTAAAATATTTGCTGTTAAAAAAATTTAAAAATTCATTTCTTAAGTGCCTTTTTTTTTACACTTGATAACTCAGCAAGTGCTGGTTATCTTTTCTAAAAAGGGGTGTGAGCGGCTTGATGTCAATCAAGCCGCTCCGCTCTGCAGTGTGCGCGCTCCCGATGTTGCTAGATACTGTAGTTCTAGCAACATCGGGAGAATGTTCGTCTCAAGCGGGCATGGTAAGCCCGATTGAGACGAACTTACCGTGAATGTCATCAACCCTACCCTACATTCACCCCGTTTCGGCAAACAACTTCTCTCTCCCCCGTCACTACATGTAATTTGTGTATCCGCCGCACCGGTGCTGCATCAGCACCCGGCAAACAACTAAAAATATATAAAAAAAAAAATAAACTCACCTAAGACGTTCTAACGGCGCTCTGAACGGTTCCGTCACTTGCCATCTTCCTTCTTCTTAGCGCCGCTCGCATTCATAGTAACAGTGCGTTGTGGCGCAGATGACGTAATCATATCAGGCCCACGTGATTACGTCATATGCGCCCACCGCTCTGTTATTGTGAATGGGAGAAGAAAAGTGACGGGACCGTTCAGCTCTTCGTGGGATCGTCTTAGGTGAGTTTATTTTTGTATGTATGTTGTCATGTATGTGTATATGTGCATGTATGTATGTATGTATGTATGTATGTTTTCTTGTATGTATGTCGTCATGTTTGTATGTGTATATGTGCATGTATGTATGCATGTTTGCTTGTATGTATGTTTGCTTGTATGTATGTATGTATGTTTGCTTGTATGTATGTATGTTGTCATGTTTGTATGTGTATATGTATGTTTTCATGTATGTATGTGTATATGTGTATGTATGTTTGCATGTATGTATGTCGTCATGTTTGTATGTGTATATGTGCATGTATGTATGTATGCTTGCATGTTTGCTTGTATGTTGTCATGTTTGTATGTGTATATGTGCATGTAGGTTTGCATGTATGTATATATGTACATGTTTGTATGTATGGTTGAATGCAAGTATGTCTATTTGCATGTATGTATGCATGTATGGATGTTTGCATGTATATATGTTTGCATGTATGTATGCATGTTTGCTTGTATGTATGTTTGCTTGTATGTATGTATGTTGTCATGTTTGTATGTGTATATGTATGTTTTCATGTATGTATGTTTTCATGTATGTTTGCATGTATGTTTGCATGTTGTCATGTATGTTTGCATGTATGTTTGCATGTATGTTTGCATGTTGTCATGTATGTATGTGTATATATGTTTGCATGTATGTATGTTTGCTTGCATGTATGTTTGCTTGCATGTATGTTTGCTTGCATGTATGTTTGCTTGCATGTATGTTTGCTTGCATGTATGTTTGCTTGCATGTATGTTTGCTTGCATGTATGTTTGCATGTATGTATGCATGTATGTATGTATGTTTGCATGTATGTTTGCTTGCATGTATGTTTGCTTGCATGTATGTTTGCTTGCATGTATGTTTGCTTGCATGTATGTTTGCTTGCATGTATGTTTGCTTGCATGTATGTTTGCTTGCATGTATGTGTATATGTGCATGTATGTATGTATGTTTGTTTGTATACATGTCTGTATGGCCATGTATGATACTGTCTGCTGGCGCCCTGTATGGCCATGTATGATACTGTTTGCTTGTATGTATGTATGCATGCATGCTTGCATGTATGCATGCTTGTATGTATGTTTGCTTGTATGTATGTTGTCATGTTTGTATGTGTATATGTGCATGTATGTATGTATGTATGTTTGCTTGTATGTATGTGTATATGTGCATATATGTATGTATGTTTGTATAAATGTCTGTATGGCCATGTAGGATACTGTCTGCTGGCGCCCTGTATCTAAGCCAACTTTGCCGCAGGCTTCTATACATGGTATAACAGTCAGTATCACACATGAAAGTATAACTAAGCCTACGACATGTTTTATTTCATTTTTTTTTAAATATTTTTTACAGGTTTGGTGTTTGGACTACGTTGGTTTCGAGGACTACTTAGATGACGCTTTTTTTTTTCATCAATAAAATGGTTAATGAGGGTTGTGTTGGGGGTGCTTTATTTCAATAAAATATTTTATCTATATCTTTGTCTTTTCTTTTCAAGTTTTATTACTATCACTTTAGTAATGGCCGCTGTCTGAGTGACAAGGTCCATTACTAAGGGGAGGCTTAGTGTTAGCCGGTACAGAGGCTAACACTAAACACCATTATTACCCCGGTACCCACCACCACCAGGGGTGCCGGGAAGAGCTGGGTACGATCCAGTACCTGACCATCTGTTTTGAAGGCCGGGCTCTGGGGCGGCCGCAGGCTGGTATTACGAGGCTGGGAAGGGCCAAAAACAGTGGACCTTCCCACCCTTGTAATGCTAGGCTGCTGCTGCTGCTGCTGCTGCTGTGTGTTGTATCTGGCTGGTTATAAAAATGGGGGGGGACCCCACGTCATTTTTTTTTAAATTATTTATTATTTTTATTAAAAAGACATGGGGTTCCACAGTGTTATTAGCCTGGGAATGTACTAAACCAGTGGCCCCTCCCACCCATGTAATGGCAGGCTGCTGCGGCCTTGTATATGGCTTGTTATTAAAAATGTGGGGGACCCAACGTCTATTGTTAAATTTAAAAAAAAACGACGTGGGGGTCCCCCACATAATTATAACCAGCCAGATACAACACAGCAGCAGCAGCCTAGCATTACAAGGGTGGGAAGGTCCACTGTTTTTGGCCCTTCCCAGCCTCATAATACCAGCCTACGGCCGCCCTAGTACCCGACCATCACAACAGATGGTCGGGTACTGGATCGTACCTGGCTCTTCCCGGCACCCCTGGTGGTGGTGGGTACCGGGGTAATAATGGGTGGTTAGTGCTAGCCTCTGCACCGGCTAACACTAAGTACCGCCTTAATAATGGACGCTGTCAATCAGCCAACTGTCATTATCTAGGCACTAATAAAGTTTGAAAAAAAAAAACACAAAGACAATTTTTATTGAAATAAGAAATCCCCAACAAAACCCTCGTTAACCATTTTATTAAAATTTTCAAAAAACGTAGATCTACGCAGTAGTCCAACGAATAGAAGATGTAGTCCAATTGGCACATCAAAATCTGCAACAACATAAAAAAAAAGTTATCAATGTTAACAATACCGATACTTATACTCACCTACACACACACAACCACATATAAACACACACCCATATATTACACAAACACATACACACACACACACACACAAACACACCCATATATACACAAACACACATACACAAACACCCATATATACACAAACACACCCATATAAACACAAACACACATACACAAACACACCCATATATACACAAACACGTATACAAAAACACACACAAACATATACACATATGCACAAACACACCCATATATACACACACACACAACACACATATACACAAACACACAAACACACACACAAACACACCCATATACACACACAAACATATGTACACAAACACACCCATATATACACAAACACATACACAAACCCACACATATACAAAAACCCCCACACACACACACAAACATATACACACCCATATATACACACACACACACAAACACAAAACACAAACATATACACTCACACATAAACACACACACATATACACAAACACACCCATATATACACAGACACAGACACACACACACCTTTAGCGGAGCGCAGACTTCTCGCGACGGGTGCCTTCCACTGCATCTCCTGCGCATGCGCCGAGATGCGCCTTCATGACGCAGAGGATGTCATTACACATGCGCGGCCACCGCTAAAGGTAAATAGCGGTGGCCGGGAACCTAGGCAACGAGCAGGATACAAAGAGGGACCGACCGCAACTTCAATCAAGAATAGCAGGAAAACGACATCGCTGGACAACGGACAGGTAATTAGAATTCTTCTTATTTTTACATGAGGGAGCTTTATAGCTCCATTTATCAACTTGGGACAACTCCTTTAATGACGCCACATACAAGTCATATAATGGCCAGAAATAGTGTTATCCCTCATCTACATTTATATATTAGCTAATTCTGAAAAGTCACTTTAAAGGTTAGATAAAAAATCTCAATGTTCACCAGGGAAAACAACTACAGAAGGTCAAGTTCTATTGTTACGTCACTTTAATGATGAAAAACTTTACTATTCCTGAACAATAGCATTTACCGAGCCAATCATGAAATATATTTCGCTTTACGGTTGGGATAGCCTTTACGCTGAGTGGCGTTGCATGCGGTTTCTTATAAATGTTTGACATTGCTTCAGGTGAATTAGACCTACCACCAAGTATATATTCCCTGATCACACTAGGACAGAACAGCAAGTTCTTTACATATAGAGTAAAAAAACTAAAAAGGTAAAATGACAATAGATGTGCAACATCAGGTTTTGGGAAATCCCTACTGTGAAAAATAAAAAGACAAAAAGGCATTGTACCTATAAACAAAACAGGCTCTGGATAGAAATAGTGTTTTTTGGAGACGACAGAAAAACACTAAATACAGCAATATACTCTAAAAATTAATACTTTAAGGCAGTGTTAGTCAACCTGACCGTGTGGAGATATTAAATGGTTCCATCAAAGGGCCGTACATGACATTCAGCCAGGTCAGACAGTAAGCATTACACCGGGGCTACATGGTAACTTTGGCCGCAATACACAGCTCGCACGGCCAAAGATTGCTGTGTCACATTGCGAGCTGCAGGTGACCGCAACACTAGTCGCAAGAAATCAAAACCTCAAGGATTTCTTGTGACTATCAAGTCACAGCAGCCTGCAGGTCGCAACGTGACCTCCTTCACTTTCATTACTATGATGCAGCCAGCGCAACAAGGCTATCTTGGGCATTGCGACTTGTGTTGTGGCTAAAGTTGACCTTTAGTCTTACCCTTGAGGGGGTTTTCTGGGACTTAAATATTGTTGGGCTATACTCAGTCTCCCACTGGCACCACAAAGCCCCTCATTAACACAGACTGTGTCTGGCACTGCAGCTCAAACCCGTGCACAGCCACAACAGTATACGGTCGGATAATGAGGACTATCAATATTTAAGTCAATACAATTAGGACGGAACACAAACCATAAGCATATAAATGAACCGACACAAAAGATACATACACACAACTCTTGGAGATGGTGAAGACACCACAGTGGCCCCATAACAAAGGAGCTTGTCTGTTTTTACTGGTTGGCTAGAGCACTCAGTGTACAGGAGGACTCATATCTGATCATTATCCTGGGGAAGGGATCAACACAATATGAATTTGCCTTCACTTGGGGGCCGCACATTGGGAACATGAAAGCCACATGCAGCCCCGGAAGCCAGTTGGGCATCACTGCTTTAAAGAGATTATATACCTGAGAATCTATATTTATGCTTGCGATATCCCGGGGGGCAATGAGATTGAATGTCCCTCTATTGTTTTTGTGGGGCTGCTAGTCCGAAAGTTTGCATTTTTCTTTATGCACTGATATAAATCCTCTTTTTACAAATCAAATTTTTAACGCATTTTTTGTAGGTGGTATATATATATATTTTTATAGGATTTTTTGTAGGTGGTATATAATTACGGACCCGCCCGGTTCTATTGGCCGCGAACACCTTTCCATATAGCTACGGATAGGTGTCCGTGCTGTAAAACCGTGCCGGGAATTATGGAGCATGTCCTACTTTTAGTTTTTTACGGGCCGTGCTCCCATAATTTGGGAGCACGGCCCAAAAATGTGGCACGCGGGCTGGGTTACGGGCAGGGCCATATGCATGAGGCCTTAAAGGGGTTTTCCAGGCACTAATAAATTATGGCCTTTTCGCCCATTGAAGTGAGTTCCGGGAGTCGGACCCGCTATTGATGGCCTATCCTGAGGATAGGCCATCAACTTTTACTGGCTGGAAGACCCCTTTAAGTCCTATACCTGGCACGTGTTCCGTAAAACACCAATTTGTTTTATTTTTTTTAAAGCCAAATTGTTTGCCAGAATGGTTTCTTTAAAAATAAAAATAAAAGGGTCTGTGATCTCGGCAGGACGACATGTGTGCAGTTTTGAGTGTCAGTAGTGTTGTGCCTTTGTTCCAAACTACCACAAAGTGTGAACCTGGCCATGTACTTTGCCATCTAATGTCAACTTTTATAGGAAGTGTTGGTGTACAAAGCGAACTGTATAAGTCTATAGACAGCAGAATACACTGTTCTGCATATCTGGTACCCTCCGCTGTGCTATCCTGCCCCACCTGGGACATTGCTATGAGATAAGACATGAATGAACATTTATAAAGCTTCCAGAAACAGTAACCCGGTTGCTGAAATTCCTGCCAAATATTGAATTACTTGTTACAAGCAGCTCAACGTTTTGCTACGACTCTAGTTGGCCCCAGAGAGTATGGAACTCATAAAATCTGGAATTCAATTCTATATTGTAATATTAACGTATTCCTCTTATTTATAATCCCACTTCTAGTGATGTGGCAAGCAATAAAGTTCTGCTTTGTCATCATTTTAAATATTATATTAAGAAAATGTATTATGGATTAAGTCACTAAAACAGTAATTCCTTATATAGGAATTAATAAAAAAGGAAATATCAGATTAAAAGGGGTTGTACCAGAATCATAAATTATCAAATAGCCACAGGATAGGTGATAATTTTCTGACCTCTGTGGGTCCCAACAATCATGGGAACGGGGGTCCTGAATTCACTTATCCTCCTCACTGCAGTGAACAGGACAATGAATGGAACGGCGGTCGAGCCTGCGTGCGGTCATTCCATTCAAAATCTATGAGAATTACGTAAACAGCCGAGTACAGCACTTGGGTGTTTCCATCATTCTCAGACATAGAATAGAGCGGCGGGGCCGGCACATGTACTTGGCTATTTCCGTCATTCCTATAAACACCGATTGAGTGGCGGACGCAGGTTCGACCACCGCTCCATTCAAGCTCCTCCTTACTGCGGGGTGGAGGGGTTGCAGTGAGGAGGATCTGGGGGTTTGGCACCCTAGTTCTCATGATCGGTGGGGGTCCCAGTTATCAGAAAATTATCACCTGTGGATAGGTGATCATTTTTGATTCTGGGAAAACCCCTTTAAAAGAAAACTCTGGATTATTGGATGGTCATAGAAAACCTATCACTATCTGTGCTTTGTTATGTAAGATTCCATATTATTTTGCAGTTTAGTTCTGGACCATCAAAATTTCTGTACTACCAAATTCGAGAATAAAGCAATTTTACAAAATATTGTTTTCATCAGAATGGCTACTGTGGCCAGCAAGGGAGACGGACTAATAACTTTACAGAGCTGAGGTGTCTGTAGCCAGAGATTTTATTTCCCCATAGCCTTGCAGGTATAGTATACCATTGGAATCAGTCTTGCTGGTGTATAATGCAGTTCCCTAAAATGATAATTAATTTTACATAGGTTTATGTTCCCTTTGTAAAATGCTGGGTTGCAAAATTGGTTGTAATGGTATTGAGTGTAACCATGGCAAAAAAAAATCTCTTCAAGCTTCCAATTTCTGAATTTAAGGCTTTTATGTTCTTGTGCTTGTATGAGTTTCCACCCACATTCATTAATTTGTCCTTTAGGTTCCTATGACACTGGCCCAACTGTATGTATCCAATATAGAAATGTGAGATCCTTCTGCTGATAGGGTGTAATACGAGTCATGACAACCTGTGTACAGCATTGTGGAATATGTAAGTGCTATATAAGCAATGGGATATAAATAAGGCATTATTCATCCTAGGAAAGCTTCCGATGCCAACCCTATCCATAATGCTTTATTTACCCGACATCAAGTGAATCGGAGCGTACCTGCAGCACGGCCGCTATGCTATGTACGGAGCCAACTACTTCCGGGCTCCGTCCATAGCATTTTGCGACAACACCCGGTACACGAAAGCCACCGGAGCAGCTTATCGGTGCGAGGTCTGGGTGTCGGACCCGCACCGATGACATACTGATGACCTACCTGGTGGATAGGTAATCAGTTGTCAGAAGCTGGAAAGCCCTTTAACTCTGACCCTTGCCATTCAACTACTTAGATCAGGGCCGCCATCAGGGGGGGACTGGGGGTACTGCAGTGAGGGGCCCGGGCATAAATTTTAAAAAAAGGGGCCCGCACTCTGCCGCTGGAATTAATATACTCACGGCAGTGTGACTCTTACGATTTCATTTCGGTGAAAGGAACAGGTCCCATCACGAAGGAGGGGCCCGTTCATTACATCAGAATAAAATCGTAAGGGCCCGCTGGAGAGTGACATGTGCCTGCCCCTCCTCCTCCGCAACAGTGTGACAGCGTGTGGGGAGGAGACAAGGGGAGGAGACATCACAGCAGCGGGAGTTATGAGCTCAGCCTCGGAGGATACGTCCAGCAGCAGCAGCAGTCGTCGTCTTCTTCTTCAGACACAGTGAGTACTAACTTATGTCTGTGTCCGGCTGCTGCTGCCCGGAGCCTGCTGAGAAAATCTCCTCCTGCCCCCATAGAAAGTAAATATCTTACCCACGTCTGTATTATGTTAACACTGCAGCATAGGATTGTATCAGCTCTACGGCTCTTATCTCCCGTCCTGTGTAACATGTGCAATAAACCTGTCTTCTCCCTCTGTTTACACAGGACAGGAGAAAAGAGCCGTCGTGGAGCTGAGTGATACAATCCTATGCTGCAGTGTGAACTAATACAGACGTGCTTTCTATGGGGAGGGGGTAGAGGGAGATGATAATGGGGGCAGGGAGATGATAATGGGGGCAGGGAGATGATAATGGGGGCAGGGAGATGATAATGGGGGCAGGGAGATGATAATGGGGGCAGGGAGATGATAATGGGGGCAGGGAGATGATAATGGGGGCAGGGAGATGATAATGGGGGCAGGGAGATGATAATGGGGGCAGGGAGATGATAATGGGGGCAGGGAGATGATAATGGGGGCAGGGAGATGATAATGGGGGCAGGGAGATGATAATGGGGGCAGGGAGATGATAATGGGGGCAGATAGATGATAATGGGGGCAGGGAGATGATAATGGGGCAGGGAGATGATAATGGGGGCAGGGAGATGATAATGGGGGCAGATAGATGATAATGGGGGCAGGGAGATGATAATGGGGGCAGGGAGATGATAATGGGGGCAGATAGATGATAATGGGGGCAGGGAGATGATAATGGGGGCTGGGGAGATGATAATGGAGCAGGGAGATGATAATGGGGGCAGGGAGATGATAATGGGGCAGGGAGATGATAATGGGGGCAGGGAGATGATAATGGGGGCAGGGAGATGATAATGGGGGCAGGGAGATGATAATGGGGGCAGGGAGATGATAATGGGGGCAGGGAGATGATAATGGGGGCAGGGAGATGATAATGGGGGCAGGGAGATGATAATGGGGGCAGGGAGATGATAATGGGGGCAGGGAGATGATAATGGGGGCAGGGAGATGATAATGGGGGCAGGGAGATGATAATGGGGGCAGGGAGATGATAATGGGGGCAGGGAGATGATAATGGGGGCAGGGAGATGATAATGGGGGCAGGGAGATGATAATGGGGGCAGGGAGATGATAATGGGGGCAGGGAGATGATAATGGGGGCAGGGAGATGATAATGGGGGCAGGGAGATGATAATGGGGGCAGGGAGATGATAATGGGGGCAGGGAGATGATAATGGGGGCAGGGAGATGATAATGGGGCAGGGAGATGATAATGGGGCAGGGAGATGATAATGGGGGCAGGGAGATGATAATGGGGGCAGGGAGATGATAATGGGGGCAGGGAGATGATAATGGGGGCAGATAGATGATAATGGGGGCAGATAGATGATAATGGGGGCAGGGAGATGATAATGGGGCAGGGAGAGGATAATGGGGCAGGGAGATGATAATGGGGCAGGGAGATGATAATGGGGGCAGGGAGATGATAATGGGGGCAGGGAGATGATAATGGGGGCAGATAGATGATAATGGGGGCAGATAGATGATAATGGGGGAAGATAGATGATAATGGGGGCAGGGAGATGATAATGGGGGTAGGGAGATGATATGGGGGCAGGGAGATGATAATGGGGCAGGGAGATGATAATGGGGGCAGGGAGATGATAATGGGGCAGGGAGATGATAATGGGGCAGGGAGATGATAATGGGGCAGGGAGATGATAATGGGGGCAGGGAGATGATAATGGGGGCAGGGAGATGATAATGGGGGCAGGGAGATGATAATGGGGCAGGGAGATGATAATGGGGGCAGGGAGATGATAATGGGGGCAGGGAGATGATAATGGGGGCAGGGAGATGATAATGGGGCAGTGAGATGGCATTGGGTAGGGAGGGAAATGATGCTAGAGTGGGAAGGAGATAATAATGGAGGGCGGATGGCACTTGAGTAGGGATGCACGATGCATCAAAACTTCGATACGGTTTCGATACCGTGCACCCCCAAACGGTTCAATACCGTTATTTCATGTATTTCGATACTAAGCTGTGCGGCCGCACAGCTCAATATTGTAATACATGAATGTATGAGAGCGGAGCTGCGGCTGTGTAACACAGTCACGGCCCTGCTCCGGAGTCCTGACATGTGCGCGCCGCCAGGATTATGTGATGCGGCCAGCGCTGCACTAATGAGCGGCGGCACTGAAAACAGAACATGGCGGGCGCACTACAAAACACCCCCACATGTTCTGTCTTCAGTGCCAGAACCGCCGCTCATTAGTGCAGCGCCGCCCGCATCACCTCGTGCTGACCGCGTGCGGGGCGGGGCAATGGTTGTATTACACAGCCGCAGTCCCACTCTGTAAAGGCAGAGATCAAAGAAACCTCTCATCTCTGTCGCTATTCCCCTGAATGCTGCGATCAAAGCTGACTGCAGCATTCAGGGGAAAATAAGAAGGGGGGATGCCCCTTGGATCACGTCACAGGAATCCCTGTGACGCGATTGAGGGACATACCATATATGGGCAGACAGCCCAAGGTCCAATGAAGGACCCCAGGGCTGTCTTACCATATTTCCTGTTAGGGCATACTCAGGTCTGTCCTAACAACTGCCTGTGTACTATGCGTATATAGATATATACCAGTACATTAAAGTTTCAAAAAGAAAGTAAAAACATAAAGTAATGTTAAATTTAAAAAAAATACACATACACCTTTTTTACAAAACACATTAAAATAAGTCTCAATACATAAAATATACACACATTCAGTATTGGCGCGGCCGTAATAACCTGCACAACAATTTTTTTGCATCATTTATGATGTGTACGTTGTAAAAAATAAAATAAAAACTTCTTTCACTTATTAATGTGAGGCGCGAGGTATTATGAATTTTGAACCTCCATGTGCCTCACATTAATAGTAATTAACCCCATCATGTACCTTACACATTAACCCTTTATAATTGAGGAACATGATGGGGTTAATTACTATTAATGTGAGGCACATGGAGGTTAAATTTACCATCACACCTCGCGCCTCACATAAGAAATGGAAGAACTGTTTTTTTTTTTTATTACTGTTGGCAAAGTATCGCTTTGTTATCGAAATCGCAATACTACACAAAGCATCGGTACCGAAGTCCAAATTCTGGTATCGTGACATCCCTCCACTGGAGGAGGCATTATACAATGGGGGGGGGGGGGGGTAATAATTGGGTGAAAAGTGATGATATCTGAAGGGAGGGGAGAAATTATACATGGGGAGGGGTAGAGGAAGGAGAGAGTATACCTGGGTAGGGGGAGAAAGCTTATACCGGAGGCATAGTTAGCAACAGTCCTGAATTTGCAGGGACTGTCCTGAATCTAAAGAGGCAGTCCCGGCAAATTACTGTCCCAGACGTGTCTCAGCCACTGCCATATTCAATTGTATCTGCGTCCACAGGATGCAGATACAATTGAATTCTATGGCAGAGCAGGAAAGTATCAGCTTCCTGCTCTGCCATTCACCCATCCAGGAGCGAAATCCCCGGCCAGAGAGTTGCCGACACTCTGGTCGGGGATTCCTCTCCTAGAGGTAGCCCCTGAGGTCACTGTCCATATATGGACAGTGAGGTCAGGGTCTCCTCCTGGACTGGAATCCCCTGTAGAGAGTGCCACACACTCCCCTGTAGTCAGCGCCGAACATACCCCCTGTAGATAGTGCCACACAAACACTCCCCTGTAGATAGTGTCACACACTGCCCCCTGTAGATAGCACCACACAATCTCATGTAGATAGCGCCACACAATCCCATGTAGATAGCGCCACACCCACCCTGTAGATAGCGCCACACCCCCCCCCTGTAGATAGCGCCTCACCCACCCCTGCAGATAGCGCCACACACAGCCCCCTGTAGATAGCGCTACACACAGATAACGTGTGTGCAGTGTGTGAAGAGAATGCAAAAGCATCATCCAGACATGCCCGTGGCGGTGGGAGATCTTAGGGACTACATTTTGGTGAGTGACTCTGCTGTGTATAGGGCTTCAGTGCAATGATTTTTGTTTATATTGCCCTCCTACACCCTGACAGATTCTACATACACACACACACACACACACACACACACATACACACACACTCACTTTCCCTTTTTGCCCCCCACAGAGCCGCTGTCTCTTGTCTCTTCCTTGTCACTCCACAGAGCCCCTGTGAGGTTGCGTCTCCCCCCTGGCTACCACTGCTACCTTCAGTTCTCCCAGCCCTGGCACTTAGTTTCTCCCCTTTGCCCTCCGACACCCACATCCTGTCTCTGCTCTGCTCCTCCAAAGAGTTTTCTTTTTAATGTGCCCTACCTCCCGCCCCTTTACATTTCACCCCCCCTCCTAATAACGAGGGGGGCGGGGGCCCAGACTCATTGGCAGTATGGGGCCCAGAAATTCCTGATGGCAGCCCTGACTTAGATGCAAAGGTCAATAGCTACAACACCATCTGAGCTGTAAGAAACAGCCCCCTCCGACAGATCGCAGGCCCCTCTGCAACACGATTGCAGGGTGTCTATGGCTGTCACGGCAGCCTGGGGAGCTAATGAAGGCCCCCAAGACTGCCATCTTTCTGCCCAGAGGCAGGGATTAATAGGAGCCGGAAAAATCAACATATACTGCAATACATTAGTATTGCAGTGGTTTAAGTGCCCCGGGGGGGGACGGACGGACGGACGGACTAATAAAAAAAGTTTAGTACTGTACAAAAGACTAAAAAAAAATATATATATATATATATATAATTTTAATTTAACCCGCAGGGTGAACGGCGTAAAAAAACCCCAAAGAATTGCTATTTTTCTGTCACGTTAGCGCTAACAATAAATGTAATAGAAAAAAAAAGTGAGCAAAAAGTCGTACGTCCCAAATGGTACCTATCTAAACTACAGCTCACCAGGCAAAAAATAAGCCCATCGATAGAAAAAAAAAAAAAAAAAAAAAGGTTATTGCTCTCAGAATATGGCGAAACAGAATAGTTAAATAGTTTCTTCCCTACCCCAGCACCGTAAAATGGGTTCTGTTTGAATCCCTTACTACATCTCCATCCTCACTAAAGGCACTGATGTGGTCTCCGGTTTTAAGATCTCACATTTCTGCCATTGAAAATAGCATTATCAAACACTCCCTCACACTTTGGTTTATATGTCGGGAAAAGTTTAAACTTATATCTAATCCATCCGCATTACAACCATTATTGCTTAATCCTGACTTTCCGCCGGGATTACACCCGGAGGCCTTCCAGTGGTGGACCTCATTAGGCTTCACTTCATTACTTAATTTGTGCAAAGATGGTAAATCCCTTTCTTTTGAGGCCCTACGTCAGGATTCTCAAATCCCGCTCAGGGAATATTTTAGATATCTACAAATACACCATCTTCTCTTGGGATCTGTCTTTTTACGAAGCGACACTAGTGTAACCTTCTACGAAGCTAACTGTCGACACTCCCCAAGGGGGAAAGGGCTGATTTCAGTTTTGTACTCCCAATTCAGAAGTGAAACATATAATGGTCCTACTTCATATATGATGGCTTGGGAACGGGAGCTGGGAAATATACCAGATTCGACCTCGTGGCAACAAATATATGATAACACAGCTAAAGTATCTCAATCGAATAATATTAAAGAAACATCGTATAAAATTCTAACGAGGTGGTATCTTACTCCGGACAAATTAGCAAAATTGTTTCCAGGTAGTTCGGATGCTTGTTTCAGAAACTGTGGGGAGAGGGGCACTATGGCTCATATCTGGTGGTTCTGTCCAGTAGTACAGGCTCATTGGAAACGAATTGAGCGCCTTATCAATTCTAAATTACAGTTACAAATCAAATTAACACCTTGGTCAGCGATACTGAATGCAGAAATTCCTGATGTACCCAAAATAAATAGAAAATTAATCTCGCATATTTTATCAGCAGCCAAATGGACGGTAGCCATTAGCTGGAAATCACTATCTATCCCATTCCCAAGGACGCTGAACAAAATTAAGGAAATACACCAATTTGAGAAATTAATTAGTATTCTGGAAAACAGATTACCACAATGTGAAGCCCAGTGGATCAGTTGGACCTCATAGAAATCGCTTAGAGCCCTCTGTTAGTTTGGAGGACACATCAGTTTAGGACAGAAATAGACTCTTTACTATGGATAGCTGCACCATGTTTGGTAGATTTTGGTTTACTTGTTGTTAGTGTTTTATTGTTACACTGTACTCATAAATATCATTTACAGTATTGATATAACAATGTTTTAGATAAGATGAGATATTCTCGCAACATCTGTATAGAAATGAACCTTTATCACTATGTTTTCTTTTGAGAATGTTATCAAAGCTCTACGTAGCGATATATGCTCCCGATATGTGGGAATGTCTACTGATTTGTTATGTCTTGTTTACCAAATAAAGAGTTTGGAAAAAAAAAATAGTTTCTTCCCTATAAATGTAGCAAAAGAGAAGAAAAAAAAAAACTATATAAACCAGCAGAATAACGTTAAGTTACAATTTTTACCGCACGGTGAAAGCCGTAAAAACGAAACCCAAAAAACAATGGAGTTGCCGCAATTTTTTCCAATTCCACCACACAAAGAAATTTTATTCAGTTTCCCAGTAAATTATGTGGTACTTTAAATGGTACCAACACAAACCACAGCTCACTCTGCAAAAACTAAGCCTGCACATCGCTCCATTGACGGAAAAATAAATAAATAAATAAGTTAAGGATCTTGGACAACGGAGAGGAAACTAAACGAAAAAGTAAAAATTAAAAGCAGCCTGGTCTTTAAGGGGTTAAATCTAAGCCTATGCAGGGATTTGCAGCTTTGACACAGCTGCCGAGACACAGGTTGGAGACCACTGCCCTAAAACAATATTTCAGGCGGCTTCTATTTTTAACTCAATTATAACATGAATGTTTTCTCCATCAACTCCAAAATTCGGAAAATACATTGAGGCATTTAAAAGAAAAAAAAAAGGTTATATGAATGTATTGACATTTACGGGTATGTACTAATTATCACGGTGATAAGAAAAACGTTTTTAGTAATGTACAAAAAATAATGGTATCGCAACGTCTGTAAAAGCCCGAACCTTTACAATATAACTTATGTGCGCAGCATATCCTGCCACAGGCAGCCGCTCAGTTAAGACGACAGAGAACGATAAAAAAAAAAAAACACAATGTCCTTGCTTCAAGAACTGCAAATATTAGGCGAATTTCTGGGCGTCCATCTATCTACAGAAAACACCCAGGATAGTGAGAGAACATGCTGAGAGTCCTCTCCCTTACCTTCTCTGGAAGTCCTTCTTGTACGGCTTGAGGTAGGAGTCCTGTTCTAGCAGCTTGTGCAGCTCTGGGACCACCACAACTCCTGCGTCACCCACATTCTCCATGTCCACGCTGGAACAATCAGAGACAACAGGGACGTTATTTCAGGAATTACAGAGCAGATGCACCATGTGGTGTCAATGACCCCATGCCCTCTAGTCACAGCCGTTACGGAGTTCAGCCAATGATGTACACGTTCACTGCAAGGGTGAAGGTCACACATAAAGTAGGTGGAAGAGTAAAGTATTACACCAGTAATATATCGCCATCCTTTCCACCTGGACATAATTCATACCGTTCCCCTATATATTTTTATACAACGCACAGTAATTACACGTTTTCTGGTTGTATGCGTTTACATGTTATACTATACAACAAAAGATAAACACACAACCTGTGAAAGTATACCTTTCTGATGAATATCAAGGAGAACCTTTCACCTCCCCATATATGTGCAGCATGTAATGGGGAGGGCTGCACAAACCCTGGGGCACTGTAAAAAAAAATTCTACCTCCCTCCGTTATTTAGATATTGGTGCCATTATATGTGACGCCCGATATTTAAATAACCCCCTGAACAGTCAATGGGGCGTATGCTGGCAAGGAGGCATGTTGTTATGGCTGTGACACGGTCCAATCAGATGCGGACAGAATTACAACAAGAGCGAAGAGAGATTGTGCGCGCGCGCACGCTCTCACTCTTCAGCTTTTAAGATCAGTCTTCTGCAGAACTGGCAAGGGGGCGTGTCACAGCTACGTGCAGTGTAAGAGCTGTGGAGAGGAAGGAGACCGCGCATTCGCGCTCTCATCTCTTGCGAGAGATCAGTCTTGTACTTTGTCTGCCGAACTGGCAAGGGGGCGCGTCACTGCTACGGACAGTGTAAGAGCTGGGGAGCACTTACACTGCCCATAGAAAACACGCCCCCTTGCCAGTTCGCCAGACAATACAAGACCGATCTTTCGCAAGAGCTGGAGAGATGAGCGCTCTCCTCAGCTCTTACACTGCCCGTAGCTGTGACACGCCCCCTATCCAGTTCGGCAGAAGACTGATCTTAAAAGCTGAAGAGTGAGGCCCCATGCACACGACTGTAAAAAACCTCAGTTTTTGCAGACCGCAACCGCGGTCCGCATAAACGGACCCATTCACTTTCATTGAACGCGGACACATTTCCGTAGCACTACGGAAGGGTGTTCCTGCCGTGGAAATGTTCCGGGAATTATGGAACATGTCCGTTCTTTTGCATTTTGCATACTTTGTATGGGAGCACGGCCCGAAAATGCGGCTGTCAGTCGGCGGACCGTGATTGCGGGCACGGACGTGTGCATGGGGCCTGAGAGTGAGAACGTGTGCTCTCTCTCTCTCCATATCGGATTGGACAGTGTCACAGCCATAGTAACACGCCCCCTTGCCAGTACACGCCCTGTTCACAGTTCAGGGGGGTATTTAAATATCTGGCGCCAAACATAACGTCACTGATATCTAAATACATGTTTTTTTCCACCTCCCTCTGTTAAAGTGCCCCAGGGTTTGTGCAGCCCTCCCCTTTACATGCTGCACTCAGCTGCACATATATGGGGAGTTGAAAGGTTCTCTTTAAATCGAAGGGGAAAAAAAAAAATTGCCAGGCCGGCTCACTGGGGAGTGATCAATGTCTATATAATATATAAGTATATTTTACAACAATTACAGATGACTGCCCTGTGGTACAGACAACAAGCGGGAATATATTAAAGGAGTTTTCCAAGTTATTTAAAAAAAAAAAAACAACTATTGATCACCTCACGGATCACCATCGTTCTAGCGCCGCTGCCTCCCCACCGCTGTATATTCACATAGCTGCAGTGATAATGTGCTTGTATACCCACATGATCGCTGCAGCCAATCACTGGTCTACATGGCGCAGGATCGCTGAGGCCAGGACTTGGATCATGTGGGTCTTCGGGCACGTCTTCGCCACTATGTTAATAAACAGCGGCTGGGACAAAGAGCGGCAGCGCTGGAACGACAGGCATCTGTGAGGTAAGTAATGGCCCTTTTTTTTTTTTGCATCCCTCCTACACTGGCAAATTTTTTAAATAACTCGGGAAAACCCCTTTAAGACTGGCATTTTATACATCAGTCTTAAACTGAAGTACGCCAGCGAGAAATGCACCACATTTATTAAGAGGGGCACGCCTCTTCGTAAATTTGGCGCATCTTGTGCAGACCTAAATACAGAAAATTGAATCTACACTTGCTATGATCAGGCATAGATTTGCACTGCAATTTGCACCACGTTCTGTCTTAAGAAATCATAAATCTGTTGCAAACCCACTTGTTCCACCTCCTTCCAGTCCCACTTTTCAGAAGCAGAGGGGAGAAAAAAAAGTTACAAATTTTAGTGCAAAGATGGTGTGCGCCAAAATGTGCCACTTTTTATGTTAGAAAATCCCAGGGCAGAGCGCTACTCTGCGCCCCATGGAGCTCCTGACGTCACTGTCCATATATAGATAGTGATGTCAGAAGCTTTCTAATGCTGGAGTCCCCAGGCAGAGCATTACAGCCAAATATATGTGAAGAAACATGGATACTAATAGAATGCAATATCCATGACATCCACAAAGGTCAGCAGTGTATATACTATAGCGGATACATCACACACAACGTCTACACAGTTGATGATCTGCAGTGCGGTATAAGATGAGTCCTCCTCACCCCCTGTCTGTCTTGTCCTCCGCAGTGTGATGTCTTATATTAGAAGCGCTGTCCTCCATTCTACACGGCACCATTTACTTCCGGGTTCTGGAACCATGTGACATCCTTTAACCAATGATGTCAGACATGCCCAGCTGCTGTACGACCGATCACACAGAGCAGAGCTCCTATAGTAATCTGCTATGTATCGTGCTGTAACCGACAACAGTTGTCATAGAATTCGTGCCAGTGTCAGACACATATGATATCTGCTCCTGTCAGGCAGGAGTGATTCTTGTGCGACTTAATGTGAATTTATAGAGTAGTTTTTTTTGTTTGTTTTTTTGTAAAGTGGTGACAAGTTGCACCTGTTGGTTACAGACAAAAAAAATGTGGACGGCGCACATTGAAGTGTACGGACCTGCGACTATCAACTGGAATAAGGCTACGAAATCTAGCAAGTTTGGATTTTGAGTCAATGGGTGCGTGAAAACAAAAGACAGCACACGGAGACCATCCCTTGTGCTGTCCATGTTTTTCACGCACCAATTGCTAAAGAAATGAGGAGGAAAAAAAACACCTCCAGGTTTTTTTGCTGACATAAAAAACGCATGACATATGGATGAAATACACACGTAAAAAAAAATGCTGGTGCGCAACGTGCACAGATGCCACATGGAACTGCTATGCAGGAAAAACGCTGTATTTTATACGTGCGCAAAACGGAAACGCTCATGTGAATCTAGCCTTACATGAAAGTATTCAGCCAAAGTCACGTACGAAGTCTCATTGCAATTTCGAACTCGCTGTGTAGCCTAAGGCTAGGGATTCACGTCAACTTTGGCTGCGACAATGGTCGCGCGGCCAAAGATCGCCATGTAGCCCTGCGTGCATTGCACGTAATTAAAGTGAATGTGGCCGCTTTGAGACCTGCAGGTCTGGATTTCTTGCGACTGTTGGGTCACGGTCAGAGCAACCTGCGGGTTCTAACACGGCCACAACTACTTCAATTTACGTGTGATGCACACAGCGATCGTGGGCCGCCCGACCATTGTTGCAGCCAAAGTCGCTGTGAAGCCCAAGTCTTAGGCTACACGGCGAGTTTGATGTTGCAATGTGACATCGCATGTGACTTTGCCTGCATAAACTTTAATGCGAGTAGCATGCGACTGTGACTTATTTGCGATGTCAGTGATTTTTCTGTTTTTTGGATTTTGCTAAGTCTAAGGGTATGTGCACACACACTAATTACGTCCGTAATTGACGGACGTATTTCGGCCGCAAGTCCCGGACCGAACACAGTGCAGGGAGCCGGGCTCCTAGCATCATACTTATGTACGATGCTAGGAGTCCCTGCCTCTCTGCAGGACAGCTGTCCCGTACTGTAATCGTGTTTTCAGTACGGGACAGTAGTTCCACGGAGAGGCAGGGACTCCTAGCATCGTACATAAGTATGATGCTAGGAGCCCGGCTCCCTGCACTGAGTTCGGTCCACTACTTGCGGCCGAAATACGTCCGTCAATTACGGACGTAATTAGTGTGTGTGCACATACCCTAAATCACATGACAAACAACCAAATTGCATCCAAAAATAGTGATGTGACGGTAAGTCGCAGTCAAATATCAAACATTTTTTTATTGTGCATGTTGATGATGCGGGACCAAAAAAGGCACTTAACAGCTCCGTGTGTCATCACCATATGATGCGTGGCTGCGTGATTTTCGCGCAGCCGCCATCATTATAACACTCTGTATGTTTGTAAACAGAAAAGCACGTGGTGCTTTTCTGTTTTCAATCATAGTTTTGATTGCTGTTGCGCGAATCACGCGCGTCACACGGAAGTGTTATCGTGTGCTGCGCGTGATTTTCACGAAACCCATTGACTTCAATGGGTGCGTGATGCGCAAACAACTCACAAATATAGGACATGTCATGCGTTTCACGCAGCGGACACACGCTGCGTGAAAATCACGGACTGTCTAAACGGCCCCATAGACTGACATAGGTCCGTGCGAGGCGCGTTGCACGGACGTATATCACATTCGTCTAAACAAGCCCTTAGGCTATGTTCACACGGAGTATTTTGCAGGAGGAATATCTGCCTCAAAATTCCGTTTCGAACTTTGAGGCAGATTTTCCTCTCCCTGCACGCCGATTTTCGCGGTGATTTTCGCGCCGATTTTCGCCCGCGGCCATTGAGCGCCGCGGGCATAAAACACTGTGAAATACGCTTTCTCTGCCTCCCATTGAAGTCAATGGGAGGTCAGAGGCGTAAACGCCCGAAGATAGGGCATGTCGCTTCTTTTTCCCGCGAGGCAGTTTTACTGCTCGCGGGAAAAAGACGCCGATGCCTCCCATTGAAATCAATGGGAGGCGTTTTCAGGCCGTTTTTGCAGAGTTTTGCGACGCGGTTTCCGCGTCAAAAAACTCGGCAAAATACTCCGTGTGAACATAGCCTTAGTCTCAGGATACCATGGTTGTTGCAATAATCGCAGCACACCTGGGGCAGAGGGCAATCAGGAATGGTGTGGCAGGTAGTTTTATTTTTCTATATACTATTGCTTATCAGCAGATTTACCCACTAAATTCATGGATTGTCCATAAAAATAGGGGAATTGTGTCCAGAGTCCGTAATAAAAATTAGATGGGTCCGTAATTTTTTTGAGGTTGAAGGATCTTGTGCATTATAATCTACGTGATTTTACAGTTAATGTTGTACGACTTTTAGGCCTTGTTTACTCAGCGTCTATTTGACACATTTTTGCCGCGTTTTACACGCCGAAAAACGTGTTAAATACACATGCTTTAAGCTTCCCATTGACGTCAATGGAAAAACGCATTGCAGTGCATACGACGCGTTTTTTTACGCGCGCGTGTTTATAAAACACGTAGTGTAAAAAAAGAAGCATAAAGGCATATCTTGGCTTTAAAAATGCGCCGAAAACGCTTCTAATTCCCATAGTCAAAGGGAGTACTAATTACGCACCTAAAAAAAGAGTCAAAACGCCCGTACTTTAAAACGCGCTTTGCAAAAAACGCTACCATTTTTGACGCGTTAACACGTAGGTTTTTTTTGGCACCGCGTGAACAAGGCCTTATGTGAATGGTCAATGATCAAGCTCTGACCTGTGTACTTCATCACCATTGTGAAAGGCTTTTTCCCTCTATACATATTTATGATACTGATCCGCCATAAATGTTTATAACAGTAGGAGTCCGTCTGATCCTAAGCACAAGCTGTCTGTTTTTCACAATTTTCTGCAGAGGCGGAGGTATATGTGGAGTCACACTGCGTGAACGAGACACGTGAACAGCTGCGCACGATCACTCACCTGTTTCCATATCTCCCATTGTAATGTAAAGTCGAGCTGAATCTAGGACACCGGGTGGATTTGGAGGGCAAAATTGCCCCGCCCTAGACCATTGTACCAATTTTTATAATTGCCCGCTATCTATTGGATTTATCCAATAGATAGCATCCGATTTTAATTATACTTACCTTCCTCTCTCCCCTTCAGCTGTTGTAGCCGTCACTCTGGGTCCTGATGTCGTCCAGTATCAGGACGTAGTGCGCGCCACCTGGAGCTTAACAGCCGGGAGCAGTGAGTATAAACATCTGATCTGGGGTATCATTATTTTATGGGGGTCTGATTAATTTAAAGGGTTTTTCCCATAATCATTATTTAACACCTATCCACAGGATAGGTGATAGAGATCTGATCGGTGGGGGTCCAACCGTTGGGACCCCCACTGATCACAAGAACGGGCTTACCTTGCCATTCCTGCGTGTTCCATAGGAATTGAGCACTAGTGCGCATACTCGACCACCGCTCCATTAATTATTATGGGGCTACCAGGATTTCAAGGTAAGCCCTTAATTGGCGGGCAACCCAGTGGTCAGACTGTGGATAGGTGATAAATATTGATTATGGGAAACACCTTTAGGGTACTAACACACAGCGTATTCAGGGCGGATACATTGTGCCAAGCTGCATGTCCACTGCGGAAATACTGCAGCAGTAAAAAAATAAAAAGTTAATACTTACATGCCCGTAGTGTTGGTGACCCATCTCTCTCTTCTTAGCGTTGCCTGGCCTCCTGGGATAACACTGTAGTACATCTGACCGCTGCAGCCTTTGATTAACTGTAGCAGTCACATGGGATGAAATGTCATGCCTGGCTGCGCTCTAAAGAGAGAATTAGAACTACGCCAGGGGGGTAACTTTTTTATTAAAGAGGCTCTGTCACCAGATTTTCAAACCCCTATCTCCTATTGCAGCAGATCGGCGCTGCAATGTAGATAACAGTAACGTTTTCGTTTTTTCCAAAAACGAGCATTTTTGCCCAAGTTATGACCATTTTTATATTTATGCAAATGAGCCTTTCTTAAGAACAACTGGGCGTGTTTAAAGTTATGTCCAACTGGACGTGTATTATGTGTGTACATCTGGGCGTTTTTACGTGTTTTACTAGCTGGGCGTTTTGAATAGAAGTGTATGATGTTGACGAATCAGTATCATCCACTTCTCTTCGTTACCACCCAGCTTCTGGCAGTGCACAGACACACAGCGTGTTCTCGCGAGATCACGCTGTGACGTCAATCACTTCCTCCCACAGGAGGAACGAGCGAGGACACGCTGTGTGTCTGTGCACTGCCAGAAGCTGGGTGGTAACAAAGAGAAGTGGATGATGCTGATTCGTCAGCATCATACACTTCCATTCAAAACGCCCAGCTAGTAAAACAAGTAAAAACGCCCAGATGTACACACACAATACACGCCCAGTTGGACATAACTTTAAAAACGCCCAGTTGTACGTAAGAAAGGCTCATTAGCATAAATATAAAAATGGTCATAACTTGGCCAAAAATGCTTGTTTTTGAAAAAAAAAAAACGTTACTGTAATCTACATTGCAGCGCCGATTTGCTGCAATAGGAGATAGGGGTTTAAAAATCTGGTGACAGAGCCTCTTTAATTCCAAATTAAAAATACCTTTTTTTTTTAATTTAAGATTTTTGCAGCGAAATCGCAGCATTTCCGCTGCAAAAGTCGCAACACATAGCTCTTTATTACGGGTTTTACCTTCCCATTGAATTAAATAGGGAAAACCCGCAGCAGAAAAGCAGCAATCCCGCGGCATAAATTGACATGCTGCGGCTTCAAAAAACACACCGCAGGTCAATTTATGAACGTTTTTTCCGGCGGATATTTTCCACTGTGTATGGCTGAGATTTGTTCTAATCCCATCCACACTACTTCTATTGTATTACGCTGCGCATTTTCCGCAATTAATTCCATTACAGAAAATCTGCGGTGTTTACACCAAATGTGTTCCCTTAATGCCGGGCTCCCACATAGCGTGAATGCTGCAGAGTTTCTGCAATAGAATTCTGTGCGGAAATTCTGCAGAAGTTACAGTAGCAGTTTGGATTTTAAAAAAAGCATGCAAAATCTGCAGCAAATCCGCACTGTGGGAGCCCAGCCTAAGGCCGGGTTCCCACGTGGCTTTAAACGCTGCAGAATTTCTGCAATGGAATTCTGTATGTAAATTCCACAGCATTTACAGTAGCAGCAAAGTGGGTGAGATTTAGTAAATGCAGCGTAAACATTTATAAATCGACCTGCAGTGCGGAATTTAATTCCGCAGAATGTCAATTTATGCTGCGTTTTTGTTGATTTTCTGTTGCGGATTTTCCCCATTGAATTCAATAGGGATGCAAAACCCGCAACAGAAAGTTAAGCGACTTTTGCGACGTAATCGCAGCCGGCCTCCTGGGGTGACGTTTTCCTCCGATGTGACCGCTGCAGCATCACATGGCCTGCAACGTCTTCGTAGAATGACGGACTACGCGCAGAGAAGAGGGAGGGGGTAAGTATTGACTTTTTTAAATATAAGCGCTGCATTGCACAGTGGAAATTCCACCTGAAAAACCGCACCACATTGTGGTGGGATTTTTTGGACGGAAGGTGCAGTGGGTATCAGGTCGGATAGGCTGTGTAGTTTTTACACAGCGTATCCGACCCATGGGAACCCAGCCAAAGGCTTCCTTCACACTATGATATTTCTATCAGCTGCATTATTAAATCACCGATGTGGCTACAGCTAATGGTTTGCTACCAAAACTTTGGAAACCCCCCAAAAGTGACCCTATTTTGAAAACTACACCCCTCAAATAATTTTTCTAGGGGTATAGTTAGCATTTTGACCCCACGGGTTTTTTTTTGTTTTTTTGCTGAATTTAGTGGAATTAGGCCCTGAAAATAAAAATCTAAATATTTTATTTTTACAAGGAATAAAGGAGAAAATGCACCCCAAAATTTGTAAAGAAATTTCTCCCGATTACGGCAATACCCCATATGTGATATTAAACTGCTGTTTAGACCCACGGCAGGGCTCAGAAGGGAAGGAGTGCCATTTGGATTTTGGAGTGCAGATTTAGCTGGAGTAGTTTTCGGGTGCCATGTCGCGTTTGCAATGCCATGGAGTGACTAAAACAGTGGAAACCCCCAAAAGTAACCTCACATTGGAAACTCCACCCCTTAATGAATCTATCTAGGTGTATAGTGAGCATTTAGACCACTCAGGTCTTTTGCAGAATTTATTAGAAATAGGCCATTAAAATGAATATCAACGTTTTTTCGACTAAAATATAGTTTTTCATTTTTACAAGGGATAAAGAAAAAAAAAAGCACCCCAACATTAATAAAGCAAATTCTCCTGAGTACGGCAATACCCCACATGTGGTCATAAATGTTTTTTTTTATAAGAAATTAATTAACCCTTTCAGGACTGATCCATTTTTTGGTTTTTCATTTTCGTTTTTGGTAGTGAGTGGTAGGGCTTTTTTTTGCAGTTGAAGTTGTAATTTCTATTGACACCATTTAAAGTACCATATAATGTACTGGGAAACTGAAAGAAAATTCTTTGCGGCCTGAAATTGGAAAAAACTGTGATTCCTCCATTTCTTTTTGGGTTTAGTTTTTTTACGGCTTTCACCGTGCGGTAAAAAGGACAACTTAACTTTATTCTGTGGCTCAATCCGATTAAAGTGATACCAAATTAATATAGGCTTTTTTATATTTTACTACTTTTACAAAGAAAAAACTATTTGTCAAAAAAAATATATTTTCACATTCCGAGAGCCATAACTTTTTTATTATGTCGATTGAGCGGTGTGAGGTCTTATTTTTTGCGGGACGAGCTGTAGTTTTTATTGGTACATACAACTTTTTGATGACTTTTTATTAAATTTTATTTTAGAGTTAAGTTGACCAAAAGAACAGCATGGTATATTGTAATTGTTCTGACTTTTGCGGATGCAGCGATACCAATTTTTTTTTTCGTTTTTACATTACTTTAGAGGAAACATTTTATATATTTTTTTTAACTTTTAATATATATATTTTTCACTATTAATAACTTTATTTATTGAACTTTTTTTTTACACATTTTATTAGTCCACAAAGAGGACTTGAACCGGTGATCATTAGATCGCTGTTACAATACACTGCAATACTAATGTATTGCAGTATATTGTCATTTTTACAGGCTTCTGTAACAGCGCGATCACTGTTCCTGTCCGTTAGTCCCGGGTGTCAGCTGACACCTACAGTGTATGGAGCGGGCTAAGCAAGTGAGCCAGCTCCATACATCACCCCCTGCACAACCACGTGCTATTACATCATGGTGCGCGAAGGGGTTAATGCACAGAGGATGGTGCAAAGTGAAAATTGCAATTTTCCACTAATATGCCATTTTAGTGCACAATATGTTGTGCCCAGTTTGTGCCACTGAAGACAAATACCTCAAAATGTTAAGCGGGTTCTCCCGGGTATGGCAATGCCATATATGTGGACATAAACTGCTGTTTGGGCACACTGTAGGGTTCAGAAGGAAGGGAGCGCCATTTGGCTTTTGGAGCGCAGATTTGACTTGGTAGTAGTTCTATTTTGGGTTTTGCTGGTATTTCATTTTATAATGCGAGGGCATATGTAATCTGTGTGGAGTACATAAAGGCATAATAAGAGGGCATAATAATGCGGTAAATAAAAAATAATTCATAGATGTGTGGCCGGTGTTGCACAGATAAATGGTGCCCAATCTTATCCACTTTTGGAACGCTTTGCACATTTTTTGCCATATTCTGAGAGCCAGAACGTTTTAATTTTTTTTCTCCAACTAAACTGTGTGAGGGCTTATTTCGTTGCGGGACAATTTGTAGTTTTCAAAATAATGACCTACAAATAGA
Source organism: Rhinoderma darwinii (assembly GCF_050947455.1). NCBI lineage: Eukaryota > Metazoa > Chordata > Amphibia > Anura > Rhinodermatidae > Rhinoderma > Rhinoderma darwinii. The sequence continues at coordinate 441,899,857 of NC_134688.1, read as the reverse complement.
GTCAATACCACACCAATAGTATAAAACGTATAAATCTATTAATGTATTAATTACAAAATATATATTAAAATCAAAGATGATTGCCACAGTGTGATGGATGAAGTCCAGACAGCAACAAAACCTAGACAAATGTAGATGTGTACAAGACATACAGTTAGGTCCAGAATTATTTGGACAGTGACACAAGTTTTGGCATTTTAGCTGTTTACCAAAACATATTGAATGTACAGTTATATAATCAATATGGGTTTAAAGTGCAGACTCTCAGCTTTAATTTGAGGGTATTCACAGCCTAATTTTAAGAGGGGTTTTGGAATTACAGCTCTTTAATATGTATCTGCCTCTTTTTCAAGGGACCAAAGGTAATTGGACAATTATCTCAAAAGCTATTTAATGGGCTGCATGGGCTATTCCCTTGTTAATCGATCATCAATTTAGCAGGTAAAAGATCTGGAGTTGATTCCAGGTGTGGCATTTGCATTTGGAAGCTGTTGCTGTGAACCCACAACATGAGGTCAACGAAGCTCTCAATGCAATGTATCAGACCATCGTTAGGCTGAAAAAAATGAAGACATCCATTAGAGAGAGAGCACAAATGTTAGGAGTTGCCAAATCAAGAGTTTGGTACATTCTTGAAAAAAAAGAGCGCACTGGTGATCTTGTGAACTCCAAAAGGCCTGGACATCCATGGAAGACAACAGTGGTGGTGAGAATCCTTTCCATGATGAAGAAAAACCCCTTCACAACATCTACCCAAGTAAAGAACACTCTCCTGGAAGTAGGTGTATTAGTATCTAGGTCTACCATAAAGAGAAGACTTCATGAGAGCAAATACAGAGGGTTCACCACAAAGTGCAAACCATTAATCAGCCTCAAAAATAGAAAGGCCAGATTAGACTTTGCCAAACAACATGTAAAGGAACAGCATGAAACTAAGATCAACCTGTACCAGAATGATGGGAGGAGGAAAGTATGGAGAAGGCTTGGAACGACTCATGATCCAAAGCCATCACATCCTCTGTAAAACATGGTGGAGTCAGTGTGATGGCATGGGCATGCATGGCTGCCAAAGGCACTGAGTCACTAGTGTTTATTGATGATGTGACTGAAGACAGAAGCAGCCGGATGAATTCTGAAGTGTTCAGGGATATACTTTCTGCTCAGATTCAACCAAATGCAGCAAGGTTGATTGGACGTCACTTCACAGTACAGATGGACAATAACCCAAAACATACTGCGAAAGCCACCCAGGAGTTTATAAGGCAAAGAAGTGGAATATTCTGCAATGGCCAAGTCAATCACCAGATCTCAACCCGATCGAGCTGCATTTCTGTAATGACGGGGTGGGGAGACGGACAGGTGAGCCCTAATCTACCTGCCACTCAGTCCCTGCCTACTTGCACGACCCGTCCTAGGCGACAGCGTACAACTGGGCGACGGTCCTTACGCTCAGTATGTGCACGACAAACAAACAGACAAGGGTACACAGAAGCTAAGGGAAAAGGGGTGTTTGCCCACGGCTACACCGTGAGCAACAGGAGTAGTGAACGAGCCGAGTCAAACCAGGAGTGTACGAAGTACCAAACGCAGAGCAGGAGCGTAGTCAGTAAAGCCAGGGTCAATATGAAGCAGAGGTCAATAGAAATAGCTGGAACAGCAGAGCCAGGAAACAAGAGAGAATCACAGGAAAAGACAAGAAGCAAATGAAGGTATAAATAGACCGAGGCCGGGAGCTAGAACCGTCTGGCCAGGCTGTGATAGGTTCTCCCACTCCTCAGCCTACCAGCCTGAGTGGTAGCAGATCGAGTCACCCTATCAGACCTAGGAGCAGATGTAGACTGACTAACCACGGGCGTTGACACAGAAGCTGTGTCTGGCAGATCCTTTACAGTACCCCCCTTTTATGAGGGGCCACTGGACCCTTCTTAGGTGGACCTGGCTTATTGGGGAAGCGAAGATGGAACCTTAAGGCGCAAATTTTTTGAAGACAGCCACACCAGATCCCCGACCACAAACAAGGTGTTAGCAGAACGTCTTCTATCTGCCTGAGACTTTTGTATGCTCTGGGACGCCTCTAGGTTCTTCTGAACCTGGGTCCAGACTGTGCACAGTTCCCGATGGACGACATCTACCTCGGGATTGTTGGAACCACCAGGTGAAACGGAGGAGAACCGTGCATTAAACCCAAAATCACAGAAAAAGGGGGAGACCCCTGACGAATTACTGACCCGGTTATTAACCCGTTAGTGACCGGCCCATCGTGTTTCTACGTCGGTCACTAACGGGCCTTATTCCGATGCCATAGACTTTTTACGTCGCGGCATCGGAATAAGTAAACAGAGCAGGGAACTGTCAGATCTCCCTGCTCTCAGCTGCTAGAGGCAGCTGAGGGCTGGGGGCGTCCCTGCTCTGCCGTGTGAGATCGATATTAGTATCGATCTCACACGTTTAACCCCTCAGATGCGGTGCTCAATAGCGAGCACCGCATCTGAGTGGTTTTGGAGGGAGCTCCCTCTCTCCCCCACCGACACCCGGCGATACGATCGCCGAGTGTCTGTGTCTCTAATGGCAGCCGGGGGTCTAATAAAGGCCCCCAGGCTGCCTAGAGTGAATGCCTGCTAGATCATGCCGCAGGCATGACCTAGCAGATGCCTGTCCGTGTTAAACGACCAGGCAGTAATACACTGCAATACAAAAGTATTGCAGTGTATTATAAATGCGATCGCAGAATCGCATATTATAGTCCCCTAGTGGGACTAGTAAAAAAGTGAAAAAAAAGTTTAATAAAGTTAATTTGAAAAAAAATGAAAAACCCAGCTTTTCCCCTTACAAACTGCTTTACTATTAAAAAAACAAAATAAAGTTAAAAAGTTACACATATTTGGTATCGCCGCGTCCGTAACAACCCCGACTATGAATCTATTACATTATTTAACCCGCACGGTGAACGCCGTAAAAAAAATAATAAAAAACTATGGAAAAATTTATGTTTTCTGTGAATACTGACTTTAAAAAAATGTAATAAAAAGTGATCAAAAAGTCGCATCTACTCCAAAATGGTACCAATAAAAACTACAAGTCGCCCCGCAAAAAAAAAGCCCTCATACAACCGCATCGGCGAAAAAATAAAAACGTTACGGCTCTTCAAATCTGGAGACACAAAAACAAATAATTTTGAAAAAAAAGCGTTTTTACTGTGTAAAAGTAGTAAAACATACAAAAACTATACAAATTTGGTATCATTGCAATCGTATCAACCAGCTGAATAAAGTTATTGTGTTATTTATACCACACGGTAAACGGCGTAGATTCAGGACGCAAAAAAGAGTGGCAAAATTTCAGATTTTTTTCTATTCCCCCCCAAAAAAAAGTTAATAAAAGTTAATCAATAAATAATATGTACCTAAAAATGGTGCTATTAAAAAATACAACTTGTCCCGCAAAAAACAAGACCTTATACAGCTATGTCGACGCAAAAATAAGAAGGTTATAGCTCTTGGAATGCGACGATTGAAAAACGTAAAAAATAGCTTGGTCATTAAGGTCCAAAATAGGCTGGTCATTAAGGGGTTAAGGTAAAATTCGGTGAGGGGAATGAAGGAGACCCAATCATATTGACAGTTAGAGATAAAACACCTCAAATATTGTTCTAGAGACTGATTAGTCCTCTCAGTTTGGCCATTAGTTTCAGGATGGAAGGCCGAGGAGAAGGACAGATCAATCTCCAACTTTTTACAGAAAGCTCTTCAAAACAATGAAACAAATTGTACCCCTCTGTCAGAAACAATATTGACAGGAACCCCATGGAGACGCAGGATGTGTTTGACAAACAAGGTAGCCAACGTCTTGGCATTGGGTAGTTTCTTGAGGGGCACAAAGTGGCACATCTTACTGAAGCGGTCTACTACAAGCCACACCACCGACTTGCCTTGAGATGGGGGCAGATCGGTGATAAAATCCATGGAGATATGGGTCCAAGGTCTCTGGGGAATGGGCAAAGAACATAGTAAGCCCGCTGGTTGGGACCTGGGAGTCTTGGACCTAGCACAAATTTCACAAGCGGCGACGTAGGCCCTAACGTCTTTAGGCAACCCCGGCCACCAATAGTTTCTAGCAATGAGGTGCTTGGTACCCAGGATGCCTGGATGGCCAGATAGTGCAGAGTCATGATTTTCCCTAAGTACCCTTAGTCGGAATTGCAGGGGAACAAACAGCTTGTTCTCAGGAAGGTTCCCGGGAGCTGAACCTTAATCAGCCACAATTTCGGAGACTAAGTCGGAATCAACAGAGGATATTATTATACCTGGGGGCAAAACACAAGCAGGATCTTCCTCCGAAGGAGGGCTGGCCATGAAGCTACGCGACAGTGCATCAGCTTTAATATTTTTAGACCCAGCCCTATAGGTAACCACAAAGTTGAATCTAGTAAAAAAACCATGCCCATCGAGCTTGTCTCGGGTTTAGCCTCCGGGCAGATTCTAGGAAAACCAGATTTTTGTGGTCAGTAAGGACCGTTACCTGGTGCCTAGCCCCCTCCAGGAAGTTGTGCCACTCTTCAAATGCCCATTTAATGGCTAAGAGTGTGCGGTTGCCCACGTCATAGTTACTCTCAGTGGGCGAGAACTTCCTGGAGAAGTAGGCACAGGGACGGAGATGGGTGAGAGACCTAGTACCCTGGGACAAAACAGCACCCACTCCCACCTCGGAGGCGTCAACCTCCACGATGCATGGCTCCATTTGGTTAGGCTGAATCATCACTGGGGCAGAGACAAAGCACCTCTTAAGTATCTCAAAAGCCTGGACCGCCTCCGGAGGCCAGTGGAGGAGATCAGCACCTTTACGAGTGAGGTCCGTAAGAGGCTTAGCGATGACCGAGAAGTTAGCAATATATCTCCTGTAATAATTAGCAAACTCCAGGAAGCACTGTAACGCCGTCTGGGAGGCAGGTTGGACCCATTCAGCCACAGCCTGAACCTTGGCAGGGTCCATGCGGAATTCGTTAGGAGTGAGGGTTTGACCCAAAAATTGAATCTCCTGCACCCCAAACACACATTTTTCGGTTTTAGCAATGAGTTTGTTTTTCCGAAGGGCCTGGAGCACCTTCCTGACATGCTCAATGTGGGAGGACCAGTCCTTGGAAAACACAAGTATGCCATCAAGGTACACTACAAGAAATACCCCCAGATAGTCTCTTAAAATCTAATTTATGAAATTCTGGAAGACCGCGGGAGCATTACACAACCCAAAGGGCATGACGAGATATTCGAAATGACCTTCGGGTGTATTAAACGCAGTCTTCCACTTATAAGCCCCCCGAAGATCGAACTTAGAGAACCATTGGGCCCCCTGAACCTGATTGAAGAGATCAGGAATCAAAGGAAGGGGATATTGGTTCCTTACAGTGATTTTATTTAAATTTCGGTAATCGATGCACGGCCTAAGACCACCATCCTTCTTCCCCACGAAGAAGAAGCCAGCACCTACCGGAGAAGTAGAGGGGCGAATGTAACCCTTGGCCAGGCTTTCCTTGATATAACCTCTCATGGCTTCATGTTCAGGACAAGAGAGATTAAATATCCTACCTTTAGGGAGCTTAGCTCCTGGTACCAAATCGATTGCGCAATCGTACTCTCTATGAGGAGGTAACTCTTCGGAGGCCCTTTTAGAAAAGACATCAGCGAAGTCCTGAATAAACTGAGGTAGAGTGATCTCCTCCTCAACGAGAGAAACCAAATTAAGAGAAAAACATGACGTCATGCATTCATTACCCCATTTAGTGAGATCACCAGTATTCCAGTTAAAAGTGGGATTATGCGTCTGCAACCAAGGGAGGCCTAAAATCAAATTGGACGATAACCCCTGCATCACTAACACAGAACACTGCTCCAAATGAATGGAGCCAACAATGAGTTCAAAAACAGGGGTATGCTGCATAAAATAACCATTGGCAAGTGGTGTGGAGTCTATACCCACTACCGGGACAGGTTTAGGCAAATCAATTAGTGGCATAGCTAGAGACATAGCAAATTCCACAGACATAATATTAGCAGCAGACCCTGAGTCCACGAAGGCACTGCCGGTGGCAGACCTACCATCAAAAGAAACATGAAAGGGAAGCAAGATTTTATTAGGCTTCATATTTACGGGAAATACCTGTGCGCCCAAGCGACCTCCCCGATGGTCACTTAGGCGCTGAAGTCTTTCCGGCTGCTTATTCTTGCGCCTGGGACAGGAGTTCAATCGATGCTTGTCATCCCCACAGTAGAAGCAGAGACCATTCCTCCTGCGGAAATCTCTACATTGTTGGGGAGACACAGAGGCCCCGAGTTGCATCTGTTCATCCGAGTTCTCCGTGGAAGAACGAAGCAACGGAACCTCTGGAGCCATCATAAGGGAGCCAAAGGTGAAGGCACCAGAACGTTCAAGTCGTCGTTCCCTGAGACGTCGGTCAAGACGTACCGCTAAAGCCATAGCCTGATCTACAGAGTCTGAGGTGGGATAGCTACTTAACAGGTCTTTCAGGGCGTTTGACAGACCCAATCTAAACTGGCACCTCAAGGCAGGGTCATTCCACCGAGAAGCTACACACCACTTACTAAAGTCAGAACAGTACTCCTCAACGGGTCTCTTACCCTGACGTAAGGTCACCAGCTGACTCTCGGCCAAGGCAGTCTTGTCAGTCTCGTCATAGATGAGGGGTGGATGCCAGACAGTGTTGATTGTGACATGGGTAAGACGTACTGCTTTATCTTAGAGCCTCCAATTGATTTGTTTTGCTGTTTCTTTCATGCATATACCCTTTGATGTCTATATATGTGTGAGTGGACTGTTGCTTCATTCAAACTCCTGCATCTGGTTGTGATCAATATGTACCGCCTGGTGTGGTCTTCACCCATTATACTGGATGCAGGACTTTGTGCACTATAGCTACACTCACATTTATTTATTTATTTATTCATGAATTAGGAATTGTCAATTTTTCCCTTTGTCACTTTGTTATTTAATGTATTATAACTCTAACATTGCTTATATCACTGTCTGGTATCCTTTTCATACTGTGGCCATCATCTTTAACTTTTAAATGTCTTTGTTATTTGTTCTAATAAAACTTGTTATTCTTAATCAAACCTTGGTGTGTCGGACTCCGTTTCTAGGTTTATAATTCATTTAGAGTGTATCCCCACCGATACCATCATGTTCATTTAGGGCTTGTAAGTCCCGCCCCCCGCCCCTTTTCTTTGTCCCTTCAAATATCTCATATGTACACAACAGATATTTATCTCATTAAACGTTTAACCTTTGGGATTTGGGTTTGGCTGGCGCTGCTCTTTTGGTGCTCTCCACATAGGTATAGTACTCGTCATAGATGAGCCCGAGAGCAGAAAAAAAAGGTCAACAGAAGAAAGTTCAGGGGCGTCAGGAGCCAAGTGGGGGCCGTCCTGGAGCCGGGACCTAATTATGCCCACTCGCTGGCTCTCAGAACCTGAGGAGTGGGGTATTAATCGGAAATAGAGTCTACAACTCTCCTGAAAAGAGAAAAAGGTCTTCCGGTTTCCTGAGAACCGGTCAGGCAACTTGAGGTGGGGTACAAGAGGTGAGGTGAAGGGCACTACCTGGGTAGCATCACGCTGGTTGATCCTCTGAGCGAGGTCTTGGACCTGTAGGGAGAGACCCTGCATTTGCTGAGCCAGGGCCCCAAGGGGGTCCATAGAAGAGTCAGGGACCAGGGCAAGAAAAGGTACAGGCCTGTGATTATGTAATGAATCGGGGTAGGGAGACGGACAGGTGAGCCCTAATCTACCCACAACTCAGTCCCTGCCTACTTGCACGGCCCATCCTAAGTGACAGCGTACAACTGGGTGACGGTCCCTACGCTCAGTACGTGCAAGACAGACAACACAAGACAAGGGCACACAGAAGCAAGGGGGGTTAGGGGCAGTTGCCCACGGGGCCACCGTGAGCAACAGGCAGTGATGAACGAGCCAAATCAAACCAGGAGAGTACGTAGTACCAAAAACAGAGCAAGAGAATAGTCAGGCAAGTCAGGGTCGATAAGTAACAGTGGTCAATCGGGTAAATAGCAGGAATAGCAGAGCCAGGAACCCAGAACAATCACAGGCAAGGAACATGCTGCAAGTGAGGGTATAAATAGACCAAGGGCGGAAACTAGAACCGTCAGGCCAGGCTGTGATAGGTTCCCCCTCTCCTCAGCCTGCAAGCCTGAGTGGTAACAGATCGCGTCACTCTAGCAGACCTTTGAGCTGATGAGGGCTGATTAACCCCGGGCGTCGACACAGAACCTGTGTCTGGCAAACCCTTTACACTGGCCTTGATATAACACAGTGGACCAACGCCAGCAGATGACATGGCTCCCCAACCCATCACTTACTGTGGAAACTTTATACTGGACCGCAAGCATCTTGGATTGATGCCTCTCCACTCTTCCTCCAGACTCTGGGACCTTGATTTCCATATTAAATGCAAAATTTACTTTCATCTGTAAACAAGTCTTTGGACCACTGAGCAAAGTGTTGGTCCACTCTGTTATATCAAGTCTAGAGTCAGCGCAGCCGTCTACCAGGATATTTTTCAGCACTTCATGCTTGCCTCTGCTGACAAGCTTTATGGAGATGCTGGTTTCATTTTCCTCCCACACTTCCAAAAGTACCAATACCTGGTTTATTAACCACAGTATCACTGTGCTTTATTGGCCAACAAACTCGCCTGACCTAAACCCCATAGAAAATCTATGGGGTATTGTCAAGAGGAAGATGAGAGACACCAGACCCAACAATGCAGACGAGCTGAAGGCCGCTATCAAAGCAACCTGGGCTAACATAACACCTCAGCAGTGCCCCAGGCTGATCGCCCCCATGCCACACTGCATTGATGCAGTAATTCATACAGAGTCGGAGCCCCGACCAAGTATTGAGGGCAAATACTGTATATACTTTTCAGTAGGCCTACATTTCGGTATTATCCTTTTTGAAATTGGGCTTATATAATATTCTAATTTTCTGAGGCACTACATTTTGGGTTTTCATTAACTGTTACCATAATCATCAACATTAAAAGAAAACAATGCTGGAAATAGATCACTCTGTGTGTAATGAATCTAGAGAATATAAGTGTTTCACTTTTTGAATTGAATTACTGAAATAAATTAACTTTTTGATGATATTCTAATTCATTGAGAAGGACTAGTATATATGCTGGTCATATATGCACAATGTCAGCCTACCCAAAACAGAAATACATATGTATAGGTCATACATGCATAATAGAAGCTTACCCGTAAGATGATGTCTGGCGTCACACCACGACGCACGTTTCTGCTGAAAGCCTTCATCTGGGGGTGGTGCCAGATAGTCACAAGGAGGTATTTATTTGCCAGTGAACCAATAGAATATAGTAGCACTAACCTATAGTAATAACAGCAGCTGATGTATAATGCAACATGCGTCCATACGAATCACAGTACAGAGATCCGGGAAGTCAGTGATCAGACATAAGACGACGCGACACGATAAGCGTCATGTGTCTGATGCATCACATGACACAGGAAAAGATCTGGTCAATGCACTTGCGTCAACATCTCTCCAAATTGAGAGACCAGCACAGCACAATCCGTGCAGGTTACTCAGGAGGGAGGATAAACATACATAGAACGGTCACAAGATTGGACCAAATAAAACTTCAAATAGACGGCAAATGCACAATAACGCTATTACATTGATGTCATATACAATACCATAGGTAATATGCATATATACAGACATGGAAAATTATAGTTCATAAAAATATAAAGAACATATACATACATGCATATTTTATATTATAATTTATCCCTATCCTTTCCTTAACCTTTACAAAATAGTATCACCTCAAACAGATTATATGGCACATCAATTTTAATAAACATACAATATAATAGTGAGTGTTTGTGGCACCAAAAATGGCAAAAAGATTATCCAAAACAAATTTCTTTTGAATATATATATTTATAAAATGAAACGTAAAAGTGAAAAAAAGGCGAAGAATATCGCAAAATAAAACAATGTGAATGAGTGGATAAAAAAAGGGACAAAAAAGTAATTAAAGTTATATTGTGTAGGTTACAATAAAATATAGCTATAAAAAGTGCAAGCTAATAGCAATAATGAATTATATAACAAACATCATCATTTAGTGTAAAAGTTATATTATATACTAAATATACCACTTGACAATGTATATGAATACAATATTACATTTACATATAAAATGTGTGCCACATATAAGATGTAATAAAGTGATGGTAGGTACATGTGTGCATGAGACACACACACCAAAGGGTGTATGTGTATCATGCCGCCATAAAAATACAAAAAAGGAACAAAGGGAAAGGGGAAGAGAAGGAAAAAAGAAAAAGGGTGGAGTGCCAAAAAAAGGAAGTTCGTCCCTCCATCTGTAATGAAGTGATGTCGCAAACATTCACACAATATGCACAGAAGACCTCAGGACGGACTCATGGATCATCTGAAGAAATCTGAAACAATACGAATAATAAATAATCTGTAGTTTTCTTTGGTACCATTTTGGGGTACATGTGATTTTTTGTTACATTTTTATTCAATTTTTTTTGGCAAACAAGGTAACCAAAAACAAGCAATTCTGACTATGTTTATTATTATTTTTATTTTCATGTTCACTGTGCACTATAAATGACAATTTTACTTTATTCTGCGGGTCGATACGATTACGGCGATACCTAAATCGTTTTTTTCATGTTCTGCAGCGTTTGCACAATAAAATCACTTTTTAAAATAATCAATTTTTTGTGTCACCATATTCTGAGAGCTATAACTTTTTTTATTTTTCAGTCAAAAAAGCTGTGTAAGGGCTTGTTTTTTGCGGGACGGGTTGTCATTTTTATTGGTACTATTTTGGATTACATTAGACTTTTTAATCACTTTTTAGTCTATATTTTGTGAGGGGTGTTGACATAAAAAATTGCGATTCTGGCATTGTTTTTTGTTTTTTTGCGGAGCTCATCGTGTGGGAAATAAACATTATAGTTTTATAGATTGGGCTGTTACAAACGCGGCGATACCTAATATGTGTACTTTTTTTAAAGTTTTCATTTTTTTCCTATAATAAAATACTTATTATAGGGAAGAAAGGCAGTTTTTGTTTTTTTAACATAGAACTTTATTTTTACACTTTTTTACAATATTTTTCTTAACTGTTTTTTTACTTTTTTTTTATCCCACTATGGGACTTGAACATCAGCAGCACTGATCGCTACTATAACACATTACACTACCTAGGTAGTGTAATGTATTAGAACTGTTAGGGCTTATTCAGACGAACGTGCTATACGTCCTTGCAACTCGCGTGATTATCACGCACCTATATTAGTCTATGGGGCAGTGCAGACTGTCAGTGATTTTTACGCATGGTGAATCCGCTGCGTAAAACTCATGACATGTCCGTTCTTTGTGCGTATTTCGCGCATCTCGCACCCATTGAAGTCAAAGGGAGGAATCACGCGCACCACACGGAAGCACTTCCATGGGACGCGCGTGATTCGCGCAACAGCAGTAAAACTATGAATGTAAACAGAAAAGCACCACGTGCTTTTCTGTTTACAAACATCCAAACGGAGTGTCATAACGACGGCGGCTGCGCGAAAATCACGCAGCCGCGCATCATACAGGGCTGACACACGGAGCTGTTAAGTGCCTTTTGCGCACGCAAAACGCTGCGTTTTTTGCGTGCGCAAAACGCACACGCTCATGGGAATCCGGCCTTAGTGTGACGTTGACAGTCACACTGACAGGAAGCCTATCAGGACCAGCCTAGACATGCTGGTAGTTGTAGTCTTCTCCTCTTATACCTCCTCTCTGTAATGTCCTCTGATATCCCATAATAACAGCCTGGACATGCTGGGAGTTGTAGTCCTCTCCTCTTATACCTCCTCTCTGTGATGTCCTCTGATATCCCATAATAACGTCCTGGACATGCTGGTAGTTGTAGTCCTTTCCTCTTATACCTCCTCCCTGTAAAGTCCTCTATCACATAACAGTCGGGACATGCTGGGAGTTGTAGTCCTCTCCTCTTATACCTCCTCTCTGTAATGTCCTCTGATATCCCATAATAACAGCCTGAACATGCTGGGAGTTGTAGTTCTCTCCTCTTATACCTCCTCTCTGTAATGTCCTCTGATATCCCATAATGTCCTGGACATGCTGGGAGTTGTAGGTCTCTCCTCTTATACCTCCTCCTGTAATGTCCTCTGATATCCCATAATAACAGCCTGGACATGCTGGTAGTTGTAGTCCTCTCTTATACCTCCACCTGTAATGTCTTCTGATATCCCATAACAACAGCCTGGACATGCTAGTAGTTGTAGCCCTCTCCTCTTATACCTCCCCTCTGTAATGTCCTCTAATATCACATAATAACAGTCTGGGCATGCTGGGAGTTGTAGTTCTCTCCTCTTATACCTCCTCCCTGTAATGTCCTCTGATATCTTATAACAGCCTGGACATGCTGGAAGTTGTAGTTCTCTCCTGCCACCTCCTCCTGTAAACTTTCTCTAATATCACATAACATTCTGGACATGCTGGGAGTTGTAGTTCTCTCCTCTTATATCTCCTCCCTGTAATGTCCTCTGATATCACATAATAATAGCCTGGACATGCTTGGAGTTGTTGTTCTTATACCTCCTTATTTATTCCTTCCCCAGGAGTAAGCACACTTTCTCTCTGTGATGGTCACTTTACTAGAGGGGCAGATGGTCATTTTATCGGGGGTCGGGGGGGACTGAGGCTGGTGGTGGCTTTACTAGAGGGGGCTGATGGTCATTTTACTGGGGGGGACGGAGGCTGATGGTGACTTTACTGGGGGGGGCTGAGGCTGATGGTCACTATACTGAGGGGTCATTATACCATGAGTGGGGGCAGATGGTAATTTTACTGTGAGTGGGGGGCTGATGGTCACTACTGTGAGTGGGGGGCTGATGGTCATTACTGTGAGTAGGGGGGCAGATGGTCATTACTGTGAGTGGGGGGTTGATGGTCTTTGAGTGGTTTTCGCCTCTGACCTTCCATTGAAATTAATAGGAGACAGAAAATACCCGCAGAGCTCATTTGGTGCTTTTATGTTTGCGGTTTTTGCATTCGCTTCAACGGCTTAAAAAAAATGTGGGCAAAAAACACCGCAAAAATAAAAGGCCAAACAACGCTGTCAATTCAAAATCTGCTTCAAAATTCGTAAATGAATTTGGAGGCAGATTTTTAGTTCTGCCTTACAAAAAAACGTTGTGTGAACATACCCTAAGGGCGGATTGACACGAGCGTGTGCGTTTTCCGCGCGCAAAAGGCACTTAAAAGCTCCGTGTGTCATCACCATATGATGCGCGGCTGCGTGATTTTCGCGCAGCCGACATCATTATGACACTCTGTTTGTATGTTTGTAAACAGAAAAGCACGTGGTGCTTTTCTGTTTTGAATCATACTTTTTACTGCTGTTGCGCGAATCACGCGCGTCCCACGGAAGTGCTTCCGTGTGGTGCGCGTGATTTTCACGCACCTATTGACTTCAATGGGTGCGTGATGCGCGAACAATGCACAAATATAGGACATGTCGTGCGTTAGGGTATGGTAGGGTAGGGTATGTCCGCTGCGTGAAAATCACTGACTGTATGCACGGCCGCATAGACGAACATAGGTCCGTGCAAGGCGCGTGAAAACAACGTGCGTTGCATGGATGTATATCACGTTCGTGTAATTCCGCCCTAAGAGTGTAGTGCTTGTTTTAAACATTTTTTGTCGTTTTGTAAACAATTTTTGGTGGGGGTGCCCTGAGAATTTTTTTTTTTCCTGGGGTGCCTCGAGCCTGAAAAGGATGGGAAACTCTGGTCTAACCGCTCAGATGCAGCGGCTGCTATTGACTGCAGCATCAAAGGGATTAAACGGCCGGGATAGGCCATTGCGGATGGTTGTCAGCTGTTTGAAACAGCCCCGTATGGTGTGCAAATCCGAAGTGCATACGTCGGATGTCACTAAGCGGTTAATGGGGCAAATATTGAACAATATCTTAATGCTGAGTGGTAGCCATGTCGAAAATGTCATTCATTTGCAGATGATTTCTCACCTGATTAAACACAATTGTGGTATTTCTTAGGGTATGTTCACACGGCCTATTTTCGGCCGTTTTTCGGGCCGTAAACGGTCAAAAAATTTACGAAATACGGGAAGCAGAACGCCTCCAAACATTTGCCCATTGATTTCAATGGGAAAATCGCGTTCTGTTCCGACGGAGCGTTTTCCGTGGCATTTTTTTACGCGTAAAAAAACCGCCGCGAAAAAGAAGTGCAGGAAATGCAGTGAAAATCGCGAGTGGCACAAAAAACATCTGAAAATCAAGAGCTGTTTTCTCTTGAAAACAGCTCCGTATTTGGAGAAGTTTTTTACTCTGCGTGTGAACATACCCTTAGTATCAACCAAGTAAACTTTGAAATAAGTTCTACAATTATTTACACCATTGGACGACTGATTTACGGAAGGGTCCTTGGCCCAAGATCTCTGCCTCCCTTCTAGGAATGGAAGAGGGTTGCAGGGAACAACCCACAGGTACTTGTAGCGTCCATGGCCGCGGGCCATTGGGTTTACTCACCTCCCGACGCCCGCAGCCATGGATCTGTGAGCTCTGATCCCCATCTCCTTCCTAGGAGACGCCAGCACTCACTTCTGCTTCAGCCCCCTGTGTCCCGTAGGGTGCGCGCGCACGCTCCTGCCCGCTCTTAAAAGCCCATGGCGTGCACGTGAAAACAATCATCATTATCAATCCACATGATTTCCTGGCCTATAAGAAGGCCCCAGTCCTTCTGATCCTTGCCTGAGCATTGTTAGTTTATCCCAAGTTTGTCTTGCAGATGGTCCCTTAGTGTTTCTCGTTCCAGTTGTTACCCGTGCCCTGTTACCTGTTCCTGTATCCCGTGCTTGTTCTTATTCCTGTGCCTACTAGTGTTGGAGTCGTGTCCTACTGCACCTGCTGTCGTTTGCCA
Source organism: Rhinoderma darwinii (assembly GCF_050947455.1). Classification (NCBI taxonomy): domain Eukaryota; kingdom Metazoa; phylum Chordata; class Amphibia; order Anura; family Rhinodermatidae; genus Rhinoderma; species Rhinoderma darwinii. The sequence continues at coordinate 441,884,805 of NC_134688.1, read as the reverse complement.
CATCCAGTGTCTTCTGCCACGTCCAGTGTCTTCTGCCACATCTGGCGCTACCTGCTGCACCGACCTCCATCCGTGCTGAAGCCACAGCCACTGTCTGGACTAGTTCAGGCACCCAAGTGTTACAAACTGGCAATAGACTTTTGTATAGACTGAGACCTGGTCAGCTGCCTCTCCACCATGGCGGAGCGGCCTAGTGGGTTCACACACCCTGTGACCGTGACAGTACGCTCAGGCCATGGAACCCGCTGGCCAGCCCAAAACTGCAGTCCAGAAGATACAGTCGGAGATGCATGACCTACGCACACGTCAGGATCAACTCCTTGAGGCTTTAAATTCTATCATGGTCCGTCTGGATCTACTCACTGTTCCACCTCCGGTTCTTCCTCCTGAGGCTGTTGCTGTACCACTGCTGGCTGCTCCTCCTGTTTGTTCCGGATCCACAGTTCCTCTGCCTGTTCCTCCTCGCCTTGACGGTGATTCCAGAGCATGTAGAGGATTTATTAACCAATGCACGGTTCATTTTAGGCTACGGGCTCATCTCTTCCCCTCCGAGGAGGCCAAAGTAGCATTTATTATCTCCCGCCTCGCTGGCAAGGCCCTCGCATGGGCGAACAAAATCTTGGAGCAACAAGGACCTGTATCCGCGGACCTAGCCTTGTTCCTGAAGTCCTTTCGTGCCATGTTCGAGGAGCCGGGTCGAACATCCTCTGCCGCAGCCACTCTGTTGACCCTCAAGCAAGAGGGTTCCACAGTAGGGGAGTATTCTATCTCTTTCCGTACCCTGGCAGCCAAGGTGGCATGGAACAATGAGGCACTGGTGGTTACCTTCTGGCAGGGACTGTCCTCTCACATCAAGGACGAACTGACAGCCCGCGGCGACCTTCCTCCTACCTTGGATGCCCTCATCCTGTTAGCCACTTGGGTTGACATGAGAATCCGGGAGCGCACTCAATAGGTTCGACAGGAGAGCCGGGTCCACAGACCAGCATCCTCGGTCCCGAGACCACTATTGCCTTCTCCTAGTGCACTACCTGAATAACCCATGCAGGTAGACAGAGTCCGGTTATCTGAACAGGAGAAGCAGCGCAGACGCTCCTCTGGACTATGTATGTATTGTGGCCTTAAGGGTCATTTTGTGCGCCAATGCCCACAGAAACCGGGAAACTCCAGTACCTAGGGTTGGTTAGAGAGGCAACTCTAGGTGGGACGTCTCCAAATGTTAAAACCTCTTCCAAATTATTGATTCCTGTGGCCATTATCTCCGGAGAGACGTCACATCCCTCCTCCGCCTATCTTCACTCCGGAGCAGCTGCTAATTTCATCCAGCAGGATCTAGTGGATCGTTTACATCTACCCACAGTTCTTCTGGAGAGACCCCTGGCTGTTGCCTCTGTGAATGGTCTCCATTGCCCAATCCGATTGTGTTCATCACAGTCCGACACTACGGGTCGGAGCTCTTCACTCGGAGCAGATCGCCTTCTTTGTACTACCTAAGGCTATCAATCCTATCCTGCTGGGTCTGCCATGGCTTCGCCTACACGCCCCGGTTCTCGACTGGAGTTCTGGAGAAATTCTTCAATGGGGTTGCAGATGCCTTAGCCATTGCCTGTCACAAGTCCGTCCTGTTATGCCCCCTCTGCCCATCTCCGATCTACCATCTCAGTATGCCAGTTTTGCAGATGTCTTCTGCAAGCGAGAGGCTGAGACGTTGCCTATACATCGGAATTATGACTTTCCCATTGAACTGGTTCCAAATGCTTCTCTTCCCCGTGCACAAGTATATCCCCTCTCCTTGCCAGAGACTCTATATATGTCAGCCTATATCAAGGAGAATTTGGAGACGGATTTTATACGAAAATCTTCCTCCCTGCCTGGGGCCGGCTTCTTCTTAGTTAAGATGAGAGACGGATCTCTTCAACCCTGTATTGACTACCGTGGTCTCAACCAGATTACAGTCAAGAACAAATACCCGTTGCCACTTATATCCGAGCTGTTTGATCGCATACGAGGTGCCAACATTTTTTTCTAAGCTAGACCTGTGGGGGGCTTATAACCTAATCTGGATTCACTGAGGCGACGAATGGAAGACGGCATTTAACACCTGTGATGGGCACTACGAATGCCTAGTGATGTCCTTCGGACTGTGTAACGCTCCCGCAGTGTTTCAGGAATTTGTCAATGATATCTTCTGAGATCTCCTCTATATGTGTGTTGTAGTTTATCTCGATGATATTTTGATTTTCTCCCGCAGATATGATGACCCATCGGAGGCATGTCCGTCAGGTTCTTCCGCGACTAAGGGGGGAATCGCTTATCTGCCAATTTGGAGAAGTGTGTATTTAAAAAGAGGTCTTTGCCCTTCCTGGGTTACAGGGGGTTGCAGGGGGGCACGACGGCAGAAGTCATCTCTGTCTAAGTGTCATACTGTCAAAGTGTCCTGGCAGTTATACATGGCAGTTGCACAGGGTCAGTGACAGGTAAGCTGCATTACCAAACCAGACAAACTAGCCCACGCTCTCAATATTAGATTTCTAACTATCTGTAAACAAACATGTTTGCCACCGCTCTCATCATTATAGCTGCTCTTGGTTTTCAATCCTATCGCCCATTTAAGACTTGCCCAAAAACAGTCCACATCAGTCCTTCTCTCCTGGCCTCACCCATGTACAGCTCCCATTCACTATTCACTTTCCTCAGTCAACTTAACCCATCTCATCCCACTGCCCAACATAAAAAACGCTCTCATAAATCACAGAACCATCTGCTGTCTCTCTCCATTCTCCTGCTATTAGCTGCAGGGGACATCTCTCCCAACCCTGGGCCTCCCTTTTCTTCTGCCAAGCTCAACCACTTACCTGCCACACATAGAAACCCTGCAAATCTTCTTACCATTCCTTGTATGTCTTCTCCTGTCTCTTTTAACTGTGCTTTCTGGAACTCTCGGTCCGTGTGCAACAAACTCACCTTTATTCATGACTTATTCCTTTCTAACTCTCTCAACCTTCTGGCTCTTACAGAAACATGGCTACACCTGTCTGACACTGCTTCCCCTGCTGCTCTATCTTATGGTGGTCTCCAGTTCTCTCATGCCCCCAGACCTGAGAACAGGCAGGGTGGAGGAGTAGGTATACTTCTTTCCCCACACTGCACTTTCCAGGTCATTCCCCCGGTCCCCTCACTCACATTTCCCTCTTTTGAAGTCCACACCCTCAGACTCTTTCACCCTTTTCCCCTCCGAGTGGCAGTTGTCTACCGCCCACCGGGCTCACCCCGCCAATTCCTGGATCATTTTGCTGCCTGGCTTCCACAATTTCTATCCTCTGAAACACCCACTCTCATCATGGGTGACTTCAACATCCCCATTGATAACCCAATCTCCTCATCTGCCTCCCAGTTTCTATCTTTAACCTCGTCCCTCGGTCTGTCACAACTTACTAACTCTCCTACACATGAAGACGGGCATTCACTTGACCTGGTCTTCTTCCGGCTCTGCTCAGTTTCTGACTTTATTAACTCTCCTCTCCCGCTTTCTGACCACAATCTTCTCTGCTTTACTATCAAATATTCTCTGCCTCCTCAGGTCATCCCTACGTATCAGACATACAGAAATCTACATGCCATTAACACTGTGAAACTCATAGACAGTCTACAGTCCTCATTGTCCCCTATCTCTTCCCTCTCCTGTCCCAATCTGGCTGCCAAACTTTATAATAACACTCTCAAAAATGCATTGGATGAAGCAGCCCCCACTACACTCCGAACCACCCGACAAAGACGACGACAACCCTGGCACACGCCTCAATCCCGCTTTCTTCAGCGGTGCTTGAGATGTGCCGAACGACTGTGGAGAAAATCGCATTTGCATGCAGATTTCCTCCATTACAAATTTATGCTCAAAACTTACAACTCTGCCCTTCACCGCGCCAAACAAGTCTATTTCACTTCTCTCATCTCCACACTATCTAATAATCCAAAACGCCTCTTTGATACTTTTCACTCCCTCCTTAGTCCTAAAGTTCAGACGCCAATCACAGATCTCAGTGCTGAAGACCTGGCCAATTATTTTAAAGTTAAAATTGACAACATCCGGCATGATATTATCTCCCAGTCCCCTAGTAACATCGATCCCCTTCCCCCCCGCACTCCCTCTTCTTCACTCTCAGCATTTGACCCAATAACTGAAGAAGAAGACTCGAGGCTCCTCTCTTCTTCTCGTCCTACTACCTGCCCTAGTGATCCTGTCCCCTCACACCTCCTCCAGTCCCTCTCCCCAGCTGTCACTAGTCACCTGACTAAAATATTTAACCTCTCTCTTTCCTCTGGTATCTTTCCCTCCGCTTTTAAACATGCCATTATAAACCCATTATTGAAAAAACCAACTCTTGACCCATCCAGCGCTGCCAACTACCGACCAGTCTCTAATCTGCCCTTCATCTCCAAACTCCTGGAACGCTTGGTCTACTCTCGCCTTATCCGCTATCTCTCTGCTAACTCCATTCTTGACCTCTTACAATCTGGTTTCCGCACTCTACACTCCACAGAAACTGCCCTTACTAAAGTCTCAAATGATCTCTTGGCGGCTAAATCGGACGGTAAATCCTCTCTCCTGATTTCTTTTGGATCTCTCTGCAGCCTTTGACACTGTAGACCACAAACTCCTACTTAACATGCTCCACTCTATTGGCCTCAAGGACGCGGCTCTCTCTTGGTTTTCCTCCTATCTCTCTGATCGCTCATTCAGTGTGTCATTTGCTGGTTCCACTTCTTCTCCTCTTCCCCTTGATATCGGGGTTCCTCAGGGATCAGTCCTAGGTCCGCTCCTCTTTTCTCTCTACACAGCTCCTATTGGACAAACCATCAGCAGATTTGGCTTCCAGTACCATCTCTACGCTGATGACACCCAATTATATACCTCTTCCCGTGACATCACCCCTGCTCTAATACAGAACACCAGTGATTGTCTGTCCGCTGTCTCTAACATCATGTCCTCTCTCTATCTGAAACTGAATCTTTCTAAAACTGAGCTCCTTGTGTTCCCACCATCTACTAACCTCCCTAAACCTGATGTCTCCATCTCTGTGTGTGGCACTATCATAACTCCTAAGCAGCACGCCCGCTGTCTCGGGGTTATTTTTGACTCAGATCTTTCCTTTACTCCATACAATCACTTTCACGCTCCTGTCATTTTCACCTCAAAAACATCTCCAGAATCCGCTCTTTTCTTACGGAGGAAACTGCCAAAACTCTCATTGTTGCTCTGATTCACTCTCGTCTTGACTACTGTAACTCATTACTAGTCGGTCTTCCCCACACTAAACTCTGCCCTCTCCAATCTATCCTCAATGCAGCAGCCAGGCTCATCTTTATGACCAACCGCTACACCAACGCCTCTAATCTGTGCAAGTCACTGCACTGGTTGCCCATCCCCTTCCGAATAAAATTCAAACTTATTACTCTCACCCACAAAGCTCTCCACAGTGCTGCACCTCCTTACATCTCCTCCCTCATCTCTGTCTACCTCCCTACTCGGGCTCTACGTTCTGCCAACGACCTTAGATTAAAATCCTCCATAATCCGAACCTCCCACTACCGTCTCCAGGATTTCTCTCGTGCTGCACCCGTCCTCTGGAATGTGCTACCCCAGACAATCAGATTAATTCCCAATATCCACAGTTTTAAACGTGCCCTGAAAACACATCTATTTAGACAGGCCTATAACATTCCCTAATCTGACTCCTTTCCATGGCCCTCCATTTAGATTAGTCATCAGAATAAGATTCCCTCACACTCCTTCTCTTCATGTCCGTCATACACGGATACTGGCTGGTGACCGGCTCATGCAGCTTTATGTTACCACCGCATGTGTATAAAAATGGCCGGACCATTGTACAGAACAAACACTATTACACTTTGTGTCTCCCTTATGTCCTCATAGATTGTAAGCTCTTGCGAGCAGGGTCCTTACTCCCCAGGTTTGAATTGTAAATGAACTTTGTCACTATGTAATGTCTGATATTGTTTGTTTCATGTTCCCTCTAAATTGTAAAGTGCTGCATAATATGTTGGCGCTATATAAATAAAGATTATTATTATTATTATTATTATTATCTTGGATCAAGGTCTTAAGATGGATCCTGAGAAACAAATTTCTGTCCTGGAATGGCCACGTCCTCAAGGCCTGAGGGCCATACAGCGGTTCCTGGGATTCGCCAATTTCTACCGGCAGTTCATTCCAAACTTCTCATCTCTGACGGCTCCCATCTCTACCCTTACCCAGAAGGGTGTGAACGCCAAGGTCTGGACTCCAGAGGCGCATTTATTATCCTCTAGAAAGCCTTCACTTCAGCCTTGATCCTCCATCATCCTGACGTATCTCGGCCATTCTCATTGGAGGTGGACGCCTCCTCTGTTGGTGCAGGTGCACTTCTGTTCCAGAGGAGCTCCAAAGGAAAAGCAGTGGTATGTGGATATTACTCTAGACTTTTTTCTTCTGCAGAGCGCAATTACTCTATTGGAGATCAGGAGCTACTGGCCATCAAATTGGCTCTGGAGGAGTGGAGACATCTTCTAGAGTTAAGAAAAGGGGACCCTAGTAGCTGGCAGGGATGTGTGATTCAAATAGATAGATACAATGTGCTTTAGCACAGATATCCCAATTTCCCAGCTACTACTAGAATTATGGCATTAAGTAAAACATAACTTTTAATATTCAACTTTAGAATTAAAGTGCCATGAAGGAACAGTGGATGTACAACATTGAATTGAGATAAAAATATGCTGAGTCGGTTAGCGTGGCATTGGAGATGTAAGAGGTGTTAGCATCTCATGGACGTTGTGTGGCTGATATGTACGGCAGCTGGAGACTGCCTAAAGAGCCTCTGTCCCACGTAGGGTAAAGTACAATAGCTAACAGCGACTAGATTAGATTAAAAAGCACTAGCCCCCCCCCCCCGACATATTTCACTGCAGAGCAGCGTCTTCAGGGGATAATTCGGGGCTATAGCTAACGCTAACCGACTCAGCATATTTTTATCTCAATTCAATGTTGTACGTCCACTGTTCCTTCATGGCACTTTAATTCTAAAGTTGAATATTAAAAGTTATGTTTTACTTAATGCCATAATTCTAGTAGTAGCTAGGAAATTGGGATATCTGTGCTAAAGCACATTGTATCTATCTATTTGAGACATCTTCTAGAGGGCGCTGCTCACCCCATCCTGATCTTCACCGACCACAAAAACCTTACCTACCTTCAGTCTGCACAACGACTGAATCCCTGTCAAGCCAGGTGGTCGCTGTTCTTCACCCGTTTCCACTTTGTGCTCCACTACCGTCCCACGGACAAGAATGTGAGGGCCAAAGCCCTGTCCGGATCGTTTGAGATGGAAGACACGGTGGAGTCCCTTCAGACTATCATAGACCCGTCCTGCGTTGTCACCGCTAATCCTCTGCTGGTTAGAGACATCCGTCCTGGGAGGACTTTTGTTCGGTTGGCAGATAGGAGAAGAATTCTCCTCTGGGGCCACAGTTGTAAACTGGCTGGGCACGCTGGTGTCCGTAAAACCCGAGACCTGATTGCTCGTCACTTCTGGTGGCCCACGCTACCTAAAGATGTTCTGGACTTTGTCTCTTCTTGCACGGTGTGTGCCTCTAACACAGTGACTCACTCCAAGCCTGCCGGCCTGCTTCAACCTCTGCCTGTACCCAATGCCCCTGGCAGCACATTGCGATGGACTTTGTCACAGACCTTCCCCCCTCAGCAGGATGCAACACTGTCTGGGTGGTGGGGGACCAGTTCTCTAAGATGGCACATTTCATCCCACTGACCGGCCTACCTTCTCGTCTGGCGAGTCTCTTCATTCTACACATCTTTCGCTTGCATGGCTTGCCTCTTCACATCGTGTCAGATCGGGGTGTTCAATTTACATCAAAGTTCTGGAGAGCCCTCTGTAAACTCCTGGATGTGAGATTGGACTTTTCCTCAGCTTATCACCCCCAGTCCAATGGGCAAGTTGAGAGGATCAACCAGATCATGGAGAATTATCTCCGCCACTTCATCTCTTCACAACATGATAACTGGGTACAGCTTCTTCCATGGGCCGAGTTCCCATCCAACAACCACACAAGTGAGTCCACCACTTCCACTCCATCTCACTTTGTGTACAGTCAACGTCCTAGAGTCCCTCTTCCTGTGTTGACGACATCTCAGGTACCCGCTGCTGACTCTGCATTTGGGGACTTTTTGCAAATCTGGCAACTGACCCGGTCCTCTATTTTACTGGCAGTCGATCGCATGAAGCGAAAAGCAGATACAAAGAGAAGAGAGCCGCCTCAGTATCTTCCGGGTACCAAAGTCTTGCTATCCTCTCGAACATTCGTTTGAAGGTGCCTTCATACGAGTTTGCTCCCAGGTTCCTTGGTCCTTTTGAAATTCTGCAATAAATCAACTCTGTCTCCTATAAGCTGCGGCTGCCTCCTACCCTCAGAATCCCCAACTCCTTTCATGTGTCCCTCCTGAAACCAGTGGTCCTGAACCTCTACAGCAAGACTTCTAATTCCACAGTTGCTCCCAGCGGTTCTTCTGTTGTGTTCGAGGTGAGGGAGATCCTGGACTGCAAAAGGATAGGAGGAAGGACTTTCTATTTGGTGGACTGGAGAGGGTTCGGTCCTGAGGAGAGGTCCTGGGAGCCGGAAGATAACCTCAGTGCTCCTGCTCTCATTAAGAAATTCCTCTCTCGCTCTGGCCCCTAGAAGAGGGTGTGTAAGAGGGGGGATACTGTAGCGTCCATGGCAGCGGGCCATCGGGTTTACTCACCTTCCGACGCCCGCAGCCATGGATCTGTGAGCGCTGGTCCCCATCTCCTTCCTAGGAGATGCCAGCGCTCCCTTCCGCTCCAGCCCACTGTGCCCGCTCTTAAAGTGCCAGCGCGCGCACATGAAAACAATCATCATCATCAATCCACATGATTTCCTGGCCTATAAGAAGGCCACAGTCCTTCTGATCTTTGCCAGTGTGTTGTTAGTTTATCCCAAGTCTGTCTTGCAAATGGTCCCTTAGTTTTACCTGTTCCAGTAGTTACCCATGACCTGTTACCTGTTCCTGTATCCCGTGCTTGTTCTTGTTCCTGCTGTGCCTACTAGTGTTGGAGTCGTGTCCTACTGCACCTGCTGTCGTTTGCCACATCCAGTGTTGTTTGCCACATCCAATGTCTTTTGCCACGTCCAGTGTCTTCTGCCACATCTTGTACTGCCCGCCACGTCTGGAGCTACCTGCTGCACCGACCTCCATCTGTGCTGAAGCCACAGCCACTGTCTGGACTAGTTCAGTTCCCCAAGGGTTACGAACTGCCAATAGACTTTTGTATAGACTGAGACCTGGTCAGCTGCCTCTCCGCCACGGCAGAGCGGCCTAGTGGGTCCACATACCCTGTGACCATGACAATACTCCTAAAAAACGAAAAGATTCCACAGCACTGGACTGCAAGTGGGTGCACGCCTCAAATAGACCTGGTCCGCGGTCCTGGATATCAAGCAGACAAAAAATGGACAGAGGCAGCACTTCCAAAAAGAGCAAGAGCTATTTATTCACCCATGCGACGTTTCAGTCCAACTGGACTTTTTTCAAGCATAAAAACACACATCAAGTCATAAGTATATAAAGGCTTGCAAAGCCCAATTGAAATTAAACAGTGATTAAGACAAAATCCAATATAAAATAGATGATACAAAAACAAAATACAGTATTAAAGATAAATATGAATGCCAGTGTACATGTGAATATACAAAGTGATAAATAAGGGACTGGTACAGAAAAAAGACAGTCCTAGGTACATTAAAGTGTTAATGACATAATGACTCACCCAGATGTATATAATAAAAACATTCAAAGTTGTCAATAGCAGAAAACCGAAACCAGGGCTCGTTCCTCTAGGTCTCAGCTGTCCAGTATGTGTACAAATGTATTGCACACCTGTGTAATGAGACTATCATTCCTATTTGCAATGCATAGCGAAATCCCAAGAGATCGCGGGTGGCTATTCCCGCGCATGCGCATTCGATAGCACGGCAGCCATCTTGGCCAGAATTTGCTATCTTAATTTTGCGCATGCGCAGTATGAATTCCAGTACGCGGCGGCCATTTTACAACCTGGAAAAACATATCACGTCCAGGAATGAAACTAGAATGGAACAACAGGTCAGAAAATGTTTCAAACAGAGGATTTTATCAGCAATAAACATTTAGTATGGGATTAATAATATGGCCATATATTGTTAGTTATGTATATTTATTAAGTATACATCCGGATAAATAGTCCGAAAATGTTAGAATAGGGGAGTTAATCAGCAGCAACACACATTGTAAAAAAGTGCTTATACTGTATTATGTTATTATATATATGCAATAAATATGTATCCATCTAAATGTATAAGTATTAGAGGCATAACGCCTCAAAATATAAAATGAACAATGTAATAATGTCACAATGTGTGTAGATACTCCCCTAAATATACTATAAGCCCACTACCGTAGTAGCTATCCCCGGAAGGATGTCAAAAAGTCATATTATACTGCCCCCATTGTTGAAACAAAAAAACGGACCAAGTTGACCAGATGTAAATGGCCGCATATAGATGATGAAAACAGTTCTATAAGGACTCCAAAACCCAGAGGAAAGAATCCAGCCCCATGTCGGAATCTGAAAAAATCACAAAAATTTAGAGAATTTATGGATATATTAATAAAAACAAAATTTATTATTTTATATTGCAATGACAATGTCGTCATATTGAATGTGTTCACAGATACATATATAGTAGTAAACGACAGTGAAAGACCATGCATGGCACAACAGAGAGGAAACACAATCACTGTACCCATTTAGTTGAGAACCACCCCAACTTTAAAATCAACATTCAACCCCCTTGGATGTAAACAATCTAATCTATGAATCCACTCCAGTTCTTTACGTTTTAATTTGGCAATTCTATCGCCGCCCCTCCTATGTAGGGGCACATGGTCAACGATCCAAAATCTCAGATCGCTGACCCTGTGTCCCGCTGAAGAAAAGTGTGCTGGGACAGGAAGATCCAGTTTGTTGGTTTTAATAGTGGATCTATGCTTATTAATACGTAAGCGGCATTCCTGTGTGGTTTCACCCACGTATAGCAACTTACATGGACACTGTAGTACATATACAACGAATGTTGATGCACAAGTTAAAAATTGTTTAATATGGAATATTTTCCCATTCGTCGGGTGTCTAAATATATTGCCCTTCACCATGATGTTGCAATTCACGCAATTCAAACATGGGAAGCATCCCAATTTTTTGGGGGCCAAAGTTGATTGGCGACTCAATTGCGAAGACCCCACATCCGCGTGTACCAGTTGATCCCTAAGATTTTTTTGATGCCTAAAAGCCATCATGGGGGGATTGCTAAATTCGGGAACCTCACCCGATAAATTACCAAGGATATGCCATTCCTTACGTATAATATTAGAGATCCTATAGCTAATGTCACAAAAAGTTGAGACAAATGCTACTCTGTTTGGTGTATTTTTACTTTGTGATGTCAATAACTGATCCCTAGCGACAGATTCAACCCTATCTCTCTGTTTGCGTAGGAGTGTTCGGGGATATTTACGTTGGGCGAATTTCTCACCCATGTCATCCAAACGTGATGTAAGATGTTGGGGTTCTGTCACAATACGTTTGACCCTCAACATCTGACTGAAAGGTAAAGATTCTATCATCCGTCGGGGGTGCTGACTATCAAATCGCAACAAACTGTTGCGATCTGTGGTTTTATGATATAGATCAGTGACTAGTTTATCATCAACCCTATATACCATAGTATCCAAAAAATTCAAATGTGTGGTAGAGAACTCCATTGTGAATTTAATGTCCTCATCAATAGAGTTGAGGAACTCAAAAAATTCCTCTAGCTGTGACCCAGTGCCGGTCCAAATAACAAACACATCATCTATGTATCGCCACCACCTCAGTACATGCCTGAAGTAGTGGGACACATAGACGTGGCGCTCTTCAAGGGCCGCCATGAACATGTTGGCGTAAGTGGGAGCCACATTCGAGCCCATGGCTGTTCCTCTTTTTTGAATGTAGAAGGAATCAACGAACAGAAAATAATTCTCTGTAAGTATTAATTCCAACAGATCCATCAGGAATAATGTACCAGCTTCAGAGTATTCAGACGTGTCCAAGGCTTCCCTCACTACATTAAGTCCTCTATCGTGATTAATGGACGTATACAGACTGCAAACGTCAAAAGACGCTAAAATGATGTCTCCAGTCAAAGTTACTTGTGTTAATTTGACCAGAAAATCTGTGGTGTCTTGAATGTAAGATGTTGCAGAAATGGCAAAATCTCTCAGTGTTTTATCAAGAAATACTGCTATAGGATTAAAAATGGAGTCCCTCCCAGACACAATGGGGCGTCCCGGCGGTCTATGTAAACATTTATGTATCTTGGGGAGGCAGTATATCACAGGGGTAACTGGATGTGTGACAACAAGAAAATCAAACAAATCTTTATCAATGATACCCCCTGCTAACGCATTCTGAAGAATACAAGTAAACTTGCGCTGGATTCTAAACTTCGGATCCCCAGACACTTTGGCATAAACATTAGTATCGTTGACTTGACTACTAATTTCCTCAAGATATAGCGATGTATCCATGACGACCAAGGCTCCCCCTTTGTCGGCTGGCTTGATCGTCAGGGATGCATCACCAGCTAATTCTTTTAGGGCAACCAACTCCCCACTAGTCAAATTGGGATGTAATAGAGATGTATCCCCAATTTCTTCTCTTAACCGACATACTTTTTCTTTGACTATGCTAATAAAAGCCTCTATAATCGGATCACTAATATGCGGCTGCCACCCTGATTTTTTGAATAGACCTACTTTGCTAAGAGCAAATTCACAGGATCCTCTATTATCTTGACCCACAGTGTGATCGCAAATAAAACTTTTTTGAATTTTTGGGATACTATGGTATATAGGGTTGATGATAAACTAGTCACTGATCTATATCATAAAACCACAGATCGCAACAGTTTGTTGCGATTTGATAGTCAGCACCCCCGACGGATGATAGAATCTTTACCTTTCAGTCAGATGTTGAGGGTCAAACGTATTGTGACAGAACCCCAACATCTTACATCACGTTTGGATGACATGGGTGAGAAATTCGGCCAACGTAAATATCCCCGAACACTCCTACGCAAACAGAGAGATAGGGTTGAATCTGTCGCTAGGGATCAGTTATTGACATCACAAAGTAAAAATGCACCAAACAGAGTAGCATTTGTCTCAACTTTTTGTGACATTAGCTATAGGATCTCTAATATTATACGTAAGGAATGGCATATCCTTGGTAATTTATCGGGTGAGGTTCCCGAATTTAGAAATCCCCCCATGATGGCTTTTAGGCGTCAAAAAAATCTTAGGGATCAACTGGTACACGCGGATGTGGGGTCTTCGCAATTGAGTCGCCAATCAACTTTGGCCCCCAAAAAATTGGGATGCTTCCCATGTTTGAATTGCGTGAATTGCAACATCATGGTGAAGGGCAATATATTTAGACACCCGACGAATGGGAAAATATTCCATATTAAACAATTCTTAACTTGTGCATCAACATTCGTTGTATATGTACTATAGTGTCCATGTAAGTTGCTATACGTGGGTGAAACCACACAGGAATGCCGCTTACGTATTAATAAGCATAGATCCACTATTAAAACCAACAAACTGGATCTTCCAGTCCCAGCACACTTTTCTTCAGCGGTACACAGGGTCAGCGATCTGAGATTTTGGATCGTTGACCATGTGCCCCTACATAGGAGGGGCGGCGATAGAATTGCCAAATTAAAACGTAAAGAACTGGAGTGGATTCATAGATTAGATTGTTTACATCCAAGGGGGTTGAATGTTGATTTTAAAGTTGGGGTGGTTCTCAACTAAATGGGTACAGTGATTGTGTTTTCTCTCTGTTGTGCCATGCATGGTCTTTCACTGTCGTTTACTACTATATATGTATCTGTGAACACATTCAATATGACGACATTGTCATTGCAATATAAAATAATAAATTTTGTTTTTTTTAATATATCCATAAATTCTCTAAATTTTTGTCATTTTTTCAGATTCCGACATTGGGCTGGATTCTTTCCTCTGGGTTTTGGAGTCCTTATAGAACTGTTTTCATCATCTATATGCGGCCATTTACATCTGGTCAACTTGGTCCGTTTTTTTGTTTCAACAATGGGGGCAGTATAATATGACTTTTTGACATCCTTCCAGGGATAGCTACTATGGTAGTGGGCTTATAGTATATTCAGGGGAGTATCTACATGTGTACACACATTGTGACATTATTACATTGTTCATTTTATATTTTGAGGCGTTATGCCTCTAATACTTATACATTTAGATGGATACATATTTATTGCATATATATAATAACATAATACAGTATAAGCACTTTTTTACAATGTGTGTTGCTGCTGATTAACTCCCCTATTCTAACATTTTCGGACTATTTATCCGGATGTATACTTAATAAATATACATAACTAACAATATATGGCCATATTATTAATCCCATACTAAATGTTTATTGCTGATAAAATCCTCTGTTTGAAACATTTTCTGACCTGTTGTTCCATTCTAGTTTCATTCCTGGACGTGATATGTTTTTCCAGGTTGTAAAATGGCCGCCGCGTACTGGAATTCATACTGCGCATGCGCGAAATTAAGATAGCAAATTCTGGCCAAGATGGCTGCCGTGCTATCGAATGCGCATGCGCGGGAATAGCCACCCGCGATCTCGCGGGATTTCGCTATGCATTGCAAATAGGAATGATAGTCTCATTACACAGGTGTGCAATACATTTGTACACATACTGGACAGCTGAGACCTAGAGGAACGAGCCCTGGTTTCGGTTTTCTGCTATTGACAACTTTGAATGTTTTTATTATATACATCTGGGTGAGTCATTATGTCATTAACACTTTAATGTACCTAGGACTGTCTTTTTTCTGTACCAGTCCCTTATTTATCACTTTGTATATTCACATGTACACTGACATTCATATTTATCTTTAATACTGTATTTTGTTTTTGTATCATCTATTTTATATTGGATTTTGTCTTAATCACTGTTTAATTTCAATTGGGCTTTGCAAGCCTTTTATATACTTATGACTTGATGTGTGTTTTTATGCTTGAAAAAAGTCCAGTTGGACTGAAACGTCGCATGGGTGAATAAATAGCTCTTGCTCTTTTTGGAAGTGCTGCCTCTGTCCATTTTTTGTCTTTTTTTTGTCTGCATGACAATACTCCTGTCTCTGGGTGGGAGGTGTGGTAGTTTAAGCAAGCACCAGGAACTTGGTCCTATTTTGAAGAAAGTATGTGAAGAAACTAGTCATTTTCAAAAAATAGTAAAATTCCTTTAATCTGGCATCAATCGTACCTGATAAATGCCGGATTATAAAGCAGTCATAGAGAAGTACATTATGCTCTCTCTAAGACCTTATTCACACGGCCACATTTCCCGGACCGAACACAATTAAGGCAGCCATACTCCTAACATGATAGTCATCCATGACACTGTGAGTCACTGCCTCACTGGCAGATACAAGCTATCCATGTATTACGTGGAAGCGATTTATCTGAAATAGTACGTTTCTCCTGCAGTGGCCATTGCAGGGTAAATGTCTGGCTGGTTGAGGCTTTTCTCTGCAAAATCAGGGGTGTCAGGAGCCGGAACTACGCCGATCAGCTATAATGGAGAGATTTACACCTCTTCCTTGTTTTGTACCTACCCTCGATTTTGTCTTACAAATACGGATGCAAAATACTGACCAAAACAAGCAAATGTGGAGGCCTAGTGTTGGTATTTTCAGTGGAGATTCCTAATTGGTTCTCTCTGCTCAGTTTTCTGCATCTAGTCTTGTATTTCAGATGACAGATTAAATGTATTTCACTGTACTAAACTACTATCAATCATTGCTAACTTTTCACGTATTGTATAAGGAAAACTTTTTCCTATAGTCTTGTTCTCATTGTTAGTTTACAATTGCTTTTGTCCTCCTCCTCTTCTTTTAAGTGACAGAAATTCAATAAATTCACTTCAACACCAGTGACAAATTTTAGGAGAAGGGAAGATGAACAAATACCTAAAATGTCAATATGTAGTAATAAGAAAAGCCGTTGTGACTGATATTTTAAGATATTGTAGTGTCAAGCAAAACTTTTCATCAGAGAATGGAAGAAATATACTCTACATAGATATATATATATATATGTATATATATATATATATATATTATATATATATATATATATATATATATATATATATATATGTGTGTGTGTAAAGGGAAGTGTATATATATATATACAGTTAGGTCCAGAATTATTTGGACACTGACACAAGTTTTGGCATTTTAGCTGGTTACCAAAATATATTGCATATACAGTTATATAATTAATATGGGCTTAAAGTGAAGACACAGCTTTAATTTTAGGGTATTCACATCCTAATTTGAGAAAGGGTTTAGGAATTACAGCTCTTTAATATGTAGCTGCCACTTTTTCAAGGGACCGAAGGTAATTGGACAACTATCTCAAAAGCTATTTAATGGGCTGCATGGGCTATTCCCTCATTATCCATTATCAATTAAGCAGGTAAAAGGTCTGGAGTTGATTCCAGGTGTGGCATTTGCATTTGGAAGCTGTTGTTGTGAACCTACAACATGAGGTCAAAGGAGCTCTCAATGCAAGTGAAACAGACAATTGTTAGGCTGAAAAAAATGAAGAAATCCATCAGAGAGATAGCACAAATGCTAGGAGTGGCCAAATCAACAGTTTGGTACATTCTCGAAAAAAAGAGCTCACTGGTGTTCTCTTAAACTCCAAAAGGCCTGGACGTCCACAGAAGACGACAGTGGTGGATGATCTCAGTATCCTTTCCATGGTGAAGAAAAAACCCATTTCAACATCTACCCTAGTGAAGAACACTCTCCTGGAAGTAGGTGTATCAGTATCTAAGTCTACCATAAAGAGAAGACTTCATGAGAGCAAATACACAGGGTTCGCCACAAGGTGCAAACCATTAATCAGCCTCAAAAATAGAAAGGCCAGATTCGACTTTGCCAAACAACAGCTAAAGATGCCAGCCCAGTTCTTGAACAGCATTCTTTGGACAGATCAAACTAAGAACAACCTGTACCAGTGTCAACATCTGTGGGTATGTGGACGCACTAGGCCGCACCGCCGTAGCGGAGTAGCAGCTGGCCAAACAGTGTACCAAGTCTCTACAAATTCCAAGCCCAAAGGTACCTGTAATAGTCCAGGGAGTAGCAAGGCTAGGCACAGATGGTACTTTGACGACAGGTGATGCAAAATGTGGCAGGAGGTACCAGGAGTGTCAGATGACACCAGACGTGGTATATGACCTCAGGCGTAACGGACGGCACAAAACTACTCTAACACTAGAGATGGCACAGAAGCAAATACAGCACGGATACAGGTGGCACGGGAACACTGGGAACAGGATACGACTAAGGGACCATTTGCAAGACTAACATAGGAATACAAACAACGCTCAGGCAAGGAGTCAAAGTGCAGGGCCCTTTTTATAGTCCAGGGTGACCTGGGAGTACTTAGTAAAATATTTACATGTGCACGCGCTGGCTCTTTAGGGCCGGGAATGAGCTCATGCGCGCACCCTAGTGGTCATTGCAGAGCAGGACGGCCTCATATGCTGGCGTCTCCGGGGAGGGAGACGTCGGCAGGATGAGAGTGGTCCGTGACCGCGGTTTTTACAACCAGAATGATGTGAGGAAGAAAGTATGGAGAAGGCTTGGTACGACTCATTGTTCAAAGCACACCACATCCTCTGTAAAACATGGAGACAATGTGATGGCATGGCCATATATGGCTGCCAAAGGCACTGGGTCACTTCTGTTTATTGATGATGTGACTGAGGACAGAAGCAGCCGGATGAATTCTGAAGTATTCAGGGATATACTTCCTGCTCAGATTCAACCAAATGCAGCAAGGTTAATCGGATGTTGCTTCACAGTACAGATGGACAATGACCCAAAAGGTACTGCGAAAGCAACCCAGGTGTTTTTAAGGCAAAGAAGTGGAATATTCTGCAATGGCCAAGTCAATCACCAGATCTCAACCGGATCGAGCTGCATTTCACTTGCTTAAGACAAAACTCAAGGCAGAAAGACCCACAAACAAGCAACAACTGAAGACAGCTGCAGTAAAGGCCTGGCAAAGCATCACAAAGGTGGAAACCCAGCGTTTGGTGATGCCCATGGGTTCAGACTTCAGACTTCTCTACAAAGTATTAAAAAAACAAACATTTTATTTATGGTAATGTTAGTTTGTCCAATTCCTTGTGAGCCCCTGAAATGAGGAGGCTGTGTAGAAAAATTGTTGCAATTCCAAAACGATTCACAGGATATTTTTGTTCAACCCCTTGAATAAAACCTGAAAGTCTATGTAGCGTCCATGGCCGCGGGCCGTCGGGTTTACTCACCTCCCGATGCCCGCAGCCATGGATCTGTGAGCGCTGGCCTCCGTCTGCCTCCTACGAGATTGCCAGCGCTCTCTTCCGCTCTGTTCAGCTGGGTCCCGTAGGGTGCGCGCGCACGCTCGCGCCCGGCCTTAAAGGGTCCGCGCGCGCAATTAGGAAGTCGTCATCACTATCAACTGCCACGATTTCCTGGTCTATAAGAAGGCCCCTGGCCTTCTAATCCTTGCCTGAGCGTTGTTAGTCTTTCCCAGTCTGTCTCGCAATGGTCCCTTAGTGTCTCCCGTTCCAGCTGTTACCCGTGCCCTGTTACCGTTCCTGTATTCCGTATTGTTCCTGTGCCTACCAGCGTTGGAGTGTCATCTGCCACGTCAAGTGTCATCTGCCACGTCAAGTGTCATCTGCCACATAAAGTGTCTTCTGCCACGCCAAGTGTCATCTGCCACGTCAAGTGTCTTCTGCCACGCCAAGTGTCATCCTCCACGTCAAGTGTCTTCTGCTTCATCGGATACTGCCCGCCACGTCTGCCTCCATCCGTGCTGAAGCCACAGCCACCACCCGGACTATTTCAGGTACCCAAGCATTACTGTCTGCCATCGTCTTCCGCATAGACTGTGACCTGTCAGCTGCCTCCCCGCTACGGCGGAGCGGCCTAGTGGGTCCACATACCCTGTGTCCGTGACAGTACGCTCAGGCCATGGAACCCGCTGGCCAGCCCAAAACCCCAGTACAGAAGATTCAGACAGAGATGCATGACCTTCGCACACGTCAGGATCAACTCCTTGAGGCGGTGAATTCTATCCTGGTCCGCCTGGTTCTACTCGCTGTTCCACCCCCGGTCCTTCCTCCTGAAGCTGTTGCCGTGCCACTGCCTGTTGCTCCCCCTGTTTGTTCCGGATCCTCAGTTCCTCTGCCTCTTGCTCCTCGCTACGACGGTGACCCCAGAGCATGTAGAGCATTTCTCAATCAATGCACGGTGCATTTTAGGCTACGGCCTCATCTCTTCCCCTCCGAGGAGGCCAAAGTGGCATTTATTATCTCCCTCCTCGCTGGCAAGGCCCTCGCATGGGCGAACCCGATCTTGGAGCAACAAGGACCTGTATCCGTGGACCTAGCCTTGTTCCTGAAGTCCTTTCGTGCCATGTTCGAGGAGCCAGGTCGACACATCCTCTGCCGCAGCTACTCTGTTGACCCTCAAGCAAGAGGGCTCCACAGTAGGGGAGTATGCTATCTCCTTCCGCACCCTAGCAGCCGAGGCACGAGGAACAATGAGGCACTGGTGGCGACCTTCTGGCAGGGACTGTCCTCTCACATCAAGGACGAACTGGCAGCCCGCGACCTTCCTTCTACCTTGGATGCCCTCATCCTGTTAGCCACCCGGGTTGATATGAGAATCCGGGAGCGCTCTCAAGAGGTTCGTTAGGAGAGCCGGGCCCACAGACCAGCGCCCCCTGCCCAGAGACCACTATTTTCCACTCCTAGTGCGCTACCTGAGGAACCCATGCAGGTAGACAGAGTCCGGTTATCTGAACAGGAGAAGCAGCGCAGACGCTTCTCTGGACTTTGTATGTATTGTGGCCTCAAGGGTAATTTTGTGCGCCAATGCCCACGGAAACCGGGAAACTCCAGTACCTAGGGTTGGTTGGAGAGGCAACTCTAGGTGGAACGTCTCCAAGCGTTAAAACCTCTTCCAAATTATCAATACCTGTGGCCATCGTCACCGGACAGACATCAAATCCTTCCTCTGCCTATCTTGACTCTGGAGCGGCTGCTAATTTTATCCACCAGGATCTAGTGGATCGGTTTCAACTACCCACAGTCCGTCTGGAGAGACCCCTGGCAGTTGCCTCTGTGAATGGTCTACCGTTGCCTGATCCGATCATGCTCATCACTGAGCCGTTGACACTACGGGTCGGAGCTCTTCACTCAGAACAGATCACCTTCCTGGTACTACCCAAGGCTATCAATCCTATCCTGCTGGGTATGCCATGGCTCCGTCTACACGCCCCGACACTCGACTGGAGTTCTGGAGAGGTTCTTCAATGGGGTTCCAGATGACATATCCATTGCCTGTCACAAGTCCATCCTGTTGTGCCCCCTCTGCCTCAGTCACTCTCCGATCTACCTTCTCAGTATGCCAGTTTTGCGGATGTCTTTTGCAAACGAGAGGCTGAGACGTTGCCTCCACATCGGAATTATGACTGTCCCATTGAACTGGTTCCCAATGCTTCTCTTCCCCGTGGACGAGTATATCCTCTCTCCTTGCCAGAGACTTTATCGATGTCAGCCTATATCAAGGAGAACTTGGAGAGGGGTTTTATTCGAAAATCTTCCTCCCCGGCCGGGGCAGGCTTCTTCTTTGTTAAAAAGAGAGATGGATCTCTCCGACCCTGCATTGACTACCGTGGTCTCAATCAGATCACGGTCAAGAACAAATACCCGTTGCCACTCATTTCCGAGCTGTTTGATCGCGTACGAGAAGCCAGAATTTTTTCCAAGCTAGATCTGCGGGGGGGCCTATAATCTAATCCGGATTCGCCGGGGTGACGAATGGAAGACGGCATTTAACACCGGCGATGGGCACTACGAATACCTAGTGATGCCCTTCGGACTGTGTAACGCTCCCGCAGTATTTCAGGAGTTCGTTAATGATATCTTCCGAGATCTCCTCTATATGTGTGTTGTAGTTTATCTCGATGATATTCTAATTTTCTCCCCAGATCTGATGACCCATCGGAGGCATGTTCGTCAAGTTCTTCTGCGACTAAGAGAGAATCGCTTGTATGCCAAGTTAGAGAAATGCACCTTTGAAAAGAGGTCTTTGCCCTTCCTGGGCTATGTCATCTCGGATCAAGGCCTTAAGATGGACCCTGAGAAATTAAAGTCTGTCCTGGAATGGCCACGTCCTCAAGGCCTAAGGGCCATACAGCGGTTCCTGGGTTTCGCCAATTTCTACCGGCAGTTTATTCTGAACTTTTCTTCTCTGACGGCCCCCATCTCTACCCTTACCAAGAAGGGTGTGAACGCCAAGGTATGGACTCCAGAGTCAGAATCCGCATTCATTAGCCTCAAGGAAGCCTTCACTTCAGCTTCAATCCTCCATCACCCTGACGTATCTCGGCAGTTCTCACTAGAAGTTGACGCTTCCTCTGTTGGTGCAGGCGCACTTCTGTTCCAGAGGAGATCCAAAGGAAAGGCAATTGTATGTGGCTACTACTCAAGACTGTTTTCCTCTGCTGAGCGCAATTACTCCATTGGAGATCGGGAGCTACTGGCTATCAAATTGTCCCTGGAGGAGTGGAGACATCTTCTGGAGGGCACTGCTCACCCCATCCTGATCTTCACCGACCACAAGAATCTTACTTACCTTCAGTCCGCTCAAAGACTGAATCCTCGTCAAGCCAGGTGGTCACTGTTCTTCACCCGTTTCCAATTTCTGCTCCACTACCGTCCCGCTGACAAGAATGTGAGGGCCGATGCCCTGTCCAGATCATTGAGAGGGAAGACACGGTGGAGTCCCTTCAGACGATCATAGACCCATCCTGCGTTGTCACCGCCAATCCTCTGCAGCTTAGAAATATCCCTCCGGGGAGAACTTTTGTTTGGTTGTCAGACAGAAAAAGAATTCTCCGCTGGGGACACAGTTCTAAACTAGCTGGGCACGCCGGTGTCCATAAAACCCAAGACCTGATTGCTCGTCACTTCTGGTGGCCCACGCTACCTAAGGATGTTCTGGACTTTGTCTCTGCTTGCACGGTCTGTGCCTCTAATAAAGTGACCCACTCCAAGCCTGCCGGCCTGCTTCAACCCCTGCCTGTACCCAGTGCCCCCTGGCAGCACATCGCTATGGACTTCGTCACAGACCTTCCTCTCTCAGCAGGATGCAACACCATCTGGGTGGTGGTGGACCGGTTCTCTAAGATGGCACATTTTATCCCGCTGATCGGCCTATCCTCTGCTCCCCGACTGGCGAGTCTCTTCATTCAGCACATCTTTCGCTTGCATGGCTTGCCTCTTCACATTGTGTCCGACCGGGGGGTTCAGTTTACCTCTAAGTTCTGGAGAGCCCTCTGTAAACTCCTGGATGTGAGTTTGGACTTTTCCTCTGCCTATCACCCCCAGTCCAATGGGCAAGTTGAGAGGATCAACCAGATCATGGAAAATTATCTCCGCCACTTCATCTCTTCACAGCATGATAACTGGGTACAGCTTCTTCCATGGGCCGAGTTTTCCTACAACAACCACACAAGTGAGTCCACCACTTCCACTCCGTTTCACATCGTGTACTGTCAACATCCCAGAGTTCCTCTTCCTGTATCAACTTCATCTCAGGTACCCGCTGCTGACTCTGCATATGGGGACTTCCTGCAAATCTGGCAACAGACCCCGTCCTCTATTTTGCTGGCGGTAGATCGCATGAAGTGAAAGGCAGATACCAAGAGAAGAGAGCCGCCTCAGTATCTTCCTGGGACTCAAGTCTGGCTGTCCTCTCGGAACATTCGCTTGAGGGTGCCTTCATACAAGTATGCTCCCAGGTTCCTTGGTCCTTTCGAGATCCTGCAACAAATTAACCCTCTCCTATAAGCTGCGGCTGCCTCCTACCCTCAGAATCCCTAACTCCTTCCATGTGTCCCTCCTGAAACCAGTGGTCCTGAACCGCTACAGCAAGACTTCTAGTTCCACAGTTGCTCCCAGCGGTCATTCTGATGTATTCGAGGTAAAGGAGATCCTGGACCGCAAGAGGATAGGAGGAAGGACTTTCTATTTGGTGGACTGGAGAGGGTTTGGTCCAGAGGAGAGGTCCTGGGAGCCAGAAGAGAACCTCAGCGCCCCTGCTCTTATTAAAAAGTTCCTCTCTCACTCTGGCCCCAAGAAAAGGGGGAGTAAGAGGGGGGATACTGTAGCGTCCATGGCCGCGAGCCATCGGGTTTACTCACCTCCCGACGCCCGCAGCCATGGATCCGTGAGCGCTCCCTCCTTGTAGATGCCAGCGCTCACTTCCGCTCCATTCGGCTGGGTCCCATAGGGTGCGCGCGCACGCTCGCGCCCGGCCTTTCAAGGGCCAGCGCACGCAATTAGGAAGTCGTCATCACTATCAACTGCCACGATTTTCTGGTCTATAAGAAGGCCCCTGGCCTTCTAATCCTTGCCTGAGCATTGTTAGTCTTTCCCAGTCTGTCTCACAATGGTCCCTTAGTGTCTCCCGTTCCAGCTGTAACCCGTGCCCTGTTACCGTTCCTGTATTCCATATTGTTCCTGTGCCTACCAGCGTTGGGAGTGTCATCTGCCACATCAAGTGTCTTCTACCACGTCAAGTGTCATCTGCCACGTCAAGTGTCTTCTGCCACGCCAAGTGTCAGCTGCCACGTCAAGTGCCTTCTGCCACGCCAAGTGTCATCTGCCACGTCAAGTGTCTTCCGCTTCATCGGATACTGCCCGCCACGTCTGGTGCCACCCGCCGCACCTGCCTCCATCCGTGCTGAAGCCACAGCCACCGCCCGGACTATTTCAGGTACCCAAGCATTACTGTCTGCCATTGTCTTCCGCATAGACTGACCTGGTCAGCTGCTTCCCTGCTACGGCGGAGCGGCCTAGTGGGTCCACATACCCTGTGTCCGTGACAGTCTACACTTCAATTGCATCTCAGTTGTTTCATTTCAAATCCAATGTGGTGGCCTGTAGAGCCCAAATCATGAAGATTGTGTCACTGTCCAAATAAATCTAGACCTAACTGTACGTGTATATGGACATACAGTGGATATAAAAAGTCTACTCACCCCTGTTACAATGCCAGGTTTTTGTCATGTTACAAAATCAGTCCAAGATTAATAATTTCAGAACTTTTTTCACCTGTAATGCCGCCTATAATCTGTACAATTGTATTGAAAAACAAACTGAAATCTTTAAGGTTAAAAAATATAAATAACAAAAATAATGTTGTTGCATAAATATGCACACCCTTAAACTAATACTTTGTTGAATTACCCTTTGACATTATGATAGCATTCAGTCTTTTTGGGTAGAAGTCTATCAGCATGGCACATCTTGACTTGGCAATTGTTGCCCACTCTTCCCTGCAAAAGCGCTCCAAATCTGTCAGATTGCGAGGGCATCTCTTGTGTACAGCCCTCTTCAGTTCACCCCACAGATTTTCAATGAGCTTCAGGCCTGGGCTCTGGCTGGGCCATTCCAAAACTTCTTCTGGTGAAGCCTTTCTTTTGTTGATTTTGGAGGTATGCTTTGGGTCATTATCATGCTGAAAGGTGAAATTCCTCTTCATCTTCTGCTTTTTAGCAGAGGCCTGCAGGTTTTGTGCCAATATTGACTGATATTTGGAACTGTTCATAATTCCCTCCACCTTGACTAAAGCCCCAGTTCCAGCTGCAGAAAAACAGCCCAAAAGCATAATGCTGCCTCCACCATGCTCCACTGTGGGTATGGTGTTCTTCTAGTGCTGCATTTAACCCTATCCTACCATAACCCTGCACTATTATTGCCATCCTATAACCCTAGCCCCAGCTCACATCCATATCCTACATACCTTATCCTTTACAGCCTACCCTTTGCCCTTTCTCTTTCCCTACAGCCCCTTATTGTATTAACCCCTTAGTTACAGAGACAGTTAGAGCCATGTGGGGGAAGGTCACAGAAGTAAGCGTGAGTGTATTGTATTCAATATGTGTATTTAGGTACGTGAGTGGGTAATGAAATAGGATTGTAATATCTTGTTCATTTATTGTACTACGTATAGTGTTAGTATACTCATTACATATTCATAGTTATCATAAGTATTGAGGTATACTGATACTATACCATGATTAATATATTTTGTGTATATTGTGTTTCATAACTGAGTGTGATTTTGTGTTAGTAACAAACCTTGCTTTATTATACACTTGTGTCGTGAATCCCCTCGCACACATACTTAGTTAATAAGGCAAATAGAAAGCGCAATACAAGGGAAAAGGTAGTTAGGGCTAGGCATAACCCTAGTGACCCTAATAAAAGGAGGTGCAGTAGGAGACACTAGCCCAGTGAACCCCACTAAATACCAACTCTAACTATATGTGTGTATATATATATATATATATATATATATACATATATATATATATATATATATATATATATATATACTGTTTATGTGATCAAAATATTGATATCCTGTCAAAACAGTAATAACATGAACAGTCTGACCGCTGCAGCCCCCACCATCCCGGTAATAAAGGACCCATGGCCTCTCTCGATATTTGCTGATATATCTCCCTCCTGGGCAGGCGTCATACAGGGAATTGCAAAAAAGCCTTATTTAATAGAATGGGTCTGCATTGCAGTTCCTTCATAAGTGCCTGGTTGGGAGCCCTACTGTATAAAGGGAAAAAAGCTATAGGGGCTGGTTTACTTTAGGCTCTGATCACATCTGTGTCAGGACTTTCCTATAGGAGCAGAACAGTGTAAGACCAGCGCTGCCAGATCCGCCGCAAGATGGAACCAATGGAGCCTGATCGAACCTATTGACTTTAATGGGTACCGCCTGGTTTTCACCACAGTGTCCAACGTTTTGCCAGACAGTATAGCACAGCATGAGGGTACCATTAGTTGGACCAGTACTCATCGGACATTAATAGCATATCCTATCGATTTCATCAATTTATCTGTTGGGAAACCCCTTTATCTTAATGAGCTATCACCATACACAGTCAATGCATCTTCAGAGTAAGGCCGTGGTTAACATTGTGGTTGAGTCACTGTGAAATGCTTTTGCCACCTGCATTTTTTTATTCAAAAACCAGAATTAAGCCTTACAGAGAAAATCTCTGTGATACAACACACCATAATACAACTACGATTGTGTAACTGTGGTGTAAAAACTTACCTCAGCACACTCCTGCAGGGCCTAGCTGATACTCCGTTACATGGGGGACCAGGATGCCAGCCAATTCATGTGCAGTTCGAATGGCTGCCCAATCTATCAGAGGGGAGAGCTCCAGTCAGGTCACAGAGCATGCCTAAAATACTCCCCTATAGAAGTCAATGAGTCGTCTTCTGTTTATGCGGCTGCTGTAAAGAAAATCTTTGAACTGCTGTTCACAGCTCAGATCAGCGGCTCCCGTGAGTTGGCTGCCATCATAATCTTGAACAGAAAAAAATATATACACTACCGTTCAAAAGTTTAGGGTCACTTAGAAATTTCCTTATTTTTGAAAGAAAAGCACAGTTTTTTTCAATGAAGATAACATTAAATTAATCAGAAATACACTCTATACGTTGTTAATGTGCTAAACGACTATTCTACCGTGTTTCCCCGAAAGTAAGACAGTGTCTTACTTTCTTTTTATCCCCAAAAGCCCCACTATGTCTTACTTTCGGGGTATGTCTTACATTGGCAAAAAAATATTTTTTTTTTTTTCACAAACTTTATTTAACTGTTTTACATTTTTTTTTTTTAGTCCCACCAGGGGACTTCACTATGCGATGTGCCGATCGCATATATAATGCTTTGGTATACTTAGTATACCGAAGCATTATTGCCTGTCAGTGTAAAACTGACAGGCAACCTATTAGGTCATGCCTCCGGCATCGCCTAACAGGCAGATGCTGAAGGCAGACCTGGGGGTCTTTGTTAGACCCCCGGCTGTCATGGAAACCCGACGGCGACCCGCGATTTGTTTGCGGGGGCGCCGATCGGGTGACAGAGGGAGCTCCCCCCTCTGTCAAACACATTAAATGCCGCTGTCACTATTGACAGCGGCATTTAATGGGTTAAACTGCCGGAATCGGCGCGCGCTTCGATTCCGGCAGTTGCAGCAGGAGCCAGGCTGTGTATAACAGCCGTGCTCCTGCCGCTGATCGCGTGGGTACAGTCTCAGTACCCGCGCTATCACAGGACGGATATATCCGTCCTCCGGCGCGAACTAGCAGCTGCTGAGGACGGATATATCCGTCCTTCGGCGTTAAGTGGGAGTGGAAGTGGGCAGGAGGCGGCAATACCCCCGTGTTTCCCCGAAAGTAAGACATATGTCTTACTTTCGGGGTACGGCTTATATTAGCCGACCCCCCTGAAACCCCCGATACGTCTTACAATCGGGGGTGTCTTACTATCGGGGAAACACGGTAGCTGCAAACGTTTGGTTTTTAATGTAATATCTACATAGGTGTATAGAGGCCCAATTCCAGCAACCATCACTCCAGTGTTCTAATGGTACATTGTGTTTGCTAACTGTGTTAGAAGGCTAATGGATGATTAGAAAACACTTGAAAACCCTTGTGCAATTATGTTAGCACCGCTGTAAACAGTTTTGCTGTTTAGAGGAGCTATAAAACTGACCTTCCTTTGAGCTATTTGAGAATCTGGAGCATTACATTTGTGGGTTCGATTAAACTCTCAAAATGGCTAGAAAAACAGAGCTTTCATGTGAAACTCGACAGTCTATTCTTGTTCTTAGAAATGAAGGCTATTCCTTGCGAGAAATTGCCAAGAAACTGAAGATTTCCTACAACGTTGTGTACTACTCCCTTCAGAGGACAGCACAAACAGGCTCTAACCAGAGTAGAAAGAGAAGTGGGAGGCCCCGCTGCACAACTGAGCAACAAGACAAGTACATTAGAGTCTCTAGTTTAAGAAATAGACGCCTCACAGGTCCTCAACTGGCAGCTTCATTAAATAGTACCCGCAAAACGCCAGTGTCAACGTCTATAGTGAAGAGGCGACTCCGGGATGGCCTTCAGGGCAGAGTGGCAAAGAAAAAGCCATATCTGAGACTGGCTAATAAAAGGAAAAGATTAATATGGGCAAAAGCACACAGACATTGGACAGAGGAAGATTGGAAAAAAGTGTTATGGACAGACGAATCGAAGTTTGAGGTGTTTGGATCACATAGAAGAACATTTGTGAGACGCAGAACAACTGAAAAAATGCTGTAAGAGTGCCTGACGCCATCTGTCAAGCATGGTGGAGGTAATGTGATGGTCTGGGGTTGCTTTGGTGCTGGTAAAGTGGGATATTTGTACAAGGTAAAAGGGATTTTGAATAAGGAAGGCTATCACTCCATTTTGCAACGCCATGCCATACCCTGTGGACAGTGCTTGATTGGAGCCAATTTCATCCTACAACAGGACAATGACCCAAAGCACACCTCCAAATTATGCAAGAACTATTTAGGGAAGAAGCAGGCAGCTGGTATTCTATCTGTAACGGAGTGGCCAGCGCAGTCACCAGATCTCAACCCCATAGAGCTGTTGTGGGAGCAGCTTGACCGTATGGTACGCAAGAAGTGCCCATCAAGTCAATCCAACTTGTGGGAAGGCCTTCTGGAAACATGGGGTGAAATTTATCCCGATTACCTCAGCAAATTAACAGCTAGAATGCAAAAGGTCTGCAATGCTGCAAATGGAGCATTCTTTGACGAAAGCAAAGTTTGAAGGAGAAAATTATTATTTCAAATAAAAATCATTATTTCTAACCTTGTCAATGTCTTGACTATATTTTCTAGTCATTTTGCAACTCATTTGATAAATATTAGTGTGAGTTTTCATGGAAAACACAAAATTGTCTGGGTGACCCCAATCTTATATCTATACATACATACATACATACATACATACATACATACATACATACATATATATGTGTGTTACTTTTCATTGTAATCCTGCCTGTGATGATAATGAGATGACTGCTGTGAGAACAGGAAGTGTCAGTCTTTTGTATAGCTCCATTAACTTCCAGGCACTGTACATATGAAATACAGAGGGGTTAAATACATACCAGATACCAGAAGGGATGATGTGAGCTTACAGAGTAACAGATGGGCACAGGAGGAGGGATAGTTTACAATCGAAGAGGGGAAAAGACAGAAGGTGAGGGTAGCAGCTGCTTATACAGTTCTATAGTGGTGGCAGCATTACTGCATTTTCTAAGGAGGTGGGTTTTCAGGCTGATTTTGAAGGTTTGGATGATGGGAGAGTGTCTGATGTGTTTGGGTACTGAGTTCCAGAGTAAGCTAGATGCACGGGAATGATCTTGAAGACGATAATGTCAAGAGCAGATAAAAGGAGAGTTGAGAAGAAAGTTGTGAGTGGATCGGAGGGTAGGGCAGTGATGTATAGAAGGGACAGGTAGAGGACGGCCTTGTATGTTATTAGTAGTATTAGGTGGATGATGGGAAACCAGATAAGGGACTGGAAGAGAGAATAGACAGTAGAGGAATGAGGAAAGAGGTGGATTAGCCAGGCAGCATTTAAAAAAATATAGGCCAAGAGTTTACATGTGCATCTACAGAATGGAACAATATTTCCATTGATGGGGATGATTTTCCTCATTGTTGCGAATATTGTGGATCTAGAGGATTCTTTCAAAGTGTCCTGATAGTGAAAAACATTGGACTGCTTTCTTGCATGTGGTGGAAAATCTTCAAATCTATGTTCTGCTTTCAATGACAAATGTAACTCTGCTACACCTCTATTTAACTGGCGATAAGCATAGTACATACAAAATAACAGGCTGGATATTTTGTTAGAAATTGATCTTGCCATACAATTTCCCTATTAAAAATATAGGGAAAGGAGCATGCGGAGCACCTAATTTATATTCCACTACTCTACAGACCATTGTGCAGAATACCCAGCTGTACATGCCGATCCACAGTCTATTCACTTTGAAATATGTTAGTTGATAACAGATGGAGTGGGGCGTCTTGCTGACAAACATATCCTGCGGTTGGTTACTAAGATAATATGTTGTCGAAGCAGGTCATGTGCTTGTAGAAAAAGAACATAAACACTAATAGCTGTTTTTACGAGATTGACAGGATAGCAGAGACTAAACATTCAATAAAATTATCGTCAACAGTTCTATAAGAGTGCAACTTAAAACTATTGTTGTTCTTTATCGATAAAGCTAGACCAGTAGTCTCCAACATGTGACTCTTCAGCTGTTGCAGACTATGACTCCCAGGCATGCTGAGAATTGTAGTTTTGCAAAGGCTGGAGAGCCGCAGGTTGGTGACCAGTGAACTAGAGAGTGCTATACAGATGTAGTCTCTGATTTATGGGGCCTGCAATCTATTTTCTTTACTACAGGAGTGACATGTAATAAGGCCAGTTTCGCACATTCTCGCTTGTCTTTCGACATTGGGAGAATCACATACATGATGAGATCTGTAGCATCCATGGCCGCGGGCCGTCCGGTTTACTTACCTCCCGTCGCCCGCAGCCATGGATCTGTGAGCGCTGGTCCCCATCTCCTTCCTAGGAGACGCCAGCGCTCACTTCCGGTCCGCTGTGTCCCGTAGTGTGCACGCGCACGCTCGTACCCGCTCTTAAAGGGCCAGCGCATGCACATGATAACAATCATCATCATCATCAACTCACATGATTTCCGGAAGCTATAAGAAAGCCTCTGCCCTTCTGATCCTTGCCTGAGCATTGTTTGTCATGTCCTGGTTTGTCTAAGCAAATGGTCTCCTAGTGTTTTCCAGTTCCAGTGTTCCCTGCTACTGTATCATGTATCCCGTGCTATCCTGGTCAAGTGCCGTGCTGTGCTGTAGTCGTGCTGTGCTGTATCTATGCCTGTACTTTTACTCCACTCCTGACGCCTACCTGATGCCTAGTACCAGCCGAGCCTGCCTTGCTACTGTCCAAGCTGCCACAGGTACCCTATATGGACTATAGACTTTGACCTCGCCCTATTGGCCAGCTGCCATACCGCCAAGGCGGTACGGCCCAGTGGGTCCATGAACCCTACGTGACAGTATGCTAAGGCCATGGACCCCACTGGTCGATCCAAGACCAAGACGACGTCACAAGAGATGCAGGAAGATATGCTAGTCCTCCGGTCTCGACAGGACCAACTCCTCCAGGCCTTGAATATTCTCGCAAGTCGGCAGGAGCCACAAGCTGCCGTTCCTCCTACTACACCTCCTGGCAGTACTGTTCCTCAGACTACACCTCCTGGCAATGTTGATCCTCGTTTTTCTTTGCCACTTCCTGACCGCTATGATGGAGACGCAGGTACCTGTTTTGGATTTTTTAACCAGTGCCAGATCCACTTCAGCCTGTATCCTAGGGCATTTTCGTCTGATGGCGCAAGAGTCGCTTTCATCATCTCTCTTCTTACTGGCAGGGCCCTTGCATGGGCGAACCCTATCTGAGAAAGGCAAGGACCAGAGACCCGTGACTTCCAAGGGTTCCTCCGGACATTTCACATGGTGTTTGAGGAGCCTGGACGAGTCTCCTCTGCAGCGGCTTACTTGCTGAACCTACGCCAAGGAGACATCTCTGTGGGTGAGTACGCCATGCACTTCCGCACCCTGGCGGAAGAACTGTTATGGAACAATGAGCCACTGGTGGCTACATTCTGCCATGGACTGTCTCCTAACATTAAGGACGAACTTGCCGCTCGAGACCTGCCATCTACCCTGGATGACCTCATCCTTCTGGCTGCCCGGATTGATAGAAGGCTCCGAGAACGGCTCCAAGAGGTTCGTCGGGATGGAGCTCTTCCTAGTCCGGCCCCTACGTTGCAGCAACCCCTGCCGTCCTCAGATGCCGATCTTCCTAAGGAGTCTGTGAGGATGGACCAATGTATGCTATCAACCCAGGAGAGACAATGCAGACGCACTACGGGACTCTGTCTTTATTGTGGCCTCAGAGGCCATCTTGTGCGTCTGTGTTCCCAAAAGCCCCAAAGCCTAGGGTTGGTAGGAGAGACAACCTTGGGCAAAGATGGACTCCCGTCTAAATTGTCCATACCTGTGACCATAGTATCAGGTGAGAAAACGCATCAGGTCTCTGCGTATCTGGACTCTGGATCCACTGCTAATTTCATTTGTAGAGACCTGGTGGACCTTCTTCAATTACCCACTACCCCTCTGGAGAGACCGTTGATGGTTGCATCGGTAAATGGACTACCTCTGCCAGACCCAGTTATAGCTGTGACCAAGCCTCTGAGTCTCCAAGTTGTGGCTCTTAACTCTGAACTTCTGTTGTTCTATGACCTATCCAAATCCATTAACTCTGTGTTGCTGGGCCTGCCTTGGCTCCGACTATATGCCCCAGTCCTGGACTGGAATTCTGGAGAGGTTCTCCAGTGGGGCCCTGTGTGTTACAGCCAATGCCTTGTGCAGATTTGTTCGACTCAGCCTTCTCTGCCTCAGTCATTGGCAGGAGTACCTGGTCATTATGCTGCATTTTCGGATGTTTTCAGCAAGAGGGAGGCGGAAAGATTGCCCCCACACCAGGCATATGTCGTATCGAGATTATTCCTGGTGCATCCCTTTCTCGTGGTAGGATATATAATCTCTCCTTGCCAGAGACTCTGTCCATGCCCGCCTATATTAAAGAGAACTTATAGAGGTGCTTCATCCCCAGCAGCAGCCGGGTTCTTCTTCGTCAAAAAGAAGGATGGCTCCCTGCGTCCTTGTATTGACTACCGGGGTCTCAACCAAGTCACGGTGAAGAATAAGTATCCGTTGCCACTGATCTCTGAATTGTTCGATGGTATACGTGGTGCCAAGATTTTTTCCAAACTAGACCTGCGTGGGGCTTACAATCTAATCCGGATTCGCCGAGGTGACGAATGGAAGACTGCATTTAACACCCATGATGGACACTATAAATATCTTCTAATGCCCTTCGGCCTGTGTAATGCTCCCGCGGTCTTCCAGGAGTTTGTTAATGACATTTTCCGTGACCTCCTCTATGTTTGTGTTGTGGTCTGTCTTGATGACATCTTGATTTTTTCTCCAGATCTTATGACGCATCAGAGACATGTCCGTCAAGTTTTGCTGCGGTTACGGGAGAATCGTCTGTACACCAAGTTGGAGAAGTGCATTTTTGAAAAAGATGCTCTACCCTTCCTGGGCTACATTGTCTCGAATAGAGGTCTCAAGATGGATCCTGAAAAGTTAAAGTCTGTCCTGGAATGGTCACACCCTCAAGGCTTGAGGGCCATACAGCGCTTTCTGGGATTCGACAATTTTTACAGACAGTTTATTCCAAATTTCTCCTCACTGACTTTTCCTATCTCTAACCTCACTAAGAAGGGCATGAACGCCAAGGTGTGGACTCCAGAGGCAGAGTCCGCATTCAATAGCCTGAAGAGTGCCTTCATGTCAGCCTCTATCCTCCATCATCCTGATGTTTCTCTACAGTTCTCGTTGGAGGTGGACGCATCCTCTGACGGTGCTGGCGCACTCCTGTTCCAATGGTATGTGGATATTTCTCTAAGCTCTTCTCTTCTGCAGAGCGCAAATACTCGATTGGGGATCGGGAGTTACTGGCCATCAAATTGGCTCTGGAAGAGTGGAGACATCTACTAGAAGGCGCAGCTCATCCCATCCTGATTTTTACGGACCACAAGAACCTCACCTATCTTCAGACGGCCCAACGGCTGAACCCTCGTCAGGCCAGCTTGTCACTGTTCTTTACCAGGTTCCAGTTTGAGCTCCATTATCGCCCGGCCGATAAGAATGTGAGGGCCGATGCCTTGTCCCGGTCTTTCGAGACTGAAGACACCATGGAGATTTCACAGAACATTATTGATCCATCTTGCATTGTCTCTGTCAATCCCCGGCAAGTTGGGGACATTCCTCCAGGGAGGACTTTTGTGCACCTAGCTAACAGAGGCAGAATCCTCCACAAGGGTAACTCCTCTAGACTGGCAGGTCACGCAGGGTCCCGTAAGATCCAGGATCTGATTGCCCGTCATTTCTGGTGGCCCACGCTGCCCAAGGACATTATGGACTTTGTTTCTTCCTGCTCAGTGTTTGCTGCTAACAAGGTCGCTCACTCCAGACCTGCTAGCCTGCTCCAGCCATTGCCTGTGCCCGATGCTTCCTGGCAGCATATAGCTATGGACTTTATCACTGACCTGCCTCTCTCTGCTGGATGCAGTGCTGTCTGGGTGGTGGTGGATCGATTTTCGAAGATGGCCCACTTCGTTCCTCTGACCGGTCTTCCTTCTGCTCCTCAACTGGCCAAGCTTTTCATCCAACACATCTTCCGCCTGCACGGCTTGCCCTCTGCGGACTCCTAGGTGTAAAGTTGGACTTTTCCTCGGCATGCCATCCTCAGTCCAATGGTCAGGTCGAGAGGATCAGTCAGATCTTGGAGAACTACTTACGCCACTTCATCTCCAAGCAGCATGATGACTGGGTGTAATGATGGGGGTAGGGAAACGGACAAGTGAGCCCTAATCTACCCGCCACTCTGTCCCTGCCTACTTGCAACGACCCGCCCTAGGCGACGGGGTACAACTGGGCGGCGGTCCCTACGCTCAGTAAGTGCACGAGACAAACAGATAAGGGTACACAAAGCTAAGGGAAATGGGGCAGTTGCCCACGGCAACACCGTGAGCGACAAGAGTGGTGAACGAGCCGAGTCAAACCAGGAGTGAACGAGGTACCAAACGCAGAGCAGGAGAGTAGTCAGTAAGCCAGAGTCAGTATGGAGCAGGATCAAATAGTTAGAAGCTGTAGCTGGGCCAGGAAACCACACGAGAAGAATCACAAGCAAAGGAGGAACAGGAAAGGCAGGTATAAATAGACAGAGGGCGGGAGCTAGCTCCATCTGGCCAGGCTGCGATAGGCTTTCCCGCTCCTAAGCCTGCCATCCTGAGTGGTGGAAGACGGAGTCAGTCCCAGAGACACAGATTCAGGTGCAGACTGATTACCTATGGGCGTATACACAGAAGTTGTGCCTGGCAGATCCTTTACACTGGGTACTGTTGCTCCCGTGGGCTGAATTCTCCTACAATAAACACACCAGCGAGTCCACAAGGAATACACCGTTCTTTATTGTCTATGGCCAACACCCACAAATTCCTCTCCCGGTCCGTGATACGTCCGAGGTACCAACTGCTGACACTGCTTTTAGGGACTTTCTGCAGATCTGGCAGCAGACTCGATCCTCCATCCTGCTGGCAGTCGACCGCATGAAACGGAAGGCGGACACGAGGAGAAGAGAACCTCAATGCTCCTACCCTTCTGAAGAAATTCCTCTCTCACTCTGGCCCCAAGAAGAGGGGGTGTAAGAGGGGGGATACTGTAGCGCCCATGGCTGCGGGCCGTCCGGTTTACTTACCTCCCAACGCCATGGATCTGGGAGCGCTGGTCCCCATCTCTTCCCTAAGAGACGCCAGTACTCACTTCCGCTCCGGTCCGCTGTGTCCCGTAGGGTGCGTGTGTGCGCACGCTCGTGCCCACTCTTAAAGGGCCACCGTGCGCACATGAAAACAATCATCATCATCAACTCATATGATTTCCTGGACTATAAGAAAGCCTCGGCCCTTCTGATCCTTGCCTGAGCATTGTTTGTCATATCCTGGTTTGTCTAAGCAAAATGGTCTCCTAGTGTTTTCCAGTTCCAGTGTCCCTTGTTCCTGTATCCTGTATCCCATGCTATCCTGGTTAAGTGCCGTGCTGAGCTGTAGTCGTGTTGTGCTGTATCTAGGTCTGTCCTGCTACTCCATGCCTGACGTCTACCTGCTGCCAAGTCCCAGCCGAGCCTGCCTTGCTACTGTCCGAGCCGCCACAGGTACCCTATACGAACTATAGACTTTGACCTGTGCCCTGTTGTCCAGCTGCCATACCGCCAAGGCGGTACGGCTCAGTGGGTCCACGAACCGTATGTGACAAGAGCAGTGCATGAAAACATGATTACAGTACAGGACAGTTTTCCCGCAGCGAGGCAGTGACACCTAACGTCATAGATAACTATGATGCTAGGAGCCCGGCTCCCTGCAATGTGTTCAGTCTGGGAAATGTGGCCAACATACGGACCGTATATATCACGGACCAAACACGCTCGTGTGAATCAGGCCTAAAGTGGATGGACTTCAACATTATTTGTATTCTGGGGGGGCACTAATTGTACTGTGGGTGGGGGCATTAATTGTATTCGGGGAGTGTGCTTGTATTAACTATAAAGTTGATGGGCTTTGACATTAATTGTTCAGTGGGTGGGGGCATTAACTGAACACTACTTAGCTGCATTAATTGTACACTGTGTGGCGGCATTAAATAAGCACTGAACGGTGGCATACTGCACTAATTGGACACTGAATGGCAGCATTAATTTATTAATAATGTATAGGGAGTATTAATGGCTATGTAAACCCTTGGTGCAACTTTCTAATTACTTTTTATTAAAAATTATTGTTGCTTTTTGAGATACAGCTGCTTTGTATCCTGTATACAGAGCAGCTGTATCTAGCGCTGAAGCTTGTATCCGTCAGGTCCACAGGACTAACGGGTTTAGTGTCGGCGGGTCCTGCATGTCTCTGAAACGCAGGATCGAGCTGTTACGGATAACATCTAAGTTCATTACTTCAGGTCCTCTTACGCGGCCCATCCTGGGCGGTGTAAACGATCCCCGATTAATGAGACAGCTTAATGATCTGCGCTCGTTTGCTCCTTTCACAAGGAGCTATTATCAGTAATGTATCGGGATGAGCATTTGTTACTCCGATTGCTCGTCCACATACATTATTATCATTTCGGCGGCACGTCTCCCTGCTTACATACGGAGATAAACTGCCGAGAACGATAATTTATTTCATTTTTAAAATGATACGATCAGAAGATGAATGAGTGCTTGTTCTGCTGCTGATCACTGCCCTGTTTACCCAGAGCAATTATCGGCAATGAGTGTTCTATGAACGAGCGTTTGCCTGATAATTGGCCCATGTAAAAGGGCCTTTAGAGGTGATCGATCAAAGGCAGATCCTGCGTGTCAGAGACATGCAGGACCGGCTGACACTGAACGCGTTAGTCCCGCAGACCTGACGGATTCAGGTCTCAGCTCATGATACAGCTGTTCTGCATACAGGATACAAAGCACATATATCTCAAAAATGTAAATACATTTTTAATAAAAGAGTAATTAGAAAGTTGCACCAAACACACTGATACACATTTTTTTTTATTTTTTAAAAGGTGTACATAGCCTTTAAGCACTATATTAGGGAACTATGGAATTGTATGGTGGTAATTATTGGAGGAAAATTGTGAACATCCACATTAACTTATTCTCTTGTGGTGGGGGCACTAAGCAAGGAGAGGTTGAGAAATACTGGTTTAGGGTATAAGGGGGTTAATATTGTATTCCCTGGTGTCTAGGGTAGAAGAGGGGTTAATACCTTATGTTGTAAGGATCAAGAGGGATTCTTTTTTTTATTATTCCTTGGTGGTCTAGGGTAAAAGCGGGGATTAACATCTGGTGGTTTACTCAGCTCCCCAGCTCCAGCGATCTGTCCGGTGGTATCCTGTCTCTGACCGGAAGCTGAACATGATGTGCACATAATGTTCAGCTTTCCTTTCTGCCCCAATCATACTGTGCGGCAATAAGCAGCCAAATATATCTCTCACTATTATCTTATAAAGAGCTCTGCTCCAACAGTCAGGGAACTATAAGTCTCACACACATTGTAGCAAGATTTTTTTTATTGCTTAAAGAGGACCTGTCACCCATTCTGTTTTAGTAAATACTTATATTCCCCATGAAATAACAATTCTGGAGCATCTTTTTTTTAGAACTGTGTGTTTTTCCCTTCCTCTGTTATTCCTCCTGGAAATTTGTGCATAAATTGACAACTGTTACCAGTTGGGGAGTGTCCCTATACAGAGTGACAATGTCCAATCATTTGACAATGGTATGGTAACATCTAGTTGTCCATGTATTCATACATTTCTAGGCGGAATTACAGAGGAACTGCACAATTCAGAGTTCTAAGAAAAGATGCTATGGAGTTTTTATGTTATGGGGAATACAAGGTTCTCCTTAAAGTGTGTCTTACAGTCTGAAAAGTACAGTAATCAGATTTTTGTAAAACTACATTGTGGTTTGAGAATCTTT
Organism: Rhinoderma darwinii; assembly: GCF_050947455.1. NCBI lineage: Eukaryota > Metazoa > Chordata > Amphibia > Anura > Rhinodermatidae > Rhinoderma > Rhinoderma darwinii. The sequence continues at coordinate 441,846,372 of NC_134688.1, read as the reverse complement.
TATGAAAATAAAACGGGTTTATTTTCTTTATGAACAGTGGGTTCAGATGTCATTGATGTACAGTAAGTTCTTATACCATCACAAACTAGAAATCACTGACTATCATTATCTTATATATGAACATACATCACATTAAAGTAAATCCGGGTCTCTCTATTGTTTACCCATGTAATTCTGGAGAGTATTTTATTGCAGCCTCCCAAAGGAAAGCTACAGACTGAGTGAAAGTCATCATCTATTGCAAAAAGCTAAGGGAATTTCTAAAGTTCAAGAGGCTTCTCAAAAGGTAAAATGAATGTAATCTTTATGTGAAATGTCATTTTTATTTGGTGCAATTGCATTGAAAACATAAGCGCTATTGCCAAGACTGCTTAAGGATCTTTCACTTTATACATTATTAAGGGAACAATAATTCAAGGAAAAGGTTAACATCTTGACTTACTATTATAGACTTCATAAAATATAGCTTAGATTTACACCAAACCTCCACAGATGAGTATGGCGGCAAATAAAGCTACATAAGAAGAGGCTCCACTTGTCAGTAACTTGATGCAGCGACATCACTGAGACATAATAAAAGTCTCGACACCACAATATCTATCTATATTGTTTCATTGCACTAATAAGATTTTTACTTTAGAGATGGTATCTTATGGGAGGGTTACATAGCTGAATTCTCAGAAATAAATCCAAATTCAATATTTATAAATGACTGATTTGGACAAATTTTTCTCATATTGGGGTTTCCCTCAGACATATCGAGTATGGGAGTATGGACTAGGCACTAGGGGATTTCTTCCTGGGATAAGCTGTTATTATTGGGATAAACTATGATCTATTGGGAAACCACAGAGTAAATCCTCTAAAGTTAAGCTTATCAAGATGCCCAGTGAAATCAATGTGTCTATCATTTCCATTGATTTCAATTAATAATAGAGCTGCTCCCCATCTTTCTGCAGTTTGTGAGTCAACAAAGTCTGTAATTGGAAAACCCTGTGTACCCATCCCTTTGTCAGCTGTCGTAAATCCTTCCTTTCATAGTGTCAGTGTAAAAGCTGCTTATCTTGACTTGGGAGTACAGTAGACCCGTCATTCTCAAATTAACTTTCTGCCTAGTAGTGGGCTGTTTGTTTGTTTGTTGTTTGTTTTTATAACAAACCTAGTGGCAGTAGTGAAAACTGCAAAGGGCACAGTTTATTTTATAACTGGTTTTATATGACTGGTAAACAATAAACATGGCAAAAAAATTAACACCTTGACAACCTAAACCCTAAAGCATTCACAGCAGATGTCCTGCTCTAACAACAGAGTTCAGAGAAACCTCTGGTCTCCATCATTTAACCACTTGTATGCCCCTGCCATAGCTAAGTGTGGCATACAAAGGATGCCCTGTTACATAATCTATACCCATGCCTTATATGGGACTGACAGAAATAGCCGAATGACGTCTGTTTTCGTCAATCCTACAGACTTTGAAAGTAGCGGCAGCGTTCTTGCTCGACCACCACAATGTCCTACTCAGAGTAGTCGAGCAGTAAGAAGGATCTGGGGGTTCGGGACCTCCGTCCTTTGATCGGTGTGGAGTCCCAGTGGTAAGGCCCTGAGCAATCACGCAATTATCACCTATCTGTGGATAAGTAATAATTGTCGAGTCTGGGAATACCCTGTTAAGGCCAACAAAATGGCCTGGTCTTTAATGAGTTAAAAAGCAAAAAAAAAAATAAAAAAAATCACCATCTGATGGTGTGTCCCATGATTAATTGTCTTACCATGCGAAGAATCATTGTGGGTCAAGTGAGCGTCGCGTATCATCAGTTATCTGGCATAACTATTTAAAAAAAAATGTTTGGCACAAACATTATGTGTATGAAGGTTTTGACAAATAACATTTTATTTTCGTTTTGAGAATACAGGGCATAACTGTTCTCTGCCATTTGTGTACTGAGAAAAGTGGTGGTAAACAGTGTCAGGACCAACCTGGCATTGTTCAATATCATGCTCAATATACAATATATATATACACACACAGGTATATGTATATACATATCCAGGTGTATGTCTCAAAGTGGAATATAGCGCAGGGTAGATGTGCCCTATTATGTCTAACTATGGCAAGCTTTAGAAAAAGCATAGTGGGAGTTTACTATGCAAAGTGTGCAAAAAAATTGCACTGCACCGAATTTGATATGTATATTTATTAGATACTTTTTATGCTGACTTTGGCAGTTTTGTGTCATAAATGCAATCAATTCATTAAAGGAAATGTCTAATGTTTTTCGTTTTAGTTTAATTAATTAGATGTAAGTCTGTAGAATATAAATAATGTGTTATTTTATTAGATTTTTTTTACTCTTGTAGCATTTTAGATTTTTATTAACTTCTATAGGGGCTGCTATATTGGAGAACAATTCCTTCCTATATTGTCTATAAAGACGCAGCAGCAAGGTGTGCGCTCTATATAGAAGCTGCAATGAATAGGAGTTAATTGACAGAGAAATGTCATAGACTGCAGATTTTGTTGCAGAAATTTCTGCAACTGCAAATCGGTTTCATTCATATGAATGGAACTTGCAGAAATCCACACACTTGCTGCAGAAACAAATCCATTCAGATAAATGGAACTTATTTTCAGTCACAGAAATTTCTGCAATAAAATCTGTCGTGTGTGAATCCACCCTGAGGTTCACACGGGATGGATACGCTGCGCAAAAGCACGCAGTGTATCCGTCCTGTGCGCCGCAGGGAATTCCGGGCAAAAAACAACACCAAATGGTGGTGCAATTTTTCATCCAGAATGTCTGCTGCGGAAAACTGAAGCACCAGCCCGCCTGCTGGCAGGCCAGCCTCCTGGGATGACGTTTCATCTCAGGAGACTGCTGCAGCCTGTAATTTGCTGCAGGTCGGCCTTTTGATGTCACCAAGGCTAGCCCATCCCATGTGACCACCGCTACAGCCTGTGAATGAAACTTCATCCCAGGAGGCCGCGCTGGAGGAAGTAACACAGACTACTGGGTAAGGGCAAAGCCCCACGTGGCGGAATTGCTCTTGAAATCCGCTGCGGACACTCCGCAGCGTTAATCCGCAGCGGAGCCGTTTCTCCATTGCCTTCCACTTCTTTTTAGTAGGCTTCGTTTAGACGTGGCTGAAAATTCTGCTGCGGATCATAGGCTGCGGTGCGGAATTTGGTGTCCGCAGCATACAATGGATGTTGCGGACCAGTGGCGGACTGGTTGCGGACTCATTGCGGAAGTTCTCCATTGACTTCAATGGAGATTCTAAATTCCGCAATGAAGTCCGCAGATGTCATGCACATGTTATGTGTGCTGCGGATGTGTCTTGCTTTTTTGACATGACATTTCTTCATTCTGGCTGGACCTATGTATTTCTAGGTCTACAGCCAGACTGAGGAAGTCAATGGGGCTCCCGTAATTACGGGAGCGTTGCTAGGAGACGTCAGTAAATAGTCAATGTCCAGGGTGCTGAAAGAGTTAAGCGATCGGCAGTAACTGTTTCTGCACCCTGGACAGTGACTACCGATCCCAATATACAGCAACCTGTAAAAAAATAGAAGTTCATACTTACCGAGAACTCCCTGCTTCTGTCTCCAGTCCGACTTCCCAGGATGACGTTTCAGTCTAAGTGACGGCTGCAGCCAATCACAGGCTGCAGCGGTCACATGGACTGCCGCGTCATCCAGGGAGGTCGGGCTGGATGCCGAAAGAGGGACGCGTCACCAAGACAACGGCCGGTAAGTATGAAATTCTTTTACTTTCACTAGGGAAAGTGCTGTCCCTTCTCTCTATCCTGCACTGATAGAGAGAAGGGAAGCACTTTTACCGCAGTACGCAGCAGCTAGTCCGCATCAATTTACTGCACATTTTGGGCAGATCCGCCGCAGAATCTGCAACGCAGATTCTGTGCGGCATTGATGCGGACAGCTGCGGAAGAAATACGCCACTTAGTATCGTGCTTTTTTTTTCTGAGTTGCGTTTTTTGCGGCGGCATCGCTGCGTACCCGCCGCATGAAACGCAACAACTGCTATTTGTTGCGGGATTTAGCTCCCCATTCAATTCAATTCCTACAACAAATAAGCAGCGTTAACGCAAATACAATTGACATGCTGCAATAATAAAATTCTGCACCGCAGGTCAATTTCTGAGCGTTTCTTCCACTCAGTATTTACGCAGCGTGTAGAGGAGATTTGTTTTATCTCATCCACTTTGCTGCTACTGTATTCTGCTGCATTTTTTCCGTCCGCAGTTGCGGACGGAAAAAACACAGCAATTCCACTATGTGTGGACAAGCCCTTACAGTGTCTCTAGGTAAAGGTGAAGTTCATCCCCCTCCCCAGAGAGTGACAGAAGAGCTACATACAGAGCGTTATCTATAATGTTGAAATCCTGTTTTATCTAGCAGTACAGGGAGCAGCCCTTTGTTAACTCAGTCCCAGTCTGCAAAGCAAAGCTGACAAGTGAGCTGCAGAATATAGAACTTTCAGCTTATTGTGTCTGCTCAAGTGGCCAATGTGAAAAATCTTATATTTTACAAATGTATTTTTTATATAGATAACACCTAATTTAAAAAATATATAATTTTTTTTATAATGAAAACCTGATTTAAATATCATTTCATTTTATGATAGTGCGCCATTTTATTTTGCTAATTATTTGGTTTAAAGATATGTCCCTCCTCACCTTTCCTCTTATCTCAACATATCCTGAGATTTATGCCGCAAGATGACCAGCTTTAGAAAAAAAAAATCATGATTTTGCAATGCACGGTTATGAGATGTTTATGCTATATGTGTCTGTGTGGCCACTCAGTGGTTGTGATGTGAATTCCTGCCTGTCAAGGGTATTGCTAGCATGTCGCGATATTGTATTGAATTTGTTTCATGATAAATTAGTCTTTTACCAAATTCAAGAAAAGGCAAGGGTGGACACATCTCTACATGTACGCTAAATATAGCGAGCTGTGCCAAATATATTATTACTTTGTGTGCTGCAATTTGTGCCATTTTTGATATCTAAAAAATTCAGGCACTCTTCAACACTATTGATACATCTCCCCCAGTATCTACACACTTTTGTCATTTTAATTTTACCTAAGCATAATTATCAGGGTAACATGAACATTGTAGCTGACAAACAACCGAAGGGTTAAGATGATGGCAAAACAAATGCATAAACAAAACAATAAGAGTAAAGCATCAAACAATCCAGATACTAATGTTTAACATTTACTATGCACATTTATCATCAAAGATGTAATTCCAGCTCATCAGATGAAGTGATGTGAATTCCTCATTTGTTGGCACCATACAATTACAGCCTGACACAACAGGATGATTGGGAGCAGCATATCTGGAAGGAGTACGATTAGCATTCTGTGTTTGTACATCCATCTAGTTCGGCAAGACTTGCTGATTGATGTGGATTAACATAAGGTACAATTTCTTTACAGGTCAGACACCTTGATCAGAAATGTCAATGTACTTATCTGTTTAATGCAACAAAGACAAACCTGGCCAAGGAAGATTTCAAAGAATATAAAGTAGAAACCCGATTAAAGCACAAATGTCTTACGACCAATGTTGGCGATAAAAATTTCCCTCAAAATTAGCTGATATCAGTCATTTGCACAATCCTAAACCAGCCGGAGTAGAAAATAGAACTTTGATAATGGCAGGCTTCTGCAGAGAACGAGCTCACTTGTAATATATCACATAGGCAGCATTTCGACTGACACCCTGACATATAGATGAATTAGCGAGAATGACAAGTAACATTTATACATTTTAAACAGCTGTGCCAGTTTCACAAGTTACTGGTGATTTGCAGTGGCTGAATCTGATTTGCAAATAAGTTTATTTATTTTTCTCATTTTGCTGACATAAAACATATAATAAAAAGGATCTCAAAGTAATATGTTCTTAGAACTTTGTATATGATTCTCATAAAGTAGACACATTCAGTGCCGCAAATGGAGGGCAGGATTCGCTACAATATATTAACTTTTACTGTTGCTGTCCCAGTTCTTGTGATCAATGCTATTTTTCACTATATCGGCCTATAGCAGCATGCTACTGGCATACAAATGTTTTTTACTGATTTTGCTATCTAGCAGAGAGATATAGATGTATCATGCTTGACATTCCATTTAACACTAGGTGAATCTGTTATTTTGTATAATTCAGGCCAAGGGGTTGTCTCATCACACAGATCTGATCGCCGCTCCTGACACCCCCTGCGAATAGCTGATTTTGGGGATGCTGCGGTGAGCCAGGCACTTCTCCTGCTGCACAAGACATGTATTATCAATGGGGCAACTAATCAAATACATGGCCATCAATGTAATACACAGAGTTTGAGTTTGCCAGAGCGGGAACTACTCTTAAAAAATGTTCTGCCGCATAGAAGGGGGTCAGAACATGAAGCTGTCGCCTTGTGCTTTTATATGATCATGGAACTCCTTGGTGACTTATAATACTCTAAGGCTGGGTTCACACAACCTATTTTCAGACGTAAACGAGGCGTATTATGCCTCGTTTTACGTCTGAAAATAGGGCTACAATACGTCGGCAAACATCTGCCCATTCATTTGAATGGGTTTGCCGACGTACTGTGACGACGACCTGTCATTTACGCGTCGTCGTTTGACAGCTGTCAAACGACGACGCGTAAATTTACTGCCTCAGCAAAGAAGTGCAGGACACTTCTTTGCAACGTAATTTGAGCCGTTCTTCATTGAAGTCAATGATGAGCAGCTCAAGATTACGGGCGTCCAAGACGCCTCGCATAATGCGAGGAGGAGCTTTTACGTCTGAAACGATGCAGCTGTTTTCTCCTGAAAACAGTCTGTCTTTTCAGACGTAAAAGACAGTTCTCGTGTGCACATACCCTTATAATTAACAGTAGCGGTACATTATCCCATATATAGTCATTTGTAGCTTATAATCTATTATGTTGACAGTATTCAGTTATAAAATGTCTCTTGCTTTTTTGTGGACCAGTTTAGCTCTTTTATTTAGTTGCAAATAAGAGTTTATGGGTTGGATCTTTTAGACTTGTTCAGAGGAGGCTTTGACCAATCACATTCACTGTTGCTCATGAAGTAACATGGCAGGCCAGTCAGCTGTTAAGATATAGAAAGCAACTAAATTAAGTATTTTAAGATGGTAGATGACGGCCGAGCTGCTAATTAATATTCACGAGCAGAAACACAGATGATATCCAAGAGGATCACAATGTAAGTAAATCAAATGTCCAGTCACTGAATTATTGAGGCTTGGCATCCTTTCTGCAAGAGGATCACTAATCACCCACACCAAAGTCCTATGACCAAGAGAGTACCAAGTCCTAAACCGAAGTTGAACAAAAGGGAGTCCAACAAGGGAATTGTATGATCCATTTGTTCTTCATTCCATTTTCAATTTCACTTTTTGCTAATATCTTCAATAGAATGCACCTGTTTAGTGGTGTAAGGGCTGCAGAGGTATTAGTCGCATCCGGGCCCTGTTGCCATAAGGGAGCCTATAAGACGACACCAGTATTATAAATGATAGGTGGGAGCCCTGTTACAGATTTTGATCTAGAGCCCATAGGCTTTAAGTTACCCTCTTCACCTGCTTCTAAGGGTGTGTTCATACACAGTATATCAGTATATTGCAAGGCAGGTATAAGTGATAGGAAAATTGTGCACCTGTGCAGCCTCCATAGCCAGATGGAGAATCTGTGCATGCAGCATTTCTCTATCCAGCTTGGGGAGACGTCCAGCGTCATAACTAATGCTACTGGGCAAAAAACTGACTTCTTTGAAATGATGGGATCAGTTTTGTCATAAATTTCTGGGGGGGGGGGGGTCGGACATATGTGAACGGACCCTTCGAAAAAACATCCTTTGAGTCACCTCTGCCTGTCTTCAATAGCACTACCTTCAGTACACTGCCTGGTTTTCTTCAAAAATACTGCCTGCAGAAAATAAGTGAAGCAAACTGAGCACATTTCAGATCATTTCACATTTTTTTTATGGGGCTACAGGAATGGACCATGACACACCGTGATATATGCAAGCAATAACTGTAGCTGAGAAAGGCAGGTACTGGTACCTCACCTATAGATCTGTAAATAGGGGACATGATGTAGGAAAGACTTGTAGGGATTGTCAGGATCTGTCCAGTTGCCAGCTTAAATGGGACATATAGAAGGCAGGCTGCAGGCAGGGGATGTGATAAAATAACAAAATATGTAACCCTTAGGCCCCATGCACACGAGCGTAATTACGGGCACATAGACTTCTATTGGCCACAGGTACCTTCCCGTTTGCTTACGGGAAGGTGCCCAGGCCGTTGAAAAATATGTAACATGTCCTATTTCAGGCCGTAATTACGGTACAGGCAGGCCTATAGAAGTCTATGGGGCGACCCGTAATTACGGGTGGCTACGTGTGTGCACCCGTAATTATGGGAGCGTTGCTAGGCGACGTCAGGGGATAGTCACTGTCCAGGGTGCTGAAAGAGTTAACTGATCGGCAGTAACTCTTTCAGCACCCGGGACAGTGACTACCGCTCGAGTTAATAGTATTAAAAGTTAACTTACCCAGAACTCTCTGCTTCTTCCTCCAATCCGGCCTCCCGGGATGACGTTTCATCCCATGTGACCGCTGCAGCCAATCACAGGCTGCAGCGGTCACATGGACTGCCGCCTCATCCAGGGAGGTCGGACTGAATGTCAAAAGAGGGACACGTTACCAAGACAACGGCCATGGGAAGTATGAACTTCTTTTAATTTCAAACGCTGCGTAAACTCTGCCCGAAAGGGCTGCCCCTTCTCTCTATCCAGCAGTGATAGAGAGATGGGGCTGCCTATTAGTGCAGAGAAAACGGGTCCGTAAATACGGGTGGAGTACGGGTCGAATACGTGTGACAAAGTACCCATATTTACGCCAGTATTTACGGGAGGAAAAAAAATACATTTGTGTGCATGTGGCCTTACCTGGTAATTTCCCACCACTTCAGCTCCGCCGCTCTGGTGGTCTCTGTTGGTCTGTTTACTTTTACAGGAAGTAATGGTATCCCGTTCCATCCATGTGAATGCTGCAGCCAATCACTGACCTCAGCAGTGATGTTGGTAGAACTGCGCGCCATGCTGAGGTCAGTGATTGGTTGCAGCAGTCACATAGATGGTGCTGGAAGTCTTCACCTCCTGCTAAAGTAAATAGACTGTTGGAGACCATCGGACCATCGTTGGACTGTTGGAGAACATCGTTGGAGTATTGGGGGATTTACCAAGTAAGTATTTCTTATTTTATTTTATCACATTCCCTGCCTGTAGCCAGGCTTCTAAATGTCCCAGACAACCCCTTTAAGTCTCAATGCAAAAAGATGAACTGGCACATGTCCATAAATAATGTTATACCATGTGCTCATGAGATGGACATTGATATGAATGGTATTGTAAAGAGTCATTACACTTTCTGAAATCTCTCACAACATAGGTGGTGATGTACAGCATAGCCTGATCTACTGTTCAGTCCAGGATTAGCATAAATTAAAACACGAGTTTAAACCAATGAACAGAAATATCTGATGGTGATATAGAATCACATATATTTTTACTTTGCTGGTTCAAGACATTTTTAACCTAATGCTCATAACATACGGTAGACTTATCAAAGAAGTCATGATGTGAGGCTGCATTTCATGGGATTAAAGATGCTTCCTCAGCAACTATGAAATTATTCTATATAGAGATCATTGGTATTAATCTAGGATAATCTGAAATGAAAGGGTTTTGCTCCATTTTATCTATTTTAACAGGCATGCTTTACACGGCATAGAGTAGCTTAGAAAAACTTCATGTAAAAAAAAACTGGTGGCAGTCCAAAATCTAGGAAACCTGCATAAGAACTGAATGTAGGATCTTAGTACTCTGTACATAGTTAAATCCCTTTGGGGCTCGTAGGCCTTTCAGGTGAGCAAAACAATCAAATTTTTTTCACATGCGCGTGTTGAGAAAATGCTTTGCATAAAGAAAAAGCATCAGATCAATTCTTTGGCGTTTAAAATGTGCCGAAAATGTGACTAACTCCTATAGTCAATGGGAGTCCTAATTACATGCCAAAAAAAACGCGGTGAAAGCTTGCTCAAAACGCATAAAAAAACACAAAGAAAACACGTAAAAAACGCCTGTAGTTTTCAAAAACTGTAACGTTTTTGACATGTTTACATGCTGTTGTTTTTTAGCGATGTGTGAACAAGGCCTAAAAGGGTTATCCCACCGTAACAACTTATTAACTATCCACGGGAAGAAAGTGTTTGATCACTAGGGTCCCACTGCTGGAACCCCACAACCAATAGAACGGGGATCCCGAATTACCTATTTGAACAGAGTAGCGATCACGAATCCGTGCTTCCGTTCTATTAATTTACTATGGGGACCCCAGTGTTCTTAAACGGTGGAGGTCCCAGCAGTGGTAAACTACTGATCTAACATCTATCAGCTATCCTGTTATCAGATAACCCAAGGGGTCTCAAACTCGGCCGGGTAAGTGGGCCACGTAAAGAAAAAATGTGAAGTTGACGGGCTGCATTACTTTCAAATTTGATACAATACAAAATTATTGTTAATCAATTAGTTATTGTGAACTACTATCATAATACTACATTACTATATCAACATTACATTACTATAATACTACATTACTATAACAATACTACATTACTATAATAGTACTACATTACTATAACAACACTACATTACTATAATACTACATTACTATATCAACATTACATTACTATAATACTACATTACTATATCAACATTACATTACTATAATACTACATTACTATAACAACACTACATTACTATAATACTACATTACTATAACAACACTACATTTCTATAATACTACATTACTATAACAACACTACATTACTATAACAATACTACATTACTATAATACTACATTACTATAACAACACTACATTACTATAACAACACTACATTTCTATAATACTACATTACTATAACAACACTACATTACTATAACAATACTACATTACTATAATACTACATTACTATAACAACACTACATTGCTATAACAACACTACATTACTATAATACTACATTACTATAACAACACTACATTACTATAACAATACTACATTACTATAATAATACTACATTACTATAACAATACTACATTACTATAATAATACTACATTATTATAACAATACTACACTACTATAACAATACGACATTACTATACTAATAATACATTACTATAACATACTACATTACTATAACAATACTACATTACTGTAATAATACTACATTACTATAATAATACTACATTACTGTAACAATACTACATTACTATAATAATACCACAATAATACTACATTACTATAATAATATGACATTACTATAACAATAATACCACATTACTATAACACTACATTACTCCAATAATATTACATAACTAATAATACATTACTATAATAATACATTACTATAACACTACATTACTATAATAATACCACATTACTGTAATAATAATACATTACTATAACAATACTACATTACTATAACAATACTACATTACTAAAACTCTAATAATACTACATTACTATAATAATAATAATACATTACTCTAATAATATTATATTACTATAATACTACAATATTATAATAATACTACATTACTATAATAATACTACATTACTCTAATAATATTACATTACTATAATACTACATTACTAAAATAATACTACATTACTATAATACTTCATTACTCTAATAATATTACATTACTATAACAATAATACTATAATACTATAATACCACATTACTATAATAATACTACATTACTATAACAATACTAAATTACTATAATTATACTATATTCCTATAACAATATTACATTACTATAATAATAGTACATTGCTATAACAACACTACATTGCTATAATACTACATTACTATAACAATACTACATTACTATAATAATACTACTTTACTATAATACTACATTATTATAATAATACTACATTACTATAACAATACTACATTACTATAATAATACTATATTATTATAACAATACTACACTACTATAACAATACTACCTTACTATAACAATACTACATTACTATAACAATACTACATTACTATAACACTACATTACTATAATAATACTACACTACTATAACAATACTACATTACTGTAATAATACTACATTACTATAGCAATACTACATTACTATAATAATACTACACTACTATAACAATAATACTACATTACTATAATAATACATTACTATAATAATACTACATTACTATAACAATAATACTACATTGCTATAATACTACATTACTATAACAATAACACTACATTACTATAATACTACATTACTCTAATAATATTATATTACTATAAGAATACTAGTACTATAATAATGCTACATTACTATAACAATACTACATTACTATAACACTACTATAACAATACTACATTACTATAATAATACTACATTACTATAACACTACATTACTATAATAATACCAAATTACTATAACAATACTACATTACTACAATACTACATTAGTATAACTATACTACATTACTATAATACTACCAAACTATAATAATACTACATTACTATAAAAATAATACTACAATGCTATAAAAAATACTACATTACTATAATAATACTACATTACTATAATACTACATTACTCTAATAATATTACATTATTAAAATAATACTATATTACTAGAAGGGTATGGCCAGACGTGGCGGAATTGCTCTGGAATTGATGCGGACAGTGTCTGCAGAAATACGCCACGTCTGGCCATGCCTTTATACTACATTACTCTAATAATATTACATTACTATAAGAATACTACATTACTATAACAATAATACTACATTACTATAATAATACTACATTACTCTAACAATATTACATTGCAATAATACTACATTACCAAATTAATACTACATTACTATAATACTAAATTACTCTAATAATAATGCATTACTATAATAATACTGCATTATTATAACAATACTATATTACTATAATAATACTACACTACTATAACAATATTACATTACTATAATAATAGCGCTAGGTTTAAACTTGACGGAAATTTGCGAGATTTCTCCACGTGCTTATTTCAACAATCCAGTTTTACAGTTTAAGTGTCGCTAAATGCAGTCCGGCGGTTCAGTTGGCAGCGTTTGGCAGACACACAAATGTCAAGATTAGGCATCCGCCTATTTTGATCCTGCCACAGAGCCCTCTATAGATACTGCCACAGTGCCCTCTGTAGATACTGCCACAGTGCCCTCTGTAGATAATGCCACTGTGCCCTCTGTAGATAATGCAATAAACCCCTAGATAATGCCACAGTGTCCTCTGTATAAAAATACCCAAATTAGTAGTCAATCATAGCTCAAGAGGTTCCAATATCTGTTGCTACAGATATAGGTAAAAATCATTCAGTTTTACTAAATAGAATGTGAGAAATTCATTCAATGACGTTCACTCCAGCCATCTACTGAGTACTGGGAGTGTTTTGTTCAGCTCCTTGGTGAGCTTTAACCCCTTACCGCACCAGGACGCACCGGTACGTCCTGTATTGTAGTGCTTTAAGGCACCGGGGCATACCGGTGCGTCCTGGCTAAAAACTGTCACCCTGTCAAAGGACAAGGTGACAGAACTGTGCCGTCAACTGTTTATGACAGTTGATCTGTACAGTAAGGCGGCAGGGGACCAGTCACAGCGGTCTCCTGCCGGCGATCGCTGTGATTGGTCAGTCAAAGCAGATTGACCAATCACAGCTCCATGACGTGGTGTATGTGATGGCGCTGGCTCAGCTTGAGCCAGCGCTATCACCGCCGGTAATCCGCTGTCCGACACCCCTCTGCAATGGCCAGGACCGGAGCTAGGCTCCGATCCGGCCGATTAACTCCTTCGATGCATCGATCAACGTGATCGATGCATCGAAGTGTCTTGTAGCCTGTCGGCAACCACGATGGTTGCCACGGACGCGAGTGTCAGCTGTTTGTCACAGCTGACATTGTGCTCTAATGGCCAGGACCAGAGCTAGGCTCCGATCCGGCCGATTAACCCCTTAGATCGCACCCTATGGTTGCTAATGACAACCATCGGCACCCGCGGGTGTTCCGATGGTTGCTATGGCAACCGTAGTCTAACAATCGCTTGCTAGTACGGAAGCATATTAGGCTGACAGCTCTAATACACTGCACTATGTAGCTAGTGCAGTGTATTAGAATAGCAATCAGGGCTTTATGCCTTCAAGTTCCCTAGTGGGACACAAAAAAAGTTAAAACAAGTTAATAAAAATGTTGTAAAAAAGTAAAAAAAATTAAGTTTCATGAAAAAATAAGTTTCAAAAAACACTATAACAGCCTTTTTTCCTATAATAAGTCTTTTATTATAGGAAAACCAAAAAAACATAAAAAAGTACACATATGTGGTATGCCAGATTCCAGAATCGCTGTTTGTTAGTCACTACCCCTCGCAAAACAGAATAAAAAAAGGGATCTAAAAGTTGCATGTACCTTAAAATTATACCATTAAAAACTGCAGCCCGTCCCGTAAAAATTGCGCTCCCTCCCTTCTGAGCCCTGCAGCGTGCCCAACGGGCAGTTTACGTCCACATATATGGCATTGCCATACCCGGGCGAACCCGCTTAACAGTTTGAGGTATTTGTCGTCAGTGGCATGAACTTGGCACAAAATATTGTGCACTAAAATGGCATATACCTGTGGAAATTTGCAATTTTCACTTTGCACCGTCCACTGAGCATTAATTTCTAATAGAAAAAAAAAACCTGTGTGGTCAAAATGCTCACTACACCCGTTAATAAAATGCCTTCAGGGGTGCAGTTTCCAAAATGGGGGTCACTACTTGGGGGTTTGTTTTACTATTTGACCCCAGAGCCCTGCCATTGTGGGCTAATGCTGTGAAAATCACCAAAATAGGTCTCACATGCGCCTTTCACTCCTAAGCCTTGTCATATGTCCAGGCAAATGATAAATGCCTTGAGGGGTGTAGTTTACAAAATAGGGTCACTTCTCAGGGTTTTACACTCTACTCTGGTACCTAAGGGAGCTCTGCAAATGCGACATGGTGCCCATACACCAGTCCAGCAAAATCTGTGCTCTAAAAGCAACATGGCACTCCTTCCATTTTGAGCTTTGCCATGTGCCCAAACAGCAGTTTAGGGCCACACATGGGGTATTGCCATACTCGGGAGAAATTGGGTAACAAATTATGTGTTGTTTTTCCTCCTATTACCCCTTGTGGAAAAAAAAATTGGGTGCAAAACTACATATTTTTGGGAAAAAAAAATCATTTTTCATTTTCACTGCCTCATTCTAATACAATCTATGAAACACCTGTGAGATCAAAATGCTCAGTACATCCCTAGATGATTACCCTGAGGGGTATAGTTTCCAAAATGGAGTCACTTCTCAGGGGTTTCTACGGTACGGGTACCTCAGTGGCTCTGCAAATGCGACATGGCGCCCAAAAAACAATCAACCAAAATCTACATGCCAAGTAGCACTAATGCCATTCTGAGCCCTGTGGTGTATCCAAGCAGCAGTTTATGACCACATATGAGGTATTACCGTACTCGGGACAAATTGGTTTACAATTGTTGGGGCGCTTTTTCTCCTTTATTCCTTGTGAAAATAAAAAAAATGCAACATTTTAGTGGAAAGAATGTAGATTTTCATTTTGACTGCATAATTCCAATAATTCAGCAAAAAACTGTGGGGGTCAAAATGCTCACTATACCGCTAGATAAATTCCACTAGGGGTATAGTTTCCCAAATGGGGTCACTTTTGCCAGGTTTGCACTATTTTGGCCCCTCAGTGGCTTTGCAAATGTGACATGGGGCCGCAAACCATTCCAGCAAAACTTGAGCTCCAAAAGTCAAATGGCGCTCCGTCCTTTCTAACTTCCGCCTTGGGTCCAAACAGCAGTTTATTACCACATGCGGTATTACTGTGCTCAGAAGAGTTTGCTTTACAAATATTGGGGTGTTTTTTCTCCTTTATCTATTGTAAAAATGAAAAAATCTGAGCTAAAACTACATTTTATTAGAAAAAATTTAGATTTTCAATTTCACGGCATAATTCCCATAAATTCAGCAAAAACCGTGTAGGGTCAAAATGCTAACTATACCCCTAGAAAAATTCTTTGAGGGGTGTAGTTTCCAAAATGGGGTCACTTTTGGGGAGTTTCCCCTGTTATGGTCCCTCCATGGCTTTGCAAACACGACATGGCACCGAAAACCATTCCAGCAAAATCTGCGCTCCAAAATCCAAATGGCCCTCGTTCCCTTCTGAGCCCTGCCGTGGGTCCAAACAGCAGTTTATTACCACATATGGGGTATTGCCGTAATCGGGAGAAATTGCTTTTCAAATGTTGGAGTGCTTTTTCTCCTTTTATTCCTTGTAAAAACTAAAACAGTGTATGTTTTTCAGAAAAAAGTAGATTTTCATTTTCACAGACCAGTTCCAATAAATTTAGCAAAAAACCTGTGGGCTAAAAATGCTAACTATACCTCTTGAAAAATTCCTTGAGGGGTGTAGTTTCCCAAATGGGGTCACTTTTGGGGGGTTTCCACGCTTTCCACGGTTTTGGCACCTCTTCAAACCTGACATGGTGCCTAAAATATATTCTAATAAAATAGAGGCCCCAAAATCCACCAGGTGCTCTTTTGCCTCGGAGGCCTGTGTTTCAGTCCATTACCGCACTAGAGCCACATGTGGGATATTTCTAAAAACTGCAGAATCTGGGCAATAAGTATTGAGTTGCGTTTCTCTCGTAAAATCTTCTGTGTTACAGAAAAAATGTATTACAAATGAATTTCATTAAAAAAAAATTTAAATTTGTAAATTTCACCTCTACTTTGCTTTATTTCCTGTGAAATGCCTAAAGGGTTAAAATAATTTCTGAATGCTATTTTGAATACTTTGAGGTGTGCAGTTTTTAAAATGGGGTGATTTATGGGGAATTTCTAATATATAAGGCCCTCAAAGCCACTTCAGAACTGAACTGGTCCCTGAAAAAATAGCCTTTTGAAATTTTCTTGAAAATGCGAGAAATTCTAGCTAAAGTTCTAAGCCTTGTAACGTCGTAGAAAAATAAAAAGACGTTCAAAAAACAATGCAAACATAAAGTAGACAGATAAAAAATGTTAACTAGTAAATATTTTGTCTAATATTACAATCTGTTTTACAAGCAGATACATTACAATTTAGAAAAATGCAGATTTTTGCAAATTTTCTCTAAATTTTGGTGTTTTTTACAAATAAATATTGAATTTAACGACAATTTTTTTTCAGTATCATAAAGTACAACATGTCACGAGAAAACATTCTCAGAATCGCTTGGATAGGCAAAAGCATTCTGGAGTTATTACCACATAAAGTAACACGTCAGATTTGCAAAAATCGGCTGTGTCCACAAGGCCAAAACAGGCTTAGACACTAAGGGGTTACAATCTAAAAGAAAAACAACAACGAGATTTTTTGAAATGTCTAATTGACAAGTCAGTCAATTATCAAACCGTTTATAGATATATAACAAGCAAGAAGGTGCAGAAAAGTACACTCAGGCACTATTTAATAATTAACATATCCTTTACTAGGTTACAAAATTAGATCAAACAGAGCACACAAAAGTTTGTATAGAAAAAGTAAGAAGCGTTACAACACATGTAGTTGTCCCCAAAAAAATTCACCTCCTACAGACAAATCTCTATAAATATCTAGGTTAAAACACAGAGAGACAATTCAAGAGCCTTTGACGCCAATGTATCAATATAAAAATTATTAATTTTATTAGACAAACATAATATAAAGTTAAAAATGAACAAACAAATATGACTCTAGTAAAATGCCAGAGACCACACTCGCAAAATGTTACTGACTATAGTAAATGGGCAAGCATGTAAACATCATTGTATTAACCACCTTCAAACATAATCCAAGACCATCATGTATCAAAATATATATTACAAAATATTATTTTTTTTAATATATAATTTTCTCCCATATCTAATATAATAGTGAATACAAAATACGATTTGATAATAGATACAACATTGTGTATAAAAACCAAAACCTGACACAAAGTGAAAAAAACAAATAATAAATAGGTCTCCATAGCAAGTAGAGATAAATAAATAAATTATATTGTGTAATAAATACATAAATTGAATAATTATATACAAATGTATAATAAATAAATAGAGTGCATAAGTGACCTAAATTCATACTACAAATTATTCATATAAAATAAAATAAATAGGAGATACATAAAGGACAAGCATGAAAATAAATAAAACAACATAAGACTCAAAAAATAGATACTAAATTACATACATCCATGGTTACAGAGAAGTAAATATCAGAATGAATATTGATCCGTGATTTGTCAGGATGCAAGTGTAGGGATGGATGTTGGCAATACCCCGACATTACATGTCACCAATCCCTAAGGTCATCCATCTCTACACATAATACAGAAAAAAATCATATATAACAGACTACATTCTCATCTACAAAAGGCCACATATAAAGATGTACAGATAAAATGGCCATATATTCAAGACAAATACCACTTTGTATAATGCTACCCCAGGGGCAGATGTAATTCCCCCTATATCAGAGCAGTGCTAAAAATGCAATTTCTGGGTATATTGTCCCGCGAGGGTTCATAGGGTTCAGGCCGGTTCCAAAGGACACAATAGAGGGCGCTTGGTCAATTACTCATCATATCTAGTAGAAAAACATATAAAACAACACAAAATTAAAATACAGATAAAGACACACATGGGCGGTAGAGATTGTGGGATAAGCCTATAAAAATGGAACAAAACTGAGATTCTCATTCAAACCCCGTGGTGTCATGGATCCCAACATCACAATCCATTTGCATTCCCTTTGCGCCAAAACCTTCTTCGCATTACCCCCCCTGATGCCGCAGTGTATCCTGTCAATACCCTTCACCAAAAAGGTTTTCGGATTACAACAATGGTGAAGTTTAAAATGTCGGGGTATCGTTTTTAATTGTGTCAGGTCATCAACCACACTGGCGCTCAAAATATCCTGTACGTGTTCTCGAGTACGGATTCTCAATTCTCGGGAGGTCAGTCCAATATATATCTTAGAGCACCCACATGTAGCATAATAGATAACGTATGAAGTACTGCACGAGATATAGTCACAAATTTCAAAGTGACGTGCTCCATCCGCTGAGGAGAAATTGGTTGCACGACAGATATTAGCACAGGCTCTACACTTGCCACAGGGATAGCATCCCCTTCTAGGTCCACTTGAACCAAAAGGAGCCATCTGATCTGGAATGTAATGGCTTTTCACCAAAAGGTCCCTCAAGTTCCTAGCTCTTCTAGCTGTCATCAGAGGTCTGTCAGACAAATTCTGAGCCAGCTGTGGTTCAGACATAAGAATGGGCCAGTGTTTCTCTAAGATGCCTCGCATCTTATTCCACTGCCCATTATAGGTCGATATGAAACGTACCCCGGGTTCCTTGTCCTGATGCTGTTTAGGTTTAAGGAGATCCCGGCGTGGCGTTGTTTTTTCTCTCCTATAGCCTGATTTTATAGCTCTCTTGCTGTAACCTCGCTCCAAAAATCTATTCATCAAATCTGCGGATTGTTGTTCAAACAATGCATCAGAGGAGCAGATCCGCCTCATCCTGAGAAACTGACCAACCGGGATGGCTTTGATCGTGGATGGAGTATGGGCCGACGAGGCATGCAGCAGCGAATTAACCGATGTGGACTTACGAAATACGTCCGTATGTAAGTAACCCTCACCATCCGAAAAAATTAGTATATCCAAAAATTCCACTTGTTGACGGTGATATTTATATGTTAATTTGATGTTAAATGAATTTCGGTTAAGCTGCTGCATGAAACTCATCAGGTCAGACTCAGATCCCTGCCATATGAAAAAAATATCATCAATATATCTCAGCCACATCTGCACCTGGTCGGCAGCGTGGGCGCCGTCCCACAGGAAAACCTGCCTCTCCCAAAGTCCCAGAAACAGGTTCGCATAGGACGGCGCACACGCTGCCCCCATGGCGGTACCCTGCCTCTGCAAATAGAAGCAGTCCTTGAATACAAACATATTGTGGCTGAGAATAAACTGAAGCAGTTCAAGAATAAATTCACATAAATGGCCATCCCGGTTGCCGGTCCCCAGGAAAAAGCGGACCGCTTCCAACCCATCCTGATGCCTGATGCTTGTATAAAGCGATTCTATATCCGCAGTCACAAGGTACATATCTGCTTCGACTTGGATCCCACTGACCCTCCCAAGCACGTCCGTCGTGTCCCTGACATAGGATGGCAAATCATATACCAAAGGTTTCAAATAATGATCAATGAATTTGCATAGTGGATCACATAATCCATCTATCCCGGACACGATCGGACGTCCCGGGGGGTCAATGGGATCCTTGTGAATCTTTGGAAGGAGGTATAGGGTCGGGATTCTTGGGTCATCAATGATTAATCCATCACGCATTTTTTTGGGGATAATACCATCCTCGAAGGCCATATCTACAATTCTCCTCAATTGCTGAGAGAAGACATTAATTGGATTAGAGGATAGCTTCTCATAGGTCGCCTTGTCATGCAGCTGCCTGAACACCTCCTTCTCATATTTGATTGTTCGCCAAACCACGACATTTCCCCCCTTGTCCGCAGCCTTAAAAACCACATCATCCAAGGCCTGAAGTTCTCTCAATGCCTACCTTTGGGTGTGGGTTAGGTTGTCATTATTATTCCTAGTTGACAACTCTTTAAAATCTTCGGTGACCATTTTCGTGAAGATTTCAACCTGTGGGCATAGGGACAAGGGGGGAAACCTGGTGGATTTGGGCATAACCGCAGATGGAAACGTACCCTGTGTTTCTGAGGTTTGCTCCAAAAGAAGGTCTTCCAAAGCTCGTAACGCGTCCCTCTCAGCTTGGCTATTAAATTCATCAGACCCCTATTGTCTAATTTTTTTAGGACTAGGGCTGAGGAGGGAGGTCAATGTAGAAAAAAAAGGGGTAGCCAGGTTAGAGAGGGGTCAGACTATATTGTTGGGGGGAGAAACAGAATGTGGGGAGAGGACTAGACAACAAGATAAGGAGATCCTTTCGTTACAAAACATCAGTGTAAATAAAAAGGCCCGATTAATGTCAAATCACATTTCTGATAATAAAAGTGAAAAACTGACAGGCAAGTTAAAGTGTATGTTCACAAATGCCAGAAGTCTAGCAAGCAAAATGGGGGAGCTGGAGGCCTTGATACTGGAAGAAAATATAGATATAGTTGGTGTTGCTGAAACATGGCTGGACTCTTCACATGACTGGGCTGTAAATCTACAGGGTTTTACACTTTTTCGGAAAGACAGGACAAATAGGAAAGGTGGTGGTGTATGTCTGTATGTGAGAAATGATATGAAGGCGAGTGTGAAAGAGACAATAGTGGGTGAAGACTGTGAGGAGGTTGAAACCTTGTGGGTGGAACTAGAAAGGGAGGTAAACACTGAAAAAATTACTTTTGGTGTAATCTATAGACCCCCCAATATAACTGAGGAGATGGAAGGTCAGATATATAAACAGATGGAGCAGGCTGCACAGGCGGGTACTGTAGTGATAATGGGAGATTTTAATTTCCGGGATATTAATTGGTGTCATGGTTCGGCTTCAACTGCAAAGGGGAGACATTTCCTCAACCTGTTGCAGGAAAATTTTATGGGCCAGTTTGTGGAAGACCCGACTAGAGGTGAAGCTCTGTTGGATCTGGTCATTTCTAATAATGCAGATCTTGTTGGGAATGTCAATGTTCGTGAAAACCTCGGTAACAGTGATCATAATATAGTTACATTTTACCTATACTGTAAAAAACAAACGCAGGCTGGGAGGGCAAAAACATTTAATTTTAAGAAAGCCAATTTCCCCAGGATGAGGGCGGCAATTCAGGATATAGACTGGCAAGAACTAATGTCAAATAATGGAACAAATGATAAATGGGAGATTTTCAAATCTACTTTGAGTTATTATAGTGCAAAATGTATTCCTATAGGTAACAAGTATAAACCCCACATGGCTTACACCTTCTGTGAAAGGGGCAATACATGACAAAAAAAGGGCATTTAAAAAATACAAATCTGAGGGTACAGCTGTAGCCTTTGTAAAATATAAAGAGCTTAATAAAATCTGTAAAAATGTAATAAAATTAGCAAAAATACAAAATGAAAGGCAGGTGGCCAAGGATAGTAAAACAAATCCTAAAAAATTCTTCAAGCATATAAATGCAAAAAAGCCCAGGTCTGAACATGTAGGACCCCTAGATAATGGTAATGGGGAGTTGATCACAGGGGATCAAGTGAAGGCAGAGTTACTAAATGGGTTCTTTAGCTCTGTATATACAACTGAAGAAGGAGCAGCTGATGTAGCCGGTGCCAGTGCTGTTAATATATCAGTTGCTATACTGAATTGGATGAATGTAGAGATGGTCCAAGCTATATTAAATAAAATAAATGTGCACAAAGCCCCGGGACCAGATGGGTTACACCCGAGAATTCTTAAAGAGCTTAGTTCAGTTATTTCTGTCCCCCTTTTCATAATATTCAGAGAATCTCTAGTGACTGGTATAGTGCCAAGGGACTGGCACAGGGCAAATGTGGTGCCTATTTTCAAAAAGGGCTCTAGGTCTTCCCCAGGTAATTATAGACCAGTAAGCTTAACATCCATCGTGGGGAAAATGTTTGAGGGGCTATTGAGGGACTATATACAGGATTATGTGACAATAAATAGCATTATAAGTGACAGCCAGCACGGTTTTACTAAGGACAGAAGTTGTCAAACTAACCTAATCTGTTTTTATGAAGAGGTGAGCAGAAGTCTAGACAGAGGGGCCGCTGTGGATTTAGTGTTTTTGGACTTTGCAAAGGCATTTGACACTGTCCCCCATAGACGCCTAATGGGTAAATTAAGGACTATAGGTTTCGAAAATATAGTTTGTAATTAGAGATGAGCGAACTTATGAAAAGTTCGGTTCGGCAAGTTCGCCGAATTTCGTGCAAAAGTTCGATTCGGACCGAACTAGTTCTGACCGAACCTGTAATACAAGAAAGCCCCTAAAAATCGTGTATAACACTGTTTTAAAGCCCTAGAAGCCCTGTATAACACTCTTAGGTCACCCATGAGTGTATCCAAGTACTTTTGAGCTGTCTTTAATGCAAAGTTGGTGTCAAAGTTACGCCAACATGTATGGCTCTAGGAAAACGGATGGGACACGGAGATAACTAACAGAAACCACTGCACTTGTGCATGTTGTATGCTTAATGCATTGTTAAAAAGGTACAAAAATTAACCATTTTAGGCGGCTGATGCCTGCCAGGGTTCATACATATAAGGTGGTAAAAGAAGAAGCAATGGCTTTTGACAAGCCCTCCAAAAATTGACCCTTTTTATTGGCAGATGCCTGCCGGGGTTCTTCCATACATGGATGTAAAAGCATTAAAGCAACAAGCAATGGCTTTTGACAAGCCCTCCAAAAATTGACCCTTTTTATTGGCAGATGCCTGCCGGGGTTCTTCCATACATGGATGTAAAAGCAACAAGCAATGGCTTTTCACAAGCTCTCCAAAAATTGACCCTTTTTATTGGCAGATGCCTGCCGGGGTTCTTCCATACATGGATGTAAAAGCATTAAAGCAACAAGCAATGGCTTTTGACAAGCCCTCCAAAAATTGACCCTTTTTATTGGCAGATGCCTGCCGGGGTTCTTCCATACATGGATGTAAAAGCAACAAGCAATGGCTTTTCACAAGCTCTCCAAAAATTGACCCTTTTTATTGGCAGATGCCTGCCGGGGTTCTTCCATACATGGATGTAAAAGCATTAAAGCAACAAGCAATGGCTTTTCACAAGCCCTCCAAAAATTGACCCTTTTTATTGGCAGATGCCTGCCGGGGTTCTTCCATACATGGATGTAAAAGCAACAAGCAATGGCTTTTCACAAGCTCTCCAAAAATTGACCCTTTTTATTGGCAGATGCCTGCCGGGGTTCTTCCATACATGGATGTAAAAGCAACAAGCAATGGCTTTTCACAAGCTCTCCAAAAATTGACCCTTTTTATGGCAGATGCCTGCCGGGGTTCTTCCATACATGGATGTAAAAGCAACAAGCAATGGCTTTTCACAAGCTCTCCAAAAATTGACCCTTTTTATTGGCAGATGCCTGCCGGGGTTCTTCCATACATGGATGTAAAAGCAACAAGCAATGGCTTTTCACAAGCTCTCCAAAAATTGACCCTTTTTATTGGCAGATGCCTGCCGGGGTTCTTCCATACATGGATGTAAAAGCATTAAAGCAACAAGCAATGGCTTTTCACAAGCCCTCCAAAAATTGACCCTTTTTATTGGCAGATGCCTGCCGGGGTTCTTCCATACATGGATGTAAAAGCAACAAGCAATGGCTTTTCACAAGCTCTCCAAAAATTGACCCTTTTTATTGGCAGATGCCTGCCGGGGTTCTTCCATACATGGATGTAAAAGCAACAAGCAATGGCTTTTCACAAGCTCTCCAAAAATTGACCCTTTTTATTGGCAGATGCCTGCCGGGGTTCTTCCATACATGGATGTAAAAGCAACAAGCAATGGCTTTTCACAAGCTCTCCAAAAATTGACCCTTTTTATTGGCAGATGCCTGCCGGGGTTCTTCCATACATGGATGTAAAAGCATTAAAGCAACAAGCAATGGCTTTTCACAAGCCCTCCAAAAATTGACCCTTTTTATTGGCAGATGCCTGCCGGGGTTCTTCCATACATGGATGTAAAAGCAACAAGCAATGGCTTTTCACAAGCTCTCCAAAAATTGACCCTTTTTATTGGCAGATGCCTGCCGGGGTTCTTCCATACATGGATGTAAAAGCAACAAGCAATGGCTTTTCACAAGCTCTCCAAAAATTGACCCTTTTTATTGGCAGATGCCTGCCGGGGTTCTTCCATACATGGATGTAAAAGCATTAAAGCAACAAGCAATGGCTTTTCACAAGCCCTCCAAAAATTGACCCTTTTTATTGGCAGATGCCTGCCGGGGTTCTTCCATACATGGATGTAAAAGCAACAAGCAATGGCTTTTCACAAGCTCTCCAAAAATTGACCCTTTTTATTGGCAGATGCCTGCCGGGGTTCTTCCATACATGGATGTAAAAGCATTAAAGCAACAAGCAATGGCTTTTCACAAGCCCTCCAAAAATTGACCCTTTTTATTGGCAGTTGCCTGCCGGGGTTCTTCCATACATGGATGTAAAAGCAACAAGCAATGGCTTTTCACAAGCTCTCCAAAAATTGACCCTTTTTATTGGCAGATGCCTGCCGGGGTTCTTCCATACATGGATGTAAAAGCAAGAAGCAATGGCTTTTCACAAGCTCTCCAAAAATTGACCCTTTTTATTGGCAGATGCCTGCCGGGGTTCTTCCATACATGGATGTAAAAGCATTAAAGCAACAAGCAATGGCTTTTCACAAGCCCTCCAAAAATTGACCCTTTTTATTGGCAAGGGTGAGTAGTAGCAGCACATTAAAAGACACTCGACGACAGTCACAGGACAAAGCCCTGTGGTGGGGCAGGCCTGCTTGTAGCAGACGGGCGGCAGTGGAGGTGTATTGGTGGTAGTAGAGGTACTAGCCAACACAGACAGCAAGGGTGCAAGCAGTAGTAGCAGTAGTAGCAGCACAATAAAAAAAAGAGACTGGACAGTCACAGGAGGACAAAGCCCTGTGGTGGGGCAGGCCTCAGGCCTGCTTGTAGCAGACGGGCGGCAGTGGAGGTGTATTGGTGGTAGTAGTCGAGGTAGCCAACACAGACAGCAAGGGTGCAAGCAGTAGTAGCAGTAGTAGCAGCACATTAAAAAAAGAGACTGGACAGTCACAGGAGGACATAGCCCTGTGGTGGGGCAGGCCTCAGGCCTGCTTGTAGCAGACGGCAGTGGAGGTGTATTGGTGGTAGTAGAGGTAGACTAGCCAAAACAGACAGCAAGGGTGGTAGACTGGTAGTAGCAGCAGCACATTAAAAAAAGAGACTGGACGACAGTCACAGGACATAGCCCTGTGGTGGGGTAGGCCTGCTTGTAGCAGACGGGCGGCAGTGTAGGTGTTTTGGTGGTAGTAGAGGTAGACTAGCCAACACAGACAGCAAGGGTGCAAGCAGTAGTAGCAGTAGTAGCAGCACATTAAAAAAAAGAGACTGGACAGTCACAGGAGGACAAAGCCCTGTGGTGGGGCAGGCCTCAGGCCTGCTTGTAGCAGACGGGCGGCAGTGGAGGTGTATTGGTGGTAGTAGTCGAGGTAGCCAACACAGACAGCAAGGGTGCAAGCAGTAGTAGCAGTAGTAGCAGCACATTAAAAAAAGAGACTGGACAGTCACAGGAGGACATAGCCCTGTGGTGGGGCAGGCCTCAGGCCTGCTTGTAGCAGACGGCAGTGGAGGTGTATTGGTGGTAGTAGAGGTAGACTAGCCAACACAGACAGCAAGGGTGGTAGACTGGTAGTAGCAGCAGCACATTAAAAAAAGAGACTGGACGACAGTCACAGGACATAGCCCTGTGGTGGGGTAGGCCTGCTTGTAGCAGACGGGCGGCAGTGTAGGTGTTTTGGTGGTAGTAGAGGTAGACTAGCCAACACAGACAGCAAGGGTGCAAGCAGTAGTAGCAGTAGTAGCAGCACATTAAAAAAAAGAGACTGGACAGTCACAGGAGGACAAAGCCCTGTGGTGGGGCAGGCCTCAGGCCTTCTTGTAGCAGACGGGCGGCAGTGGAGGTGTATTGGTGGTAGTAGTCGAGGTAGCCAACACAGACAGCAAGGGTGCAAGCAGTAGTAGCAGTAGTAGCAGCACATTAAAAAAAGAGACTGGACAGTCACAGGAGGACATAGCCCTGTGGTGGGGCAGGCCTCAGGCCTGCTTGTAGCAGACGGCAGTGGAGCTGTATTGGTGGTAGTAGTCAAGGTAGCCAACACAGACAGCAAGGGTGCAAGCAGTAGTAGCAGTAGTAGCAGCACATTAAAAAAAGAGACTGGACAGTCACAGGACAAAGCCCTCTGGTGGGGCAGGCCTGCTTGTAGCAGACGGCACTGGGGTGGATTGGTGGTAGAAGTAGTAGCAGCTGCAGCACCAACAGCGGTACATTAAAAAAAGAGTGGACAGGACAGAATCCCATAGTAGCAGGCAGCAGTAGCAGGCGGCAGCGGCAGCAGCAGCAGCAGCAATGTCAGATCTAATCAGTGGCATCAGGCACAGGGGTTTTAAAATCCTCACCGATCCACGCTTGATTCATTTTCAGAAACGTGAGATTTTCCAAGCTGTTGGCGGACAATCTTGTTCGCTTAGGGGTGACGAAGCCCCCTGCTGCGCTGAATACCCTCTCTGACGCTACACTGGAGGGTGGACAAGACAGTACACCCATGGCAAACTGGGCCAGTTCTTGCCAATGATCCAATCTGCTGACCCAGAAGTCCATGGGGTCTGGGATCAGCATTTCTGACGGAGAAAGGGCACAGTCCAAGTACGAGTGAACCTGGTTGTTTAGGTGCTGCACCTGGAGATGGTGAACATCCCTTTGGTGACTAGTGCTACGATGTGTGTCAGGTCGGGGTATTGGATGTAAAAATGTTGTCATCATATTTTCCAAACTGAATTGGCTGCTGCTGCTGCTGCCGCTGCTGCCACGGCTGCCGCCTATTGCAGAGGTAGCTCTGCCAGAGGCGGTGGAACGATGAGACAGTGGGGAGCGGAGAGTGGCCCCCCGGTCAGACATGCTTGCAGCGGGTGTCTGCCGTTTGAAAGCCATGACAAGCTGGCTGCATAGCTTCTCTCTATAATAAGCCAATTTTGCCTCCCTCTCGGAAGGCGCAAAAAACTCCCCCATTCTGGCTTTATACCGAGGGTCTAAAAGTGTGGCTATCCAGTAGTCATCTCTTTGCTTCATGCTAACAATACGACAGTCAGCGCGCAAGTAACGAAGCATACAGTTTGCCATCCTGGCCAGCGTTTCAGAGGGCCCGGTTGGTTCCATCTCCGCCCCATACTGCCATGGTTGTCCATCATCAAGGTCGTCGTCAGACTCGTCATCACCACCATCACTGTCATGTTGTGCGGCTGCCTCGTCCCCTATCCCTTCCTGTGATTCCATCTCCAAATCCAGCTCCTCTTCAGGTCCTGTTTCCTCATCCTCCTCCTCCTCCTCCTCCTCCTCAACATCCATAGCCAGATGTGATCCTTCCTCCATCCTTTGCTGAATCATCGCTGTGAGCGTTTGCTCCATAATGAATATCAGCGGCATAACATCGTTCATTCCGGTAGCGTCACGGCTCACAAATCGTGTGGCCTCTTCAAAGGGCCTCAAAACGCGACATGCGTCTCTAACCAGCTGCCAGTGCCTGAGCTCGAAATTACACTGGCTCCAAACGCTGCCCGTCTGCTGCATCAGGAAATCATTCACGGCTTTCCGCTGTTCGTACAGACGGTCCAACATGTGCAGGGTGGAATTCCATCGTGTTGGAACGTCGCAAATAAGGCTGTGTTCTGGGAGATTGTTTTGACGCTGCAAGTCCAGGAGGGCGTGCTTAAATGCATACGAACGTCTAAAGCGAACGCAAACCCTCCTGGACATGGCCAGCACACCCTTCAAACCAACATATGACTTTAAGAAGCGTGTTATGACCAGATTGATCACATGTGCCATGCAAGGAGCGTGTGTCAGGTGACCTAGACGCAGTGCAGCCACAACGTTCTTGCCGTTATCAGAGACAACATTGCCCAGTGTGAGTTTCAGAGGAGACAGCCAGCGTGCGATTTCCTCCTTGATGCACAGCAGCAGCTCCTGCCCTGTGTGGCTTTTCTCGCCCAGGCTCAGCAGGTGTAAGACAGCGTTGTGGCGCTTCACCTTGCACCTATGAAAAGAGGAGGGAGGAGGAGTGGAAGATACGCTGTGTCCTGTCGGGGACGGGAAGACCTCCAAGGAGGAAGGCAAGGAGGAGGAGTAGGAGGAGAAGGATGGTAGGCGCCTGGTGTCCAGAGTTGAACTAGAAACATACAAGCGTGGAGGTGGTAATGCCTGGCATTGCTGCGGTGGTGCATCGGACTGCAAAATATTGACCCAGTGGGCCGTGAAAGACATGTACTGTCCCTGCCCATAGTTGCTGCTCCACGTGTCGACGGTGGCATGTACCCTGCTGCACACGGATAATTGCAAGGACTTGGACACCTTTTCCTCCACATGCTTGTGCAAGGCAGGGACAGCTGTTTTGGAGAAGTAATGTCGGCTAGGTATTCGCCACCTAGGCTGAGCGCACGCCATCAACTGCTTGAAGCCGGCGGAGTCGACCAGGTGGTACGGCAGCGACTGCACCACCAACAACTTAGCCAGGTGTGAATTAAGCCGCACGACAAGTGGATGACTGGGTATATATTGTTGCTTATTGGACAACGATTCCGTAATGGATAACTGACGGGACATAGGAGGAGCACTAGATGACAGTGATGATGATGATGACAACGACATGGTGGATAAGGCCTGGCTACTACTTAGATGACAGGGACTCGGAGCAGCAGCAGCAGCGGAAGAGGGGTCTTCATTAGATGTACATGATGGTGGGGCATGTTGATTGTCCCACATGGCCTTGTGATGCCGTTCCATGTGTTTACGTAGAGCAGTAGTTCCTACATTGCTGCCCTGCCCACGCCTTACTTTCTGCTTGCAGATACGGCACTGTGCCATGTTTTCCTCCTCCGGGAAGGTACAGAAAACCACCCGAGCTTGCCCCTTGTCTGGCAGGCTTTTTTCGGGAGCCTACACCAGCATCTGTGTCGCCGTCACCGGCTCCTGAGCTGACCCTACCGCTGCAACGTTTTGCAGATTGACTTCTGCCCCTACCTCGGCTTGGCTGTTTATCACGTCCAGTGCCGCCACTACTACCCTCCTCCTCTGACGCCGTCATCACCTCGTCACCTGGTTCCCACGTCCTGTCTAAAACAACATCATCATCATAGCCTTCCTCATCATCCCCGCCACTTCTGTCACTGTGTTGTGAATGTGATGTGACATCATGGCGGGCTCCATGCCCCCCCTCATTACTGCGTCTGCCACCACGGCTACCACCACCAACACCCCCACTACCGCAGCTATGCGTCTCGGTCACCGCTTCCACCTCCACCACCGCCGCAACACACTCCGTTGGCTGACTCGCGGAAAACAAATCATCATCATCACTATGTTGTTCAGTATCTTCCTTCGCACCCGAGGAGATGTCTCTTAGGACTCTCAGGAAAGATGGCTTCCCGCTAGGAAGGGGGAGCGAAGACATAGATGATGGAATGGAAACGCTAGAAATACCTATATTACTACTGTCACCGTGCCAAGGAACTGTAGAGGATCTGGAATCCAACGAAACCTGGCTTGAAGCCAGATCGTCAGAGTCTTCCTGCTGAGATGACCGCGAGCTAGCCAACCAGTCCACAATGGCCGTATTGTCTAAAGTAACCCGCCCACCGGAGGAGATGGACAAGTCTGGCTTGCTGATACTACTACGAGCAGGCACATGGCAGCTGCTACTAGTGGAACTGGGCACATGTCTTGTGCCACAAATGCTGCTACTGGGTCTGGCACCAACAGATCCAACATTTGGACTGGAAGAGGAGACGGCATGGGTGTTTCTTCCTCTACCCCGTCCTTTCACAACCTTTTTTTTCCCAGACATTTCAGAGCCCCTTTTAAAAGCGTATTCACACACGGACACTGGCTTGGCAAATGGCAATGAATGAGAATTTCAATCAGCCTCGCTGCAGTGCACTCAGGGAATGCTGGGCCTTGTAGTACTACTAGGCTGCCTGTATGGCAAGTTGGATTGTTATCCTGTTAATAACGGCCAGGGATGAGCCCCTTTTAAAAGCGTATTCACACACGGACACTGGCTTGGCAAATGGCAATGAATGAGAATTTCAATCAGCCTCGCGGCAGTGCACTCAGGGAATGCTGGGCCTTGTAGTACTACTAGGCTGCCTGTATGGCAAGTTGGATTGTTATTCCTGTTAATAACGGCCAGGGATGAGCCCCTTTTAAAAGCGTATTCACACACGGACACTGGCTTGGCAAATGGCAATGAATGAGAATTTCAATCAGCCTCGCTGCAGTGCACTCAGGGAATGCTGGGCCTTGTAGTACTACTAGGCTGCCTGTATGGCAAGTTGGATTGTTATCCTGTTAATAACGGCCAGGGATGAGCCCCTTTTAAAAGCGTATTCACACACGGACACTGGCTTGGCAAATGGCAATGAATGAGAATTTCAATCAGCCTCGCTGCAGTGCACTCAGGGAATGCTGGGCCTTGTAGTACTTCTAGGCTGCCTGTATGGCAAGTTGGATTGTTATCCTGTTAATAACGGCCAGGGATGAGCCCCTTTTAAAAGCGTATTCACACACGGACACTGGCTTGGCAAATGGCAATGAATGAGAATTTCAATCAGCCTCGCGGCAGTGCACTCAGGGAATGCTGGGCCTTGTAGTACTACTAGGCTGCCTGTATGGCAAGTTGGATTGTTATTCCTGTTAATAACGGCCAGGGATGAGCCCCTTTTAAAAGCGTATTCACACACGGACACTGGCTTGGCAAATGGCAATGAATGAGAATTTCAATCAGCCTCGCTGCAGTGCACTCAGGGAATGCTGGGCCTTGTAGTACTTCTAGGCTGCCTGTATGGCAAGTTGGATTGTTATTCCTGTTAATAACGGCCAGGGATGAGCCCCTTTTAAAAGCGTATTCACACACGGACACTGGCTTGGCAAATGGCAATGAATGAGAATTTCAATCAGCCTCGCTGCAGTGCACTCAGGGAATGCTGGGCCTTGTAGTACTTCTAGGCTGCCTGTATGGCAAGTTGGATTGTTATTCCTGTTAATAACGGCCAGGGATGAGCCCCTTTTAAAAGCGTATTCACACACGGACACTGGCTTGGCAAATGGCAATGAATGAGAATTTCAATCAGCCTCGCTGCAGTGCACTCAGGGAATGCTGGGCCTTGTAGTACTTCTAGGCTGCCTGTATGGCAAGTTGGATTGTTATTCCTGTTAATAACGGCCAGGGATGAGCCCCTTTTAAAAGCGTATTCACACACGGACACTGGCTTGGCAAATGGCAATGAATGAGAATTTCAATCAGCCTCGCTGCAGTGCACTCAGGGAATGCTGGGCCTTGTAGTACTTCTAGGCTGCCTGTATGGCAAGTTGGATTGTTATTCCTGTTAATAACGGCCAGGGATGAGCCCCTTTTAAAAGCGTATTCACACACGGACACTGGCTTGGCAAATGGCAATGAATGAGAATTTCAATCAGCCTCGCTGCAGTGCACTCAGGGAATGCTGGGCCTTGTAGTACTTCTAGGCTGCCTGTATGGCAAGTTGGATTGTTATTCCTGTTAATAACGGCCAGGGATGAGCCCCTTTTAAAAGCGTATTCACACACGGACACTGGCTTGGCAAATGGCAATGAATGAGAATTTCAATCAGCCTCGCTGCAGTGCACTCAGGGAATGCTGGGCCTTGTAGTACTACTACTACCACTACTACAAAGGCTGCCTGTATTGCAAGTTGGATGCAATGGGGATGAGCCCCTTCTAAAAGCGTATTCACACACGGACACTGGCTTGGCAAATGGCAATGAATGAGAATTTCAATCAGCCTCGCGGCAGTGCATTCAGGGAATGCTGGGCCTTGTAGTACTACTAGGCTGCCTGTATGGCAAGTTGGATTGTTATTCCTGTTAATAACGGCCAGGGATGAGCCCCTTTTAAAAGCGTATTCACACACGGACACTGGCTTGGCAAATGGCAATGAATGAGAATTTCAATCAGCCTCGCTGCAGTGCACTCAGGGAATGCTGGGCCTTGTAGTACTACTAGGCTGCCTGTATGGCAAGTTGGATTGTTATCCTGTTAATAACGGCCAGGGATGAGCCCCTTTTAAAAGCGTATTCACACACGGACACTGGCTTGGCAAATGGCAATGAATGAGAATTTCAATCAGCCTCGCTGCAGTGCACTCAGGGAATGCTGGGCCTTGTAGTACTACTACTACCACTACTACAAAGGCTGCCTGTATTGCAAGTTGGATGCAATGGGGATGAGCCCCTTATAAAAGCGTATTCACACACTGGCTGAGTAGTGAGTAGTGGATGAGCCCCTTCGATTTCTGAATTCCTGCCTTTTAGATTCCTAAAGCTTTCCCTTACTGCACAGAGATGCTATCCCTACAGCTCCTGTCTGTAAAATGGCCGCTGAGCTCCGTGCATAGACTTTTATTGCAGGCTTGAGCCCGCCCCTATGCTGCCTCCCGATTGGCTGGGAGAGCCGTTTGCAAGGCATTATGGGGTAGCCTGATGTCAGGTGATCTTCTGTAATCCTCCATTTTAGATGTAACATGTGGCAGGCGCCAAAATGTAGCCGGGTTCGGTCAAAACGGGTTCGGCCGAACTCGGTAAAGTTCGGATTCGCTGCGAACCGAACTTTTCCTGAAGTTCGGACCGAAACCGGGTTCGGTTGTCCCGGTTCGCTCATCTCTATTTGTAATTGGATTGAGAATTGGCTCAAGGACCGTATCCAGAGAGTTGTGGTCAATGATTCCTTCTCTGAATGGTCACCGGTTATAAGTGGTGTACCCCAGGGTTCAGTGCTGGGACCACTATTATTCAACTTATTTATTAATGATATAGAGGATGGGATTAATAGCACTATTTCTATTTTTGCAGATGACACCAAGCTATGTAATATAGTTCAGACTATGGAAGATGTTCATGAATTACAGGCGGATTTAAACAAACTAAGTGTTTGGGCGTCCACTTGGCAGATGAAGTTTAATGTAGATAAATGTAAAGTTATGCATCTGGGTACCAACAACCTGCATGCATCATATGTCCTAGGGGGAGCTACACTGGCGGATTCACTTGTTGAGAAGGATCTGGGCGTACTTGTAAATCATAAACTCAATAACAGCATGCAGTGTCAATCAGCTGCTTCAAAGGCCAGCAGGATATTGTCGTGTATTAAAAGAGGCATGGACTCGCGGGACAGGGATGTAATATTACCACTTTACAAAGCATTAGTGAGGCCTCATCTAGAATATGCAGTCCAGTTCTGGGCCCCAGTTCATAGAAAGGATGCCCTGGAGTTGGAAAAAATACAAAGAAGAGCAACGAAGCTAATTAGGGGCATGGAGAATTTAAGTTATGAGGAAAGATTGAAAGAATTAAACCTATTTAGCCTTGAAAAAAGACGACTAAGGGGGGACATGATTAACTTATATAAATATATTAATGGCACATACAAAAAATATGGTGAAATCCTGTTCCTTGTAAAACCCCCTCAAAAAACAAGGGGGCACTCCCTCCGTCTGGAGAAAAAAAGGTTCAAGCTGCAGAGGCGACAAGGCTTCTTTACAGTGAGAACTGTGAATCTATGGAATAGTCTACCGCAGGAGCTGGTCACAGCAGGGACAGTAGATGGCTTTAAAAAAGGGTTAGATAATTTCCTAGAACAAAAAAATATTAGCTCCTATGTGTAGAAATTTTTCCTTCCCTTTTCCCTTCCCTTGGTTGAACTTGATGGACATGTGTCTTTTTTCAGCCGTACTAACTATGTAACTATGTGACTACCTTTCTCGAAAACATATGTAAGTCTTTTAAAGCTGTAAAAAAATTAAAAGAATTTGAAGGTGAAAAGGTTAAACCCTTCCCTAATACATCACACTGGGCATCAGAGAGGGCATGCGACGAAAGGTTTATTACCTCCAAGTTGTTTCTGGATTTTTTGTCACGTTGATAGTTAAAGGTGTTCTTCCGTTTGGCTTGACGATCAAGCTACCATCGTGGTCCTTGTGTGCTATGGGTATTCTCAAGGTCTCCCAAGTTTCTAGTTACTATCATTCTGGGGGGTTCCTCAGTAGAGGTACGGGAAGAGGTGGAAGATGATCTAGAGTGGGAGACAAAGCTCCCATTTCTGGGTCTCCCTCTCTCTCTATGCCACTTATAGACCCTATGTTGCTGGTAGTCTTGGACATCCCGCTGAAATTTGCCGGCCTTGACTGTGCAAATCTCCTTCTCCCATTTTATATACTCCTTATCAAGGTCCTCCGATATTTTGTTGAGTGCTACACTGGATAGTTCTGATCTAAGTGTAGTCTGAATCCCCTCTATTTCTTTTTCAATTTGTGACAAGTTGTTTTGATTTGAAAGGACTAATAATTCCACGAACCCCCTGGAGCATTTATCAGAGAGCTCCTCCCACTGTGTTTTAAAACTGACATCATTCATCTCAAACGAGGGAAATACCTGTACTCGTAACCCACGGGGAATAAGATTTTTGGATTTATATTTCTCAAGGAATGCTTTGTTCCACCAGATTTTAGTTCTTTGGTGTAATAATGTCCTTAGCTTTTTATTAATCTCTCTACAATCACTACCAGTCCCATCTACAATCAAGCTAGAGTCATCTTTAAAAATTTCCTCTAATTGTACGAGCCATGATTGCTCACGAACTCTAAAGTCCATTTGGTGTTGAGAGTCAGACGCTGTGAAAAACACAGAATAAATTAGAATCAATATATAGACTCCAAACAAAATTATCTCTTCTCTCAGCAATTGAGGAGAATTGTAGATATGGCCTTCGAGGATGGTATTATCCCCAAAAAAATGCGTGATGGATTAATCATTGATGACCCAAGAATCCCGACCCTATACCTCCTTCCAAAGATTCACAAGGATCCCATTGACCCCCCCGGGACGTCCGATCGTGTCCGGGATAGATGGATTATGTGATCCAGTATGCAAATTCATTGATCATTATTTGAAACCTTTGGTATATGATTTGCCATCCTATGTCAGGGACACGACGGACGTGCTTGGGAGGGTCAGTGGGATCCAAGTCGAAGCAGATATGTACCTTGTGACTGCGGATATAGAATCGCTTTATACAAGCATCAGGCATCAGGATGGGTTGGAAGCGGTCCGCTTTTTCCTGGGGACCGGCAACCGGGATGGCCATTTATGTGAATTTATTCTTGAACTGCTTCAGTTTATTCTCAGCCACAATCTGTTTGTATTCAAGGACTGCTTCTATTTGCAGAGGCAGGGTACCGCCATGGGGGCAGCGTGTGCGCCGTCCTATGCGAACCTGTTTCTGGGACTTTGGGAGAGGCAGGTTTTCCTGTGGGACGGCGCCCACGCTGCCGACCAGGTGCAGATGTGGCTGAGATATATTGATGATATTTTTTTCATATGGCAGGGATCTGAGTCTGACCTGATGAGTTTCATGCAGCAGCTTAACCAAAATTCATTTAACATCAAATTAACATATAAATATCACCGTCAACAAGTGGAATTTTTGGATATACTAATTTTTTCGGATGGTGAGGGTTACTTACATACGGACGTATTTCGTAAGTCCACATCGGTTAATTCGCTGCTGCATGCCTCGTCGGCCCATACTCCATCCACGATCAAAGCCATCCCGGTTGGTCAGTTTCTCAGGATGAGGCGGATCTGCTCCTCTGATGCATTGTTTGAACAACAATCCGCAGATTTGAGGAATAGATTTTTGGAGCGAGGTTACAGCAAGAGAGCTATAAAATCAGGCTATAGGAGAGCAAAAACAACGCCACGCCGGGATCTCCTTAAACCTAAACAGCATCAGGACAAGGAACCCGGGGTACGTTTCATATCGACCTATAATGGGCAGTGGAATAAGATGTGAGGCATCTTAGAGAAACACTGGCCCATTCTTATGTCTGAACCACAGCTGGCTCAGAATTTGTCTGACAGACCTCTGATGACAGCTAGAAGAGCTAGGAACTTGAGGGACCTTTTGGTGAAAAGCCATTACATTCCAGATCAGATGGCTCATTTTGGTTCAAGTGGACCTAGAAGGGGATGCTATCCCTGTGGCAAGTGTAGAGCCTGTGCTAATATCTGTCGTGCAACCAATTTCTCCTCAGCGGATGGAGCACGTCACTTTGAAATTCGTGACTATATCTCGTGCAGTACTTCATACGTTATCTATTATGCTACATGTGGGTGCTCTAAGA
Organism: Rhinoderma darwinii; assembly: GCF_050947455.1. Classification (NCBI taxonomy): domain Eukaryota; kingdom Metazoa; phylum Chordata; class Amphibia; order Anura; family Rhinodermatidae; genus Rhinoderma; species Rhinoderma darwinii. Next base: position 441,809,163 of record NC_134688.1, on the reverse strand, counting down.
TATATATTGGACTGACCTCCTGAGAATTGAGAATCCGTACTCGAGAACACGTACGGGATATTTTGAGCGCCAGTGTGGTTGATGACCTGACACAATTAAAAACGATACCCCGACATTTTAAACTTCACCATGGTTGTAATCCGAAAACCTTTTTGGTGAAGGGTATTGACAGGATACACTGCGGCATCAGGGGGGGTAATGCGAAGAAGGTTTTGGTGCAAATGGATTGTGATGTTGGGATCCATGACACCACGGGGTTTGAATGAGAATCTCAGTTTTGTTCCATTTTTATAGGCTTATCCCACAATCTCTACCGCCCATGTGTGTCTTTATCTGTATTTTAATTTTGTGTTGTTTTATATGTTTTTCTACTAGATATGATGAGTAATTGACCAAGCGCCCTCTATTGTGTCCTTTGGAACCGGCCTGAACCCTATGAACCCTCGCGGGACAATATACCCAGAAATTGCATTTTTATCACTGTTCTGATATAGGGGGAATTACATCTGCCCCTGGGGTAGCATTATACAAAGTGGTATTTTTCTTGAATATATGGCCATTTTATCTGTACATCTTTATATGTGGCCTTTTGTAGATGAGAATGTAGTCTGTTATATATGATTTGTTCTGTATTATGTGTAGAGATGGATGACCTTAGGGATTGGTGACATGTAATGTCGGGGTATTGCCAACATCCATCCCTACACTTGCATCCTGACAAATCACGGATAAATATTCATTCTGATATTTACTTCTCTGTAACCATGGATGTATGTAATTTAGTATCTATTTTTTGAGTCTTATTGTAACGTCTATGGCCACGGCCCGTCGATCGGTCGTTAACCCCGACGGCCGTGGCCATGGACAGCTTACCTGCCTGCAGCGTCGTCCCCCAGTCAGGCGCCGGCACTCTCTTCCGGGTTCCGAGTGTCTCCGGCGGGTGCGTGCGCCCGCGCGTGCACGGCCTTAAAGGACCAGTGCGCGTGTTTTGCAAAAAACTGCAATCTGGCCCAGGATGCCCTGGGCTATAAAAAGGGCTCTGCCCTCTTGCCCTTTGCCAGAGCGTTGTTAGTTTTCCCGTTGTTCGTCTTGCTTATGGTCTCCCAGTGTCTTCCAGCCTACCAGTGTACCTTGCTCCTGTATTCCGTATCCCGTATCCTGTTTCCGTGCTACCTAGTGCTATTGCCGTGCTGTGCTACCTACCGTGCTGTGCTACAGTCTACACTACCCTGCTACGCCTCACCGAACGACTTCCCACCGCCTGGTTCTGGACGTGTCCGCCTCGACGCTGCCTACGATTGCCTCAGGTACTCTCGCTGAACCATTGAACTGTGTACCTTCCGGTTTGGCCAGCTGCCATCCCCGCTACGCGGTACGGCCCAGTGGGTCCACACCCCGCTTCGTGACAGTACGCTCTGGCCATTGACCCCGCTGGCCAATTCAAGGGCTTGTCACCCTCCCAAGCCATGCAAGCGGATCTGCTGGATCTCCGAGCTAGGCAGGACCAGCTCCTCGTGGCCATGGACTCTATGGCGCAGCAGCTAGGGACGCTAGTTGCCTCCATTCCTGCTTCTGTGCAAGTTCCTCAAGCCGACCCTCCTGTTGCTCCTCCTGGCAGTTTCTGTACGGACCCGCGGTTCTCGCTGCCATTGCCCTCTCGGTTCGATGGAGACGCCAGTGCTTGTCGGGGGTTCCTGAACCAATTCCACATTCATTTTACCCTGCACTCTCGGGAATTTCCGTCAGATGGAGCCAAGATCGCATTTATCATCTCCCTCCTGACCGGCAAGGCCCTGGCATGGGCTAACCCTATCTGGGAACGTCAGGGACTCGAGACTTCCAGGAGTTCGCACAAATTTTTGAGGAACCAGGACGAGTCTCATCAGCCGCCACCACCATCTTCAACCTTCGCCAAGAGGACAACTCCGTGGGCGAGTATACTATTCAGTTCCGGACTCTGGCAGGAGAGCTATCCTGGAACAATGAAGCATTTGTTGCACCCTTTTGGCATGGTCTGTCGCCCGAGATCAAGTACGAACTGGCTGCTCGAGACCTGCCTCCCGCGTTGGACGACTTGATTCTGCTTGCCACTCGTGTTGACAGTAGGCTGAGGGAGAGATCCAATGAAGTTCGTCAGGAGCGCTGGCGTCCTAGACTGGCGCCCAACTTTCAGCAACCCCTCTTGCCTGCTTCTATCGCTTTGCCTGAGGTTCCGATGCAAGTTGACTGACTAAAATTATCGGTCCAGGAGAAACAGCGCAGGCGCACCTCTGGACTGTGTTTATATTGCGGCCTCGCTGGCCACGTCGTGCGTCTGTGTCCTCACAAGCCAAAAAACCCCAGCGCCTAGGCTTGGTTGGAGAGACAACCCTGGGCGTCAACACATTGAAGCAAGAACTCTCCTCCAAACTATTTATTCCTGTAACCATTATTGCTGGCGAGAGGTCTCATCAGGTCTCCGCATATCTGGACTCCGGCTCTGCAGCCAACTTCATCTGCTAGGATCTTGTGGATCTCCTACAGTTGCCCACTATCCCGCTTCAAAGGCCGTTGATCGTTGCCTCGGTGGATGGACTGCCATTACCAGACCCAGTTGTGTCCATAACCAAGCCGTTGAAACTCCAAGTGGGAGCCCTTCATGCTGAGATCATCTCTCTGTTCGTCCTATCCAAGGTCGTCAACCCCGTGCTGCTGGGGTTGCCTTGGCTTCGTCTGCACGCCCCCGTCCTGGATTGGAACTCTGGAGAGGTTCTCCAGTGGGGCCCGAAGTGTCTTGACCTCTGTCTGAGTCACATCCAGTCGCCACAACCCGCTCCTCTTATGTCGTTGGCAGGTTTGCCCCTCTGTTTCTCTATGTTCGGCGATGTCTTCAATAAAAAGGAGGCCGAGACCTTGCCGCCACACCGGGCATATGACTGCCCAATCGACCTGGTTCCGGAATCGTCTCCTCCTCGTAGTAGAGTGTATCCTCTCTCCTTGCCAGAGACCCAGTCCATGTCGGCTTACATCAAGGAGAACCTGGAGAGGGGTTTCATTCGTAAATCTTCATCCCCGGCCGGAGCAGGGTTCTTCTTTGTTGAAAAGAAAGATGGATCATTACGACCTTGTATCGACTACCGAGGTCTAAATCAGATCACGGTGAAGAACAGGTATCCTCTGCCTTTAATTTCTGAACTGTTTGATCGCATACGGGGGGCAAAAATTTTCTAAACTGGACCTGCGGGGGGCCTATAATCTGATCAAGATTCGTCGAGGTGACGAGTGGAAGACTGCATTTAATACTCATGATGGGCATTACGAATACTTAGTCATGCCCTTCGGCCTGTGTAACGCTCCCGCAGTATTCCAAGAATTTGTCAATGAAATTTTTCGTGATCTCCTGTATGTTTGTGTTGTGGTGTATCTCGATGACATTCTGATTTTTTCCCCAGACCCAGTAACTCATGAAAGTCATGTCCGCCAGGTGTTGCTCCGTCTAAGAGAGAATCGACTTTACGCCAAATTGGAGAAGTGTGTGTTCGAGAAGAAGTCTCTATCCTTCCTGGGTTATATTATCTCAGATCAGGGTCTTAAGATGGATCCCCAGAAGGTAAAGGCCGTCCTGGAGTGGCCACTCCCCCAAGGCTTAAGGGCTATCCAACGCTTTCTAGGATTCGCCAACTTCTACCGACTCTTCATCCCCAACTTCTCATCTTTGACAGCACCTATCTCCACCCTCACTAAGAAAGGTATGAATGCCAATTTGTGGACCCCGGAGGCTGAAGCCGCATTTGAATCCTTAAAGAAAGCCTTCACATCTGCCTCCATTCTGCACCATCCGGACGAGCCCTTACAGTTTTCGTTAGAGGTGGACGCCTCCTCGGTGGGTGCTGGTGCACTGTTGTTCCAGAAAAGACCGAAAGGCAAGGCCGTGGTATGCGGTTACTATTCCAAGCTGTTTTCTCCCGCAGAGCGTAACTACTCGATTGGGGACCGGGAGTTACTGGCCATCAAGCTGGCTCTGCAGGAGTGGAGACACCTACTGGAAGGCGCGGTTCACCCTATCCTGATCTTCACAGATCACAAGAATTTGACCTACATACAGACGGCCCAGCGGTTGAATCCTCGTCAAGCCAGGGGGTCGTTGTTCTTTGCTCGGTTCCGGTTCGAACTCCACTACCGTCCCGCCGACAAGAATGTGAGGGCCAATGCCTTGTCTAGATCTTTCGAAACCGAGGACGCCATGGAATCTCCACAGAATATCATTGACCCATCCTGTATCTTCTCTGTGAATCCCCTGCAAGTCAGAGACATTCCTCCGGGTAGGACTTTTGTGGGTCTGGTTGACCGAGGAAGAATTCTTCGCTGGGGTCACAACTCTAAGCTGGCAGGTCACGCCGGTGCTCGTAAGACCCAAGATTTAATCACCCGTCAGTTCTGGTGGCCCACGCTGCCCAAGGATGTCATGGACTTTGTCTCCTCTTGCACAGTCTGTGCAGCAAATAAAGTTGCTCACTCCAGACCTGCGGGCCTGCTCCAACCACTGCCTGTGCCCGTTGCCCCGTGGCAACATGTCGCTATGGACTTCGTCATGGATCTTCCTCCTTCTGCGAGTTGCAGTGTGATCTGGGTGGTGGTGGATCGATTTTCCAAGATGGCTCACTTCATCCCGTTGACCGCTCTGCCGTCTGCTACGCGGTTGGCTGACCTCTTCATACAGCACATCTTCCGTCTGCACGGATTGCCCCTGCATATTGTCTCGGACAGAGGTGTCCAGTTCACCTCGAAGTTTTGGAGAGCACTCTGCGGGCTTCTTGGTGTGAAATTGGACTTCTCTTCGGCCTATCATCCCCAGTCCAACGGGCAAGTTGAGAGAGTTAACCAGATTTCGGAGAACTACCTACGTCACTTTGTGTCCAGGCGCCATGATGATTGGGTGCAGTTGCTCCCGTGGGCAGAGTTCTCCTATAACAACCACACCAGTGAGTCGACCACATCCAGTCCATTTTTCATCATCTACGGCCAACATCCTCGTATACCTCTTCCTGTTTCTACAATGTCCCAGGTGCCTGCAGCCGACTCCACCTTCAGGGACTTTCTACAGATATGGCAACAGACCCGATCTTCTATCCTCTTGGCGGTGGACGGCATGAAGAGAAAGGCAGATACAAGAAGACGGGTTCCTCCGCAGTTCCTTCCAGGGACTAAAGTCTGGCTATCGTCTGGGAATATCCGGCTGAAGGTGCCGTCATGCAAATTTGCCCAGAGGTTCCTTGGCCCCTTTGAAGTCCTGCTACAAATTAACCCGGTATCCTACAAGCTGCGGCTCCCCCCCACTCTCAGGATCCCTAACTCCTTTCACGTCTCCCTGCTAAAACCGGTGGTCCTGAACTGCTACTCCAGGACTCCTAGTCCCACAGTGGTTCCTGGCGGCCCATCTGGGACTTTCGAGGTAAAGGAGATTCTGGCTACCAAGAATGTGGGAGGAAGGACATTTTATTTGGTGGACTGGAGGGGGTTCGGCCCAGAAGAGAGGTCTTGGGAGCCAGAGGAGAACATCGATGCCCCTGTCCTTGTGAGGAAGTTTCTCTCTCGCTCTGGTCCCAAGAAGAGGGGGCGTAAGAGGGGGGATACTGTAACGTCTATGGCCACGGCCCGTCGATCGGTCGTTAACCCCGACGGCCGTGGCCATGGACAGCTTACCTGCCTGCAGCGTCGTCCCCCAGTCAGGCGCCGGCACTCTCTTCCGGGTTCCGAGTGTCTCCGGCGGGTGCGCGCTCGTGTTGTATTACACCATGCCTGGTATCTGCTGCCAAGGTCCCATCTGAGCCTAGCCAATGCTACTGCCTGTACTACCACAGGTACTCTTGCTCGGACTATACACTTTACTTGGTACACTGTTTGGCCAGCTGCTATACCGCTACGGCGGTACGGCACAGTGGGTCCACATACCCAAAGATCTTGACAGAAACTAGTCCTCAGTATGTTGCAGTAAATCAGACATTATGAGAGCCAATCAATGTTTTAGAGCATTCCACTAATTTTCATATAAGATAAAGACAACACAAATAAACACAAAATGCAGCTTTTAAATAATTATTCCTTTTATTTGGAATACAGATTTATGTAAAACCCATATCCCCATGTGAAAAGGTAATTGCCCCCTTAAACCTTATAACCGATTGTGGCAACCTTGGCAGAAACAACTGCAATGAAATGTTTGTAATAGCTTGCTATGACACTTTAACATCGCTGTTGAGGAATTTTTCCCACTCTACGCTGCAAAATTGTTTTAATTCAGCTTCAGTAAGGTTTTTGAGCGTGAACTACCCGTTTAAGGTCTTGCCACAGCATCTCAATGGGATTCAAGTTAGGTTTTTGAATTGGCCACTCCAAGATCTTAATTTTGTTTCTTTTAAGTCATTCAGAGGTGGACATGCTTGTGTGCTTCAAATAATTGTCCTGTTGCATATCCCAACTGCGCTTGAGCTTTAGGTCATGAATTGACAGGCAGACATTCTCCTTCTGTATTTTCGGATAGAGCAGAATTTATGGCTCCACCAATTATAACAAGTCATCCAGGTCATGCAGAAGCAAAGCAGCCCCAGACCATCACACTACCAGCACCATCTGTGACTGCTGGTATGATGTTCTTATGGTGAAATGTAGTGTTAGCTTTATGCCAGATGTAACGAGAACCATGTCTTTCAAAAAGTTCCACCTTTGACTCATCAATTCATAGAAGATTATTCCAAAAGTCTTGGGGGCCATCTAGATGTTTTTTGGCAAATGCAAGACAGGCCTTTGTGTTCTTTTTTGTCAGCAGTGTTTCACCTTGCAACTCTCCCATGGATGACATTTTGCCCATGCATTGACCTCAACTTAGGCAAGCGAGATCTGCAGTTTTTTAGATTTTTGTTTGGGTTTTTCTGTGACCTCCTAGATGAGTCGTGAATGCGCTCTTAGTAAAATTTTGGTTGGCCAGGCACTCCTCGGAATGTTCACCACTGTTTCAAGTTTTCTCCATTTGTGGATAGTAATTGCTCTGTAACCCTCTCCAGACTAGGAGATTTCAGTAACTTCTGTCACATTGGGTTTGTGGACCCACTGGGCCGTACCGCCTTGGTGGTATGGCAGCTGGCCAACAGGGTGCAGGTCACAGTTCACAGTTCGTATAAGGTACCTGTGGCAGCTTGGACAGTAGCAAGGCAGGCTCGGCTGGCACTAGGAAGCAGGTAGACGTCAGGCGTGGAGCAGCAGGACAGGCGTAGGTACAGCACAGCACGGCTACAGCACAACACGGCACGGCACTGGAACAGGATAGCACGGGATACAGGACACAGGATACAGGAACACTGGAACTGGAAAACACTAGGAGGCCATTTGCAAGACAAACTAGGATACGAGAAACAACGCTCAGGCATGGAAGCATGGGGCTGGGACCTTCTTATAGCCCAGGGAGCAATCAGCTCAATTACCCACATGCGTGCGCTTTGGCTTCTCAAGTCTGGACTGAGCTCGCGAGCGCACCCTGGTGGTCACTGCGGAACAGGACGGCCGCATGTGCAGACATCTCTGGAGAGAAGGGCGTCAACTGGATGGAAGGAGTTCGTGGTCAGCGACCACGGACGTTACAACTTCGTTTTGCATCTGTATTTGAATCTCTAAAGAATGTGGAATTATGTGCTGCTTGTGGCACTATCTACAGGAGGTGTGTGGCACTATTTACAGATGGTTTGTGGCAGTATCTACAGGAGTGTGTGTGGCACTATATACAGTGGGTGCGGTACTATCTACAGGGCTGTGTGGCACAATTTACAGGGGGCTGTGTGGAATTATCTACAGTGGGCTATGTGGCACTATCTACAGGGCAGGGTGTGGGACTATCCACAGTGCGGTGTGTGGCACTATCCACAGGGGGCTGTGTGGCACTATCTAGGAGGCAGGGTATGTCACTATCTACCGGTGGTGTGTGCCACTATCTACAGGAGGCTGTGTGGCACCAACTACAGTGGGCTGTGTGGCATTATCTACATGGAGCATTGTGGCACAATCTACATGGGGGTTTGTTGAAATATCTACAAGTGGGGTTTGTGGAACTGTCTACAAGTGGGTGTGTGGAACTATCTACAGGGGACAATGTAACACTACAGTTGGCACTATGGCACTACAGGGAAATTTGTGTGGCACTACAGAGGAGACTGTGGTACTTTCTTCAGGGGGATGTGTGGCATTATCTACAGGGGGCAATGTGTGGGACTATTCAACAAAAAGTGTTTGTGTAGTCCAGGACTAAAGACAAATGGCTGTTACCACTCCCATTGCCTGGAGGATGTGTTCCTACACAGTGTGATACAGTCAACGATGATTGGAGACTGTCAGAATATAAAGAAAAACACAGCCCTTTGTTGAGGGTAATCGTAACACACATATGTTAATGCTCACGCAGAAAGTTGGGGTTGATGATAGGCAGAGCGGCAGTGGAGAAGGGGGGCCTAAGTTTGGGGAACAGCCCAGAGCCTATGTTCTACATACTTATTCCGCCACTGGACGACTGGTGCTTTGGGTGCAGTAATCAAGGATGAGTTGTAATGGCAATTAAGTGACTTATAGGGTAACTAAATGTTTGAAAAACTTCTGACATGTCATAGTGACATGTCAGAAGTTTTTATTGGTGGGGGTACGAGCACTGAGGCCCCCACCAATCGCTAAAACTAAGCAGCAGAAGCGCTCGTGTGAGCGCTCAGCTGCTTCGTGTCTGTACGGCTATTTCCGGAAATCAATGTATTGGAGTACGGGCTCAATAGAAAGTCTATGAGCCCGCAGTCTGATACATTGGCTTTCCGGAAAAAGCAGAACAGAAACGAAGTGGCAGAGCGCTCACACGCTGCTGCCGCTTCATTGGTGGGCGTCTCAGTGCTAGGACCCCCACCAATCAAAACTTCTGACATGTCACTATGTCAAACGTTTCGTTACACTTTAAGAATGGTATAGCTCCAGGCACAAATGGCCTAACTGCTCTATATTATAAGAAATTCACCACCATTGTTCATAGCAGCTGTTTTTAATTCACAGGCAGGCTGTGGAGGAGAAATGCTATCAGAGAGAGATTATATTGTCAGTGGGTTAGGACTGCAGAGGCAATAATGAGGAGGTGGGGGCAGCCTGTTTATTGGCCGTCACGGCACTCTCTGTACTCAGCAGTGATGTGCCCTGTGCAGCCGCATAGGTCGCACCCCCCTAAAGCCAACCCTAATTGTTGGCACACTTGGGTATGTCCGAAAATTGTCTCTCTAGCTTCTATAGAGCCATGTATAGCAGTGGTAGCCGTTTAGGGGGTCAAAACCGCCGAAGGGTTCCTTTTAAAGCAGAGGATATTTATAACATCATTCACGGGCCATACATAATGATCAACTTAAATATTAGCCTGCTATATTTGGTCAAACATGTAATTAACTCACCCTTAATGTGATGGCTGGAACTTCTCTTTAGTGAGGCGTATGATGTCAGCCGGTATTGATGATGTTGCTACTGCGTCGGTCAGTCTGGAGCGGTCGACTCTTTGCAATGGTAAGTTTTGAAAAGGACAGCTCGCAGCAGTAAGTTGTCTGACTCACTTAAAGGGGTTTTCCCATCAGAGACATTTATGACATATGCACTGGATATGTCATAAATGTCAGATAGATGTGGGTCCCACCTCTAGGACCTGCACCTATCTCCAGAACGGGGCCCCCTAAACTCCGTTCTACCTCTTTGTCCTGCTGCTGACTCGTGTGATATCCTGTGGATATATCATAAATGTCCTTGATGAAAAAAAAAACTTTGTCACCTGACTTCATTTCATGATTTTAGGACAGGTCCTATCCTATGTCTACACTACAGCTAAATTTCTTCATGCTTGGCTCCGTCCGCCCTTCTCCTTCTCCTAAATGTGAGTGAGTAGGGCGGACGGAGCCAAGTAGTGAATGACGCGGCGGCAGCACGGCCTGAGTGAGGTTGGGCCAGACCAAATGATCTTGCGGGCCTTATACGGCCCCTGTTTTAAAGGGATTAGACAAACTTAGACAGCTCTGGGACCCACACCAATATTGAGAATGGCAGTCACGCTGTTATCTTTTTTCCATAGAACAGAAAGGGGAGAGTTGTGCACATGCGTGGCCCCCACTTCACTAGTCCTTGTCTGGAAGCTGCAGCAAGTAGCCTCCTCACCAGGCGAAATGAGGGTCAGGTGAATCCCATTCTTGATATAGGTGCAGGTCCCAGAGCTTGGACACACATCTATCAGACATTTATGGCAAATCCTGTGGATATGGCAGCCTCACCAGGCGAAACAGCGTCCAGATGACCCATTTTTTTCTAAATAGGTGCGGGTCTCATAGCTGGAATCTGCATCTATCAGACATGTATGGCATTTCCTGTGAATATGCCATAAATGTCTAAGTTGGGAATAACCCTTATATTTTTCAATAAATGGATTGTACTACGATATACCATGCACCGCTCTATACTCTTATGAAAGATTTCAGTATATAATATGTATTTTTATGATTTAACATTTTTTGTATTTTATATTTATTTTATATTCCACTTTCATCTTTATACCAGATGTTTGTTGCGGTTTGGCTTGAAATTATTACTATTATATAGGCTTGTTTGCAAATCTGTACATAATGTTTGTATTTCTTTGGATCTTGCAGGGTTTTTTTTTATTGTATTTTTTTTTGCTGCAGTTTCATCCCATGCTGGCAAGATATTTAATTTTATTTGAATATAATTGCTGTAACATGCTGTTTTGCTTCATTGCTGTACTGTGCAAAGTTAGAGAGAAACCAAAATAGCATCACATCTGAACGACCGGTTTCTAATCGGGATCTGCACACTGCCTCTTTTGTACTCCTTTCAGCTTTATCTAGTGTGTCTGACATTCTGACATCGATGTCTCTAATTTTAAAAACCCTATTGTTAAAATCCTAAAGATTTCATACTTGGTTTCCTACTTTGTATGTCTGTTGTATTTAGTGAAGCAAAAATGGTTTCAGATGAAAAAGCTTTCTGGCATAGCGTTCCTTCCTGTAGTCTCAGGGCAGAACAGAATATTCTTCTATATATAGTCCACAATGAAATTCAAATGAACCAAATATACTTTTTTATGATGGAACAATATTTTCTTCATAAACATAATTAAAAAGCAATTAGTAAAATTTGTTACATTCTGCATCTAACAGCCATATGTTAGACTAGATATAAATCTTTATTAAATTTAGGCACTGCTAACCAAACCTGCACAGATTAACACCTCTATACTAATAAATGTACTTGGTGTAGTTAAAATACTGGCTGCATGTAAATAAATGAACAACTAATGGCATTTTGCTTAATTTAAATTGTAATTTCAACATTCTCTACTTTCATTTAATTTATATTTTGTGAAAAAGACTGATAGGATAAATCAAAGGATTAATACAGGGCTAGATAACATATGCAAAAAAAAATAAAAATCACAGATTCCATAAACATTCCAGGCCTCTTAGGGATAGAACATTTTTAGTTTTTATTTAATCTAAATTCATTAAAATATTCATATAAAAAATAATTTTGGAAAAAAGAGTGATACTTTTCCCAATAATATAAACATAACAATTTAAAAGAGAGCACATCACCTGGCCAGGTTCTATAGATAATATATAGACGTATAAAAACTGTTAACCCATACATTTGTACATGAGGGGAGAGATATAGACTGATGTAATTAATCAAATAATTCTTTCCACTTGATTCCCAAGAAACATAAGGCTTCGTTCACATTTGCAACTTTAATTTAAATCAATCAACATAGTCTGTCCAGTCTCAACAGTAGTTATATGTGGAACCCATTGTTTCGTTCACACCTGCGGTTTAAAGTATACAGGTTTTCGCAGTATGGATCAGCACAAGCCGAACATCAAATGGTAGTAGTATATCCACACTATCTGAATATTATCTGTAGTGGTTCAATACCATGGTTACCTTCATCCACACCACAATTTAAGTGTGCATGTTTTTGCAGCACTACACAATCTGTCCATTGACAACAATAGTGGTATACCAAGAGTAGTATAGCTTCTCAAAAGATAACCAATCTATACTCATCTGATCGAAGATTGTAATTCCAGTGTGCACATTCCAATGCTGCCAAGAAGTACTTTTCTTATATATTATATTATATATTGCTATATTTAGACCCAGGAGAGACAAAAAGGGAAGATCTTTATCATTCTGATCTTTGACCTGGCCCGGTCTAATCCATCTCCGTCTAGAGCTCCTCAAAAACTTTTAGGGAGATGCACATAGACAAGCAGTCCTCCCAGAGGCGTGAAAGAAGTTCCAAAATATAGGTGATATTGAGATCGTATAGTGCTCCTTTCTATGTGGCGTTCCACACCACCTGTGATTGCTAAGCAGGATTGATGTCACTACCTGCCGTAAGCACCAAGTTTAGTTTCAGCTGACGTGTTTCATCCCTATTCGGGATTTCCTCAGAGCTATTCCATTAGTACAAAGTACTGTGGCATCTTTATAGTGCCTTGCTTAAAGGGAACGTATCACAATTTTTTAAATATATACAGCAACCATACAATGGGTCCTTTACATAATTTTCACAAAAGAAAAAAGCATTTCCTTATATGTGCATATATGTTTCTTTTTATCTAATACAATTTTAATAAATTCATCTACCATTTTAATTTTTAGAAAATGAACAGTATTTGTATAAACAATCCCATAAGAAACAGATACAGATGACACACCACAGATTATCGTTTCCTGTGGAATTTATGAGTAATCAGAGGTGTCCCTCTCCAAAAGACAAAAACAGAATACAAAATAAACAAAATAATCAATTAAAGAAAATGAAATAAAATAAAATAAAAATAAAATATAAATATAAAAAATAATAAAATAAATAAGTACATTTAAATAAAAACATACAGCTCAAGGTCTGTTCTGGGATGGCAGGGAGTGAGTCCGTGGCCCCATAACTGGAAAGTATCGTATTTCAGGGCATATTTGCAACAATTGCAGGAACCACACATGTACATCCCTTTTGGGCAATTTGTTAACCGCAATTGGTTGCTTGGGGTCTTTTTTTTAAACTGCAAGCTCACCGGGAGGTCTTTTAAGGTCTTGGCCCTTTTTGGGACCATAATAGGGGTGTTACCTACTATTAACCCAATTCTCTTGTCCAATGTCAGATGTGACCAATTTTTTATCATTAAGTTCTTTAAGAGATTCCAGTGAGATCCATATCTAGAAATGAATCGCACTCCTTTATCACTGCCATCTTTTTTAGTTCTATCAAGGGTTTCCCTCCTATCGCATCTCATAGCTCTATTATAATCATTTTTTATCACGTTCTTAGAATAGCCTCTGGTTCTAAAGCATGAGGTTATGTCCTGAACCTCACTTTTGAAGTCTTCAAATTTTGAACATTTACGTCCAATTCTAAGAAATTGACTTATTGGGATTCTCTTGATTTGAGAGGAGGGATGATGACTGCTCTCTGCTAGAAGGGTATTACCTGCTGTAGGTTTGCGAAAAGTAGTGGTCATTAAGCTATGCGCTTCCCTATAGATATACAAATCCAAAAAGCTGATTATGGATTAACTATAATTAAAAGTGAGGAAGATATTGAGACAATTTGTGTAAAGATCGTTAATGAAGGCCTGTAGAGATTCCACACATCCCTTCCAACACAGGAGGACATCATCCATATTTCTGAACCAGCAGGCTGCACACTTTCGGAATAGGTGTACACAATCAATTCCTCCCACCACCCCAAATGTAGGCAAGCATATGATGCACATGTGGACCCCATAGCAGTCCCCTGTGTCTGACAATAATATTTTCCATCAAAGGAGAAACAATTAAACGGTAGATCAGTACAAATTCTAACATTTCTATAATGAATTCATTTTGATGAATCCAAATCCCTCCTCGTTTCTCCAGAAAGTGTGCAGCGGCTTTCAGACCAACATTATGGGGAATTGAGGTATACAGTGATTCCACATCCAGTCCTACAAGTAGAAAGTCTCCTTCAATTTTCAGATTCTCAATTTTGCTGTCATGTCAGGATAGGGAGACAGACAGGTGAGCCCTAATCTACCCACCACTCAGTCCCTGTCTACTTGCACAGCCCGTCCTAGGCGATGGCGTACAACTGGGCGATGGTCCCTACGCTCAATATGTGCACGACAGACAAACAAGACAAGGGAACACAAAAGCAAAGGAATGTGGGTCAGTTGCCAACGGCAACACCGTGAGCAACAGAGTAGTGGACGAGCCGAGTCAAACCAGGAGAGTACGAGGTAACAAATGCAGAGCAGGAGAATACTCAGTCATGCCAGGGTCTATATGAAGCAGAGGTCAATAGTAACAGCAGGAACAGCAGAGCCAGGAAAGAGGAGAATCACAGGCAAAGGACAAGCAGCAAATGAAGGTATAAGTGGACCAGGGACGGGAGGTAGAACCGTCTGGCCAGGCTGCGATAGGCTCTCCCACTCCTCAGTCTACCAGCCTGAGTGGTAGCAGATCGAGTCACTCTAGCAGACCTAGGAACAGATGCAGGTTGATTAACCTCGGGCGTCTACACAGAAGCTGTGTCAGGCAAATCCTTCACAGTACCCCCCCTTTTATGAGGGGCCACTGGACCCTTCTTAGGTGGACCTGGCTTATTGGGGAACCGAAGATGGAACTTCCTGAGCAATAACCCGGCGTGAACATCCTGGGCGGGTATCCAAGTCCTCTCCTCAGGCCCGTATCCTCTCCAATGGACCAGGTACTGGAGGGAGACTCAGACCATCCTGCTGTCCACAATCTTGGCCACCTCGAATTCTACCCCTTCAGGGGTAAGAACAGGGACCGGAGGTTTCCTCGAGGTAGCCAAGGACGGGGAGCAGCGTTTCAGGAGGGAGGCATGGAGCACGTTGTGTATTTGAAAAGACGGGGGTAACTCCAGCCGGAAGGAGACAGGGTTAATGACCTTGTACGGCCCTATATACTGGGGAGAAAATTTTTGGGACAGAACTTTAAGGCGAAATTTTTTTGAAGACAGCCACACCCGATCCCCGACCACAAACAAGGGGTTAGCAGAATGTCTTTTATCTGCCTGAGTCTTTTGTATGCTCTGGGATGCCTCAAGGTTCTTCTGAACCTGGGCCCAGACTGTGCACAGTTCTTGATGAACAATATCAACCTCGGGATTGTTGGAACCACCAGGTGAAATGGAGGAGAACCGTGGATTAAATCCAAAATGACAGAAAAAGGGGGAGACCCCTGACGAGTTACTGACCCGGTTATTGAGGGAAAATTCAGCGAGGGGGATGAAGGAGACCCAATCATCTTGGCAGTCAGAGATAAAACACCTCAAATATTGTTCTAGAGACTGATTAGTCCTTTCGGTTTGGCCATTAGTTTCAGGATGGAAGGCCGAGGAGAAGGACAGATCAATCTCCAACTACTTAAAGAAAGCCCTCCAAAACAATGAAACAAACTACCCCTCTGTCAGAAACAAAATTGACAGGAACCCCATGGAGACGCAGGATGTGTTTGACAAACAAGGTAGCTAACGTCTTGGCATTGGGTAGTTTCTTGAGGGGCACAAAGTGGCACATCTTACTGAAGCGGTCTACTACAACCCACACCGCCGTCTTGCCTTGGGATGGAGGCAGATCGGTAATAAAATCCATGGAGATATGGGTCCAAGGTCTCTGGGGAATAGGCAAAGAACATAGTAAGCCTGCTGGTTGGGACCTGGGAGTCTTGGAACTAGCACAAATTTCACAAGCGGCGACGTAGGCCCTAACGTCTTTAAGCAACCCAGGCCACCAATAGGTTCTAGAAATGAGGTGCTTGGTACCCAGGATGCCTGGATGGCCAGATAGTGCAGAGTCATGATTCTCCCTGAGTACCCTTAGCCGGAATTGCAGGGGAACAAACAGCTTGTTCTCAGGAAGGTTCTTGGGAGCTGAACCTTGATCAGCCGCAATTTCGGAGACTAAGTCAGAATCAATAGAGGATATGATTATACCTGGGGCAAAACACAAGCAGGATCCTCCTCCGGAGGAGGGCTGGCCATGAAGCTACGCGACAGCGCATAAGCTTTAATATTTTTAGACCCAGCCCTATAGGTGACCACAAAGTTGAATCTAGTAAAAAACAACGCCCATCGAGCTTGTCTCGGGTTTAACCTCCGGGCAGATTCTAGAAAAAACTGATTCTTGTTGTCGGTAAGGACCGTTACCTGGTGCCTAGCCCCCTCCAGGAAGTGGCGCCACTCTTCAAATGCCCATTAAATGGCTAAGAGTTTGCAGTTGCCAACGTCGTAATTACTCTCTGTGGGGGAGAACTTCCTGGAGAAGTAGGCACAGGGACGGAGATGGGTGAGAGACCTAGTACCCTGGGACAAGACAGCACCCACTCCCACCTCGGAGGCGTCAACCTCCACGATGAATGGCTCCATCTGGTTAGGCTGATTCAGCACTGGGACAGAGATAATGGACCTCTTAAGGACCTCAAAAGCCTGGACCGCCTCCGGAGGTCAGTGGAGGAGATCGGCACCTTAGCGAGTAAGGTCCGTAAGAGGCTTAGCGATGACCGAGAAGTTAGCAATAAATCTCCTATAATAATTAGCAAACCCCAGGAAGCACTGTAAAGCCTTCAGAGAGGCAGGTCGGACCCATTCAGCCACCGCCTGAACCTTGGCAGGGTCCATTCGGAATTTGTTAGGAGTGAGGATCTGACCCAAAAATGGTATCTCCTGCACCCCAAACACACATTTTTCGGTTTTAGCAAAGAGTTTGTTTTCCTGAAGGGCCTGGAGTACCTTCCTGACATGCTCAATGTGGGAGGACCAGTCCTTGGAAAACACAAGTATATCATCAAGGTACACTACAAGAAATACCCCCAGGTAGTCTCTTAAAATCTCATTTATGAAATTCTAGAAGATCGCGGGAGTATTACACAACCCAAAGGGCATGACGAGGTGTTCGAAATGACCTTCGGGCGTGTTAAACGCAGTCTTCCACTCATCCACTTCTCTGATTCGGATAAGGTTGTAAGCCCCCCGGAGATCAAACTTAGAGAACCACTGGGCCCCCTGGAACCTGATTGAAGAGATCAGGAATCAGAGGAAGGGGATATTGGTTCCTTACAGTGACCTTATTCAAGTTTCGGTAATCGATGCACGGCCTAAGACCACCACCCTTCTTCCCTGCGAAGACGAAGCCAGCACCTACCGGAGAAGTAGAGGGACGAATGTAACCCTTGGCCAGGCTTTCCTGGATATATTCTCTCATGGCTTCACGTTCGGGACAAGAGAGATTAAATATCCTAACTTTAGGGAGCTTAGCTCCTGGTACCAAATCGATAGCGCAATCGTACTCTCTATGAGGAGGTAACTCTTCGGAAGCTTTTTTAGAAAAAACATCAGCGAAATCCTGAATAAACTCAGGTAGATTGTTCACCTCCTCAGCGAGAGAAACCAAATTAATAGAAAAACAGGACGTCATGCATTCATTACCCCATTTAGTAAGATCCCCGGTATTCCAGTTAAACGTGGGATTATGCATCTGCAACCAAGGAAGGCCTAAAACCAAATCGGACGATAATCCCTGCATCACCAACACCAAACACTTCTCCAAATGAATGGAGCCCACAATGAGTTCAAAAACAGGGGTATGCTGCGTAAAATAACTATTAGCAAGTGGGGTGGAGTCGATACCCACTACCGAGACAGGTTTAGGTAAATCAATCAATGGCATGGCTAGAGACATAGCAAATTCCACAGACATAATATTAGCAGAAGACCCTGAATCCACGAAGGCACTGCCGGTGGCAGACCTGCCCTAAAAAGAGACCTGAAAGGGAAGTAAGATCTTATTAGGTTTCATGTATACGGGAAATACCTGTGCGCCCAAGCGACTTCCCCGATGGTCACTTAGGCGCGGAAGTTTCCCGGCTGCGTATTCTTACGTCTAGGACAGTCGATCACTTGATGCTTGCCATCCCCATAGTAGAAGCAGAGACCATTCTTCCTGCGGTACTCTCTACGTTGTTAGGGAGACATGGAGGCCCCGAGTTGCATTGGTTCATCCGAGTTTTCAGTGGAAGAACGAAGCAACGGAGCCTCTGGGGCCATAATAGGGGAGCCAGAGGAGAATGCACAAAAACGTTCAAGTCATCGTTCCCTGAGACTTCGGTCAAGACGTACCGCTAAAGCCATAACCTTATCTAGAGAGTCAGAAGAGGGATAACTAACTAACAGGTCTTTCAGAGCGTTTGACAGAACCAATCTAAACTGGCACCTCAAGACAGGGTCATTCCACCAAAAAGCTACACACCACTTCCTAGAGTCAGAACAGTACTCCTCAACGGGTCTCTTACCCTGACGTAAGGTCACCAGCTGACTCTCGGCAAAGGCAGTCTTGTCAGTCTCGTCATAGATGAGTCCGAGAGCCGAAAAAAAGAGGTCAACAGAAGAGAGTTCAGGGGCCAAGGAGAAGGCCCATTATACCCACTGGCTGGCTCTCAGAACCTGGGGCCTTAAACGGAAATAGAGCCTACAACTTTCCCGAAAGGAGAAAAAAGTCTTCCGGTCCCCTGAGAATCGGTCAGGCAACTTGAGATGGGGTTCAAGAGGTGGGGTGGAGGGCACTACCTGGGTGGCATCACGCAGGTTGCACCTTTGAGCCAGGTCTTGGACCTGTAGGGAGAGACCCTGCATTTGCTGAGCCAGGGCCTCAAGGGGGTCCATAGTGTGTAGGGACCGGGGTAGAAAAGGTAAATGGGCCTGTGATTATGTAATGTCAGTATAGGGAGACAGACAGGTGAGCCCTAATCTCAGTCCCTGCCTACTTGCACAGTCCGTCCTAGGCGACGGCGTACAACTGGGTGACGGTCCCTACGCTCAATATGTGCACGACAGACAAACAAGACAAGGGAACACAAAAGCAAAGGAATCTGGGTCAGTTGCCCACTGCAACACCATGAGCAACAGAGTAGTGGTCGAGCCGAGTCTAACCAGTAGAGTACGAGGTAACAAATGCAGAGCAGGAGAATACTCAGTCAAGCCAGGGTCTATATGAAGCAGAGGTCAATAGTAACAGCAGGAATAGCAGAGCCAGGAAACAGGAGAATCACAGGCAAAGGACAAGCAGCAAATGAAGGTATAAGTGGACCAGGGGCGGGAGCTAGCACCGTCTGGCCAGGCTGCGATGGGCTCTCCCACTCCTCAGCCTATCAGCCTGAGTGGTAGCAGATCGAGTCACTCTAGCAGACCTAGGAACATATGCAGGCTGATTAACCACGGGCGTCGACACAGAAGCTGTGTCAGGCAAATCCTTCACATTTGCCCAACAAATTTCCTGTGTCTAAAACAAAGGAGGGAATCATATAGACAAATGGTTTCAATCATCTATATACTTCTCCAAGTGATCAGTGGGGCCATCACAACCAGAAATAATTGGCCTAGTCTGTGGATTATCCGTACCTTGGGAAGCATATATATGATGGGCATATGTGGTTCCCTAACTTTCAAGTATTGGAATTCATGCTTGCTAATTAGACCCTCAACTAATGCAAAAATACGTTTTCTATTCAAAATATTCATTATGTCAGCAAGGGGGTATAAAATTCAGTATCCAGTTGTCTTTTAATATCACCGACATAGTACTCCTCCCTGAGGAGGACAACATTACTGCCCTTGTCACTCGGTTTATTCACGATGTTATCTAATTTACGTAATTCATTTAGGGCTTTTCTTTCTTTTTTGGTTAGGTTGTCCTCAGGAAGGAAGGAAGGCCAGTCGATGAAATTAATGTTCCTATGCATTGCCTTAATAAAAGCATGGGTGCATCTATTTGAATAAACACTAGGCATTGTGGTACTTTTCTCGCGTACTCCCGTAAATTCAGGAATTATATTAGTCGAACTTATTTCTATATTTTCCCCCTCATCTGAGGCATAATTCTCCCTCCAGAGTTCATTCAAATCTGCTAAAGTGCCCATATCAGTCGATTCAAGTTTGACTTGTATATAGAGAACATATATAAAGTAGATTGATATCTAGGAGATACATTTGACATAGGGTCCTATTACACGGCCCAATATGGGCCGCTTGTTGATCGGCGCTTGTTTGCTCTTTCACAAGAAGCTATGTATGGGGACGGGCATTCGTTAGTACAATCGTTCACAGCTGATCGTTGCCCTGTTCACTCAGGGCAATGATCGGGAACGAGCATTCTGTGAGCGCTTGTTTGCTCGATCATTGGCCCGTGTAATAGGGCCTATAGATAGACAGACAGATATACAGACAAATAGCTATGCGATCACCCCCCACCCTCGCACACTGCTGTTCTCTCAAGCCCAACACCAAACTTGTCTCTGGCTGTAAGGCAACTGGCTTCAAAAGGAGCCCTCCTCCTTTGCTCTGTCTGCAATAGAAGAGCAAGAACTATAAGTCCCAATTCTTGGGCTATCCCTCTGTCAGTCAAAATCATTTGATGGAGTGGTATAAAGCACGCGGCCACTGGACTCTGGAGCAGTGAAAACGTGTTCTGTGGAGTAATGAATCACGCTTCCCTATCTGGCAGTCTGATGGATGAGTCTGGGTTTGATGAATGCCAGGAGAACGTTACCTGTCTTACTGCATTGTGCAAAGTGTTGTCACGTGCCCTCCAATATTGAAATTGAAATAAATTGACAGAGAACCACATAGGGTGTACACCACCAATCAATATGGAATAAACTATAAGGGGTAGGGGAAAAGACAGGATAGTGTTGGTACAAATGTTGGTAAGAAGTTATATTTTATTGAGTTAATTAATTAATAATATTAAAAAGTCCAATGTTGATATATATCTTGAAAATACAGAGGACCCCTATTTCTGCATTCTTTAGGCACAAAAATTGGCCCTAATAATCAATGCCCAACTGTTCTATACTGTAGTCTCCCTGTTATTAAGCATTAATATTATAAGTGACTATTATAATATCATTTGACATTTATTTTTGTTGGCGCCCGCCTCTAATCAAATGCCATAAAAGTTAATTGCACTAACACTGTTAGATTATAGTGTAACTGATAGGACTATAATACTAATGAGTACAAAACAGCACCTAATTAATATTGCTCTGCATTCTACAAGTGCAATTTGTGCAGTTACTGCCCAACCGTAATATGATGTATGACTGCATTGTGCCAACTGTAAAGCTTGGTGGAGGAGGGATAATGCTATGTGGTTGTTTTCAGGGGTTGGCCTTGGTTTCCAGTGAACGGAAATCTTATTGCTTCAGCATACTAAGACATTTTGGGCAATGGTTGCTTCTAACTTTGTTGGAACAGTTTGAGGAAGGACCTTTTCTATTCCAGCGTGACTGTGCCCCAGCGCACAAAGCAAGGTCCATTATGGCATGTTTGGGTGAGTTGGGTGAGTTTGGTGTGGAAAAACTTGACTGGCCAGCACAGAGCCCTGAACTCAACCCCATCGAATACTTTTGGCATGGATTAGAATGGACATTGCGAGCAAGACCCTCTCATTCAAAAATGGCAAAAATTCCCACAGACACACTACTTAACCCCTTCCCGCTCCTTGACGTACTATTACGTCATGGCAGCTGTATCGTTCGCGCTCCATGACGTAATAGTACGTCACGGGAGTAACGGCCGTTTCGGCCGTCCTCCCGACACATACAGGAGCTGTGACGCTGCTGTCTTGTTCAGCAGCTGTCACAGCTCCTACAGCGGGGACCGATCGCTGTGTCCCCGCTGATTAACCCCTTAAAAGCCGCGTTCTATAGAGATCGCGGCTTTTTAGGGGTTAAGCTGCCATCGCCGGCCTGCTACACGATAGCGGCCGGCGATGGTGACTATGGCAACCGGACACCAAACAATGGCGTCCGGCCATGCCATAGACGGAAGCCTAGTGGGTCCTGACAACGTCAGGACCCACTATGCTTGCTGTCAGTGAGTAGCTGACAGTTCTAATACACTGCACTACGCATGTAGTGCAGTGTATTAGAATAGCGATAAGAGCCCCCTGCCCTCATGTCCCCTAGTGGGACAAAGTAATAAAGTAAAAAAAAAGTTACAAAAAGATGTGTAAAAATAAGAAAATAAAAGATTTAAAAGTAATAAAAGTAAAAATCCCCCTTTTTCCCTTATCAGTCCTTTATTATTAATAAAAATATATAAACAAACAAATAAACTATACATAATTGGTATCGCCGCGTCCGTAACGGCCTGAACTACAAAATTATTTCATTATTTATCCCGCACGATGATTGCCGTAAAATAAAATAATAATAAACCGTACCACAATCACAATTCTTTGGTCACTTCACCTCCCAAAAAATGGAATAAAAAGAGATCAAAAAGTCGCATGTACTTAAAAATGGTACTGATCGAAACTACAGTTCGTTACGCAAAAATTAAGTCCTCGCACGGCTTTATTGATTGAAAAATAAAAACGTTCTGGCTCTTAGAATAAGGTAACACAAAAAGTGAATGGTTGTTTACAAAACTTATTTTATTGTGCAAACGCCATAAGACATAAAAAAAACCTATAAACATCTGGTATCGCCGTAATCGTATCGCCCCGCAGAATAAAGTGAATATTTTATTTATAGCGCACGGTGAACGCTGTAAAAAAAAAAGAATAAAAAAACAATAGTAGAATTGCTGTTTTTTAGTCACCACGCCACCTAAAAATAGAATAAAAACTGATCAAAAAGCCGCATGCACCCCAAGAAAACTACAATGGATTCCTCAAGGGGTCTAGTTTCCAAATTGGGGTCACTTTTGGGGGGTTCCCAATGTTTTGGCACCACAAGACCTCTTCAAACCGGACATGGTGCCTAATAAAAAAGAGGCCTCAAAATCCACTAGGTGCTCCTTTGCTTCTGAGGCCGCTGCTTCAGTCCATTACCGCCCGAGGGCCACATGTGGGATATTTCTAAAAACTGCAGAATCTGGGCAATACGTATTGAGTTGCGTTTCACTGATAAATCCTTTTGTGTTATAAAAAAAATGGTATAAAGAGGATTTTCTGACAAAAAAAAAATATGTAAATTTCACCTCTACTTTGCTCTAAATTCCTGTGAAACACCTAAAGGGTTCATAAACTTTCTAAATGCTGTTGTGAATACTTTGAGGGGTCTAGTTTCTAAAATGGGGTATTTCATAGGGGTTTCTAATATATGGGCCCCTCAAAGCAACTTCAGAACTGAACTGGAACCTAAA
This sequence comes from Rhinoderma darwinii, assembly GCF_050947455.1. NCBI lineage: Eukaryota > Metazoa > Chordata > Amphibia > Anura > Rhinodermatidae > Rhinoderma > Rhinoderma darwinii. Next base: position 441,785,912 of record NC_134688.1, on the reverse strand, counting down.
AAAATAAATAAATGAGGCAATACTTCGCTTCTTACATTATACTGATAATGAGCCGTGCCCACCCCGAGATGACCCCAGTTTTGACCGTTTGTATAAACGGAGACCCCTATTAGACCGTTCCAGTGCCCGGTTTTCCCCAGCATACACCCCGAGAAGTGTATTTCTATTGATGAGTCCCTGGTACATTTTAAAGGGAGGGTTCAATTCCGCGAGTACCTGCCGGGTAAGAGGGCAAGGTATGGCGTGAAGATGTATAAGCTGCGAGAGTGCATCCGGGTATACCTACAGGTTTAGGATATATGAAGGAAAGGCCACCCCCAAACCAGACTGCATCCTGGACCACAATAGGTACATGGGAGGGGTGGACTTGTAAGATCAAGCCCTGAAGCCCTACAGCGCTATGCGGTGTGGTATAAGAAGCTGGCCGTGCACATCATACAGATGGCTTTGTACAATGCGTACGTGCTACGTCGATGTGCAGGCCAGACGGGAACTTTCCTGGAATTTCAAGAGGTGATTATCAAGAACCTAATCTTTAGGGACCAAGAAGGGGGGGCACCCAGTACTTCTGGAAGCGGGGCCACACGCATCGTACCAGGGCGGCAACACTTTCCAGGGGAAGTTCCCCAAACTGGCAAGAAGGGAAAAAGTCAAAAGAGGTGCAAAGTCTGCTATAAGAGGGCGATAAGGGATGACACAATATATCAATGTGACACGTGTCCCGAATAACCAGAGCTCTGTATGAAAGAGTGTTTTAAAATTTATCATACATCCCTTGGTTTATAATTTACCCCAATTTTACTTACCCTGATGCCCTCCGCACAGCTTATCCCCCCTCGTCTTTCCCCTCTGAGCCCTGCTGTGTGCCCAGGCAGCTGATAACAGCCACATGTAGGGTATTGCCATACCCGGGAGAACCCACATTACAGTTTATGGGGTGTAGGTCTCCGGTCAAAATGCTCACTACACCTCTAGATGAATGCCTTAAGGGTGTAGGTTTTAAAACGGGGTCACTTCTTGCGGGTTTCAACTGTACTGGTACCTCAGGTGCTTCTGCATACATGACTTCGCACTAGAAAATCCCCAGTAGGCCAAATGGTGGTCCTTTCCTTCTGAGCCCTCCCATGGGCCCAAACGGCAGTTTATCACAACAAATGGGGTATTGCGGCCCTCAGAACAAATTGCGCAACAGAATGGGCTATTTTGTTTCTTGTGAAAATAAGAAATTTTCAGCCAAAACTACATATTATTTGGAAAAAATAATTTTGTTTTCATTCCCAGCCCAATTCAAATTAGTTCTGTGAAAAAACTATGGGGTCAAAATAGTCACAACACCCATAAATGAATTCCTTGAGGGGTGTAGTTTCCAAAATGGGGTCATTTGTGATTGGTTTCTATTGCTTTGATAGATCTGGGGCTCTGCAAATGCGACATGGCACCCGAAAACCAATCCAGCAAAATCTGGACTCCAAAGAACACACAGCGCTCCTTTCCTTCTGAGCCCTCCCATGGGCCCAAACGGCAGTTTATCACCACAAATGGGGTATTGCCGCACTCAGGACAAATTGGGCAACAAAATGGAGTATTTTATATCTTGTGAAAATAAGAATTTTTGAGCTGAAATTACATATTATTGGAAAAAATATATTTTTCTTTAATTCCCAGCCCAATTCAAATAAGTTCTGTGAAGAAACTATGGGGTCTAAATGGTCACATTACCCATAAATGAATTCCTTGAGGGGTGTAGTTTCCAAAATGGGGTCACTTCTGGTGGGTTTCCATTGCTTTGATACCTCTGGGGCTCTGCAAATGCGACATGGCAGCCGAAAACCAATCCAGCAAAATCTGGACTCCAAAGAACACACAGCGCTCCTTCCCTTCTGAGGCCTCCCATGGGCCCAAACGGCAGTTTATTGCCACAAATGGGGTATTGCTGCACTCAGGAGAAATTGGGCAACAAAATTGAGCATTTTGTTCCCTGTGAAAATAAGAAATTTTGATAAAAAATTACATCTTATTGGAAAAAATTTCATTTTTTTAATGTCACAGCCCAATTGAAATAGGTGCTGTGAAAAAACTGTGTGCTCAAAATGCTAACAACAACCATAAATGAATTCCTTGAGGGGTGTAGTTTCCAAAATGGGGTCACTTTTGGTGGGTTTCCATTGCTTTGATACCCCTGAGACTCTGCAAATGCGACATGGCACCCGAAAACCAATCCAGCAAAATCTGGACTCCAACAAACATATAGCGCTCCTTTCCTTCTGAGCCCTCCCATGGGCCCAAACGGCAGTTTATCACCACAAATGGGGTATTGCCACACTAAGGACAAATTGGGCAACCAAATGGGGTATTTTGTTCCCTGTGAAAATAAGAAATTTTGATCACAAATGACATTTTATTGGAAAAAATGAAATTTTTTTCATTTCACAGCCCAATTCAAATACGTGCTGTGAAAAAACTGTGTGGTCAAAATGGTAACAACAACCATAAATGAATTCCTTGAGGGGTGTAGTTTCCAAAATGGGGTCACTATTGGGGGATTCCTACTGTTTTGGCACCTCAACACCTCTTCAAACCTGGCATGCTGCCTAAAATATATTCTAATAAAAAAGAGGACTCAAAATGCACTAGGTACTTCTTTGCTTCTAGGGCTTGTGTTTTAGTCCACGAGGGCAGTAGGGCCACATGTGGGACATTTCTAAAAACTTCAGAATCTGGACAATACATATTTAGTAGTGTTTCTCTGGTAAAACCTTCTGTGTTACAGAAAAAAAAATGAATAAAATTGAAATTCCGCAAGAAAAATGAAATTTGCAAAGTTCACCTCCACTTTGCTTTAATTCCTGTGAAATGCCTGAAGGGTTAAAAAACTTTCTAAATGCTGTTTTGAATACTTTGAGGGGTCTAGTTTTTAAAATGGGGTGTTTTATCAGGTTTCCAAATACATAGGCCCCTCAAAGCCACTTCAGAACTGAACAGGTACCTTAAAAAAAAGGCTTTTGACATTTTCTTAAAAATATGAGAAATTGCTGTTTATGTTCTAAGCCTTGTAACGTCCAAGAAAAATAAAAGAATGTTCAAAAAACGATGCCAATCTAAAGTAGACATATGGGAAATGTGAACTAGTGACTATTGTGGGTGGTATAACCGTCTGTTTTACAAGCAGATGCATTTAAATTCTGAAAAATGCAATTTTTTCAAAATTTTCTCTAAATTTTGCAATTTTTCACCAATAAACACTGAATATATCGACCAAATTTTACCTTGAACATGAAGCCCAATGTGTCACGAGAAAACAAGCTCAGAATCGCTTGGGTAGGTTTAAGCATTCCCACGTTATTACCACATAAAGTGAAATATGTCAGATTTGAAAAATGGGCTCTGAGACTTAAGGCCAAAACTAGGCTGCGTCCTTAAGGGGTTAATCTTGTAGAAAGTCTTCCCAGAAGAGTGGAAGCTGTTTTAGCTGAAAAGGGGGGACCATCTCCATATTAATTCCTATGATTTAGAATGGGATGTCATAAAAAGCTCCTGTAGTTGTCCCAATACTTTTGTCCATATAATGTATATTGCAATGTACACCGTTCTACACTTTTGGAGATAATGGAGACATTTATTTACTTTTCTAAGGCAGTTTTCTGGCATAAAAAAGTTGCAAATGTACCAAAAGTCGCAATTTGAGAACAAAATTTTGACTTTTGATGCATTCACGCTGTCCACAGCACTTTCCAGAAAAGGGGATTAGCGGAAGAGGTTTTAGACATAAAAGTGGGTTTGTCTTACAGGGTAGTCCCCTAAGAGGCATAAGAGAGGCAGTTTTTGCTTTTTTTGGAGGAGAGCTTTTTTTAAATCTTAATATGAAAACAGCAACAGTTTTAACTACTTTATGGATCACAAAGTATAAAATGAATGACAGATTACAAGTTAATAACTGTCCAGCTACTGTCATATTGTGAAGCTCTGACAATATGGCAGGCATTTTCACAAAGTAAAGTATGAAATATTAAAAAAAATTCTTCTATAAACATTTGGAAAGAAGTGCCCTGCATTATAGCGGTAAATGCTTAACAAACATCATTACTTCTGGGTACCAGGCTGTTACTAAATTAAATGTACTGACAGTCTATATGTAGGTCCAGTGTCTGGCTTTTAACCTAAAAAATATGTTTTAATATTCACACAATTATTTAGATACAAATGCGTCCTTCCTTACCTTTCCTCTTATCTCAACATATCCTGATATATTTGACGCGAGATGACCGGCTCTAAAAAAAAAAAATGATTCCGCGATACCCTGTCTCAAAATGTGTACACTATATGTACTGGACCTTTGGGGCCTTGTTGTAATAGGGTCCCTTTATTATGTCAAAGCCTGGACTAAATGGCCCTTTGGTGGGCTAGTTCGCAGCGGAATCTATACTTTTTAAACAATATAAGTAATATTACATGACCTATGATTATCAGCTAATCACTAGTGGTTCCTTAGTCCTATATCTACATAAAAATGCACAGAAAAAACTGGTGTTAAAGGGGTTGTCCACTACTGGAAAACTGATGACTTATCCATCGGATCGGTCATCAGTACATCATCTGTGGGGTTCCAATACCGCTCCGGCTGCCTCCGAACAACGACGTCCAGGCCAGAAGCAGTAGGCTCCAGCCACTGAATAGCCGCGAGCTGCTGTACTGCAGCTCTGCTCCTTTTCAAGTGAATAAGAGCAGAGCTACAGTTCGTCAGCATGGCCACTATGCTATGCTATGCTATGTACAGAGGCAACTGCTTCCGGCTCCATACATAGCCTAATGGGCCATAACATCCGGTGCCCAGAGATAGCCAGAGCGTCTTAATGGTGCGGTGTCCGGGTGTCAGACCCGCACCGATGATATACTGATGACCTATCCAGTGGGTAGGTCATCAGTTGTTCAGTAGTGGACAACCCCTTTAAAGGCTATGTAAACCTTTTGAAGACTTGTTTTTTTTTTTTTTTTATACTAAAAACAATGTATTATACTGTTTAACCCCCTCCCGACATTTGACGTACATGTACGTCATGGAAAGCATTGACTTCCCGCAAAATGCCGTACATGTACGTCAAATGTTTGGCACCGGCTCAGAAACTGAGTCGGTGCCATCATCACCGGATCTCAGCTGTATCTTACAGCTGACATCCGACTGTAACGGCGGGGACCGAAATTAGCTTCGATCCCCGCCATTAACCCCTTAAGTGCAGCGCTCAAATGCGATCGCTGCACTTAAGGTGTTTGCAGCTCATCGGAGCCCCAGCAATGAAATTGCCGGGGTTCCGGTGGCTGCAATGGCAACCGGAGGCCTAATACTGGCCTCCCGGTCTGCCTAGCACCGAAGCCGGTCAAGATCCGCCCGGCGGCGGAGCCTGATCGGCTTCCGTAGCTGCCGGCAAGATGGCGCCGGGTCAGGAGCTGATCCGGCGTCATCAGCGGTCGATGTCAGCTGTACTGTACAGCTGACATCCACCTGTAACGGCAGGAACCGGAGCTAGCTCCGATCCCTGCCATTAACCCCTTCGATGCAGCAATCGAAAGCGATTGCTGCATCGTAGCGGTTACTAGCAGATCGCCAGCCCTGACAGGCAATCGGGACTGGCGACTGCTGTTATGGCAACAGGAGACACAATGGTCTCCTGCTCTGCCATTACGGAAGCCTATTAGGCCCCGCCGGGAGGCGAAGCCTAATCGGCTTGCTGTCAGTGAATGACTGACAGATCTAATACATTGCACTACATAGGTAGTGCAATGTATTAGAAAAAAAAAAATCTGACCGTTGGACCTTCAAGTCCCCTAGTGGGACTTGAAGAAAAGTGTAAAAAAAGTATAAAAAAGTGTAAAAAAAAGTGCAAAAAATAAAAGTTTGAAAACAATAAAAGTTTCAAGTAATCAAATAAAACACAATCCCCCTTTTACTCTTATCAAGTCCTTTATTATTGAAAAATAATAATAAACCATATGTATTTGGTATTGTCGCGACTGTAACGACCTGAGGTATCAAAATATTGTATTATTTATTGCACGCGGTGAACAGCGTAAAAAAAAAACGTAAAAAACGTTACCAGAGTTTCTGTTTTTTAGTCACTTTGCCCTACAAATATTAGAATAAAAAGTGATCAAAAAGTCGCACGTATCCAAAAATGGTACCTATAAAAACTATAGCTCGTCCCGCAAAAAACAAGCCCTCATACACCTCCGTCGACAAAAAAATTAAAACGTTATGGTTCTCACAACTTTGCGACAGAAAAAAAATACATTCTTTTTACAAAAGTAATTTTATTGTGAAAAAAGTTGTAAAACATAAAAAAATGCTATAAATTAGGTATCGCCAGAATCGTACTGACCCGCAGAATAAAGTTAACATGTAGTTTATAACGCATGGTGAACGCTGTATAAAAAAACCCGAAAAAAGCTGTGCCAGAATTGCATTTTTTTGTTTACCTGGCATCCCAAAAAATAGGATAAAAGGTGATCAAAAAGTCACATGTACCCCAAAATGGTACCAATAATAACTACAGCTCATCCCGCAACAAACCAGCCCTCATACCGCTACGTCTATGAAAAATAAAATTAGTTATGGCTCCAATAAGTCAGGAAATAAAAAAATATGCAGTTGTGCCCGAGGGGAACATTTCTTCTGTTTGAAGAGGCGATTTATCAAGGACCTAAAATTAGGGAACCAGGAAAGGGAGGGCCCAAACATATCCGCTGGAAGCGACGGTGCCCGTATTATACCAGGACAACACTTCCCAGCAAAATTCCTCAAACTACAAAGGTGCAGAGTGTGGACCAAAAGGGGGATAAGAAATTACACCATTTATCAGTGCGACACTGGCCTGTGCGGAAAGGATTGCTTCACAGCGTAACACACATCTATGGATTATTAATTTTTTTTCATACCACCTGACTATACCCCTTATATACTCCGCCCCGCTTACATGTACCCCCACATTATAAAACACCAGCAATACTCAAACAAATTTAGTACCAAGCAAAATCCGCTCTCCAAAAGCCAAATGGTGCTCCCTCGGCTCTGAACCCTACAGCGTGCCCAAACAGCAGTTTCCTTCAACATATATGGCATCGTCATACCCGGGAGAACCCTTTTAACAATTTTTGGGGTGTGTGTCTCCAGTGTCATAAGCTTGGCATGACATATTTGCCACTGAATGGCATATCTAGGGAAAAATATAAATTTTTAATTTGCACCGTCCGCAGTGCATTCATTTATGGAAAAGACCTGTTGGGTGAAAATCCTCACTACACCTCTTAATAAATGCCTTGAGGGGTGCAGTTTCCATAATGGGGTCACTTCTCAGGGGTTTCTTTTTATTATTTCACATCTGAGCCTCTGCAGTTGTGAACCAATACTTTGTAAATCGCCAAATTAGGCCTCCACTCCGCATGGTACTCTTCACTCCTGAGCCCTGTCATATGTCCAGGCAAAAGATTAGGGCCACATGTAGGGTGTTTCTAAAACCGGGAAACACCGCATAATAATTAGAGGGCTGTCTTGTTATGGTGGCACAAGCCGGGCACCACATATTGGCATATCTATGGAAGAAAATCCCATTTTCACTCTGCAACATCGAGTGAACACTAATTTCTACAAAACACCTGCAGGGTTAAAATGCTTACTACACCCCTTGGTAAATGCATTGAGGGGTGTCGTTTCCAAAATGGGGTCACTTCTGGGGGGTTTCCACTGTTCTGGGCCCACAGGCGCCCAGAAACCAATCCAGCAACATCTGCACTCCAAATGGCGGTCCTTTCCTTCTGAGCCCTGCCGTTTGCCCAAACAGCAGTTTATGACCACATATGGGGTATTGCCGTACTCGGGAGAAATTGCTTTACAAATTTTGGGTTATTTTTTTCCTTTATTTGTTGAGAAAATGAAAAAATTTGCGCTAAAGCTACGTCTTATTGAAGAAAAAGGACTGTTTTTATTTTCACTGCCTAATTCTAATAAATTCTATGAAACGTCTGTGGGGTCAAAATGCTTACTACACCCCTAGATGAATTCCTCAAGAGGTGTAGTTTCCTAAATGGAGTCCCTTTTTGGGCGTTTTTATTGTTTTGTCCCCTCAGGGGCTTTGCAAATGTGACATGGCCTCCGCAAACCATTCCTGCTAAATGTGATCTCAAAAAGCCAAATAGTGCTGTTTCCCTTCTAAGCCCTGCCGTGTGTCCAAACAGCCGTTTATTACCACATGTGGGGTATTGTTTTACTCGGGAGAAATTGCTTTACAAATTTTGTGGTGCTTTTTCTCCTTCAGTCCTTCTGGAAATAAGAAAAAATTAACTAAACCTAGATTTTTTTTGAAAAAATGTAGATTATTATTTTCAGGGCCTACTTCCAATATTTTCTGCAAAAAAACTGTGGGGTCAAATCGCTCACTATACCCCTAGATAATTTCCTCAATGGGTGTAGTCTCCAAAATGGGGTCACTTGTGGGGGGTTTCCACTGTTTTGTCCCCTCAGGGGCTTCGTAAATGTGACATGGCCTCCGCAAACCATTCCTGCTAAATGTGGACTCCAAAAGCCAAATGGCGCTCTTTCCCTTCTAAGCCCTGCCGTGTGTCCAAACAACCGTTTATTACCACATGTGGGGTATTGTTTTACTCGGGAGAAATTGCTTTACAAATTTTACGGTGCTTTTTCTCCTTCAGTCCTTGTGGAAATGAGAATAAATTAGCTAAACCTACATTTTCTTTGAAAAAATTTAGATTATAATTTTCACAGCCTACTTCCAATAATTTATGCAAAAAACCTGTGGGGTCAAAACGCTCACTATACCCCTAGATAATTTCCTCAATGGGTGTAGTTTCCGAAATGGGGTCACTTGTGGGGGGTTTCCACTGTTTTGTCCCCTCAGGGGCTTTGTAAATGTGAAATCGCCTCTCAAACCATTCCTGCTAAATTTGAGCTCCAAAAGCCAAACGGCGCTCTTTCCCTTCTAAGCCCTGCCGTGTGTCCAAATATCCATTCATTACCACATGTGGGGTAGTGTTTTACTCGGGAGAAATTGCTTTACAAATTTTGTGATGCTTTTTCTCCTTTAGTCCTTGTGGAAATGAGAAAAAAAATCGCTAAACCTACATTTTCTTTGAAGAAATGTTGATTTTAATTTTCACGGCCTACTTCCAATAATTTCTGTAAAAAACCTGTGCGGTCAAAATGCTCACTACACCCCTAGATAATTTCCTTGAGGTGTCTAGTTTCCCAGATGGGGTCACTTTTGGGGTATTTTCACTGTTTTGGCACCGCAAGAGCCCTTCAAACCTGACATGGTGCCTAAAATATATTCTAACAAAAATAAGGCCCCAAAATCCACTAGGTGCTCCTTTGCTTCTGAGGCCGGTGCTTCAGTCCAGTAGCACGCTACGGCCACATGTGTGATATTTACTAAAACTGCAGAAACTGGGCAACAAATATTGAGTTGCATCTCTCTGGTAAAACCTTCTGTGTTATAAAAAAAATTGTATTAAAAATTTATTTCTGCAAAAAAATATGACATTTGTAAATTTCACCTCTACTTTGCTTTAATTCCTGTGAAATGTGTAAAGGGTTAAGACATTTTCTAAATGCTGTTTTGAATACTTTGAGGGGTGAAGTTTTTAAAATGGGGTGACTTTTTGGGGGTTTCTAATATATAAGGCCCTCAAAACCACTTCACAACTGAACTGGCCCCTGTAAAAATAGCCTTTTGACATTTTCTTGAAAATGTGAGAAATTGCTGCTAAAGTTCTAAGCCTTGTGAGGTCATAGAAAAATAAAAGGATGTTCAAAAAAACGTTGCCAATCTAAAGTAGACATATGGGGGATGTTAGTTAGCAACAATTTTGTGTGGTATAACCATCTGTCTTACAAGCAGATACATTTAAATTGAGAAAAATGCTAATTTTTGCAATTTTTCACTATATTTTCGTGTTTTTCACAATTAAATACTGAATGTATCGACCAAATTATACCACTATCTTAAAGTCCAATGTGTCACGAGAAAACAATCTCAGAATCGCACGGATAGGTGAAAGCATTTCAACGTTATTACCACATAAAGTGAAACATGTCAGATTTGAAAAATGAGGCTCTGTCAGGAAGGTCAAAAGTGGCTAAAGAGGGAAGGGGTTAATGCAAATTTGTAATTGTTTTTTTATTAAACCTTTGAAGACCTTTTTCCCCCTAAAGCAATGTATTATAGTGTTACTTTGTAGTAGTTTTTTTATTTAAAAAAACGTTTTACTTTTTGAGATACAGCTTCTATGTATCCTGGATACAAAGACGCTGTATCTTGCACTGAATCCGTCAAGTCAGCAGGACAGCCGGCTTCAGGGACAGAGATATGCAGGATCCAGCTGTTCATAACTGACCTGCTGACCTGACGGATTCAGGTTTGAGCGCAAGATAAAGCTTCTATGTATCCAGGATACATAGAAGCTGTATCTTAAAAAGTAAAAAGTATTTTTTAATAAAAACCAATTACAAAGTTGCACTAAACACTATAATACATTGTTTTAGGGGAAAAAAAAAAAAGTCTTCAAAGATTTACATAGTGTTTAAGACACTGCAACATCAGATAAGGTTCTTACATTTTTGAATATAAGAGCTAATATGGTTTATTTCTGTGTCAGTGTAGGAATTTTTGTCTATCATTGCAATATATTTGCCAAAGTTAACCACCCCCATTATAGCTGTCAATCATTAACAGGAGGGCGGGGCTATATGCAACTCATGAATACAGGCTGCAGGAGATAAAGTGAATTTTACAATAACTACAGATCATTAAAGAGTAAGTAATACAGAGCTGGAATCACGATCTCGGTCACTACTTTTTGCTGCCTTCAGATAGGGCAGCATAAACCTTTGACTACCAAAACATTTTCACTTACAAAAATATGTATCATTATCCCTTTTGCTATTTTGTTGAGTGCGTAAGTACTACATTACTACACAAATCTTCAAAATAGCTCTGAGAATGTTCATATATTAGAATAGCTATGTTGTTTTTATTATTTTGTAATTTTGTAGCATTTTAAAAAGTAATCTTCGCAGCGTTTACACTGCCATAAAGAGATCAGATAATAAATGTTTATGTAGCTTCTCTTTAGCTGGAGATACAATTTTATTCCATTATAACAGAATTTCAAGGGTTCCACTGAAACCAAGAATTTAACATTAAAGATATTTTGACAGCCATTAGTAAATGATGTCTTTTTGCAGAAAAGTCTCCAAATCCCACATCAGTATCTCACACAGAGCAATAATTGTTTATTGATCTAAATGTTAGCAATGTATCACTTGTTCTTCAGTAAGGCAAAGAACGTGACTCAAGGGCAGAAGCAGCCTAAGTAAGACATGTATCTTATCCAATATATGTATGGTGTCTTCCACATTCTACAATACGCAATTACAGAGTCATTACATTTTGCTTTTATTCCTTTCTCTCTTACTATGAACATTTGAATGCATTTGAATACACATACCAATAAGAATTGCTAATAGTCAATGAAGTCATTTGGAGTAAGGAGATAAGACAACTGAAATCCTAGTAAAGCTTGTAAGTGAAAGGTGCATCTTGGGAGAAGACTTAGATGTTATCAGAGGACAATAGAAGATACGTTTTGTTTTGAAAACATCACTTAGGTCAATGTAGAACACTAAGGTCCAATTCACACGACACGGTTACTGGAACGCGTGGCTGCCGTGTAATTACGGCTGTCACATGGCCGCATTAACAACAATAGACCCAAAATGGGACTATTCACATTGCCGAATTTTTGGTGGCTCGGTAAATACATGGGCCGTTCTCCCAGCCGCACAGCTCCCATAGAAGTCCATGGGGCCGCTCGCTTAATCCTCCTCACAGTGCGAAGTGCAGGTGAGGAGGAGATTTTTTTGCTGCCTCACCCCCATTGTAGTTGGCACCCCCCGTAGATGGCACCCCCCTGTCCGTAGATAGCTCCACTGCATTGCCAAAGCTGTGGCCGGGGATTCCCCTTCAGGAGAAGTCACTGATGACACTATCTATATATGGACAGTGATATCAGGGTCAACTCCTGAAGCAGAGATTTCTGGCCTGAGGGATTCTGCTCTTACAGGGAGTAACAGTGGCGCTATCTATGGGGCTGCTATCTACAAGGGTGCTGTGACAACTACCTACAGGGGGCTGTGTGCACTACCCACAGGAGGCTGTGTGGAACTACCCACAGAGAGGCTGTATGGCACTACCTACAGAGGGGCTGTGTGGCACTACCTACAGGAGCATGTGTGATACTATCTACAGGGGGCTGTGGGGCATTATCTACAGAGGGCAGTGTGTGGCAATATCTACAGAGGGAAGTGTGCGACAAAAAATGTACAAATCAAATTCATCTGTTTTTAAAACAGACATGGAAAAAACTGATGCAAAATCGGCTGTTAAAAATGGAAACGCGGAACGGAAACGGAACGGATGGAAAACGGATGCAGAACGGCCGAGAAAGACGGACCAAAACTACAGTTTTTAATCGGCCGACACTCAGACCCTGTCGTGTGAATAGAACCTAAGGGTACATTTATAGCCGTACATGATCAGCGCTCGTTTGCGCCTTTCACAAGGAGCTACTATGGGGATGGAACAACTAGTGCCAATCGAAGATACAGCATGTCAATCATCGCTTGTTAGTTCCATTCACATGGAATAGCAATCGTTAATGCATGGGGACGAACTATCTTTAAGGCCTCATTTACACGAGCGTGTGCGTTTTGCGCGCGGAAAAAACGCACCGTTTTGCGCGCGTTGGTATTGCGTTTGCACTGCGTATATGCAGCGTTGTTGCGTTTAAAACGCGCACACGACTAGCGTTTGCATCGCGCGTAAAAAACGCAGAGGGGATTAATGCGAGGCCAGCCTACAAATCAGATTGGTGTGCATGAGCACTGTTGATCCCAATTTCCCAGCTGCTATTGAGTTATGAGTTTATTAAAACGTAACTTTTATTTTTATTATTTAGAAATTAAACGCAGCAGAGAAGAGAAAGACGTACAACATAAAGGTGAGTTAAAATAGTTCCAAGTCGGTTGGTGTAATTATAGAGATCCAATGTGTATTAGGGTCTCATATGAATAGTGTGGCAGGCACGGTCAGCGGCTGCAGACTGCTGGAGAGCCTCTCTGTCACACAGGATAGGTGCAGTAACTAGTGCCGGCTGGGATTATTAAAAGAGCGCTAGCCCCCCCGACATGTTTCGCTGCTACAGCAGCGTCCTCAGGGGATAAATTTGGGGCTAGTAGCCGCGCGTTCATTTTCCTCTTCCTGTTATAGGAGGGGGGACCACCTACTAGGGTGCGTCATAGCCAAGAGGCAGCCAATAGTGATTGCTTAGAGGGACAAGCCCTCATTGTGTTTGAGTGACATACTGGCTGGCATATGTAATCGTGTAGCTACTAGCCCCGAATTTATCCCCTGAGGACGCTGCTATAGCAGCGAAACATGTCGGGGGGGCTAGCGCTCTTATAATAATCCCAGTCGGCAGTAGTTACTGCACCTATCCTGTGTGACAGAGAGGCTCTCCAGCAGTCTGCAGCCGCTGACCGTGCCTGCCACACTATTCATATGAGACCCTAATACACATTGGATCTCTATAATTACGCCAACCGACTTGGAACTATTTTAACTCACCTTTATGTTGTACGTCTTTCTCTTCTCTGCTGCGTTTAATTTCTAAATAATAAAAATAAAAGTTACGTTTTAATAAACTCATAACTCAATAGCAGCTGGGAAATTGGGATCAACAGTGCTCATGCACACCAATCTGCTTTCGTATATAATTTATCCCTGCCAGCTACTAGGGTCTGCGCTATTCTTTTTGACTAAATTCAGGGTTAATCACCCTTTATCTGACCCATTCCTTTCTTGTATCCTAATAATCAACAATTCTAGGGAAACTTATTAACTCCCACCTGGGGCATGGCGAATTTCCTCTCTAGGAAACTTAATCCTGATGACCTATCATCTGAGGCAGCACTAGTTTTCTCCACAGATAATATACCCTTGCATAAATCTGACATACAAACGGCATTCAGAGACATACAAAAAATGTACAAACAATACGTCCGTTCATGCTGGGAAATCACCAGCCTAGAGACCTATATCCAGCAAAAAATCATCTACAGAGGGTTACGTATTAACATAACCCCCAACTCATATCGCAACGACAATATTTTCATCCAAGGGTGGGAACAGCTATTAACCGATAGCTCATTACGCTTGCTACACTACCTGCTAGATTTTGAAAAAAGAGACTTTGGTAAAATCACCGCACAGCTGGAGAAGGAAATTAGCGATATACAGGTATTTAATACTGAGCCAGATTTTGCAGATTGTGAAACCAAATTACAAAAAAACATAGAACACTTGCAAAAAGAAATCAAAGAAAGAAAACATTGCAAATATATACGAGACCGCAGGGATTTCGACACAGGCCAGGCGTACACCTACCGCACTCGCAACCTTCCTTTCCAGAACCGTGCACCTAGACCTGAGGACGTTTCGGAATCAGACGTCTCGGGCACCGACGAACCTAGACCACCTTTCGCTGATAACAAATCGGGGCAAAACGTAAAATCAAAACCAATAAATACAACCCCCTAAAGAGAACATACACCACCTCTAGTAAAACTAATACACCATGTTCAGGTCGCAGCGGACAACAAACGATCACCTCTATGCCTTTTTCAGTGTCTTCCTTTACACGATCCTCATCTTCATCCAAGACAACAAATATGTCACCAACCACAAACACATTAACAACTCCATCTCTCATAGGGACCAATGCAGATGGCACAGGCAGAAATATAACCACTGCAATGAATGCAGGCTCTTTCCTTACAGGTCCTCCCAATATGTTTCCTTTTTTAGGAACACATCAGACACCTTGGAATCAGACAAAATAACCCAAATAGAAAACCAAACTTCTGATAATCTGCAGATCTGCAACCTGTCGTCCGTCCAGCTGGACTTACATAAAAAACACTCCTATGTAAGGGTTTTTCATACACTCCCACCTTTCCTTTTGATGATTTTTCCTGGACCAAGGACATTCATCTCTTTGCAAGGAAATTAGCCCTGCACAAACACTTTAAGACTAACACAAACATCCATCAGCTTGACCATACTGAACTTAGAACTCTACTTGACTTAGAAGATTTGGCCAATGAAAATGAATATAGAGTCAACATGGCCACAGGCCCGTTCTCATCCTTACGACCTAAATCACGGATGACTCCCCCCTTCTCACAGTTCGCACATATTGACATTTTTGTCAAACTGGTGAGTGCTGAACTTAGTAAACTCCAAACACAAAAACTGGGAAGAAGAGGCAATCTCAGTCAAATGGAACAGGTTGCTTTAGAAACACTCTGCAAAAACAATGAGATTGTACTAAAATCATCTGACAAAGGTGGTAACATTGTCATCTTAAATAGAGATGACTACACCTCAATGGCCTATAGCCTACTGAATGACACGTCAACTTACACTATCCTAGAGAGGAACCCTACGGAGCGTTTTCTCCTGGAACTAAGCCTCCTCCTTAATGAGGCTAAATCAAAGAACTTATTACCCAGGATGAATATAAATTTCTGTTCAACTCCACCCCAACTCTATCCACATTTTATGCAGTACCAAAGATCCACAAGAACATCATGCCTGTTCCCGGCAGACCCATTGTTTCAGGTAACGACAACCTGACACAAGGAATAAGCATGTATGTTGATGAGATTTTATCACCATTCGTCAGAGCCCTACCATCTTTTCTAAAAGACACCAAAGACACCCTCACCAGAATCCAGGGGATCAATGTCTCCACCACCACTCTAATAGCCACTATAGATGTAGAGTCCCTCTACACTAATATTAAACACGAGCTTGGTCTAAAAGCAGTTCAGCACTTTCTAAACACTAAAGGCACACAGTTTCATGAACATAATAAATTCACCATCTCACTTCTCCAATTCCTCCTTACACATAACTATTTTCTTTTTGATGGCAAATTTTACCATCAACTTAAAGGCACAGCTATGGGCACAGTTTGCGCACCAACATACGCACATTTATTTTTAGGGTGGTGGGAAGACACTCTAATTTTCAATGAGGATTTATTGTTTTTCACTAGTCACATCCTTTTCTGGGGCCGGTATATAAATGATATACTTGTTTTCTGGGACGGGGATATTACACTTTTTTCAGACTTCATGGACATTCTCAATGACAACACCATTGGGATGAATTTCACCCACCAAATACACACGAACCAAATTAATTTTTTAGACCTTCAGATCTCTCTGGATTCTGGTGGAGGTGTCCATACTAATATTTACCGTAAGGCAACAGCTACAAATAGCTTCCTTCACTGGGGGAGCTTCCACCCACCAGCCCTTAAAAAAGGTATACCTATAGGGCATATTGTGTTTGGAGCCAGGAGAAATTGCTCTGACGAACAAACTTTTCAACAAGAATGTGACACTCTGTTTCAAAAATTCTTGGTACGAGGATACCCCAAAAAAATCCTACATAGAGCATACGCTAGAGCAAGGGCCACCCCGAGAGATGAACTCCTATATGGAAATAGACGCCTAGGCATAAATAAAGACAAACACTCCTCTACCACCAGATGCATTGGCAATTTTGATACCTGTGCCCCTTTAATATCGAATATATTACGGAAACATTGGCCTATTTTACAAGCAGATCCTGATCTAGCTGAGGTTATCCCCGACAGACCAAGTATCACATATCGGCGTGGCAAGAATCTTCGAGAATACCTGACGCATAGTCACTACACTACAACCCCTATTCCTCGAAGTACTTGGCATCCACCACCCGTTATAGGCTCATACCCATGTGGCAGATGCACTTTCTGTCCATATATGTCAAAAACTAAGGTTTTTGATAATCCCGTGGATGGAAAACAATACACTATTAGGCAATTTATCAATTGCCAAAGTAGCGGTGTCATATATGCCGCTAGTTGTCCTTGCCCAAAACTGTACATTGGCAAGACCGTCCAACAGCTTAGAAGAAGGATCTCCAAGCATGTAAGCACCATCAATACTCATGAAGATACACCACTCTCCAGACACGTCAGATTCTCACATCAGGGAAACGCCAATTCTCTCCTCTTTTGGGGAATCACGCAAGTTAAACTAGGCCCTAGGGCCGGCAATCTAGATAGAAAATTGCTACAAGAAGAAGCCCGTTGGATACATAGACTGAGCTCTCTTAGCCCCAACGGTCTAAACGAAGGCTTCACTTTTGCTGCTTTTTTGTAGCCTTTTTGTAGTTTTCTCCTTCTTTCTTCATCTACTTAATAAGTTACCAATATAAATAATAAATAATATCTACCTAATATCCCCAATTTATACTATATTCATAACCATAGGCATTAATGGCCACTATTGAATACCTCATCAAATATATCCAAGAAAAAGAGACTGGAAGCAGCACTCAGCAAAAAAATGTGAATTTATTCACCCAACACAGCAACGTTTCACTTCCTCCATGGAAGCATATTCAAGCGTCAAATCAAATATAGGTACATGTATTACATTATCACCAGTTGATACAATCTTCCTTTTGAGGAAATTTTTGCATATATCTACAAAGTATTGATATACTCTTCTCAGCAGAGCTAATGTTAGGTTTACTACAAACATACACACAAATCACTTCTTGTTACAGTACAACATCATAATCATACCATTTTCTTTCTTCCTTCTCCACATGCTACTGCCTGGGGCACCTTTATAAAACATAGAAGCGCTGATAGCATGCTATGCTCCTATACCTCAGTGCAAAATCCGACCTCCAGGTGTAATTTGAAGGGGACATACGTCCCTCAAAACATCCAAACTCTATCACCAGATTCGACAAGGGTGCGCACGCGCCAAAAGCGTCTTCTGATTTTGACAGCGGCACTCCGAGACACCTATCTCTATCACCCGATCCGACCAATGAGCGCATGCACGCTAACTTACACCTGATTGGAGGAACAGCTACACGATTACATAGGCCAGCCAGTATGTCACTCAAACACAATGAGGGCTCGTCCCTCTAAGCAATCACTATTGGCTGCCTCTTGGCTATGACGCACCCTAGTAGGTGGTCCCCCCTCCTATAACAGGAAGAGGAAAATGAACGCGCGGCTACTAGCCCCGAATTTATCCCCTGAGGACGCTGCTGTAGCAGCGAAACATGTCGGGGGGGCTAGCGCTCTTTTAATAATCCCAGTCAGCACTAGTTACTGCACCTATCCTGTGTGACAGAGAGGCTCTCCAGCAGTCTGCAGCCGCTGACCGTGCCTGCCACACTATTCATATGAGACCCTAATACACATTGGATCTCTATAATTACGCCAACCGACTTGGAACTATTTTAACTCACCTTTATGTTGTACGTCTTTCTCTTCTCTGCTGCGTTTAATTTCTAAATAATAAAAATAAAAGTTACGTTTTAATAAACTCATAACTTAATAGCAGCTGGGAAATTGGGATCAACAGTGCTCATGCACACCAATCTGCTTTCGTATATAATTTATCCCTGCCAGCTACTAGGGTCTGCGCTATTCTTTTTGGCCAGCCTACAAATAGCCCAGCTGGCCCAACCCCTGCTTGCTTGGAGAAGCCTGTTTTGCACCTTATTTCCGCCTCTGCAGAAACCAGAGTGCGTGTTTCTCCATTGAGGTTGGAATAGCCTTTGCACAGTACAATTATGCCTTCTCAGTCGCTGGCACGTGTGCTTCTTGCCTGGATGATCTCACGTCGTTTTGGGGAGCGTCGTCCCATGCTGCAGCACCAGACGCCTGTAAGATGTCGCATTTGGGTTCATCCACTTGTGGCCCAACGTACGATGAAAGGCCATTTCCATAGCATGTATGAGGACTTACGACGGCATCCTGAAAAATTTAGAGCCTTCTGCCGCATGTCTGTGGCCACATTTGACCTTCTGCTTGAGCAGATTCGCTCTGGTCTCACCTACAAGAATACCAACATGAGACGCTGCATTTCGCCCGAGGAACGGCTGCTTGTGACCTTGAGGTATGTGTGCAGCTGCTACCGTGTTTCCCCGAAAGTAAGACAGTGTCTTACTTTCTTTTTATCCCCAAAAGCCCCACTATGTCTTACTTTCGCGGTATGTCTTATATTGGGGAAAAATTGTCAAATTATTATTTATTTTTTTTTCACAAACTTTATTTAACTGTTTTACATTTTTTTTTTTAGTCCCACCAGGGGACTTCACTATGCGATGTGCCGATCGCATATATAATGCTTTGGTATACTTAGTATACAGAAGCATTATTGCCTGTCAGTGTAAAACTGACAGGCAACCTATTAGGTCATGCCTCCGGCATCGCCTAACAGGCAGATGCTGAAGGCAGACCTGGGGGTCTTTGTTAGACCCCCGGCTGTCATGGAAACCCGACGGCGAACCGCGATTTGTTTGCGGGGGCGCCGATCGGGTGACAGAGGGAGCTCCCCCCTCTGTCAAACACATTAAATGCCGCTGTCACTATTGACAGCGGCATTTAATGGGTTAAACTGCCGGAATCGGCGCGCGCTTCGATTCCGGCAGTTGCAGCAGGAGCCAGGCTGTGTATAACAGCCGTGCTCCTGCCGCTGATCGCGTGGGTACAGTCTCAGTACCCGCGCCATCACAGGACGGATATATCCGTCCTCCTGCGCGAACTAGCAGCTGCTGAGGACGGATATATCCGGCGCGGTGACGTATGGAGAGGGGGGCGGCGCAGAAGTGGGCAGGAGGCGGCAATGCCCCCGTGTTTCCCCGAAAGTAAGACATATGTCTTACTTTCGGGGTACGGCTTATATTAGCCGACCCCCCTGAAACCCCCGATACGTCTTACAATCGGGGGTGTCTTACTATCGGGGAAACACGGTATTACTTAGTCAATGACGCTGTCTGCTTTACCAGCCCCCCCTTAACATGTGTTGTGGCTTTCTTTTTCTTTCTCTTTGTTTTCTAGATTTCTGGCCACAGGCAATAGTTATCATTCGTTACATTTTGAATTTCTTTTGGGAGTGACCACCATTTCGTTCATTGTCACATCCACCTGTGTCGTGTTGTGGCATAGGTTAAAGACCACGGTCATGCCTCAGCCCACGACAGAACAGTGGCTAAGTATTTCTGAGGGATTTCTTAGAGCAAGTGAATTTCCAAATTGCATTGGTGCCCTAGACGGCAGTACTATAACTACAAGCAGTATTTTTCTATGGTATTGTTAGCCTTGGCAGACACGAATTATTGTTTCACTATTGTTGACATCGGCTCGTATGGAAGCTCGGCAGATGCCCGCATATTCCGTTCATCAAGAATGGGGAAGCGACTCGTGAATAATCGACTGGCGGTGCCGGAACCTTCCATCCTCCCGGGCTCCAGCGGCCCCCCAATCCCGTATGTCATCGTGGCGGATGAGGGGTTTGCACTGACAAGGCAAGTCATGCGTCCTTTTGCGAGAAGGGGCTTGGATGACCATCGTCGCATGTTCAATCTCCGCCTAGGCCGAGCTCGTCGATGTGTGGAATGTGCCTTTGGCATTATGTCGAACAGGTGGCGTGTCTTTCTGACGACAATGCAATTGTCCATGCAGAATGTGACACGTGTTATACAAGCGTGTGTCGTTCTGCATAACTTCTGCCGCATTAATGATGCTACCTTTGATGCAGAATATATCCTAACACATGCAGGCACCAGCCACACTGTCCCGGTTATTCCTCTCAGTCGATCTCTCTCTTCCGGCCTTCGAGTGCAGGATACTTTGGCGGCATATTTTGAGTGCCCATCAGGAGCTGCACCGTGGGTGCATGATGACCTTTGAAGGGTTGTCTGTTGTTTGGCGTCTTCACTACACACGTCACATGTGACCAGTTATTTTCGTTTTTTTGGGGTTCGTGTTGGGTTAGGGACTCGCAAAACATGAGGACCTTTGACGCGGGTTGCGAGCTTACATCTGTCGGGGTTTGAGCAGGACTTTTGACAGTTGGCAAAATAGAATGTTGTGCGGCCTAAAGTTAGGAAAGTCCAATTGCAAGTGTACTTAGGTTGCTTCGGGGCCCATGACAGCACCTAAACGTTCGCACCTCTTGCAAACCATGTCAAACCCCGAGAGATTAACTAAAACCTCATATCACGTGTGTATGCATTGTGCCCAAAGGCCAGAAGTGTGAGAGGGTATAGCCAAAGGAAATGTGGGTCAAACATTGTGTTGAGGGGTATCAAGTAAAAACAACACGCAATAGAAACAATAAACATCCATGTTTTTAATGTGTTTGGAATGCACACAACGGAAACATGGTGTGGTCCGGAAAACACACAAACATATGGTATAACCAAACAAACACCAACATGGTGTAATATACATATAATAAAATCAACACGACGGCGAGTTGCCATCCCTGCATAAAAATCCAAGCTGACGGAAAAATATAACGCCTCCAACACACTCAAAGGTGTTGGTACTGGTGGCCCGGGGACGAATACGCCGGCATTTCAGCACCACTATGCTGGTCCTGGAGCTGTGGAGGTTGTTCCTCGCCAGCATAGTGGTGCTGATGTTGCCCGTGGAATGTTGGGGCAGGGAAGTGGGGAGCCATAGGGCGCATATAGGGATGCGGACGTGGCATCTGGGGGGCTGGATGGAATGGGCCCGGCATCTGGGGCGTGGTGGCCGGCATGGCTAAACTCACTGCTCAATGGCCGTGAAGCACTGGTTGGGATTGTGGGGCGGTCTGGAGGCGTCGATCAATGTTACGATCGACGCTTGCAGACGGCCCATACGGTTCATGGGGACCAGCCGGAGTAGGGGAACGATGCTGCGCCCAAAGGCGTCGTTCCCGTCCTCATCTGCGGCTCGCCTCAGATATTACAGGACCCGGCTATCGACTTGCCCAGCTGCGGAGGCCTGTTGAGCACAGCGCCGGCGAGTGCGGGCACGCACGGGGTGCTCCTCAGCCGGAGAGGCGACGGCCCGTGCAGACTGGCCAGGGGCGGGGTCCAGGGGTGTCGGCTCGGGGCTAGGGGGCAGGACATGGGCAGCAGGAGGTTCCGGCAGAGACTCTCCAACGTCCGTCTCCTCTGTCGTATCCTCCAAATTGTCGGTGGTTCTATAATGAGAAAATTACGTTAGAACAGAATATAGAACAATGCCCACAACAACACGATGGCAAACAGGACATGGGCGAACACACATTAGACACATGCAAAAGCAGAATCTCTTACGTGCGCATCTCCATTATGTCCTTCAGGAACATCAGCTGTTTCGTGTACATATAAGGGCGCTTACGAGATCCGCCATCTCCGCTGAATCCCTTTTCCCCCATTTCACGGCGGAATTGGTCACGGCAGCTCCGGCACCGTGTTTTGATGTCTTGGACTGTTGGAGTAAAAACAAATATCACGCCATAAGAACTATGCCCTCTCACTTAAATGAGGGGCCCTGCACTGCCAATTACGTGGTACACGGTGATGCGCCTGCTCCACAAAAGGTCATCGGGCAAATGCGCGGAAGACACATACAGGGCCCCAGTTCTTCAATAGGGATGACATTGCATTGACAGAAAAAGCATGGTACTCACCCAACCGACTGCAGTCCCGGGTTCGGCCACTCTCCCACTCCTGACCAAAAAGCTCCCTCGCGACCTCCTCCCAGGCGTCCTCCTTGACCGTGCGGTCGTGGTACGCCTCTGCGCGAGTGTCCCAAATTGCATTATGGCCCTGGACCAGGGCGATGAGGCGCTCCACGTCCATCCCACGCGGCATGGCAGCAGATGACAGTGGAAGCTAACTTCTGTCTCCAGTCAATAGCCTTGCCTACTCGCAGTCAAAACGCAAGCACTTCCTGGTTTTTGTTTGCTTTGGCCAGCTTTATAGACTCTTTTTCATGGACATAACAAGTGATGCGTGATTTTCGCGCATGCAACGCAGGAGCGTCCGTGTGTCATGCGTGGTTTTCACACACCCATTGACTTCAATGGGTGCGTGATGCGCGAAAAACGCACGATTATAGAACATGTCATGAGTTTTACGCCACGCACTCGTGCAGCGCAAAATTCACGCATCGTCTGCACTGCCCCATAGAGTAATATAGGTGCGTACGACACGCGTGAAAAGCACGCGCGTCGCACGCGCGTATATTACGCTCGTGTAAATGAGGCCTAATGCAATCGTTCATCACCATGCATTTGTATCATGTCGACAGCATGATACAGGGCAATGATCGGGAACAAGCATTCATATAAACGCACATCTGCCGATACTTGGATCATGTAAAAGGGCCTTTACTATAAGCATATGTACTGTACATTTAAAGAAAAAATATCAAATCTGCATGAGTAAAACTTTTAAATATACAAATATATAAATATTTTTTCACAAATAAAATTATATTATTTACCAAATGCTATTGGAATATAATGTTATGTACAAAATAGAACTTACACATATGACTAAGGCTAATTTCACACTACCGTTACTATCAGATTGCCTCCATTCCATCAGAGGAAGAGAGGATCGATACATTAAACGGAAAGCAATGGTTCAGAACTTTTGTTTCCGTTCAAAAAAACGGAAACCTAGCGAACGGGGACAAGCGGAAAGCAACTGATACAAAATAATTACTATTGAAATCAATGGTAATTCTAACGGAAGCATTGCTTTCCGTTTAATGTATCCATCCTCTCTTCCTCTGAAGGAAGGGAGGTAAACTGATAGTAACGCCTGTGTAAAAGAAGTTTAAAGGGGTTGTCCGGGATTTAATGACTTTACATTTATGAATTACATGCATTAATACAAACACATTTGTAATATGGGTGACGTCACTCTCTGCACTGGCTCTGGTCGCTTTGTTGATCTTGAATTATTTGCCGGGTATACGACATGTCACTTGTGACGTGCCATGTATGGGCTGTTTTGCTTCACAGCCCGTAACGCGCATGCGCTGTCACAGCTGTTCTCGCGGTCCCTGCTGTTCTCGAGATAACAGCAGGGGCCGCGCATGCGCGTTACAACAGAGCAAGCCGATATACCCCACGTCACAAGTGACGTTTCGTATACCCGGAAAAGAATTCAAGATCAACAAAGCGGCCAGAGCCAGTGCAGAGAGTGACATCACCCGTCAAGTTCCCCATGGCAGGATCTGTAAATAGTGCCACTTGGGAAAATGTAAGTATATTATTTATAAATTACATGCATTAACACAAAGTCATTAAATCCCGGACAACCCCTTTAAGGGTTCTATTAGAGTTAGAAAAATGGTCTATTACACGTGACAATAATTGCTGAAGATTTTCGCTGTTCAGTCGTTACTGCTATCACCCACACAGCAATTACACAACAATATTGAGCTTGTCGGTGGAGTGCAAAGGACCGATCTGCTGACGACTGGAAGATTTCTAAATAGAAGAGTGGATGTGGCAGCGACAAACAATAATCTTTCACCCAGGTAGACATTGCGGATCCATGGAAATTCAACGATTTATCAGTTTGTCGTTAGATTGTTGCACAATATTACATATGGCAATTATCTCATATTTAAAAGATTATATAAAAATTTGTACGATAAGCGCTTCATCTAATAGGGCTTTTAGGGGGATATTATGGTTTTAGCAAATAAAGCTTATTCCTTGCATAATGCAAAGTTATAGCATTTTAATTTATTAACCACTTTCCGACATATGTCATAAGTATACGTCATGGAAAGCTAGTGCTTCACGCAAAATGTTGTATACTGATGACAAAAAGACAGCACGAGCTCAGAAGCAGAGCCCGCGCAAACAGCCGCGGGTGTCAGCTGAATGTAATAGCTGACACCTTACTGTAATGATGGGAACTGAAGCTAGCTCCAATTCCCGATATTAACCCATTAGATGTCGTCAGGGGGTATTAGGGGTACTACTGTAGGGGGCCCGGCCAAACTTAATTGAAAGGGAAGCCCGGCAACTGCCGTGACTTGCCTTTGGTAGAAAAAAACAGGCCCCTGCAATGGGGCCTGTTCTTTTCACCAAAACAATGTCGTGAGCTGCGGGCCCCCCTCTCGTCAAACACCGGCGTGAGCTGCGGGCCCCCCTCTCATCACCGCCGCGAAACACCACTTGCGCGCACGAACGACCGCAAGTGCGCACCCGTGCGCGCATGACCGCAAGCACGCGCCCACGCGCGAACGACCAGGCATGCCGCCGAGAGGGAGGCGGTGCGCCCGCAACACAAGTCCGATCTATGGGGAAGGACAGCCACACAGGGACAGCGGCACACAGTTTACTTACCTGCTGGCCCGCCTCCGACTCCGCCTCCTCATCCTCCTCGTCCTCCGCCTCCTCGTCCGACTCCGCCTCCGACTCCACCTCCTCATCCGACTCCGCCTCCTCCTCCTTCTCCAGAGCGTAGCTGCGTAAGGAGAGGGGGAGGAGTCTAGTTGTTGCGCGGCGGCAGGAGTTCTACGATCCCCGCCATTTTCTGGAGCCTGGAGGTGAAGGACTGGACGTCTGGACCGAAGACATCGCCTGAAGAGGACTGGAGTGGGAGCAGCTCTTCTGACACGATGAGTAAAGTGTCTCAAAGTGCTGTTTATGTATGGCCCTGTTCACACAGAGTATTTTTCAGGCCGAAAAAATCTGCCTCAAAATTCCTTAAAGAATTTTGAGGCAGATTTTGACCTGCCCACACTATCTTGCCGCGTTTTTTGCTGCGTTTTTTGCCCGCTGCGATTGAGGACAGCAGACAAAAAACGCAGCGAAAAATGTATTTTTTTCTGCCTCCCATTGATTTCGATGGGAGGTCAGAGGCGGAACTGCGGCAAGAAAGGACGTGCTGCTTTTTCTTTTTTCCGCAACTGGCTCCCATTGATTTCAGATTAAATCAATGGGAGGCGGTTTTGGAAGTTGCTTGGTGCTGATTCTGACGCAGTGTCCGAGTCAATATCAAGGCCCAAAAACTCTGTGAACTGGGCCTTATTGTTAGGGCTTATTCAGACGAACGTGTAATAGGGCCTGTTCACATCACTGTTCGCTTCCGCTCCGGGGTTCCGTCTGAGGTTTCTGTCGGGTGAACCCCGCAACGGAAAGTGAAAGTGACAGCACAGCTTCCGTTTCAGTCACCATTGATCTCAATGGTGACGGAAACCTCGCTAATGGTTTCCGTTCGTCACCGTTCCGGCAGGTTTTCGGACGGAATCAATAGCGTAGTCGACTGCGCTAATGGTGACGGAAACGGAAGCTGTGCTGTCACTTTCACTTTCCGTTGCGGGGTTCACCCGACGGAAACCTCAGACGGAACCCCGGAACGGAAGCAAACGGTGATGTGAACAGGCCCTAACACAAAAGTTTTGTATTTTTTTAAGCTGGTTCACAAAAAAAAAGAATTCCAAATTCTACTGGACCAATTGCCTATTTAGAGACAGGCAGCAGCTCCAGGAGCGACATCATAAGGGTAGGAACACACTAGGCGGATATGCTGAGTAAAACTACACAGCTTATCCGCCCCGGTAGCCGCAGGGAATTCTGCCAGCAAAACCGCACCAAATAGTGGCGCAGGTTTCGAGAGGCATGTCCTGCAGGGAAAAAAAAGTTTAGACTTACCCCAGCCGTAGTTTAGGTGACGCATCTCTCTCTTCTGAACGTAGCCCCGCCTCCTGGGATGACGCTGTAGACCATGTGACCGCTGCAGCAGTCACATGGGATGAAACGTCATGACAGGAGGCCGGGCTGCGCTAAGAATAGAGGATCGTGTCACCAGGACTACGGCCGGGGCAAGTCTAAACTTTTTTATAAATTTAAAAAAGTGCCTTTTTTTTTTTCTCATGTGTGATTTTTGCGGCAGAACCGCAGCATTTCCGCAACAGAGGAGCAGCGATTCCACAGAATAAATTGACATGCTGCGGCTTAAAAAGCCACACTGCAGGTCCACTTTTTTTGCAGCGTGTGGATGAGATTTGTTTAAATCTCATCCACTCGGCTGCGACTATTATACGCTACGGATTTTCCACAATAAAATGTGTTGCATAAAATATGCAGCGTTCATGCCTAGTGTGTTCCTACCCTAAGGCCGGATTTACACAAGCGTGTGCTTTTTGCGTGCGCAAAAACGTGGCGTTTTGCGCATGCAAAAGGTCCATAACAGCTCCGTGTGTCAGCAGCGTATGATGCGTGGCTGCGTGATTTTCGCGCAGCCGCCATCATTATGACACTCTGTTTGTATGTTTGTAGCACGTGGTGCTTTTCTGTTTTCATTCATAGTTTATACTGCTGCGGAAGCGCTGGGCATGATTTTCACGCACCCATTGACTTCAATGGGTGCGTGATGCGCCAACAACGCACAAATATAGGACATGTCGTGAGTTTTACGCAGCGGACACACGGACACACGCTACATGAAAATCACTGACAGTGTGCACGGCCCCATAGAGTAACATAGGTCCGTGCGAGGCGCGTGAAAATTACGCACTTTGCACGGATGTATTACACGTTCGTCTGAATAAGCCCTAACAATAAGGCCCAGTTCACAGAGTTTTTGGCCCTTGATATTGACTCGGACACTGCGTCAGAATCAGCACCAAACAACTTCCAAAACCGCCTCCCATTGATTTAACCTGAAATCAGTGGGAGCCAGTCGCGGAAAAAAGAAAAAGCAGCACGTCCTTTCTTGCCGCGGTTCCTCCTCTGACCTCCCATCGAAATCAATGGGAGGCAGAAAATGCATTTTTCGTTGCGTTTTTTTGTCTGCTATCCTCAATCGCCGCGGGCAAAAAACGCGGCAAGATAGTGTGGGCAGGTCAAAATCTGCCTCAAAATTCGGTGCGCGGTTCCAGGCGGTCGCTGGTGCGCATGCTCGGGAGTTTGCGGGTGCGCGCGATCGGTCGCACGGGCGGCAGTGTTTGACGGCCCCCATGACGACTCCCATGCTACCCAGGGCCGCCATCAGTGGGGGTATTATGGGAACTGATGTGAGAGGCCCGGCCAAACCTAATTGAAAGGGGGGCCCGCAGCTCACGACATTCTTTTGGTGAAAAAAACGGGCCCCATTGCAGGACGGAGTACCGTTAACAGGCGGTGCCACGGTAGGGGGGCCCAGAAAATTTAGCTGTAGGGGGCCCTGAAATTCCTGATTCCCTGGATGTCGTGATCAAAAGCGACCGTGACATCAAAGTTCTTTGTAGCTCATCGGCATCCCCGCAACGTGATCACTGAGGTGCCAATGGCTACCATGGCAATGGGAGACCTAACAATAACCTCCTGGTCTGCCAAGTACAGGAGCCTATTAGGGGCCTAATAGGCTTGCTTACAGCCGCATACCTACCACAAAAAGATGGCACAGGCTCAGAAGCTGAGCCCATTCCATCAGCCGTGGGTGTCAGTTGGATGTTACACCCTGCTGTAACGGCAGGGACCGTAGCTAGATCTGATTCCTGCCATTAACCGCTTAAATGCCGCGGTGAAAAGCGACCACAGAATCATAAGTGGTTTGTAGCCGATCGGCTTCCCCACACCACGATTGCGGCAGGTCCGATGACTGCTATGGCTTAACAATGGCCTCCTGGTCTGCCAATTAATCAAGCCTATTACGCCCTGTCCGGAGGCAGAGCCCAATAGGCTTGCATTCAGTGTAAGACTGATAGTTCTAATGCATTGTGCTACATAGGTAGTGCAATGTACTAGAATAGCAATTATCAAGTCTTTTATTATTGGAAAAAATAAATAAATAAACTATATATTATTGGTATCACAACGTCCATAATGGGATTTAAAATGCTCTCTACACCCGTTAATAAATGCCTTGAAGGGTGTAGTTTCCAAATTGAGTCACTTCTCAGGGGTTTCTTTTATTATATCACATCAGAGCCTCTGCAATTGTGAACCAATGCCTTGTAAATCACCAAATTAGGCCCCAATTTCGCATGGTACTCTTTCTCTCCTGAGCCCTGTCGTATGTCCAGCCCAAATATTAGGACCACATGTAAGGTGTTCCTAATACCGGGAAGCACAGCATAATAATTAGAGATCTGCCTTTTCATGGTGTCACAAGCTGGGCACAACATATTGAACACTGAAATGGTATAACTATGGAAAACTTGCCATATTCACTCTGCAACATCCACTGCACACTAATTTCTGGAAAACACCTTTGGGGTTAAGATGCTCACTACACCCCTAAGTGAATGCCTTGAGGGGTGTGGTTTCCCAAATGGAGTCACTTTTGGGGAGTTTTCACAGTACTGGAATAAGCCATGAATAAGAGCATAGATCGTGCTCGAAACGCGTAGGCTTCTACTCACTTGCGATCTTAACCACCTTGTTACTTTTCCTGTGTTCGCTATTTATTGTTCACATCCCAATAAAGTGGAAACCGTGTTTCCCCACATTTATTATACATCGCTGGATCCTCTCTTTCTTTCTTCTACAATAAATATTGAGTTGAGGCGAAAAATCGGAAGCAGAACGCCTCCAAACATCTGCTCATTGATTTCAATGGGAAAAACGGCATTCTGTTACGACGGGGCGTAAAAAAATGCCCCCGAAAAAGAAGTGCATGTCACTTCTTGAGGCGTTTTTGGAGTCATTTTTCATTGACTCTATCGAAAAACCACTCCAAAAACGGCCGTGAAAAACGCAGCGAAAAACACCAGTTAATTTAAAAAACATCTGAAAATCAGTAGCTGTTTTCCCTCCGTAGCTCCGTATTTTCAGACATTTTTGGTTAAGCGTGTGAACATACCCTGACAGAACAAAATGGATTAAAATGGAATTTCATCTCCACTTTGCTTTGATTTCTGTGAAACGTCTAAAGGGTTAAAAAACTTTCTAAATGCCGTTTTGAACACTTTTAGGGATGCAGGTTTTTTTAAAATGGGGTGATTTACAGGGGTTTCTAATGTATGGGCCCTTCAAAGCCACTTCAGAACTAAACTGGTCCTTAAAAAAATAGGCTTTTGAAATTTTATCGAAAATGTGAGAAATTTCTGCTGAAATTATAAGACTTGTAACGTCAGAAAAATAAAAAGATGTTCAAAAAACTATACCAACATAAAGTAGACATATGGGAGATGTTAATTAGTAGCTATTTTGTGTGGTATAACTATCTGTCTGACAAGCAGATACATTCAAATTTAGAAAAATCCTAAATTTTGCAAATTTTCTAAAAATATTGGGTTTTTTCACAAATAAGCAATGAATGTATCGACCAAATTTTACCTCTGACATAAAATAGAATGTATCACGAGAAAACAATCTCAGAATCGCTTGGATAGGTAAAAGCATTCCAAAGTTATTACCCCAAAAAGTGACATGTCAGGTTTGAAAAATGAGGCTCTGTCCTGACATGCTTCCTGTATCCTGAATGAGAGCTGAGTGTAGGCAATATGCTATATATGGCCCATGCTGAGCTCTCTGAGGAAAGCTAAAGGGGACTGTGCTCAGCAAAACATTATAGCCCATATATTCTAGCTCTCAGTGGGTACCCAGAACCTCGTTAAATACAACTTCTGTATGTCTCTACAAAATGTAAAAAATTGTGCCAACTGACAGTGACCCTTTAAAGTACACAGTAACATTTTTTACTAGAGTAGAATTGTTTGCTGTTTTTCTGTCCGGAAAATAAATAGCTCTAGATGGAGCTTATTGAAACTAATTTTGGTATACACTTCAAAGTCTGTGAAAATAATGAAATCTGTTCTTAGATGTGTTGTTTACAGTTTACCCATTTTCATCATTCTTATAAGAAAAAGAGTTTATTGTAAACAAGTTTTTAAAAGTCTTTATCATTGATGGCCAAAACAAAAACAAATAAAAATAGTTTTGAATGGATGCATTTTAACCCCTTCCCGACATTTGCAGTACATGTACGTCATGGAAAGCATTGTCTTCCCGCAAAATGCCGTACATGTACGTCAAATGTTTGGCACCGGCTCAGAAACTGAGTCGGTGCCATCATCACCGGATCTCAGCTGTATCTTACAGCTGACATCCGACTGTAACGGCGGGGACCGAAATTAGCTTCGATCCCCACCATTAACCCCTTAAGTGCAGCGCTCAAACGCGATCGCTGCACTTAAGGTGTTTGCAGCTCATCGGAGCACCAGCAATGAAATTGCCGGGGTTCCGATGGCTGCAATGGCAACCGGAGGCCTAATACTGGCCTCCCGGTCTGCCTAGCAAGATCCGCCCGGTGGCGGAGCCTGATCGGCTTCCGTAGCTGCCGGCAAGATGGCGCCGGGTCAGGAGCTGACATCCACCTGTAACGGCAGGAACCGGAGCTAGCTCCGATCCCTGCCATTAACCCCTTCGATGCAGCAATCGAAAGCGATTGCTGCATCGTAGCGGTTACTAGCAGATCGCCAGCCCTGACAGGCAATCGGGACTGGCGACTGCTGTTATGGCAACAGGAGACACAATGGTCTCCTGCTCTGCCATTACGGAAGCCGATTTAGGCCCCGCCGGGAGGCGAAGCCTAATCGGCTTGCTGTCAGTGAATGACTGACGGATCTAATACATTGCACTACATAGGTAGTGCAATGTATTAGAAAAAAAAATATCTGACCGTTGGACCTTCAAGTCCCCTAGTGGGACTTGAAGAAAAGTGTAAAAAAAGTATAAAAAAGTGTAAAAAAGTGTAAAAAAAAGTGCAAAAAATAAAAGTTTGAAAACAATAAAAGTTTCAAGTAATCAAATAAAACACAATCCCCCTTTTACTCTTATCAAGTACTTTATTATTGAAAAATAATAATAAACCATATGTATTTGGTATCGCCACGACCGTAACGACCTGAGGTATCAAAATATTGTATTATTTATTGCACGCGGTGAACAGCGTAAAAAAACCCGTAAAAAACGTTACCAGAGTTTCTGTTTTTTAGTCACTTTGCCCTACAAATATTAGAATAAAAAGTGATCAAAAAGTCGCACGTATCCAAAAATGGTACCTATAAAAACTATAGCTTGTCCCGCAAAAAACAAGCGCTCATACACCTCCGTCGACAAAAAAATTAAAACGTTATGGTTCTCACAACTTGGCGACAGAAAAAAAATACATTCTTTTTACAAAAGTAATTTTATTGTGAAAAAAGTTGTAAAACATAAAAAAATGCTATAAATTAGGTATCGCCAGAATCGTACGGACCTGCAGAATAAAGTTAACATGTAATTTATAACGCATGTGAACGCTGTATAAAAAAAAAAAAAAAAAAGCTGTGCCAGAATTGCATTTTTTGGTTTACCTGTCATCCCAAAAAATAGGATAAAAGGTGATCAAAAAGTCACATGTACACCAAAATGGTACCAATAATAACTACAGCTCATCCCGCAACAAACCAGCCCTCATACCGCTACGTCTATGAAAAATAAAATTAGTTATGGCTCCAATAAGTCAGGAAATAAAAAAATATGCAGTTGTGCCCGAGGGGGAACATTTCTTCAGTTTGAAGAGGCGATTTATCAAGGACCTAAAATTAGGGAACCAGGAAAGGGAGGGCCCAAACATATCCGCTGGAAGCGACGGTGCCCGTATTATACCAGGACAACACTTCCCAGCAAAATTCCTCAAACTACAAAGGTGCAGAGTGTGGACCAAAAAGGGGATAAGAAATTACACCATTTATCAGTGCGACACTGGCCTGTGCGGAAAGGATTGCTTCACAGCATAACACACATCTATGGATTATTTTATTTTTTTCATACCACCTGACTATGCCCCTTATATACTCCGCCCCGCTTACATGTACCCCCACATTATAAAACACCAGCAATACTCAAACAAATTTAGTACCAAGCAAAATCCGCTCTCCAAAAGCCAAATGGTGCTCCCTCGGCTCTGAACCCTACAGCGTGCCCAAACAGCAGTTTCCTTCAACATATATGGCATCGTCATACCCGGGAGAACCCTTTTAACAATTTTTGGGGTGTGTGTCTCCAGTGTCATAAGCTGGGCATGACATATTTGCCACTGAATGGCATATCTAGGGAAAAATATAAATTTTTAATTTGCACCATCCGCAGTGCATTCATTTATGGAAAAGACCTGTGGGGTGAAAATCCTCACTACACCTCTTAATAAATGCCTTGAGGGGTGCAGTTTCCATAATGGGGTCACTTCTCAGGGGTTTCTTTTTATTATTTCACATCTGAGCCTCTGCAGTTGTGAACCAATACTTTGTAAATCGCCAAATTAGGCCTCCACTCCGCATGGTACTCTTCACTCCTGAGCCCTGTCATATGTCCAGGCAAAAGATTAGGGCCACATGTAGGGTGTTTCTAAAACCGGGAAACACCGCATAATAATTAGAGGGCTGTCTTGTTATGGTGGCACAAGCCGGGCACCACATATTGGCATATCTATGGAAGAAAATCCCATTTTCACTCTGCAACATCGAGTGAACACTAATTTCTACAAAACACCTGCAGGGTTAAAATGCTTACTACACCCCTTGGTAAATGCATTGAGGGGTGTCGTTTCCAAAATGGGGTCACTTCTGGGGGGTTTCCACTGTTTTGGGCCCACAGGCGCCCAGAAACCAATCCAGCAACATCTGCACTCCAAATGGCGGTCCTTTCCTTCTGAGCCCTGCCGTTTGCCCAAACAGCAGTTTATGACCACATATGGGGTATTGCCGTACTCGGGAGAAATTGCTTTACAAATTTTGGGTTCTTTTTTTCCTTTATTTGTTGAGAAAATGAAAAAATTTGCGCTAAAGCTACGTCTTATTGAAGAAAAAGGACTGTTTTTATTTTCACTGCCTAATTCTAATAAATTCTATGAAACGTCTGTGGGGTCAAAATGCTTACTACACCCCTAGATGAATTCCTCAAGAGGTGTAGTTTCCTAAATGGAGTCCCTTTTTGGGCGTTTTCATTGTTTTGTCCCCTCAGGGGCTTTGCAAATGTGACATGGCCTCCGCAAACCATTCCTGCTAAATGTGATCTCAAAAAGCCAAATAGTGCTGTTTCCCTT
This sequence comes from Rhinoderma darwinii, assembly GCF_050947455.1. Lineage (NCBI taxonomy): Eukaryota > Metazoa > Chordata > Amphibia > Anura > Rhinodermatidae > Rhinoderma > Rhinoderma darwinii. Next base: position 441,751,902 of record NC_134688.1, on the reverse strand, counting down.
CTAAGCCCTGCCGTGTGTCCAAACAGCCGTTTATTACCACATGTGGGGTATTGTTTTACTCGGGAGAAATTGCTTTACAAATTTTGTGGTGCTTTTTCTCCTTCTGTCCTTCTGGAAATGAGAAAAAATTTGCTAAACCTAGACTTTTTTTGAAAAAATGTAGATTATTATTTTCAGGGCCTACTTCCAATATTTTCTGCAAAAAAACTGTAGGGTCAAATCGCTCACTATACCCCTAGATAATTTCCTCAATGGGTGTAGTCTCCAAAATGGGGTCACTTGTGGGGGGTTTCCACTGTTTTGTCCCCTCAGGGGCTTCGTAAATGTGACATGGCCTCCGCAAACCATTCCTGCTAAATGTGGACTCCAAAAGCCAAATGGCGCTCTTTCCCTTCTAAGCCCTGTCGTGTGTCCAAACAGCCGTTTATTACCACATGTGGGGTATTGTTTTACTCTGCAGAAATTGCTTTACAAATTTTACGGTGCTTTTTCTCCTTCAGTCCTTGTGGAAATGAGAATAAATTAGCTAAACCTACATTTTCTTTGAAAAAATTTAGATTATCATTTTCACAGCCTACTTCCAATAATTTATGCAAAAAACCTGTGGGGTCAAAACGCTCACTATACCCCTAGATAATTTCCTCAATGGGTGTAGTTTCCGAAATGGGGTCACTTGTGGGGGGTTTCCACTGTTTTGTCCCCTCAGGGGCTTTGTAAATGTGACATAGCCTCTCAAACCATTCCTGCTAAATTTGAGCTCCAAAATCCAAACGGCGCTCTTTCCCTTCTAAGCCCTGCCGTGTGTCCAAATATCCATTTATTACCACATATGGGGTAGCGTTTTACTCGGGAGAAATTGCTTTACAAATTTTGCGATGCTTTTTCTCCTTTAGTCCTTGAGGAAATGAGAAAAAAAATCGCTAAACCTAAATTTTCTTTGAAGAAATGTTGATTTTAATTTTCACGGCCTACTTCCAATAATTTCTGTAAAAAACCTTTGCGGTCAAAATGCTCACTACACCCCTAGATAATTTCCTTGAGGTGTCTAGTTTCCCATATGGGGTCACTTTTGGGGGATTTTCACTGTTTTGGCACCGCAAGAGCCCTTCAAACCTGACATGGTGCCTAAAATATATTCTAACAAAAATAAGGCCCCAAAATCCACTAGGTGCTCCTTTGCTTCTGAGGCCGGTGCTTCAGTCCAGTAATACGCTACGGCCACATGTGGGATATTTCCTAAAACTGCAGAAACTGGGCAACAAATATTGAGTTGCATTTCTCTGGTAAAACCTTCTGTGTTATAAAAAAAATTGTATTAAAAATTTATTTCTGCAAAAAAATATGAAATTTGTAAATTTCACCTCTACTTTGCTTTAATTCCTGTGAAATGTGTAAAGGGTTAAGACATTTTCTAAATGCTGTTTTGAATACTTTGAATAGTTTTTAAAATGGGGTGACTTTTTGGGGGTTTCTAATATATAAGGCCCTCAAAACCACTTCACAACTGAACTGGCCCCTGTAAAAATAGCCTTTTGAAATTTTCTTGAAAATGTGAGAAATTGCTGCTAAAGTTCTAAGCCTTGTGAGGTCATAGAAAAATAAAAGGATGTTCAAAAAACGATGCCAATCTAAAGTAGACATATGGGGGATGTTAATTAGCAACAATTTTGTGTGGTATAACTGCCTGTCTTACAAGCAGATATATTTAAATTGAGAAAAATGCTAATTTTTGCAATTTTTCACTATATTTTCGTGTTTTTCACAATTAAATACTGAATGTATCGACCAAATTTTACCACTATCTTAAAGTCCAATGTGTCACGAGAAAACAATCTCAGAATCGCCCGGATAGGTGAAAGCATTTCAACGTTATTACCACATAAAGTGAAACATGTCAGATTTGAAAAATGAGGCTCTGTCAGGAAGGTCAAAAGTGGCTAAAGAGGGAAGGGGTTAAGTTGACAGATCGTTGACTATATAGTGAGCTATGTACGAGCTGTTTACCAAAAAAAATAGGGTTTGACAGGAGCCAAATTTACCCCCAGAGGAAGCAGTTTCTCTGGTACCTTTACCGACCAAAAAGAGGAGCAAATTGCCCAATATTAAGCATACTGTAAGGAACTTTTGACAAAGGCTGAAAATCTTCTGAGGAACTTGAGAATATGTTAGAGGTAAACATATGGGTGTTTTTTGCCAAGCAGGTTTTATTTTGTTTGTATTCAGCCAAATGTGAAGTAAAGGGGAAATTTTTTCATAGTGTCGCTGTTTATCGGTTTTGAGCCTCTATGGTACTAGATTTACACAACACTAACGGGGTTTACTCACCATGAGAAGCAATGGCATATATGGCATATCAATAGTAGCGGTCCAACCTCTGGACAACACAGCTCCAGTCACTTGAAAAAGTAGAAGGGGCTTTTGTTCAGGTGATTTGCAGGGGTCAGAACCATGCCAATTGAGAAGTAATGGCATATCTAACTGTATTGGCTGCTCAGGATTAATACACTTAATAGGGTATTTGGGGTGTGCTGCGTATGTATACAAAACAATCCTCCCTGACAGGTATTCTCTCTCCCTGACAGGTATTTACTAGATGCAGACTCTAGCAAAAGGGCCATGTAATAAAGCACAGCAACGGCAGTGGGGCTTGTAAATACTGGCCCCTCTTACCCTTTGGGAGGCACAGGAGGAGAAAGCAGTCTTGCCTTCATATCACAGTGTTAGCTGCTGCTGTGCTTTATTACATATCATAACCCTTCTGGTAGACTCTGATCTATAATCCTATTTATCTAGACACAGCAGTATGTGACCACACACAGAAATAGCAGCAGCCCACAGTGTAACATAAGAAGTAGATCTCACTCGGTGCTGTTCATATTTTTACGATTAGGTACCAAGATAATAATTTCATGGGGTAGACAGGCACTGTAAAGAAGTATTGTCAAGAAAACAGCCACTTCAATTATATATTATGCAAATAATAATTCTATGCAAAAAAAGAATTATATATTATGCAATAATAGGCTGAGCTGCGAGCCATAAATGCACCGCTGTCATCACCTCTTCATCAGATGTGAATCTTCATCCTCGTAGGGCTTCTTTCCGGGGACCAAACAGGCAGGGCCGCGAGGCAAGTTGAGCCTCTGGCCTCAGGCGGCACCCTAAAGAGTCTCAGAGCTTCAAGATGTGCTGCCTCCTTAATAGAACATTTCTCCTGTGCCACCTTAATACCCCCCCTGAATTCCCCCTGCTCTCCACTCTTCTGTCGCTATTGTAATATGATCCTGCTCAGTGTCGGGACGGAGAGGGTGGCGAACAGGGTGTCTACACTGCACTGCTGCCGGCATGAAGAGGCTGAGGGGAAATCCGGCCATGGGACTCACCACCTCTTCTACTGATTTTCTCTGGAGTCTCCCTGCACAGCGAGAGAAGATCCATATAGGCAGTTACCTGCACAATAGGTAAGGCCTCATTCATACGAGCGTATCAGATTCACGCGCATGAAAAACGTGCGTGAATCTGGCCCGTGTGTGTTGCGTTTATTCATCAGTGTGCTCTGCAAGTGGCATGCGTTATTCACGCACTCGCAAAGCACATCTTTTTTTAATATTTTCAATTGAATTGATGCACAAATCACACACCGCACATGCATGTGCATCCGTGTGCGATCCGTGGTTTTCATGCACCCATTGAATTCAATGGGCACGTAGGTGCGTGATAACGCACCAATGTAGGACCTGCAGTGAGTTTCACACAGCGGACTCTCGCTGCGTGAAAAATCACGCGTGTGAAAGGCCCCATTGAAATCAACGCATGGCACACGGACGTGATTCACGCTAGTCTGAATGAGGCTGAAATGTAATGTGAATGTGTAGTGTGTACTGTATGTATGTAGTGTGTAATGTATGTACTGCCTGTATGTACTGTATGTGTGTAATGTGTGTAATATATTTGTGTATGTGTACACATATATATATATATATATATATATATATATATATTGTAGCAGTGCAGCTACTGGACAGTGCAGAAACTCAGATTTTAAGCAACCAGGGAGCATGTACAGCAGAGAGGGTTTTCTCTGCTGTTGCTTGGGTGTAAAGCCTGGAATAGGGCCTTGTTTGCTGGAGTGTGAAGGAGAAGGGCGGGCTTCCACTCCATACAGACAGTCCATGTCTTGGGCTGTCTGATGAGCTTAGTTAGGCTTCACCTGAGATGGCTCTTTAATTCAGGGGTGTGCAGTTCACACAGGGCTCACAGTCTGGGGAAGACAGGCATGCTAGCCTGTGAGAGTCACCACTGTGTGAGGTAAAACTGTGAAGGTTTTGAGGTGCTGGGCACAAGGCTCAGTGTCTCGTAGTGAGGGACACAGAATGTGTTAGTTAGAAGCTGGACGGCCTAGGGTTTATTTTGTATGTTTATTGTTGTAACACTGACTGCTGTGGTGAAGACAATAAAGCTAGCTGCAGCTGGTTTAAACCTTTTATTCAAGCAGTTGGAGTGAACTTTCTATGTGTGCCAACCATCTCACCCGGGAGATGGCGATCCTGTGAGCTAAGTGGTCCCCAGGTTGTCACAATATATATATACACACACACACACACACACACACACACACACACGTGAGTATGTACTGTATGTGTATATTTGTGTAATGTGTGCATGTGTATGTATATATATATATATATATATATATATATATATATACATACACTACCGTTCAAAAGTTTAGGGTCACTTAGAAATTTCTTTATTTTTGCAAGAAAAGCACAGTTTTTTTCAATGAAGATAACATTAAATTAATCAGAAATACACTCTATACATTGTTAATGTGCTAAATGACTATTCTAGCTGCAAACATCTGGTTTTTAATGCAATATCTAAATAGGTGTATAGAGGCCCATTTCCATCAACCATCACCCCTGTGTTCTAATGGTACATTGTGTTTGCTAACTGTGTTAGAAGGCTAAGGGTATGTGCACACGATGAGAGGCTTTTACGGCTGAAATGACAGACTGTTTTCAGGAGAAAACAGCTGCCTCGTTTCAGCCGTAATTCCTCCTCCTCGCATTTTGCGAGGCTTCTCTGACAGCCGTAAATTTTGAGCTGTGCTTCATTGAGTTCAATGAAGAACGGCTCAAATTACGTCTGAAAGAAGTGTCCTGCACTTCTTTTGACGAAGCTGTATATTTACGCGTCGTCGTTTGACAGCTGTCAAACGACGACGCGTAAATGACAGGTTGTCTGCACAGTACGTCGGCAAACCCATTCAAATGAATGGGCAGATGTTTGCCGACGTATTGTAGCCCTATTTTCAGACGTAAAACTAGGCATAATACGCCTCGTTTACGTCTGAAAATAGGTCGTGTGAACCCAGCCTAATGGATGATTAGAAAACACTTGAAACTCCTTGTGCAATTATGTTAGCACCGCTGTAAACAGTTTTGCTTTTTAGAGGAGCTATAAAACTGACATTCCTTTGAGCTAGTTGAGAATCTGGAGCATTACATTTGTGGGTTCGATTAAACTCTCACAATTGCTAGAAAAAGAGAGCTTTCATGTGAAACTCGACAGTCTATTCTTGTTCTTAGAAATGAAGGCTATTCCATGCGAGAAATTGCAAAGAAACTGAAGATTTCCTACAACGGTGTGTACTACTCCCTTCAGAGGACAGCACACACAGGCTCTAACCAGAGTAGAAAGAGAAGTGGGAGGCCCCGCTGCACAACTGAGCAACAAGACAAGTACATTAGAGTCTCTAGTTTGAGAAATAGACGCCTCACAGGTCCTCAACTGGCAGCTTCATTAAATAGTTCCCGCAAAACGCCAGTGTCAACGTCTACAGTGAAGAGGCGACTCCGGGATGCTGGCCTTCAGGGCAGAGTGGCAAAGAAAAAGCCATATCTGAGACTGGCTAATAAAAGGAAAAGATTAATATGGGCAAAAGCACACAGACATTGGACAGAGGAAGATTGGAAAACAGTGTTATGGACAGACGAATAGAAGTTTGTGGTGTTTGGATCACACAGAAGAACATTTGTGAGACGCAGAACAACTGAAAAGATGCTGGAAGAGTGCCTGACGCCATCTGTCAAGCATGGTCTGGGGTTGCTTTGGTGCTGGTAAAGTGGGAAATTTGTACAAGGTAAAAGGCATTTTGAATAAGGAAGGCTATCACTCCATTTTGAAACGCCATGCCATACCCTGTGGACAGCGCTTGAGTGGAGCCAATTTCATCCTACAACAGGACAAACTGTAATTATTAGTGCAAACTAATTATTACAGGTCTCTGAGATTGATTACCATGATCCAAAGAGCCCTAAGACACAATACCATCCATGAGTTTAATTGAAAAACTAATTATTAAATGTTTATGACACTTAAATCCAATGTGCATAATAATTTGGAACACGGTGTATATACAAGGTAGGGGGCTGTGTGGCACTGTATACAGTGGGAGCTGTATAGCGCTAAATACAGGGGGCTTTACGTCGATATCTACAGGGGGTTTGTATGGCACTATCTACAAGGGGGAGGTGGGGGTCGCTATCTACAAGTGGGGTGTGACACTGTTTATAGGCAGAGCTGTATAGCACTGTCTATAGGGGGCTGTATGGCACATTTTACAGGGGCACTATCTATAAGGGGGCTGCTTGTGGCACCTGGGGGGCCCCAGTCAAGAGTTTGCTATGGGGCCCAGTCTTTCCTAGTTACGCCCCTGGTGTTAGGTAAAGGTGTCGGGCAGGAGAAGGCAGCAATTCAAATGAATTGACGGGCGGTCCTGCAATCACAGCAGGCAGGGCCTGGCAATTCATTTCAATTGACAGACAACTCCTGTGATGACTGCAGTGGCTGTCTCTCTTAGATAAAAATGGTGCCCGTCTTCCCCCTAGAAGCGAGGGTCACTGTGGGTTCCTGTGAACCGTACATGCCACAGAGCATGCACATTTCAAAGCTAGAATGGCTCCAGCAGGAGATAGGAAAGTAGGGATGGGAGCCGACCCTATGCCCTGGGTGCGCCATATAGCACCTGTGTATGTGTCATGCATAAACACATACACAGATGCATCTTTACTAGTACAAATATATGAATAAATACAGTTACATTAGGGAACATATTAAAATAGTTAGAAAAAAAATAGGCCCATAACTTAAAAAAAATAAATAAATAACTTTCCTTTAAACTGTAATTAAACTTAAAAAAAAAACTTTGACATGCCATGCCATGTCAGAAGCTTTGATCATTGTTTGGTCTGAGCACTTAGCACCCCCCGATCGCTAAAACGAAACAGTAGAAGTGCTCAGGTGAGCGCTGTGCCGCTTAGTTTCTTATCGGCTTTCGTGTGTGTGTGTATGTGTGTCTGTGTGTGTGTGTGTATATATATATATATATATATATATATATATATATACACACGCACACACACATAAATTCACACACATACATTACACACATTATGGCCTCATGCACACGACCGCACTGGTTAGTTGTGCATTTGTGTGTCATTAGGATTCACGGATCCACAACAATTCACCATTATTGGTAAATCCGCAAATCCGAACCGTAAAATTACTTGTCTTGAGTTTTTGCGGTCCGGATTTGCGGCCCCCACACGGATCTATGTAAACCACAGTCGTGTGCATAGGGCCATAAAAATGAATGGATTTGCAAACATGCGGATAAATTGGGGCCGTGAAAAAACGGTCTTGTGTGTGAGGCCATACTGTATATACACTACCGTTCAAAAGTTTAGGGTCACTTAACATTGCGGTTCCAGCGCTGGACCCAGAAAAGGTAAGTATAAGAATTGTTTTGCTTTTTTATGTGTTACTAATTATTTTTGTGTGTTTGTGTTATTTTACAGGACTACGTCGGATTCGAGGACTACTTCAATGACAGCGTTTTTTTTATTCTCAATAAAATGGTTAATGAGGGTTGTGTTTGTTTTTTTATTTAAATAAAATATTTTATCTATGTCCTTGTATTTTTTTAAACTTTATTATTACCGCCTTAATAGCTGCTGGCTGATTGACAACATCCATTATTAAGGCGAGGCTTAATGTTAGCAGGCAGGCAGAGAGGCTAACACTAAACCTCATTACCCCGGTACCCACCGCCACCAGCTGTTGTATCTGGCGGGGTCCCCCCCATTTTTCATAACCAGCCAGCAGCAGCCGGTTAATATTACCAGGGGGAAGGGCCACAGTTTTTGGCCTTTCCCAGCCTAATAATACCAGCTTGCGGCCGCCCCATTGCCCGACCATCACTACAGATGGTCAGGTACTGGATTATACCCGGCTTTTCCCGACACCCCTGGTGGCGGTGGGTAACGGGGTAATAATGGGGGTTAGTGTTAGCCTCTGTAATGGATAATACTAAGCCTCGCCTTTGTAATGGACGCAGTCAATCAGCCGGTGTCCATTACTAAGGCGGTAGTAATAAAGTTAAAAAAATATTTTATTGAAATAAAAACCACCCAGACAACCCTCATTAACCATTTTATTGATAATAAAAACGCAGTCATCGAAGTAGTCCTGAAATCCGACGTAGTCCAACGACCAAACCTGTAAAAAAACACAAACACAACAGAAATGATTAGTAACACGTGTGGTAGGCTTATATACAGGGCCCATCAGACAGGATCACACATGGGCCATGTATCTAAGCCTACCATGTGCTTATGTAAGATTCTTAGATACAGCGCCCAGCAGACAGGATCACACATGGGCCTTGTATCTAAGCCTACCATGTGATTGGCTTAGATACAGGGCCCAGCAGACAGCATCACACAATCTGTGATACTGTCTCATGGGCCCTCTAAGCCTGCAACATCGTAGGCTTAAAGGGATTGTCCAGTCCCTAAACATTGATGGCCTATCCCCAGGATAGGCCATCAATAGCTGATGGCTTGGGGTCCGTCTCCCGGGACCCCCCAATCACCTGTTTTGAAAGGGCTGCATCACTCGTACAAAAGCTGCCTCCCCTTCATTTCACTTACTCGCTCACACTGTGAATCGCCGACATGGATTCACAATGTGAGCAAGTGACCGGAATGAAGGGGAAGCACCAGCTCTCGTACGAGCGCTGCATCCCCTTCAAAACAGGTGATTGGCGGGGGTCCTGGGAGTCGGACCTCAAGCCATCAGCTTCAAGCAGAAGGGGTATTAAACTTACCCTGCTCTTCAGCCGTGGCGGATGTCCTGACTCAGGATGGTGGTGACATCATGCGCTGCGCACCGGAAACAGGAAGGTAAGTACTGTAGTTACTTATTATTGTGTAGTGCGTAGTGTAGTGTATAGCTACGCCACTGGTTGGGTGAGCGGTCCCGCTTCACTCCGGTTCTCTGAACCGGCTGTAATTTTAACAGCCGGTAAGGGAGAACTGGGGCGAACTGGGCCCCCTTCCAGCCCCGGGCACTTGCCCATATTGCCCTCATTGTAATCCGCCCCTGGTGCCAATTTTCAATCCAATTACAAACTATACATTCTAAACCTATAGTCCTTAAAGAGGCTCTGTCACCACATTATAAGTGCCCTATCTTGTACATAATGTGATCAGATCTGTAATGTACAGTAGATTACAGCAGTGTTTTTTATTTAGAAAAACGATCATTTTTGACAGAGTTATGACCTATTTTAGTTTTATGCTAATGAATTTCTTAATGGACAACTGGGAGTGTTTTACTTTTTGACCAAGTGGGCGTTGTGGAGAGAAGTGTATGACGCTGACCAATCAGCGTCATACACTTTTCTCAATTTATTTACACAGCACATAGCGATCTAGCTAGATCACTATGTGCAGTCACTTACTCACATATTAACATTACTGAAGTGTCCTGACAGTGAATAGACATCACTACCAGCCAGGACGTGATGTCTATTCAGAATCCTGACACTTCGGTAACGTTTGTGTGAGATTTACAGCACAGCAAGCGTAATCTCGTTTTAAATGACAGTTTACAGTGTAAACTTCTTAAAATTAAGTTTTTTGCCCTCCCAGCCTGTGTTTGTTTTTTACAGTATAGGCAAAATATAACTATATTGTGATCACTGTTACCAAGGTTTTCACATACATTGACATTCCCAACAATCTCTGAATTATTAGAAAGGACCAGATCCAACAGAGCTTAACCTCTAGTCAGGTCTTCCACAAACTGGGCCATAAAATTTTCCTGCAACAGGTTGAGGAAATGTCTCCCCATGGCAGTTGTAGCTGAATCATGACCCCAATTAATATCCCGGTAATTAAAATCTCCCATTATCACCACAGTACCCGTCTGTGCAGCCCATTCCATCTGTTTAAATAGCTGACCTTCCATCTCCTCAGTTATATTCAGGGGATCTATAGATTATACCAAAAGTAATTTTTTCAGTTTTTGTAATTTCACCCACAAGGTTTCAACATCCTCACTCACTATTACCTCTTTCACACGTGCCCTCATATAATTTGTCCTGTAAAACCCTGTAGATTTACAGCCCAGTCATGCAAAGAGTCTAGCCATGTTTCATCAACTCCAACTATATCTATATTTTCTTCCAGTATCAAGGCCTCAAGCTTCCCCATTTTGCTTGCTAGACTTCTAACATTTGTGAACATACACATTAACTTGCATTTCAAATTGTCACATTCGGTATCAGAAGTGTGATTATGTTACATTATTTGAGCATTTTTATTTTCACTGCTGTTTTGTAACAAAAGGATCTCCTTATCCTGATGCCTAATCCTCTCCCCACAGTCTATTTCTCCCCCCACCAATATAGTCTCTCTAACCTGACTACCTTTTTATTTTCTACATTGACCTCCCTCCTCAGCCCTAGTTTAAATGCTCCCCAGCTAGAATTCTCTCCCCAGCACAGCGGACCCCCTTCCATTTAGGTGCAAATCATCTGCAGAATACAGTTTGTACGCCAATGAAAAGTCAGCCCAGTGCTCTAGGAACCCAAAGCCTTCTCCTCTACACCAAGCCTTAAGCCATGCATTTAACTCCCTGAGCTCCCGCTGCCGTACCTGTGATGTGCATGGCACAGGCAGTATTCCTGAGAATACTACATTGGAGGTCCTTCCCTTCAGCTTGTAGCCTAAAGTTTTTTTAAATTATTCCTAAGGCTCTTCCACCTACCATGTATTCTGTCGTTGGTACCCACATGGACCACGACAGCTGGATCATCACCAGCCCCTCCTAGTAATTTATCCACCTGTTCCACCACATGCCGAACCCTGGCACCAGGGAGACAGCAAACCATTCGGTTGAGCCGGTCTTGGCAACAAACTATTCTATCCGTCTTCCTGATTATAGAATCCCTTACAACTACCAATTGTCTTGCCTTACCTACATTACCATCCCGCTGACTACTAGCTGGGCTGTTCTCCCGGCTGTTAGGGAGATCACTATCCCTTAGGGCTGCCATTTCTGAGACCGACACACTCGCATCATCACGCAACTTGGCAATTTTGCTTGGAATAAGAGAAACAGAATTGGCCTTCCTTTTCTTGGACCCCTTTCTACTGCCCCTAACTACATTAACCCAGCTATTTGCTTGATCCTGCTGACCTATGTCTTCACCCTCCAGTTTACCCCGCTAACTTCTTGCTCAGTGAGCAGCATGCTCCGCTCAAGATTGTCTATCTCCCTCTGTTGCATTTTGCTACTCCAGATCTCGTATGAGAGTGTAAAGTCTATGGCCGCGATCCGTGGTTCTAACTTACCCCTCGACGACCGCGGCCATGGACATCCTGCTGCTGTGCTGCGTCGCACCCCTGTGAGGCGCCGGCACTCACTTCCGGGTATCGAGACTGTCTCCTGCGCACATGAAAATCATCATCATAAGAAGGCCACCACCCTTCTGATCCTCGCCTGAGCGTTGTTGTTGTTTCCCAAAGTTCGTCTTGCAAATGGTCTCCTGTGTCTCTTTCAGTTCCCAGTATTCCCCATACCTGTATCCTGTATCCTGTGCTATCCAGTACTATCCTGGTCTACTGCCGTGCTGAGCTGTTGTCATGTTGTGCTGCATTCCATGCCTGTTCTGCTACTCCACGCCTGACGTCTACCTGCCGCCTGGTCAAAGCCGAGCCTGCCTTGCTACTGTCTACATTACCTAAGGTAGACTTTCTGGACTATAGACTCTGTATCATACCTGTTTGGACAGCTGCCATCCCGTTACGCGGTACGGCCCAGTGTTTCCACACCCTGCATCGTGACAGTACGCTCAAGTCAAGGACCCCGCTGGTCAATTTAAGGGCATATCACCCTCCCAAGCCATGCAGGTGGACCTGCAGGATTTCCGAGCAAGAGAGGATCAACTTTTTGTGGCAGTGGTCTCCATGGAACAGCAGCTAGGGGCGCTAGCTGCTTCCCTTCCTGCCTCTATGCAAGCTTTTCCGACCGACCCCCCCCAGCTACACCTCCTGGCGGTTCCGGTTCGGTTCCAGTTCCGGACCCTGGCAGAAGAGCTGTCCTGGAACAATGAGGCCTTGGTAGCATCCTTCTGGCATGGTCTATCGCCCGAGATCAAGGACGAACTTGCTGCCCGAGATCTACCACCTGCCTTGGATGACCTGATTCTGCTGGCTACTTGCGTGGATATAAGGCTGAGGGAGAGATCTCATGAGGTTCGACAGGAGAGACGGCTTCCTTGATTGGCGCCCAACTTCCAGCAACTCCTCTTGCCGTCCCCTACTGCCTTGCCCGAGGTTCAGATGCAGGTGGATCGCCTAAATTTGTCTGTACAAGAGAACAGCGCAAGCACACCTCTTGACTCTATCTATATTGCGGCCTCACTGGTCATGTCGTGCGTTTGTGTCCACAAAAGCAAAAAAAAACAACGCCGAGGTTGGAGAGACAACCCTGGGCGCTACTGCATTTAATCGTGAACTCTCCTCCAAACTGTTTATTCCTGTGACCATCATTGCTGGCGAGAAGCCCCATCCGGTCTCTGCCTACCTGGACTCTGGCTCTGCAGCTAATTTCATCTGTCAAGACCTTGTGGATTTTCTCCAGTTGCCCACTGTCCTGCTGGAAAGGCCGTTGATCGTTGCCTTGGTAGATGGACTGCCATTGCCTGATCCAGTGTTGTCTGTTACAAAGCCATTGAGACTTCAAGTGGGAGCTCTTCACACTGAGCTCATCTCCATGTTTGTCCTGCCCAAGGCCGTCAACCCCGTGCTGCTGGGTTTGCCTTGGCTCCGTTTGCACACCCCAGTCCTGGATTGGAACTCTGGAGAGGTTCTCCAGTGGGGTCCCAAGTGTCTCTACCGCTGTCTCGGTCATATCCATCCACCACAGTCTTCTCCGGATCAGTCATTGGCAGGGTTGCCTTCTTGTTTCTCTATGTTCTCTGATGTCTTCAATAAGAAGGAAGCAGAGACCTTGCCGCCACATCGAGCATATGATTGTCCGATCGACATGGTTCCTGATTCATCTCCTCCTCGCGGTAGAGTATACCCTCTCTCCCTGCCAGAGACCCAGTTTATGTTGACCTACATTAAGGAGAATCTGAAGAGGTGCTTAATTCGTAAATCCGCATCCCTGGCCAGAGCTGGTTTTTTCTTTGTCAAGAAGAAGGATGGATCCCTCTGACCCTGCATTGACTACCGAGGCCTCAATCGGATCACGGTGAAGAACAGGTACCCATTGCCTTTGATTTTTGGACTGTTGATCACATACAGGGGGGCAACATTTTTTTCTAAACTGGACTTGCGGGGGGCCTATAACCTGATTCGAATTCGTCAGAGTGACGAGTGGAAGACCGCATTTAATACACGTGATGGGCACTATGAATACCTAGTTATGCCCTTCGGCCTGTGTAACGCCCCCGCGGTGTTTCAAGAATTTCTCAATTACATTTTTCGTGATCTCCTCTATATCTGTGATGAGGTGTATCTCGATGACATTTTGATTTTTTTCCCCAGATCCAGTAACTCATCAGAATCATATCCGCCAGGTGTTGCTTCGTTTAAGGGAGATTCATCTTTATGCCAAGCTGGAGAAGTGCATGTTTCAAAAAAGATCTCTTCCCTTGCTGGGCTATCTCATCTCCGATCAGGGCCTCAAGATGGTTAAGGCTGTCCTGGAGTGGCCACACCCCCAAGGCTTAAGGGCCATACAACGCTTCCTGGGATTTGCCAACTACTACCGGCTGTTCATACCCAACTTCTCGTCATTAACAGCCCCCATCTCTTCCCTCACAAAAAAGGGTATGAATGCCAAGGTGTGGACTCGGGAGGCAGAAGCCGTATTTGAGACCTTAAAAAAAGCCTTCATGTCAGGCTCTATTCTTCATCACCCTGATGTATCCCTACAGTTTTCATTAGAGGTGGACGCTCCCTCTGTTAGTGCGGGTGCACTGTTGTTCCAGAGAGGTTCTAAAGGCAAGACTGTTCTATGTGGCTACTATTCCAACCAAACTGTTTTCTTCCGCAGAGCGCAACTACTCAATTGGGGATCGGGAGTTACTGGCCATCAAGCTGGCCCTGCAGGAGTGGAGACACCTACTGGAAGGCGCAGTTCATCCTATCCTGGTCTTCACGGATCACAAGAATCTGACCTATCTACAGATGGCTCAACGGTTGATCCTCGTCAAGCCAGGTGGTCGTTGTTCTTTGCTCAGTTCCGGTTCGAACTCCACTACCGACCTGCCGACAAGAATGTGAGGACCGATGCCTTGTCTAGGTTATTTGAGACAGATGACACTTTGGAGTCTCCACAGAATATTATTGATCCTTCCTGCATCTTCTCTGTTAACCCTCTGCAGGTTAGAGACATTCCTCCAGGAAGAACTTTTCTACGTCTGGCAGACAGAGGAAGAATCCTTCGCTGGGGTCACAGTTCCAAGCTGGCAGGTCACGCGGGTACTCGTAACACCCAAGACCTAATAGCCCGTCTGTTCTGGTGGCCCACGCTGCTGAAAGACGTCATGGACTTTGTCTCCTCTTGTACGGTATGCACAGCAAATAAAGTTGCCCACTCCAGACCAGCTGGTCTGCTCCAACCACTGCCTGTGCCCGTTGATCCCTGGCAAGCAAGTTGCAATGGACTTTGTCACAGATCTCCCCCTCTCAGTGTGATCTGGGTGGTGGTGGATCGATTCTCTAAAATGGCCCATTTTGTTCCTCTGACTGGCCTGCCTTCTGCTGCTTGACTGGCCGACCTCTTCATACAACACATCTTCCGTCTGCACGGATTGCCTCTGCATATTGTCTCGGATCGTGGGGTCCAGTTCACCTCGAAGTTTTGGAGAGCACTCTGTGGCCTCCTCGTTGTAAAGTTGGACTTCTCTTCGGCCTATCATCCCCAGTCCAATGGGCAAGTCGAGAGGATTAACCAAATTATGGAGAACTATCTATGTCACTTTGTTTCCAGACTACATAATGACTGGGTGCAGCTGCTAGCATGGGCAGAATTCTCCTATAGTAACCATACTAGTGAGTCCACCACCTCCAGCCCGTTCTTCATAATCTACGGCCAACATCCTCGAATACCTCTTTCTGTCTCTACTATGTCCCAGGTGCCTGCAGCTGACTCGACCTTCAGGGGCTTACTGAAAATATGGCAACAGATCCGATCTTCTAGCAGATACTAGCAGACAGGATCCTCCTCAGTTTCTTCCAGGTACGAAGGTCTGGTTGTCCTCAAAGAATGTCCGGCTGAGGGTGCCGTCCTGCAAATTTGCTCCCAGGTTCCTCGGACCATTCGAGATCCTGCTACAAAGTAACCCGGTGTCTTATAAACTACGGCTGCCTCCTACCCTCAAGATCCCTAACTCCTTCCATGTTTCCTTAATGAAGCCCGTGGTCCTGAATCGCTACTCTAGGAATCCTAGTTCCGCAGTGGCTCCTGGCGGCTCGTAAGGGGCTTTTGATTTAAGGGAGATTGTAGCCACCAAGAAGGTGGGAGGGAAGGACGTTTTATTTGGTGGATTGGAGTGTATTCGGTCCAGAAGAGAGGTCTTGGGAGCCAGAGCAGAACATCGATGCCCCTGTCCTCATGAGGAAGTTTCTCTCTCGCTCTGGCCCCAAGAAGAGGGGGCTAAGAGGGGGGATACTGTAACATCTATGGCCGCGGTCCGTCATTCTAACTTACCCCTCGACGACCGCGGCCATGGACATCCTGCTGCTGTGCTGCGTCGCCCCCTGTGAGGCGCCGGCACTCACTTCCGGGTATCGAGAGTGTCTCCCGGAGGGTGCGCGCGCGCTCGTGCCTGCTCTCAAAGGGCACGTCAAAATCATCATCATTAACTCACATGATTTTCCTGGACTATAAGAAGGCCACCGCCCTTCTGATCCTTGCCTGAGCGTTGTTGTTTCCCAAAGTTTATCTTGCAAATGGTCTCCTAAGTGTCTTCCAGTTCCCAGTGTTCCCCGTACCTGTCACCTGTATCCTGTGCTATCCAGTACTATCCTGGTCTACTGTCGTGCTGAGCTGTTGTCGTGTTGTTCTACATTCCACGCCTGTTATGCTACTCCACGCCTGATGTTTACCTGCCGCCTGGTCCCAGCCGAGCCTGCCTTGCTACTGTCTACATTGCCTCAGGTACCCTTTCTGGACTATAGACTCTGTATAATACCTGTTTGGCCAGCTGCCATCCCGTTACGCGTTACGGCCCAGTGGGTCCATACCCGCACCGTGTCAGCGAGCTTCTAGGTGAACAACATGCTTACATCTGCCACGGAGGTATTCTCACTGGAACTCCGGCTCCAGTCGTGCATACATGTGGCAAATTGTGCACTGAAGAAAACCTCCAATATTGCAGTCCATTATCCCAGTTACAAAAAAACAGCGAACAATTGTTAAAGTAAAAGAAAAAAAGAGTACTTACAGGGGCTTTAACTCCACTTTTCAACTCCGGTTTAATAACTCCACTTGTTACACAAGCCACTTAATCCATCAAGCCCAAATTTTTTTAATATTACTTTTAATATTTATTTTTTTCACTACTAACATTATTGAACTTTTTTTTACACATTTTATTAGTTACCCTTGGGGACTTGAACAAGCGATCTTTAGATCACTGGTACAATACACTGCAATACTAATGTATTGCAGTATATTGTAATATTTACAGGCTTCTGTTAAGCCCTGCCACAGACAGAGCTTAACAGGGGCAGCTTAAATGCAGTCCTGGGGGCCTTCATTAGGCCCCTGGGCTGTCATGATAAGCATTGCATTGCAGGGGGGGCAATGACCTGTTGGAGGGGGCTGCCTCCCTCTTTTTAACTCCTCAGATGCTGCGGTCACGATTGACCTCAGCATTTGAAGGGTTAAACGGCCAGGCACAGCACGATCGCTGTTCCTGCCCGTTAGTCCTGGGTGTCAGCTGTAAAACACCTGACACCTGGAGCCCGCTTCATACATCGTCCCCCACACCATTACATGATATTAATGTCAGGGTTCATGAAGGGATTAAAGGGGTAGTCCCATCTTGGACATTTATGGCATATCTACAGGACCTATCTCTAGAACGGGACCCGGCGGTTCCCGTAATCCTAAGCACCTTTTCATTCAGTGGCCGGATAGCAGCAAGAGAAAGTAGGACAGGGGTCATGGGGTTCCGTTCTAGAGATCTGTATGGTCCCATAGATGGGACCTGCATCTATCAGACATTTCTCGCAAATTCTGTGGATATTGGTAAATTCAATAGTTTGGGGTTGGGGAGTAGAGCACTGGTAGGGACAACAATTGACATAAAAATTCAGCATTTCCGTAATACTTTGGTGGCAATTTTTGATTGAATCTTTTTAAGACAAGAGGATAAGTAAGGAGCGTACAATTCCTTTGTTGTATAGTCACCTTCAACTTTGCCTCACAACACGAACAGACAGGAATAGATTAAAAAGATTACATTCTTTGCAGTAATTATCATGAAGAAAATGAAATCTTTTAAGTAAATTAATTGTAATAAAATGCACTTGATTAGGTTTTATCTTTATATAGTGACTCCCGGAGCTTAAATTAAATTTAAAAAGATTTCTATATGCTTATATTCAGACAAAAATGACTTTTTGTACACATAGCCCTGCTTGCATTATGCTAAACCTTGTCGGTACTCTTGTAGTGAAGGGGAAATCATGTTAGCTTATTTTTGCATTGAATAATTTTTGTTTTTTCTTGTAAATTTGAATTAGTAAGTTGTAGAAGTTTGATGGCATACAGTGCTGAACTGGAATTCCTTGGGCCGATCAGAGGAGATGATTGAGGGCCTAGCTTCCATCTTAGTTTCAAAGTAATTTATTGAATTACAGCACAATTCGGATATACAATAGACAGTTTACAAATAATAAGTCAGGACTTTGCGCAGGAAGTCAAATAAACAATATCCAGCAGGGTATATTATTTAAAGAAACGAAATAAAAGCAAACATTATGAACATGGTGTCCGTGGAGTAAGAAGCATGCGGTGGAAAAAAAAAGAAGAAAAACAATACATATGTTTGAAAACTCAGCGAGTCACATGGGCGGGTATAGAAACAGCCCTGGTGTAGGCCAAAACTACAAATTCCTGATAATAGGTAAGGCAAAGTCTAAGAATAAGGACCAAAGCACACCACACACAGAACCCATCACATTGCTAAATAATAAGAAAGATTCGGGACTGCCATAGTTCGCAGCCATGGGGACCATATCTTATCAAATTGTGCTACAGTATCTTCTCTAACGGCATTAAGTTTTTCGTAAACCAAAATTCTATTCATGCGATTTTCTACTGCTGTAATTGAAAGTGACGACTTTCTCCAATTTTGAGCAATATGTATAGGAGCTGACATCGTTAGGAGTTGAAGAAATTTAAAGGTAGGGTAAGAAAGACTGTCTGGTTTCACCCCTAGTAAGCAAACCTCAGGGTTAGCTCTATGTGTGTGTTCATCACTGAATTAGCAAGTGTCATAATCGATCTCCAAAAGCATTTGACTTTCTGACCAGTCCACCACGTGTGCAGATGAGTGCCGTGGTCCACACACCCTCTAAATCATGTGTCAGGAATATCAGGGTACATGGTGTGTATTCTGGTCGGTATCATATATACTCTATGCAATAACTTAATAGAGGTCTCCATCAGGGTGACCTGTAAACTCCCCTTACTAGTAGTAGTGCAAATGAAACCCCATTGCTCATGAGCAAGTGATAACCCTGAGCATGAACGGCAATTTGCCTCCAGTAGGTGGTCAGTTTAAATTAGAATAAAGAAAAGACAATGATCCTGGTAAGTTAGCTCTAAAAAGACATAAGGATTCCATAGGTGCTAAGTCCAACTTAGGGGAGGCGGAGGTAATTGTTCTCAAAAAATGCAAAATCTGTTGAGCACGGAAAAATTCAGTAGATGGCGGGTGAAGCTTAACATTGAAATACCTAGCCTCCATCTTTACAGAACATGTGCAGGTCTACTTTTAACTTTTTGCTCTTTCTGAGCTTGGTGGTTTAAGTGGCTTGTGATCTAAGTGGAGTTCTAAAACCGGATTGTGTTGTTGTATTTCTGTGTTTGTGAATCTGTTTTGATTGCTTGCAAATAGAAGATAGCAAAAACTCACACGATTTAAAACCTTTTTTTTTTTTTCTTTGCAGATTTGTTCCAGCTGAGCAGCTGACTAGGGGGAAGGGGTTAACTGGACACAGGTGGTATAAATTAGTCAGCAGACCTCATTTTGAGCTTGCTCTTTCTGAGCTTGGTGGTTTAAGTGGCTTGTGATCTAAGTGGAGTTTTAAAACCGGATTGTGTTGTTGTATTTCTGTGTTTGTGAATCTGTTTTGATTGCTTGCAAATAGAAGATAGCAAAAACTCACACGATTTAAAACCTTTTTTTTTTTTCTTTGCAGATTCGTTCCAGCTGAGCAGCTGACTAGGGGGAAGGGGTTAACTGGACACAGGTGGTATAAATTAGTCAGCAGACCTCATTATGAGCTTGCTCTTTCTGAGCTTGGTGGTTTAAGTGGCTTGTGATCTAAGTGGAGTTCTAAAACCGGATTGTGTTGTTGTATTTCTGTGTTTGTGAATCTGTTTTGATTGCTTGCAAATAGAAGATAGCAAAAACTCACACGATTTAAAACCTTTTTTTTCTTTTTTTTTTTCTTTGCAGATTCGTTCCAGCTGAGCAGCTGACTAGGGGGAAGGGGTTAACTGGACACAGGTGGTATAAATTAGTCAGCAGACCTCATTTTGAGCTTGGTCTTTCTGAGCTTGGTGGTTTAAGTGGCTTGTGATCTAAGTGGAGTTCTAAAACCGGAGTTGAAAAGAGGAGTTGTAGCCCCGGTAAGTACTCTTCTTTTACTTTGACAATTGTTCGCTGTTTTGTTGTAACTTGGATAATGGATAGCAAGATTGGAGGTTTTCTTCAGTGCACAGTTTGCCATATGTATACACGACTGGAGCCGGAGTTCCAGGGTGAATATCTCTGTGGCAGATGTGAGCATGTTGTTCACCTGGAAGCTCGCATTAGAGATCTGGAGGAGCAGAATGCAACACTGAGGAGGATAGACAATCTTGAGCTGAGCTTGCTGCTCACGGAGCATGCAGTTAGTAGGTTAGAACTGGAGGGTGAAGACATGGGTGAGCAGGATCAGGTAAGTAGCTGGGTTAATGTAGTTAGGGGCAGTAGAAAGGGGTTCAAAGAAAAGGAAGGCCAATCCGGTTTCTGACATTCCAAGCAAAATTGCCAAGTTGGGTGATGATGCGAGGGTGTCAGTCTCAGAAATGGCAGCCCTAGTGGATACTGATCTCCCTAACAGCCGGGAGAACAGCCCAGCTAGTAGTCGGCGGGATGGTAATGCAGGTAAGCCAAGACAATTGATAGTGGTAGGGGATTCTATAATCAGGAAGACGGATAGAATAATTTGTCGCCAAGACCGTCTCAACCGAAGGGTTTGATGTCTCCCTGGTGCCAGGGTTCGGCATGTGGTGGAACGGGTGGACAAATTGCTGGGAGGGGCTGGTGATGATCCAGCTGTTGTGGTCCATGTCGGTACCAACGACAGAATAAATGGTAGGTGGAGGAGCCTTAAGAATAATTTTAAAGAACTAGGCTACAAGCTGAAGGGAAGGACCTCCAAGGTTGTATTCTCAGGAATACTGCCTGTGCCATGCGCATCACAGGAAAGACAGCGGGAGCTCAGGGAGTTAAATGCATGGCTTAAGTCTTGGTGTAGAGGAGAAGGCTTTGGGTTCCTAGAGCACTGGGCTGACTTTTCATTGGGGTACAAACTGTATTCTGCAGATGATTTGCACCTAAATGGAAGGGGGTCCGCTGTGCTGGGGGAGAGAATTCTAGCTGGGGTGGCGGAGTGTTTAAACTAGGGCTGAGGAGGGAGGCCAATGTAGAAAATAAAGGGGTAGTTAGGTTAGAGAGGGGTCAGACTATATTGGTGGGGGGAGAAACAGACGGTGGGGAGAGGACTAGGCAACAAGATAAGGAGATCTTTTAGTTACAAAACAGCAGTGAAAATAAAAAGGCCCAAATGTCAAATAATCAAATTTCTGATACTGAAAGTGAAACATTTAATGGCAAGTTAAAGTGTATGTTCACAAATGCCAGAAGTCTAGCAAGCAAAATGGGGGAGCTGGAGGCCTTGATACTGGAAGAAGATATAGATATAGTTGGTGTTGCTGAGACATGGCTGGACTCTTCACATGATTGGGCTGTAAATCTACAGGGTTTTACACTGTTTCGGAAAGACAGGGCAAATAGGAAAGGCGGTGGTGTATGTCTGTATGTGAGAAGCGATATGAAGGCGAGTGTGAATGAGACAATAGTGGGTGAATACTGTGAGGAGGTTGAAACCTTGTGGGTGGAACTAGAAATGGAGGTAAACACTGAAAAAATTACTTTTTTACAATAAAACACATGAAAGCGCAACATAACTTATAAAGCTTCTACTTGTGAAAAGATGCAAGTCTATGGGGTGAATTATCATTACAGATGAAAGGCTTCACTGAAGTAACTCTGTAAGTTCACTTTTATTTTCCTGTGACTATTTGCATATTCACGTAGAGATAAACATTTTTAAAAGCCGTTCTTCGCTTAATTACCCAACATGTCCTCACATCAAAAGTCCAAACCCCCAGCACAGTGCCATTTAATAGTTGTTTGAAATACGGTGTTATTATGTTTCTTTTCTCTACATTGTGGAAGTCAGATAATACCGTGTTTGGCTCTATTTACTTTGCTTCAAATAGAATATTGTACATGAGATCACAACATTCACAGCACAAAACACATCTATCTGCTGTGCGCACAATGCTCTGGTTTCATCTGTGGAAACTTGCCTCTTGAGCTGAACATGTGTTTTGTTGGCCAAGTAAATAAAAGGCATACTTTTGTACCAGATGTATGTTCTAAGAACTGTTTACAGAGCAGTTTTGTTTTCATAAATTCATAAAGAAGAATCATTACAGAACGTGTGCGTTTAGATTATAAGCTCTTTTGCAGGACCCTTTTCAGAGCATTGAGATGTCCTTGGAAGCACAAATTGCCTTTATCTTAAATATTATTGCTTTATCAATATAGAACTTTGTCCTTTCTACTTCTTCTACCTTTTAATTTATTAGTTTAATCTCCTTTATATTTTCTTTTAACTTAGATATTATTTTTTCTCTTCTTTTTTTTTTGCATTCCGTATAGCTTATTTAAATGGAAAGTCTTATAATAGACATAATTGGCATATCAAGTGCTACTGAGGTTGATCGCTCTATATAAATTAAGTAAAAATAATAATAATGTCACTAGCATATGTCACCAATGGCCGATTAGTAGGGGTCTGACTGCTGTAATCATCACCAATCGCTAGATTGAAGTGGCATCGGAACTAGGAAAATGCTTTGCCACTTTGTCTCCTGTTAGCTAGGCTCGGCTCTGTTTGGAAGCTGCATTAACCCATTATAGTCAATGGCTGACCATGTTAAGTGGGGCTGACAATGAAGTTACATGGTGCTTTCCTAGCAAACGGCAGTTACAACATTCAGTCACTAACCAGTCGGACACTGGAGGCGTTTCCTAGCACTGGGCCACCAATGTCTATGCTAAGACAACCCTTGAATTTCAGCTTACCCCACTGCTTTAATAAAGCTACTAATGCAAGGTAATTCCTCATTATAGCCAACGTCCCAAAGATGATTTTTACATAGGTTCAAATAGCATCCATGCCAGTGTTTTCTCTTCTTAAAGGGGTTATCCTGGCTTTTTAAAATTGATGGCCTATCCTTAGGAAAGATTGGGGGAGGGCGACTCTAGACGACCCTGCCGATCAGCTGTTTGAAGGGGTTGCAGCGCTGCAGCGTTTTCATTGTCTAAATGGCTCCCTTATTATTTGTAATTTGTGTAAGTTATTACATTTGTAGCGGCTGTGCAAGGTATTGCACCACTGTCCTATTTATGTCCATCTTTATTATTCATGACAATACTTTCAGTAGTCCAAGGGGAACCAATATTATTGAATGATGAATAGACTTTACAGTACAGGGTCACATTTTGTGACAAAATTAAATAAATATTAGCTCCACATGGTTGGGACAATTCGGGTGTAGGAAACAAGAATGTTGCAAACAGTAGAAGAGAAAGAGAACGTGAACGTGGAGAAGTGTAAAAAAAAAAAAAGCATATAATAAGCAAAGAAGTTGGGTGGGGGAGTGGGAGGGTAGTCGGGAAAGTTGGGAAATCCAGCCTAGAAGTAAACCACTAGAAGACATTGGGGATAAGTCCTATTATCTAACGGTAAGGAAGGGACATTTGTGCCACATTAAGGATGGGCATAAGCAATTCAGTGGCACCACACTTTTTTTTAAAGTGGATCACAATATCAATGAGAACAGTAGTTAGCATTTTGGTAAATCATACAATGATGAATTCTGATAAATGGCGTTACAAAAATAAAATAAGCTCCCTAAACCCTGTTCTACCGTTTCTCGGCTCCCGCTGCCTCCTGGCCACTTCCTGATTAGATGTTTCGCTGTTTCTGTAACTCCCATAGAAGTGAATGGCACCAGTGTAGCTTGCGTAGTGCGCTGCTTCCGTAACTGCCATTCATTTCTATTGGAGTTATGGAAACAGCGTAGCTTAGCAAGTCACGCTGTTTTCGTAACTCCCGACCATATAGTCAGGAAGTGGCCGGAAGGCAATGGGAGCTGAGAAAGGTAGAACGTGGTTTAGGGGGCCCCGTTCTAGAGATAGGTGCGGGTCCCAGAGGTGGGCCAAAACTATCTGACATTTATGGCATATCCTGTGGATATGCCATAAATGTCCCTGATGGGCAAACCCCTTTAATACAGATGTGTATACAGCCTATTGTGCCTTTTAAGATAAATAGATGTGATTTGGTCGTAATTTAGCACATACTATTTGTATATTGCAAAAATGTTTTAGGGATTTGGAGGTCGACTGTCGTGAACAAATATTTTTTCTTTCAAAAAGATAGTTGGCATTACATGAATTGATTCCTTGTTCACATTCAGATAAATGTTTTACAATACATTTAACAGCTTGAGGAAACATTTATTGACACAATTGTAATAAGTAATTACAGATGTTGAATATCAAAAAGAGGAAAGATCCGTGGTATAAATGGATGATCTGGATGACCGATAACATCTCTAGAAATAAAACAAGGACCTCAGACTAGATAATGCTAGTGATAGATTTAAGCCTTTATACCCCACTTAGCAGAGTTGGCAATTAATTTTTTTTTTTTTTACATGCAGTCTGTGAAAAATAAAGTCATGAGATATCTGAAAGCTTGTTTGGATGTAATGGACAAGTCCCTAATTACCTAATTTTTCAGAGATCATCCATTAAAAAAAGATAGATTGTAAATCCTACCAATCAAAAATAAGGGATGCTGACATGTGGATTCATCAGGACTAGTCAACTGGATCCACAGTTTCATATGACAGAGCCCTATTTTCACCAATCCATTTGGTGTGTAAAAATTGAGGGATTCAATTGTAACAATTTTACAAAGCTTGGGTTGTGAAGGAAAGGGTAGGATTAGGTTCACAAGCTTGTAACAAGTATCAGTAGCCCTGCTTGTCACTCTGCTCCATTCACACTGAAAGCAGTTTCTCTTTGGGAACTTATTATTAGTAGACTTAGTCCATGAGGGCATGGGAGCAGTTTTAACTGAGATTTGAGGATCTCAGTCTCGGCAGAGTCCTACCGTGCTCTGGCATGCCAGGGAGTCTGCCAATCTTCACCAAGGAGCCATCCTTTATGATGCGGCCCCTGTAGAGTACACTCTCGCTTAACAACCCTGCAAACCCGTGGGTACTAAAGGTGGTCAACCGATGCATTTCAAGGCTGGACTTTAAAATTCGATCTTCTGATTGCTTTTATAAGGCCTTCATATATTGTACCAAAGCATTTTTGTTTGTCAGTGTAAAACTGCCAGGCAATCTATTTGGTCAGGCTTTTGGCATGGCCTAATAAGCATATAGCCAAGGCAGGCCTGGCAACCTATCGGCGACCGGCGATCGTGATGCGCTCTTATTTTGGCATTTAAGAGGTTAAATGCCCAAGATCATAGATATCTTCGCAGCGGGGTGTCAGCTGAATATTACTATTCCTGTGCCATCCACTGGACATGACATTACATCCTATTGCGATCAAAAAACTGCAATTAGGACGTAATGATACGACTATTTGTGTGAACGAGTTAATGGGGTTTTACAAAAATAGTTATTTATGGCATATCCCTAGAATATGCCCTAAATATCCAATAAAAAGAGGTCCCACCGTTGCCACCCCAAACTATCAGTGAACGGGTGTGCCACATTCTCAGTTTTGCTTTTGAGCCTGGCAGAACTCAACCACATAGTGGAGCAGGGATGGGTGGTGCTTTCTGTTTTACATTAATCGACTATCCATTATAATGGAACCCAACCCAAAAGTTCTATGGCTCTAAGTGGTTGCTAAGGGGTCCATGGCCCTTAATACTTGAGGCACAGACCACACTCAATCCACCTTTTGTAAATTAATTAAAGTCGGTCAGAAGATTTTATTTGAAATCATATTTTAGTTGACCGTGCAAACAGATGGAATGGTTTTGTAGCAGCTTTATTGGATAGCAACTCACCAGACTTATAGCAGCATTATTTCAATGTAATTCACAAAGTTCATGTGTTTTAAGCCATTTTATACTTCTACTATCAAAATAAATACACAGACTTCCGGTTCCAGCGCCAGCATGTGAGGACACACCGAAGGAGAGCTCGTGCCTCACCCGCTGATTTAGCCGCATTCCAAGACCCTGACCTACCATAAATACAATGGAGGGCGGCATTCATATCCCCGAATGAGACCCGGGATGCTGAAGTCTCAGATCGTGCATCGCCATGACACGATCGGACTGGACCAGGACCGCCGTCATCCTCCATAATTTGTCGTTCATTGCCCGCGGAGGAGGAAACGGCTGCTAGACGACTGAGCTGAGGCTGTCTAATCCCTCGTTGACCGGCTATTTTAAATTGACGAGACTCTGATGTAGCGAGACTGGCCAGGATACAGATCATACTCTGGAATCCATCAGTTCTGGCCGCACAGCTGCCATTACGCTCAGTTGTACACAAGCTTGCAGTGATTAGAGCTAACAATCTTGATATCCTGCTTTCCCCTGGTTTTCATATAATAAATATCATATTGGTTACTCATATGGACCGTTGTTTGCTGGGCGGAAGCCAAACGCCTAGGTGACAAGGTGGAGGACATGGAAAACAGGTCTCGCCGGAATTATCTCAGAATGGTGGGACTCCCTAAGATTTTCTGATCTACGACAATTTTGCAAGAGAGATTTACCTAACGCCTTGGGCTTAGACTTTTATTGTCGGGTAGAAAGAGATAATCGTATTGGGCCTGACCCTCAGTACCGCACGGATGAAATGCGGATAGCTCACAAAGACCGAGACAAGTTATCATGAAACTGCTGGATTTCAATGAGATACATAGAGATAATCTGTCATTATATGGGCCATGGCTAAAGCAGCCATGAGAGGTCGGCTATTAGCATATTTAAGCACGTTTAAGAAAAAGCTGGCCCAACATTATCAGGAGGCTGATACGCGTCTTCAATCTACTTACACTACTTATCTAGCAACACACCTAGACTCAGATAGGGAGGCCTGGAACGCGGTCAGACAAGACTTTGAGATTTGGCTGGAAAGGATGGAACAGATTTCTAGGGCACACTATGAAACTGAATTGTTTCGGTATGGAAATAAGTCGGGTAGACTCCTGGCCAGATTGACCAAGGGCAGGATTCCGGTCTCCCATGTTACAGCCATAAGAGATGTTATGGGCAAAACCAAAGGAGATCAATTCTGTATTATGTGACTTTTACAAAATAGTATACAAGGAAGACAACCAAAATTAACAGGGAGTGGAGGCCTTTCTTGAATTAGTCAACCTTCCATCTCTTACATTGGATCAACTAGGCCACTTCAATGCAGACATTACTTTGAAAGAACTCAGTAATGTCATTAGAAATCTTCATAACGGCAAATCACCCGAGCCAGATGGGTACACGCCGGAATCTTATAAGTCCATGTTGGATCAAATTGCCCCTTCATTATTGAATTATTATAACACAGTACTGACTTCTGGTACATTGCAGGCAGGATAAAATTTAGCATACATTAAGGTTCTGCCCAAACTGGAGAAAAATCTTCTGAATCCATATTCGTATAGCTCCATCTCACTCATTGATCAAGACCTAAAGATCCTCACAAAAATTATGGCAGATAAACTAGTGACTTTGATGCCTACTCTTATTGGCTCGACTCAAGTCGAGTTCATCAAGGGGAGATCTGCAGTGGCTAAAATCCGCAAAGTGCTGCCAGTTCTAGATAGGGTACATCACTGCCATCATCCAGGTGAATCACCGGCTTTGTTGACCTTAGATGCTGAAAAAGCATTTGATAACGTAAAATGGCGCTGGCTGGGGATGCTAATGAAACTTTTAGGATACTCCTGAGGGGACATTTATGATTCACCAAAAGCTAAGATCCACACCCCTGGCTTTATATTGGAGGCTTCACACTAGAGAAAGGCAGGGGTGTTCATTATCTCACCTACTTTTTAATCTCGCCATAGAACCTCTTGCAAAATTTCTTGAATCGAGTAATATCTTTCAAATTGATGTACTGTAAAGCTGAGGGCGGGATACATTTCCCAAACATAAGAGGATACATCCTAGCTTGCTTATTTCGCCACTTACTAGACTGGTTGCATGGAACTAGTCACTTCTCTAACTGAGAACTGGAACAACAGTTGGCAGCTCCATGGAATCCCTGTCCTTATTATACACTAGTTATTCTAAGCTTCCAAATCTTGCAAAGTGCTCAATTTTACTTAGAGATACTATAATATAGAAAGCTATTTGGATTACCATTTCTAGTATCCAAGCAGATTCCGCTCTCGGATCATCCGAGGCAATGGTCTCTTCAGGGAATGTAGAGAAAAAAATATTGGTTGCTCATCATTTGATGCATTCAGAACATCCGAGATGGCTCACGATGCTAGAAAGAAAAATATGGGCTCACTGACAGGCATAATTTTCCCATAATGCAAATTATGACATTCTGTAAGAATAGGTTACAATCGCTGCACAAGGAGGCAAATATACATACTTTTTACGAAATCACAGGCCCCAGGGCGGAGAAA
Source organism: Rhinoderma darwinii (assembly GCF_050947455.1). Classification (NCBI taxonomy): domain Eukaryota; kingdom Metazoa; phylum Chordata; class Amphibia; order Anura; family Rhinodermatidae; genus Rhinoderma; species Rhinoderma darwinii. Next base: position 441,723,275 of record NC_134688.1, on the reverse strand, counting down.
GCCACGAGTTCCACATTATACAACATAATTAGGAACATGGTTATAAAACTAAGGCCGGCTGATTGTTACAAAACCTGGGAAAAGGTCACAGGGGATCCAGACATAGCTGTCATACTTAAAGGGGCATTCCCATCTCAAAGATTATATTTCAATGTGTTCCTTATGTGAAGTTATGAATACCTGCCAATATATTTATATTTCTTTTTTGTTCCGTTCTTGAGATATTGTTTCTGTTGTATCCCAGGTCCCTTTGTGAGTTTATACTCTGTTTACTATGATTTTGATACTGTCTGCATTGTCATTTCTATGTATTCTTCATCTGTGACATTGATACATTTTGTCAATTGTTACTATGTTTGTTTTTGTATATTCAAGAAAAAAAGAAGAACAAAAAATGCAAATAAAAGGGATGTTTAATTTTTTTTAAATAAATACACAGGCAACAGTCTATTGAAAACAGTCAGTGTTTGTTAAACTTTACACAATAGTAAAATTTCATGTGATATTGTCTATTTCCTCCAAACTTGAAACTCATATCAGTTTTTTGGCATGGTCACCAGGACACTTGCATATGTTTTTCCCACAGTAAAAAAACATTTAAGTTGTGGGGTGATGCGGTAATACCACGATTTGCAGGTGATGCCATGAACCCTAAACTACATCTCATAATTATATGTTTAACCCTGCAATACTGGAGTGCGGATGTTTTGTACAATACCACGGACACAATTTATAAGTGCGACTCCTGCCCCCGAAAAACTGGCCTGTGCATAAAGGATTAGTTCAAAGCGGACGTGACTATCCATGGATAATTAATTTTATTATTAATTTACCCCATTATTACATCATCCTATTATGACCTGATGTACTCCGCTCAGCTTACATGTACCCTGATATACTCTGCCCAGCTTACATATACCCTGACGTAGTCTTCACAGCTTACATATACCCTGATGTACTCCGCACAGATTACATATACCCTGATGTACTCCGCCCAACATAAATATTCCCTGATGTACTCCGACCGGGCCCCGTAGCTAGGGGGGCCCACAGGCCCCCCTCACCGCACTAGCGCTGCAATGATTACTCTACATTGCTGGGTCCCTGCTGTGGTACAAAAGAGACCCAGTAATGTAGCTTAAAGCATTGGTGGCAGCTGAGCTGTCAGAGAGTCATTGCGTGGAGGGGGAACAAGAGGGTGGAAAATGAATGATAGATGAATCCACTCATCTTACGAGACCCAGGCCCGCCCCCTGTACTGTCCACCCAATCAGCTCACTTCTTGCTGTTTCCCTCTTCCTCGTGACCTGTGCAGAGGGAAAGGAATGGCCACAGCAAGAAGATCGTGTGCATGTCTGCTGCTCCCCGGCAGTACGAGCTGCTCTCTGACCCCACAGCAGATGTAAGTAGCAACTAGTAATCCAGCTATTAACCCCTTCACTGTGTGTATGTATGTCTGTCATGCTGAGCAGTCACACCTCAGGGCTGACAGTTTAGCATAACAGACAAAGTCTATCTATCTATCTATCTATCTATCTATCTATCTATCTATCTATCTATCTATCTATCTATCTATCTATCTATCTATCTATCTGTCTATCTATTTCATATCTATCTATCTATTTCATATCTATCTATCTATTTCATATCTATCTAACTATTTCATATCTATCTATCTATTTCCTATCTATCTATCTATCTATCTATCTATCTATCTATCTATCTATCTATCTATCTATCTATCTATCTATCTATCTATCTATCTATCTATCTCATATCTAGAGATATTGACCCCGACACATCAGCTATTGATGGCCTATCCTGAGGACAGGCCATCAATGTTTAGGGACTGCACAACCCCTTTAAGCCTACAATGTATCAGGCTTAGGGGGCCCATGAGACAGGATCACAGATTGTGTGATCCTGTCTGCTGGGCCCTGTATCTAAGACAATCACATGGTAGGCTTAGATACATGGCCCATGTGTGATCCTGTCTGTGGGACCCTGTATCTAAGCCTACCACACTGTAGGTTTAGATACAGGGCCCCAGCACACAGTAATCTTATACTGTATAAGATTACTGTCTGCTGGACCCTGTATCTAAGCCTACCTTGTGGTAGGCTTAGATACAGGGTCCCACAGACAGTATCACACATGGGCCCTGTATCTAAGCCTAACACATGTGTTACTAATCGTTTTTTGTGTGTTTTCTTACAGGTTCGGTCGTTGGACTACGTCAGATTCCAGGACTACTTCGATGACGGCTTTTTCTTTATTATCAATAAAATGGTTAATGAGGGTTGTGTGGGTTTTTTTTTTCATTTCAATAAAATATTTTTTCTATGTCTTTGTGTTTTTTCTTAAACTATATTACTACCGCCTTAGTAATGGCCGCTGGCTGATTGACAGCATCCATTGCTAAGGCGGGGCTTAGTGTTAGCCGGTGCAGAGGCTAACACTAATCCCCTTTATTACCCCAGCACCCACCGCCACCAGGGGTGCTGGGAAGAGCCGGGTACCATCCAGTACTTGACCATCTGTAGTGATGGTTGGTCACTGGGGTGGCCGCAGGCTGGTATTATCAGGAGGGGAAAGGCCAGAAATGGTGGCCCTTCCCACCCTGGTAATGCTAGGCTGCTGCTGCTTTATTGTATCTGGCTGGTTATGGAAAATGGGGGGACCCCACGTCATTTTAAAAAATAAAATAAAAAATAATTGGAAAGAACGATGTGGGGTCCCCCCCCAATTTTCATAACCAGCCAGATACAACACAGCAGCAGCAGGCAGCATTACCAGGGTGGTAGGGGCCACTGTTTTTGGCCTTCCCCAGCCTAATACTACCAGCCTGCGGCCACCCCGGTGCCTGCCCGTCACTACAGATGGACGGGTACTGGTTCGTACCCGGCTCTTCCCAGTACCCCTGGTGGCGGTGGGTACCGGGGTAATAATGGGGGTTAGTGTTAGCCTTTGCACCTGCTAACATTAAGCCCCGCCTTAGTAATGGAGGTTGTCAATCAGCCAGCGGCCATTACTAAGGCGGTGATAATAAAGTTTAAAAAGATACAAGCACATAGAAAAAATATTTTATTGAAATAAAAAAACACAACCCACATTAACCATTTTATTGAGAATAAAAAACGCCATCATTGAAGTCATCGTATCTGAAGTCCAACAACCAAACTTGTAAAAAACCACAAACACACAAAAATAATCAGTAACACATAAAGAAGCAAAATTATTATTCTTACCTTTCCTGGGTCCAGCGCTGGAGCCGCAATGTCAGCGAGCTGAGTGTATCTAATCCAATCATGTGTGATACTGTCTGCTGAGCCACTGTATCTAATCCTATCATGTGTGATACTGTCTGCTGAGCTGTGTATCTAATCCTATCATGTGTGATACTTCCTTCTGAGCCACTGTATCTACTCCTATCATGTGTGATACTGTCTGCTGAGTCACTGTATCTAATCCTATCATGTGTGATACTGTCTGCTCAGCCACTGTATCTAATCCTATCATGTGTGATACTGTCTGCTGAGCCACTGTATCTAATCCTATCATGTGTGATACTGTCTGCTGAGCCACTGTATTTAATCCTTTCATGTGTGATACTGTCTGCTGAGTCATTGTATCTAATCCTATCATGTGTGATACTGTCTGCTGAGCCACTGTATCTAATCCTATCCATAGTTTATAGGGTCGTAGTGCTATAGATAGTGCTATACACACATTTTTTTTGGGTGGACACATGTATTAGGGCTATTTCCCCTGACATTTTAAGCCCTTAGTGACGCCCCCTGCTGCTAGTGCTGCATTGTTGGGTCACTTAGACCCAGCGATGCAGCTGAAAGCTGCGGACCATTGGCCATGAGAAGTTTGCGGGGGGGGGGGGGCCCAATAAGAACTTTTGCATCGGGGCCCATGAGCCTTTAGCTACGCCCCTGACTCCGCCCAACTTACATATACCCTGATGTACTCCGCCCAACTTACATATAACCTGATTTACTCTGCACATCTTACATGTACCCTGATGCACTCCGCACAGATTACATGTACCCTGATGCACTCCGCACAGATTACATATAGCCTGATGTACTCCGCCCAACATACATATACCCTGATGTACTCCGCCCAATTTACATATACCCTGATGTACTCCGCACAGCTTACATATACCCTGATGTACTCCGCACAGCTTACATATACCCTGATGTACTCCGCACAACTTACATATACCCCGATGTACTCCTCACAGTTTACATATACCCTGATGTACTCTGCCCAACTTACATATACCCTGATGTACTCCGCCCAGTTTACGTATACCCTGATGTACTCCGCCAAGTTTACATTTACCCTGATAAACTCCACCTAACTTACATTTACCCTGATGTACTCCGCACAGATTACATATATCCTGATTTATTCCGCCCTACTTACATATACCCTGATTTACTCTGCACAGATTACATATGCCATGATATAATCCGCACAGTTTACATATACCCTGATGTACTCTGCACAGTTTACATATATCCTGATGTACACCGCACAGATTACATATACCCTGATGTACTCCGCACAGTTTACACATACCCTGATTTATTCTGCCCTACTTACATATACCCTGATTTACTCTGCACAGATTACATATGCCATGATGTAATCCGCACAGTTTACATATACCCTGAAGTACTCCGCACAGCTTACATATATCCTGATGTACACCGCACAGTTTACATGAACCCTAATGTACTCCGCCCAACTTACATATACCCTGATGTACTCCGCCCAATTTACATATAACCTAATTTACTCCGCACATCTTACATGTACCCTGATGCACTCCGTACAGATTACATATACCCGGATGTACTCCGCACAGATTACATATAGCCTGATGTACTCCGCCCAACATACACCCTGATGTACTCCGCCCAACTTACATATACCCTGATGTACTCCGCCCAACTTACATATACCCTGATGTACTCCGCACAGCTTACATATACCCTGATGTACTCCGCACAATTTACATATACCCTGATGTACTCCGCACAGCTTACATATACCCCGATGTACTCCTCACAGTTTACATATACCCTGATGTACTCTGCCCAACTTACATATACCCTGATGTACTACGCACAGATTACATATACCCTGATGTACTCCGCCCAGTTTACGTATACCCTGATGTACTCCGCCCAGTTTACGTATACCCTGATGTACTCCGCACAGTTTACATATATCCTGATGTACACCGCACAGATTACATATACCCTGATGTACTCCGCCCAGTTTACATATACCCTGCTGTACACCGCACAGTTTACACATACCCTGATTTATTCCGCCCTACTTACATATACCCTGATTTACTCTGCACAGATTACATATGCCATGATGTAATCCGCACAGTTTACATATACCCTGATGTACTCCGCACAGCTTACATATATCCTGATGTACACCGCACAGTTTACATATACCCTGATGTACTCCGCCCAGTTTACATATACTCTGATGTCAAAATGCTCACTACAACTCATGATTTTTCCCAAATGGGGTCACTTCTCGGGGGTTTTCTCTGTACTGGTACCTCAGCGCAATGCAACATGGCGTCAAAAAACAATTTTCAAAAATCTCCACTACAAAAACGAAATGGCGCTTTTGCCCTTTAGACCCTTGTTGTGTGTCCAAATAGCAGTTTACAACCACATATAGGGTATTTCTTTACTCAGGAGAAATTGTGTAACAAATTTTGGGGTGTGTTTTCTCCTGTATTCCTTGTGGAAATGAAAAATGATGAGCTAAATCTACATATTATTGTAAAAAAATTTTTTTTATATATTCACGACCCAATTCTAATAAAATCTATAAAACTCCTGAGGGATCAAAATGCTAACTACAGCTCTAATTTAATTCTTTGAGGGGTATAGTCCCCAAAATCAGATCACACCTGGGGAATTTCTACTGTACTGGTACTTCAGGGGCTCTGTAAATGCGACATGGCCCCCGGAAAACAATTCAGCAAAATCTGCACTGCAAAATCCAAAGGGCGCTCCTTCCCTACTGAGCCCTGCCGTGGGTCCAAACAGCAGTTTATTACCACATATTGGGTATTTGCATAATCAGGAGAAATTGTTTTACAAATGTTGAGGTGCTTTTTCTCCTTTATTCCCTGTAGAAATTGAAAAACTATGTTTTTTCCAGAAAAAAGTAGATTTTCATCTTTACAGACTAATTCAAATAAATTTATCAAAAATTCTGTTGAGTCAACATGCTCACTATACCACTAGATAAATTCCCTGAGGGGTGTAGTTTCCAAAATGGGTTCACTTTTGGGGGGTTTCCATTGTTTTGGCCCCACAAGTTCTCTTCAAACCTGACATGGTGCCTAAAATATATACTAAAAAAAAAAAGGAGGCCCCTAAAATCCACTAGGTGCTCCTTCTGAGGCCTGTGTATCAGTCCAGTAGCGCACTAAGGCCGCATGTGGGATATTTCTAAAAACTGCAGAATCTGGGCAATAAATATGGAGTTGCATTTCTTGGGTAAAACCTTCTGTGTTACAGAAAAAAAAATGTATTACAAATAAATTTTGCCCAAAAAAATGAAATTTGTAAATTTCACCTCTACAATGCTTCAATTCCTGTAAAACGCCTAAAGGGTTAAAACACTTTCTGAATGCTGTTTTAAATACTTTGAGGGGTGCAGTTTTTAAAATGGGGTGTTTTATGAAGGTTTATAATATATAGGCCCCTCAAAGCCACTTCAGAACTGAACTTCTTCCCTGAAAATATATCCTTTTGAAATTTTCTTGAAAATGCGAGAAATTGCTGCTAAAGTTCTAAGCCGTGTGACGTCCTAGAAAAATGAAAAGATGTTAAAAAAAACTATGCCAACATAAAGTAGGCATATGGAATATGAGAAATAGTAACTATTTTGTGTGGTATTACTATCTGTTTTACAAGCAGATACATTAAAAATGAGAAAAATCTTAATTTTTGCACATTTTCTCAAAATTTTGGTGTTTTTCCACAAATAAGCAATGAATTTATCGACCAAATTTTTCCACTAACATAAAGTACAATATATCAGGAGAAAACAATCTCAGAATCGCTTGGATAGGTAAAAGCATTCCAGAGTTCTTACCGCATAAATTGACAGATTTTAAAAAATGGGGCTGGTCCTGAAGGCCAAAATGAGCTTGGTCCTGAAGGGGTTAAAGGGACATTTAGTATACTGGGTCCTTAATTATAGTGTGAGGAAACTTTTGTAAGTAAATTACGAAGATTTCTTGCACATTATAATTAGTTTTTATATATAGTGAATACAATAAAAGTTAGGCTTTAATCTAAATCACCAGGTATAAAGTTTGGCTAGTGGAAGCCGATATTGATGTATTTCATTTTTTCAAGGTTAGATATTACACTGTACTTATTTTGAAGAAGTTAGCAATTTTATTTCTTACGAAAAAGAATTAAAGTCTTTAAATGTATTTCATCACTAACCTTGTAAGAAAGCATTCAAGACATGAGGGAAAGTCTGAAGAATGTTAAAGTTGTACAGCAGAGTTGGTCTTAAAAGTAGGACATTGGAGAAAGTGCTTAGAATGATATAATAAAACCAAAATCAAATATCATGAGACAAAAAACTTCAAAATATAATTACAATAATGGCTTTACAGAACAAGGGTAATAATAAAACTATTTGGCAGCTTGAAACGCTTCACTTAAATAAAAACTCAGGCTAATTGTAAAATATTAAAGACCTCCGTAGGTCGGCAGCCTGGGCAAGTACATGGCAGACTAAATTCAATGTTAAAGTACTACACCTAGACCTTATACACCGCGTTCCAAATTATTATGCAAATGTTATTTTTCGCTGATTTTCCTAAATAGCCGATGCAAATGACAGTCAGTATAATCTTCAAGCCATCAACCGTTGGAGTATAATGCAAATTTTATTGAACAATTCTCCTAATGATAACAGATTTTTTTTAGAAGTAAAAAACTCAAAATTCACTGTTTCAAATTATTATGCACAACAGAGATCAAAACATTTTAAAGGTTATAAAGAGAACTAAAATGGTAATTTGTTGAATTTGCAGCATCAGGAGGTCATATTTACATAAACCAAAAGCTCTTTCAATAAAAAAAAAACGTAGCATGCCAAGTTAGATGTTAACAGAGGACCCCTTCTTTGATATCACCTTCACAATTCTTGCATCCATTGAATTTGTGAGTATTTGGACAGTTTCTGCTTGAATATCTTTGCAGGATGTCAGAATAGCCTCCCAGAGCTTCTGTTTTGATGTGAACTGCCTTCCACCCATAGATATTTTGCTTGAGGATGCTCCAAAGGTTCTCAATAGGGTTGAGGTCAGGAAAACATGGGGGCAACACCATGAGTTTCTCTCCTTTTATGCCCATAGCAGCCATTGACACAGAGGTATACTTTGCAGCATGAGATGGTGCTTTGTCATGCATGAAGATAATTTTGCTACGGAAGGCACGGTTCTTCTTTTTGTACCACGGAAGAAAATGGTCAGTCATAAACTCTACGTACTTAGCAGAGGTCATTTTCACACCGTCAGGGACCCTATAGGGCCTACCAGCTCTCTCCCAATGATTCCAGCCCAAAACATGACTCCGCCACCTCCTTGCTGATGTCGCAGCCTTGTTGGGACATGGTGGCCATTCACCAACAATCCACTACTCCATCCATCTGGACCATCCAGGGTTGCACGGCACTCATCAGTAAACAACACGGTTTGAAAATTAGTCTTCATGTATTTCTGAGCCCACTGCAACCGTTCCTGCTTGTGAGCATTGTTTAGGGGTGGCCGAATAATAGCTTTATGCACACTTGCAAACCTCTAGAGGATCCTACACCTTGAGGTTTGTGGGACTCCAGAGGCACCAGCGGCTTCAAATACCTGTTTGCTGCTTTGCAATGGCATTTTAGCAGCTGCTCTCCTAATCCTATTAATTTGCCTGGCAGAAACCTTCCTCATTATGCCTTTATCTGAACGAACCCGTCTGTGCTCTGAATCAGCCACAAATCTTTTCACAGTACGATGATGACGCTTACGTTTTCTTGAAATATCCAATGTTTTCATACCTTGTCCAAGGTATTGCACTATTTCACGCTTTTCGGCAGCAGAGAGATCCTTTTTCTTTCCCATATTGCTTGAAACCTGTGGCCTGCTTACCAATGTGGAGCGTCCTTCTTAAGTAGTTTTCCTTTGATTGAACACACCTAATTATCACAGGTGTCTGAGATTGATTACAATGATCCAAAGAGCCCTAAGACACAATACCATCCATGAGTTTAATTGAAAAACTAATAATTAAATGATTATGACACTTAAATCCAATGTGCATAATAATTTGGAACACGGTGTAGTTTGCCTTCATATACATATAGTGGAATGCAACTAGGGAAAATCATACCAAGAGGAGGCATTGAGTATACGAGATACTAGTAAACAAGGCAGCAATTCTCAATGTCAATCAGCAGCTCCAAAAGCAATAATACTATATGCCCTAAGATAACATTTAGAAAAAAAGCTAGACGGTTATGTCACCACTATGCAGCTTTCAGGGACTGAAGAACCTTCTTTGAGTGTGTTAGGGGAGTGCAGGTGCATGCAATACCAAGTTCTTCCAGTTGATCTTTATATGCAACATAAGGCCCCATACAAATTAAAGTGCCCAGCCCATCTGGAATATACCAGTCAGCTTGTTTAACTGTTTGAAGTGAATGTAGGTCCCACCAAGTAATGGCCCGGGGGGGAATGTTTGTTATTTTTTTTTTATTTTACCCACTAGATATTGCTCAATTTGTCCATGGATGTTGGTATCAAGTAGAAATCTGTATTATGTTAACCCCTTCCCGATATCCGCCATATATATACGGCGCTGTCGGCAAGGTGTTCCCGCAAACCGCAGTACAGTTACGTCGCAGTGATGGTGCCACCTCAAAAGCGGAGCCGGCACCATCTCCACAGGGTGACAGTTGTATTATACAGCTGGAACCCTCCTGAACTGCCAGGACCGGAGCTATACTCCGATCCGGCTGATTAACCCCTCAGATGCTGCTCTCAATAGAGCGCAGCATCTGATGGGTTTTAACCCGACCGGCAACCCAGCGACGTAATCGCTGGGTTGCTATGGCAATCGGAGGCCAAATAATGGCGTCCGAGTCTGCCTTGTACGGGAGCCGATGAGGACCCGCCTGCGGCGAGTCCTCATAGGCTTGCTGTCAGGGAATAACTTTCAGCGCTAATACACGGTCGGGGCATCAGGCCCTCAAGTGCCCTAGTGGGACAAGTCAAAAATGTTTTAAAAAGTTTATAAAAATGTCGTAAAACAATAAAAACACACAAGTTTCAAGTTAAAAAAAAAAAAAAAGCTAAACTGCCTTTTTTCCCATAGTAAGTCTTTTATTATGGGAAAAACCGTAAAAAAAAAATAAAAAATATACATAATTGGTATCACTGCATTTGTAACGACCCAAACTACAAAACTATTATGTAAATTATCCCGCACGGTAAACGCCGTAAAAAACCCATGAAAAACAACGCCAGAATCTTTGTTTTTAGGTCACATCTCCTCCCAAAAAATGCTATAAAAAATTATCAAAAAGTCACATTTACTCCAAATTAGTACCAATAAAAACGACAATCCGTCAAGCAAAAAATAATCCCTGACACAGCTTTGTCCACGCAAAAATAAAAAAAGTTATGGGTCTTAGAATATGGCGACACAGAAGACAAATTATTTTATAAAAAAAGTGATTTTATTGTGCAAAAGCTGCAATACATAAAAAAAACTCTATAAATTTGGTATCGCCGTAATCGTATCGACCGCAGAATAAAGTTAACATGTAATTTAGGGCGCACTGTGGATGACGAAAAAAAACCCAATAAAAAACTATTCCAGAATTGCTTGTTTTTGGTAATTTCCTTTACCAAAAAAAAAATTAAAAGTGATCAAAAAGTCGTATGTGTTCCAAAATGGTACCAATAAAATCTACAGCCCGTCTCGCAAAAAAACAAGCCCGCACACCGCTTCATCAACGGAAAAATAAAAAAGTTATGGCACTAGTAATGCGGTGATGAAAAAACATCTCAATGCGCAGGCCGGAGGGTAAAATTCCTTCAGTTTCAGGGCCCTAGTATTTAGGAACTTTGAAAGGGAAGGGACATAGCACATCCGCTGGAAGCGAGGGTGCCCGTATTATACCAGCGCAAAACTTTCCCAGCAAAATTTCCCAAACTATGAAGGAGAAAATGTCCCCAAAATGTGCAGAGTGTTACAAAAGGGGGATAAGAAAGAAAACTGGTGATCAGTGCGACACCAGCCTGTGCATAATGGATCGCTTCACAGTGTACCACACATCTATGGATAATTGTATTATTTACCCCATTATTATACCCTCTTATTATGCCCTGATGTACTCCTCACAGCTTACATATACCCCCACATTAAAAACTGAAATACCAGCAAAACTCAAACAAAACTACCAAGCAAAATCCATACTCGAAATGGCAGTCTTTCCCTTCTTAGCCCTACAGCGCACCCAAACAGCAATTTATGTCCACAAGTAAGGCATTACCATAGCCGGGAGAACCCGCTTAACAATTTATGGGGTAAGATTCTCCAGGGGCACAACATATCGTTCGGTGAATAGGCAGATCAGTGGGAAAATTGCAATTGCGTATTAATTTTTGAAAAACACCTGTGGAGTCTAAATTCTCACTACACCCCTTGATAAATGCCTTTAGGGGTGTAGTTTCTAAAACGGGGTCACTTTTGTTTGGTACATCAGGGGTTTTGCAAATGCAACATGGCGTGCGCAAACCATTCCAGCAAAATCTACGTTCCAAAAGATAAATACCGCTCCTTTTCTTCTGAATGCTCCCATATATGTAAACAGCCGATTATAACCACATATGGGGTGTTACCGTACACGGGAGAAATTGCTTTACAAATATTGGGGTGCTTTTTCTTCTCTATTCCTTGTAAAAAATGAAAAATGTTGATCTAAATCTACATCTTATTGGAAAAATTTTTTTTTTCATTTTCATGGCTTAATTCTAATTAATTCAGCAAAAAACTTTTGGGACTATACCCCTAGATGATTCCTCAGGGGGTGCAGTTTTTCCAAATGGAGTCACTTTTGGGGTGTTTCCACTGTACTAGTACTACAGGGGCTCAGCAAATGTGACATGGCGCCCAGAAACCATTCCAAAATCCAAATGGTGCTCCTTCCATTCTGAGCCCTACCATGTGTCCAAACAGATGTTTATGACCACATGTGGGGTATTTTTTTACTCGAAAGAAATTGCTTTACAAATGTTGTGGTGCTTTTTCTCCTTCAGTTCTTGTGGAAATTAAAAAAAAATAGCTAAGCCTAAATTTTTTTGAAAAAATGTAGATTTTCATTTTTACGGCCTACTTCCAATAAGTTCTGTAAAACACCTGTGTGGTCAAAATGCTCACTGTACCCCTAGATAATTTTCTCAAGGGGTGTAGTTTCCAAAATGGAGTCACTTGTTTGGGGATTCCACTGTTTTGTCCCCTCAGGGGCTTTGCAAATGCAACATGGCCACCACAAACCATTCCTGCTAAATTTGAGCTCCAAAAGCCAAATGGCGCTCTTTCCCTTCTCAGACTCGCCGTGTGTCCAAACAGCCATTTATTACCACATGTGGGGTACTGCTTTACTCGGGAGAAATTTCTTTACAAATTTTATGCTGCTTTTTATCCTTTAGTCCTTGTGGAAACGAAAAAAAAAAAAAAAATAGCTAAACCTACATTTTATTTGAAAAACATTAGATTTTTATTTTCACAGCCTACCTCCAAAAATTTCAGCAAAAAACCTGTGGGGTCAAAATGCTCACTATACCCATAAATAATTTCCTCATAGTTTCCAAAATGGGGTCACTTGTTGGGAGTTTCCACTGTCTTGTCCCCTCAGGGGCTTTGCAAATGCGACATGGCCACCGCAAACCATTCCTGCTAAATTTGAGCTCCAAAAACAAAACGGCCCTCTTTCCCTTCTCAGCCTCGCCGTGTGTCCAAACAGCCGTTCATGACCACATGTGGGGTATTGTTTTACTCGGGAGAAATTGCTCTATAAATGTTGTGGTGCTTTTTTTACTTTAGTTCTTTTGGAAATGGAAAAAAAAGTAGCTAAACCTATATTTTATTTGAAAATATGTAGATTTTCATTTTTATGGCCTGGTTCCAAAAAGTTTTTGCAAAAAAACTGGCGTGTCAAAATGCTTGCTACACCCCTAAATAAATTCCTCGAGGGGTGTAGTTTCCCAAATGGGTTCACTTTTGGGGGGTTTCCGCTGTTTTAGTTCCACAAGACCTCTTCATAGCTGACATGGTGCCTAAAATATATTCTAATAAAAAGGAGGCCCAAAATCCACTAGGTACTACTTTGCTTTGGAGGCCGGTGCTTCAGTCCAGTAGCACACTAGAGCCACATGTGGGATATTTCCTAAAACTGCAGAACCTGGGCAATAAATATTGAGTTGCATTTCTCTGGTAAAACCTTCTGTGGTACAAAAAAAATGGATTCAAAATGAATTTCTGGAAAAAAATAATGAACTTTGTAAATTTCACCTCTACCTTGCCTTAATTCCTGCGAAATGTCTAAAGGGTTAAGAAACTTTCTAAATGCTGTTTTGAATACTTTGAGGGGTGCAGTTTTTAAAATGGGGTGACTTATTGGGGGTTTCTAATATCTAAGGACCTCAAAGCCACTTCGGAACTGAACTGCCCCCTGTAACAATAGCCTTTTCTTGAAAATGTGAGAAATTGCTGCTAAAGTTCTAAGCCTTGTAACGTCCTAGAAAAATAAAGGGATGTTCAAAAAACGATGCCAAACTAAAGTGGACATATGGGGATGTTAATTAGCAACATTTTTTTGTGGCCTGTCTTACAATCAGATTCATTTAAATTGCGAAAAATTATAATTTTTGCAATTTTTCGCTACATTTTGGTGTTTTTCACAACTAAATACTGAATGTATCGGGCAAATTTTGCCAGTAACATAAAATCCAATGTGTCAAGAGAAAACAATCTCAGAATCGCTTGGATAGGTGAAAGCATTCCGGAGTTATTACCACATAAAGTGAAACATGTTAGATTTGAAAAATGAGGCTCTGTCAGGAAGGTCAAAAGTGGCCAAAGAGGGAAGGGGTTAAAAAAACAAAAAAAACTTTTCTGACCACTCTATAATAATAAGTTATTTATTTTTAGGCATCTAGATGTAAGTAGAAAGCAATAGTTTCAATTTCATTTATACTCATTAATAAATTAGACTTGTCTTTTATGGTAGGTAACCAAATCTACCCAATTTAACATAATATTTCTCAATGCCAAAAGTAATGTAGAGACGTTCTGTCCATATACGATTAAATTGCAGATATCTAGAAGACTTATATATGATCGATCAAGCCAGTCCTAATAAAGTACAGACCTTTTTTATGTATACTGTATATACAATCCAAGTTTACCTAAAAAGAAGTCTAGGTACGAATTGCAATAAAGAATTGAATTGTCACAACAACAGCCATTTCAAAAAGGTAAGTTACATCATGCTCATCTGCTTGATTAATAACATCCCTTCTACTGAATAAATTTCTACGCTCCTAGTAAAACCCAAGGTCTTGCTTTGTAAAACACTTAAAAATTATTAACAAACAAAGAGAGGCATAAAATCATCCGCAGAGACTTTAATAAAGTTCTGGATAAAAAAACGGAAGCTACTGATCTCAATGCCACAAAACCTCTGAAGTGCCATATAAAAATCATCCCGACCTCTCCATAAACATGCAAGTTTGGATGAAAATCCTTAGTCCGTGTCACGACTATAGGATATGTGGACACACTAGGCCGCTCCGCCGTAGCGGAGTAGCAGCTGGTCAAACAACAGTTAATGATAGTTTTTACGACAAGAGTACCTGGATAGAATATTTGGCAGAAATTTGGCGTAGCAGACGCTTGGCCTGGCAGACACGTGGCTTGGCAGACACGTGGCGTAACAGACACTTGGCGCAGATGACACTTGGCACGGATGACACTTGGCACAGATGACATGATAAAGGATACGGGAACACAGAATATGACTAAGGGACCATTTGCAATAACAAACATGGGCAGACATAACAATGCTCAGGCAAAGAGGAAGAGGGCAGAGTCCTTTATATGGTCCAGGGTGCAAAGTGATCAGTTAGGGAAATTAAATTGTTGCGCGTGCTGGGCCTTTAAGGCCAGGACAAGCACGCGAACCCTGCATGCAGCAGTGGGGTACTGTACATCTCTGGGGAGGGAGACATCGGCAAGAAGAGAGTGCCCTGGGGTCATGGCTGCCGGAGGTAAGTAGAACGTGCCGGCGGTCAGCAACCATGGGTATAACGGTCCTTCTTATTAAACACTCCTGCAGCATAAAAATTCAATATTCAAATCAGTAGGCCATACTTGTAGTACTAGATGCAATAGTTCCTTCAGAGCAGGGGTACGTGACCTGCAGGCTGCAAAGCTCTTCTGTCTGGCGCCTTGTCTTTCGACACAGATAGGCTTGTTTGTATCCTGATAGTTCAGAAAAACACAGCTGTCTGCATCCTACTGATGGGAGGTAATGTGTAGCTGACACTGTAATGGGGGAAAGAGTGTGGCTGTATGAGTTATTTTTTAAGTAACTTAAAGGAGCAATGCCTTGTGTATACCATGACCAACTGAGACATTTATTGCGTACTGATATTTAATACATTTCTGGTTCAGCACTCGAGAGGAGATGGAGAGGTAGTTGTGCATGATTGCGGCTCTTTCCATTGTAGTTTATAAGAGTTGTGAAATGCTCAGCTGTTTCCCTAATGCCCATCCCTCGTCTCTTCAATGGAGTGCAGGGGAACCCTATTCTCCTGATAGATGTGGAACCCTAACCAATGAAACATTTATATCATATACTGTTGATATGCAATAAATGTCTTATATGGGAATACGTTTTATTGCGGCAGAGGTATAATCTGACAATGTTGCACTCGGACCAAAATAGTTTGCACAGCCCTGCTCTAGGCGAAGACACATTCTTTGGAGCGGCTCTCCACTAAGGCTAATAGAGGGGGGGGGGGGGCTAGAATATTACATTCATAAAACATAATAGTGAGTATAAATTTATAAGCTATCATTAAAGTGCACCAATTGGCTGCAGCTCCATTGTACCTGTTACATGGCAGACAAAGATAATAACATCCTGTTAGTGAATTAGGAGGGGGGAGAGGTCTGCAGCACAAACTGCTTAGCTGCGAAAGAAAAAGATCCACAAAGTTTCTGTATATGAGGATTTCAGAGTACTGTGCACTGGATGTACACTTTAAAAATTAATCACTATTACTGGAATGTAGGATCTTTTTAACATTGTAATAGGGATTTGTTGAAATTTATATCGTCTTTCTGCCCATAAAAAATACTTTATAAACACATTACTCATTTTTTAATAATAGGTTTTTATTAATAATTAAGCATGAAGAATTACCTTTCCCATTGAATAAAGATGATAAGGGAGAACCAAAGTTGAGATTGAGCATAAGCGACATTGAACAGATGTTAACCTGAAAGTCTTTCTGCCACATAAATATCATGACATCATTGAACTGATTCCCACCATATGGGAATGGTTCATATTCAGTGCAGAATCTCTGGGTAAAAAATTTAATTCTTCAGGTTAAATGAATGTCAAAATTATTTCAATCAATATTTCAATATAGTTTGTCCTTTATGTGACATCATCACAAAACCATAAAATTAATTCAAAAATTCTATAAAACATTATAATATCATTTAGATGAACATCTTCTGTTCATATATAATTTTAACATCATTTTCAATTTATACATACTGCAATTAGAAAACATTTGTAAAAATAATCAAACCCTATAATCAGGAAAGTACCAAGTAAGGAGAAACTGCAAGCAGTCACAAACACTAAACTGAAGTTCAGGCGTGGTCTTAGAAAACAGTTCCACTTTAAATAAGCACGGTGACTTTATTCGGCCATGCCTGTGGCCAGGCAAAGATTAAAAAGAGCTGCCAGTGTGAAGAAGGTGATCCAATACCCCACCATAGCCCTGTGAATCCTGCCTATAGTGTGCTTATGGAACAGAGGCTGTCATCAAAGACATGAATGTATCGCATGGATGGGCCGAGCCATCACTCCTCTTACTTAGTAGATTTACACCGTGGCTCATAAAGAGGGGTCCTAAGTGGGTGATGCTAGAGCATATGCATAGGGATTGTCTCTGCTAGACAACCCTTTATAAGGATGAAGACTGTAGCGCCGGTCTCGCTCACCCCAGCAGCCACCAGCCTCGTTGTTCTCTGTGCCGGTGTCTCCCTGCTCTGAGACACTAGCACACTCTTCTGTCTCCACTGCTCTATGGCCATCGGGTGCGCTGGCCCTTTAAGAACGGGGCGAGCACGCGCACCAGGAATATTGACCCCAACCTATCCCAGCACACCCTGGACATTGGAAGGAACTCTGCCCACTTCCTCATTGTCTATGCAATGTTTTGTCTTACCCAGTGTTTGTCTGCAAAAGTTCAATACCTGTATCCAGTATCTGTGGCCGGTGTCCGAGCCAAGTCAAGTGTCCGAGACAACTGCACTATCTGTGTCCGGTGTCGTTGCCAAGTCCAGCGTCCAAGACGACTGCACTATCCGTCTCCGAGCCAAGTCCAGTGTCCGAGACGACTGCACTATCCATGTCCGGTGTCCGTGTCAAGTCAAGTGTCCGAGACGACTTCAGTGTTCAAGTCCAGTGTCCATGTCAAGTTTACGAGATGGCTTCACTGTTCAAGTCCGGTTATCCAGCACAAGCCTGCTTCCGATAGTCCAGCACAAGCCTGCTTCCGATAGTCCGGCACAAGCCTGCATTCGATAGTCCGGTACAAGCCAGCTACCCAGGTACTCCGTTTGACTAGCTGCTACTCTGCTACAGCTGAGTGGCCCAGTGGGTCCACATACCGCACAGTCGTGACAAGGACTACTCTTTCCTATGACACCCTTTTCCATCCCACTGCTCAGATACTTTTACTTAGCTGTACTGTAACATGGATTTTTAACACTAAAGACTGAAAATTCGACATCATCAGGTGATTATAATAGAGAAAGGCCAATGGAAAGGCTGCTGGGTGCTAGCTGGAATTAGTAATCTTTCATTTATTTGAATATGTGCTGTGAAATACTATATTTCAATGATTACATTGTTTCCTGGGGCCCAGCTATCCCCTAGGGGTTAGAGTAGCCAGATCAGCTAATCACTTTTGTTTTCTATTGTTAAAGTGTAACAGTATACTATACAAGGGGGTAATTTATCAACTTTTCTACGCCAGTTTTATGACATAGAAAAGTCGCCAAATGGCGCCAGAAGTCACAACTTTTGGCCTTTTTGCACCACCCTTGCCACTTTTATGCACACGGGCATGGCTTTGGGGAAAGGGGGCTCTATGGGGTGTAGCAGGGTAGATGCCCATACTGGACCCTCACCTTGCCCCCCCATTAAACTGCCCCCTCCCCATTGAACAGGTAATAAAAATGAAATACAAAAAAAATGACACTCCCCTCACCGCTCCTCTTCTCTCCTCCGGTTCCCTCATCATTCCAACACGACTCATACAATAAAATGATGCCGGGCAGTGTCATATTGTTGTATGCAATGGTGTTAAAGTGCTGTATCGCATATAATGCCCTGACCCCGTTTGGCGTCAGGATCTTGTACAAAGCGCGCTGGAGTAATAAGGAAGCGGGAGGAGAGAAGAGGAGCGCTGAGATGAGTATGTGTTTTTTTAATTTAATATCTGATGGGGCGAACAGACGGCGCATAGCCATGGTCATTGCGCCACAATGGTTGTGCACGTCCCAGACGATACATGCAACGCATTTTTTAAGAGGCTTACACCTTTGAATAAATGGGTCGCCATTTACTCCAGCTTTTCTTTCTATTAAAACTAGCGTATGAAACATCAATCTTAATAAATTGCCTTTAATGTCTTGATTATTGTATTTTAGTATGGTGTATGCCTTTATTACTGTTAAGATGAATGGAACTGTGGATCAGGTTTACCTATACCTATCCATCAGGGTTATGTTACATTAATAAACCTGAGTGGTACTTTTTGTTGGTGCCACATCAAATGATGTAATGTCATATGATGTACAAATAACCATACCATACAGTGTCCAATTATAAGGATGGTGCCAAAATAACAGTGCCATACATTGGTCAAATAAGCCTTCCATACAGTTGCCTACACAACAATGCTATAAAGTACCATCACCTACATACATTGCAAAAATAAGAGTGCCGAAATATCAGTGCCATGCAATGCCAAAGCAATGCCAAAGTAAACACCACCATGTGGAAAAAACACTGGATTTAATGAGCAGAAAACAGCTCCATACATATAGTGATCTAAAAGCAGTGCTATACAATGTCTGAATAATACTGTTATATAGTTGATATTAAAGGGTTTTTTCCATCTTCCAATCTTATTCTAACCTTTTTTCTTAATTTTTGTACATTGCTGCTCTGCTCCTAGTTCCCCTGCTCAAAGAGATTAGTGGGGGTACTTGGTTCATTATGCTCGCTCCCATTACTGCCATACAGTAATATTTGCAGCATTGGAAGTTTCAAACAGTGTCCTTGCTCTCGCTGTAAAGCCATGCTAAGAGAGTTGCCTTGTTACCCCTCCTTACTTTATGTTTCTCAATTTTCCCTCCATCCCGTGTACTGATTGTGTTGTGCCAAAGTGAATTTAGTCTTTATCTGTAAATGTGTTCTTACAGTGCTAGGTTTCCGTTCTGGAAACAGGGTCATATGAGATAGAGAGGGACGATCTCTCTTATAGGGCTAGGTAAGGAGAAGACTCTTCGTACAGTGCTGGCTCAGGTTCTGGACACGTGAGCCTGGAAGACAAAGCAGGACGATCTGTCTCATATTGAATAGTGACAAGCAACATGGATCTTGGCTGGTCTGTGATGTGCAAAGTGCAGCAGAATAGGACGGCTCCTGGAAAACTGCGCATGCCCGGGAGCCATCCTATTCAGCTCTGTGGAGTGGCAGAGGTGAATACTACGCAAGCTCAAAGTATGCCTGCTCTTGAGAACCCGGCCAGGATAATATAAAAAAAAATCATACAGGCCACTGCTAAAGCGTGGCCACTGGTTGCAGGACTGCGGTGGTGGCCTTAACCATTAGAAACGTGTGAAAAAACAAGATAAGGGGCATGGACTGCCAGGAATATCAAGAGAACGGTAGGAGGGAAAAAAGACGGTAATTACAAACATACATAACTTGGCTTCAGGGGATGTATGAACTATGATCAATAAGCTGGAAATACCCCTTTAAGATTCATAGTGGTCACAAGTCTTCAGCAGTTTGCACTCACCCAAGGCTAGCCGTGCGCCCACCTATACAGTCGGGGATGCCTGAACAGTCCAGGTTAAACAAGTATCATATCATGAAATTATTATGACCCATAATTTGCTTCACTACTATTTGAAAACTTTCTTTTCTACTTATGTATGTTGAAAACGAAAAATATTTTTTGGTGAAAATCCTTATATTTGAAGCTTAGATTGTTTATCCTTCAACCAGATATAAAGCCAAACTTCTTATAACCTCATATTTCATTCCTTCAGCTGATTTTGGAAATCTACGCATAATTAAATCAAATTATACATTATACATAACTTTCTAATTAAAGTAACCAATTTTTAATTTTCATTTTTTTTATATTTCGTTTTATTTAAATCCCTCCCCCCATTCCTTATTAAAGAGAAAACCAACCAGCAATATTTAAGAGAACAAAGTACTTTTCTGTTTCATGCTGGAAGTTGACACCTTCTGTTTAGTGAATTTGGCAATTTCTTTTCTTCCATTATTTTTCAAATGAAAAACTGATGGACACACGAGAGTCACACATGTTTATTCCAGTGGCAGAGATTGACTTTATTATTGAACTTATATTGCTTTCCTTCTTTTTCTATCAAAAATTGATTTGGGAACTTTGTTAATCAAGAACTTTCCCTTAAAAAAAAAAAGGTGACATTTCACTATTGACAGATAGACTGATGGGCAAGTAGATATTTTGTTACTAGAGAAAATCTCTGGTCTACCCAATTTTCTTATTCCCATGTGACACTGAACTTTATTGAATTGCAACTGTGTCTATTGCTTGATTAAAGTGATGCTATGGAAGTTACATTAAAGAATAAGATTGCAATCCACCAAATACATCAATCCCTTCCTGTGTGAACTGTAAAACTTATTTAGGTAGCTAGATATATGCGAATTTTGGCTGAAAAAAATATTTTTGCATATTCAAAAATTCTACCTTCACGTCTCACCCAACCTTTCCTTGGGTAAACCTACAATAAAGTAGCAGGGAACTGCACATATAGCAAGTCCAAAATATTCTATTATTAAAGGTAAACTTACACTTGAAACAATAATAAACAAAAAAAGTTTTTCATTGTAAATATTAATTAAGAAGTCTTTGATTGTCAATGCTGGTTCTTCATGCACTTATGTAGCACCCTTGAGGCGCTGCACCATAACGACATAGTAAAGAAGATGTGATCCAGTCTGATCGCCACTTTGGATCAGGAGGGAAATGTTTCCTTTTAAGGGCAAATAAGTTAATGCCTTATAGGTATTTTTTTTTCTTCTGGATTAATAGGGGTAAAACAAAGTTCTTTAGTTTACCCATATCCCTTCTCTTTCTCCCATCTCTTGTTTGAACTTGATGGACATTATGTCTTTTTTTTAACTGTACTATGTAAGGCTATTTACATCTGCGTCAGAGGCTCCTTTAGGGGCATCTGTTGCAGATCCTGCAGAGATTACAGGAAACAATAGCGCAGCATGCTACACTATTGTTTCCATGAAAAACCACAGACGCTCCGCCGGTAAGCCGAGAGAACCCATTAAAGTCAAAGGGTTCCGTCGTCCGCCGGTAGTATCCATAGTGCAGCGGAACCATTGCTTCCGGTTTTCCCTTGTTCTTCTCCTCTCACTGAGCCGAACAACGGAAAGACCCAACGCAGGTGTGAAAATAGCCTAACTATGTAACTATGTGGAGCTGTCCATAATGAGATAATGTAAGAAAATGCAGCCAAACACAGTCATGAGATATGGCGTCACAATAGATAAAATGTCTTGCAGCAGTGACTAGTCTCTACAATCACATGACACAAAGCGATTATGACCAAGATAACATATATGTCATCATCACAACAATTAACGTAATGTAGGAGTGCAGAAAAGTTTTAACGGTTAGTATATTAAAAGGTACTTATTTTTTTTCAGTATTTTGTTAATAGTCTCAGACCCCCTCTTCTTTATCTAGCTAATTTGAATGTAATGGTAAGATGGTTGTTTGGAAGAACTCTGAGGCAAGTAGAAGTTGCTGATGGGTGTCCAGTGATAAATGGCAATGAAGTCTAGAATCTTCCAACTAGTATAAATCTATCAGATATATAAAGTGTGGCATAGACAGTGCAACAGTTTCACATGTTTGCTAGTTTGCCTTATCTGGTTAAAATTCTCAACTACTTTTACTGCAGTGGAGACCAAGTTTCACTTGTAAAGAGTAATATTTTGGAACTTCTGTCCAAAACTACATTTTCATGTTCACTTTAAAGAGGCTCTGTCCCCAAATTATAAGTGGCCTATATTGTACATGATGTGAACGGCGCTGTAATGTAGATTACAGCAGTGTTTTTTTATTTAGAAAAACTATCATTTTTGATGGAGTTATGACCTATTTTAGCTTTATGCTAATGAGTTTCTCAATGGACAACATACACTTCTCTCCATTCATTTTACACTGCAGATAGCGATATAGTTATATCGCTATCTGCAGCCTCATAAACACACACACACACACACACACACTAACATTACTGCAGTGTCCTGATAATGAATATACATTACCTCCAGCCAGGACGTGATGTGTATTCAGAATCCTGACCACTTCTCTGCACGTCTCTGTGAGACTACAGCACAGCACAGCGAGATCTCGCTGTGAATTACAGTTTACAGCGTAATCTCGCGAGACTACGCCTGCTGTGCTGTAAATCACAGAGACGCTACAGAAGTGGTCAGGAGAATGAATACACATTACTTCCTGGCTGGAGGTAATGTATATTCATTATCAGGACACTACAGTAATGTTAGTGTGTGTGTGTATGAGGCTGCAGATAGCAATATAGCTATATCGCTATCTGCTGTGTAAATGAATGGAGAGAAGTGTATGACGCTGATTGGTCACTGATTGGTCAGTGTCATACACTTTTCTTCACAACGCCCACTTGGTCATTTAGTAAAACACGCTCAGTTGTCCATTGAGAAACTCATTAGCATAAAGCTAATATAGGTCACTACAGCGCCGATCACATCATGTACAATATAGGCCACTTATAATGTGGTGACAGAGCCTCTTTAAGGGACTATAACATGCTATATTTCAGGAGGAATATACAAAGCATTAATTATATGTTCGTATAGTAGAAGGAGCCTGAATGTAGTCACTCTTGAGTGACTTTATCATAGCTATCAATGGATACCAGAAAACGTTATGAGTCACCCTGTTAATCTGGCAACATTACAGTTGAGGTACTACTTTTTACAGTAGATGATATGCAATACTTTAAACTTGGGCTGGACTGCGACTAAAAAGCAGCCCTGGCACACAAACCCCACAATCCCACATATAATATCGCTTGCCGCCACATTGTGGAAAAATAGTGGCACACAATGAGCAGTGCAGCAAACTTTCCTTTATTTGGTCACGCCAGTCCCTAAAATATGTAAAATGCACCATCAACACAAGATAGAAATGAAAGTAGAACATAGAAACACCTAATCATATGGTCAAGAACAGACATACACTCAGGGTCAGGAGTAAAGTAACACTATTTATGCACTAATATAACAATTAATACTGCCATACAGTGACCATATAGTGGTCAGATACCAGTCCTACGGAGACGCTCTGCAGTTTTATCCCGCTGCAGAATATACAAGAGAATATAGTACTGACCAGACACAGCCAGAGGCTGGATACATATCAGTTAAAGAGGACCCTTCACCTCTTCTGACATGTCTATTTTAGTAAATACTTAGCGAGTACAATAAGAATTCTTGAGAACATTTTATTAGAACTCTGCATTGTGCCATTCCTCTGTTATTTCTCCTGGAAATATATATAAATTGACAAGTGGGTGTTCCCATTCTCCTAGTTAAAGCGCTGTGCCCCTACACTCTCTTACACTGTCCAATCATTGCTTATAGTATTAGACTAACAGCATATTGACGAGAGGAGTGGTAACACCCAGTTGTCAATTAGGCCTGGTCTACATGGAGACTTTTTGTAGTGACTGAAGGTCCCAGCGATCAGACTAAATGGATAAGGCAAAAATGTCTTTCACAGAAGTACCCCTTTAACCCCTTCAGGACCAAGCTCATTTTGGCCTTCAGGACCAGACCCATTTTTTAAAATCTGACATATTTCACTTTATGTGGTAATAACTCCGGAATGCTTTTACCTATCAAAGCGATTCTGAGATTGTTATCTCGTGAGACATTGGACTTTATGATAGTGGAAAAATTTGGTCGATAAATTCAATATTTATCAGTGAAAAACACCAAAATTTTGTGAAAAATTGCAAAAATTAGCATTTTTCTAAATGTAAATGTATCTGCTTGTAAGACAGGCAGTTATACCACACAAAATTGTTGCTAATTAACATCCCCCATATGTCTACTTTATATTTGCATCGTTTTTTTGAACGTCCTTTTATTTTTCTAGGACGTTACAAGGCTTAGAACTTTAGCAGCAATTTCTCACATTTTCAAGAAAATTTCAAAAGGCTATTTTTACAGGGGCCAGTTCAGTTGTGAAGCGGCTTTTAGGGCCTTATATATAAGAAACCGCCAAAAAGTCACCCCATTTTAAAATCTTCACCCCTCAATGTATTCAAAACAGCATTTAGAAAGTTTCTTAACCCTTTAAATGTTTCACAGAAATTAAATCAACGTGAAGGTGAAATTTTTAAATTTCATTTTATTTTTGCAGAAATTCATTTTTAATCTATTTTTTTTTGTAACACAGAAGTTTTTACCAGAAAAACGCAACTCAATATCTATTGCCCAGATTCTGCCGTTTTTAGAAATACCCCACATGTGGCCCTAGTGTGGTAATGGACTGAAGCACCGACCTCCGAAGCAAAGGAGCACCTAGTGGATTTTGGGCCTCCTTTTTATTAGAAAATATTTTAGGCACCATGTCAGGTTTGAAGGGCTCTTTCGGTGCTAAAACAGTGGAAATCCACCAAAAGTGACCCCATTTGGGAAACTACACCCCTTGAGGAAATTATCTAGGGGTCTAGTGAGCATTTTGACCCCGCAGGTTTTTTGCAGAAATTATTGGAAGTAGGCCATGAAAATTAAAATCTACATTCTTTCAAAGAAAATGTAGGGTTAGCTAACTTTTTCTAATTTCCACAAGGACTGAAGGAGAAAAAGCACAGCAAAAGTTGTAAAGCAATTTCTCCCGAGTAAAACAATACCCCACATGTGGTCATAAATGGCTGTTTGGACCCACGGCAAGGCTTAGAAGGGAAAGAGCGCCATTTGGCTTTTGGAGCTCAAATTTAGCAGGAATGGTTTGCGGAGGCCATGTCGCATTTGCAAAGCCCCTAAGGGACCAAAACAGTGAAAACGCCAAAAAAATTACTCCATTGAGAAAACTACACCCCTTAAGGAATCCATCTAGGGGTGTAGTGAGCATTTTGACCCCACAGGTGTTTCATAGATTTTATTAGAATTGGGATGTGAAAATAAAAAAAATCCTTTTTCTTAAATAAGACGTAGCTTTAGCTCAAAATTTTTAATTTTCTCAACAAATAAAGGAAAAAAAGAACCCCAACATTTGTAAAGAAACTTCTCTGGAGTACGGCAATACCCCACGTGTGGTCATAAACTGCTGTTTAGACACATGGCAGGGCTCAGAAGGGAAGGAGCGCCATTTGCTTTTGGTGTACAGATTTTGCTGCATTTGGTTTCTGGTCGCTATGTTGCATTTGCAAAGTCCCTGTGGAACCAAAACAGTCCCCCCCAGAAGTGACCCCATTTTGGAAACAACACCCTCAAGGTATTCACCTAGGGGTGTAGTGAGCATGTTAACCCCACAGGTGTTTTGCAGAAATTCGTGTGCACACGATGTGGGAGAGTGAAAATGGGAATTTTTCCTTAGATACGCCAATATGTGGTGCCCGGCTTGTGCCACCATAACAAGACAGCTATCAATTTTTATGCGGTGTTTCCCGGTTTTAGAAGCACCCTACGTGTGGCCCTAATCTTTTGCCTGGACATTCGACAGGGCTCAGGAGTGAAAGAGTACCATGTAAAATTGAGGCCTAATTTGGCGACATATAAAGTATTGGTTCACAATTGCAGAGGCTCAGATGTGAAATAAAAGAAACCCCTGAGAAGTGACCCCATTTTGGAAACTACACCCCTCAAGGCATTTATTAAGGGGTGTAGTGAGCATTTTCACCCCACGTGTCTTTTCTATAAATGATTGCGCTGCCGAAGGTACAAATTAAAATTTTGCCCTAGATATGCCAATTCATTGTCAAATATGTCGTGCCCAGCTTGGGCCACTGGGGACACACACCTCAAAAATTGTTAAAAGGGTTCTCCCGGGTATGGCAATGCCATATATGTGGACATAAACAGCTGTTTGGGCATGCTGTAGGGCTCAGATCGGTGGGAGCGCCATTTGGCTTTTGGAGCGTGGAATTTGCTTGGTAATAGTTTTGTTTGGAGTATCACTGTTGTTTCCGTTTATAATGTGGGGCATATGTGAGCTGGGCAGAGTACATCAGGGGCATAGTCAGGTGGTATAATAATAAGGTAAAAAATATAATAAAATGATCCATAGACGAGTGTTACGCTGTGACACAATTCTTTCTGCACAGGCCGGTGTCGCACTGATAACTGGCGTCCTTCCTTATTCCCCTTTGTTACACACTCTGCACCTTTGCAGTTTGGGGAATTTTGCTGGGAAGGGTTGTCCTGGTATAATACGGGCACCCTCGCTTCCAGCAGATATGTTTGGGCCCTCCCCTTCCTGGTTCCCTAATTTTAGTGCCTTGATACATCGCCTTTTGAAACAGAAGAAATGTTCCCCTCGGGCCGGCACAACTGGATCTTTTTCTTTCCTGAATTATTGGAGCCTTAACTTATTTTATTTTTTCATAGACGTAGTGGTATGAGGGGTGTTTTTTACGGGACGAGCTGTAGCTTTTATTGGTACCATATTGGGGTACATGCGACTTTTTGATCACTTGTTATCCTTTTTTTTGGGAGGCAAGGTGACAAAAAAACAGCAATTCTGCCATAGCTTGTTTTTTTTATATACAGTGTTCACCGTACGTTATAAACTACATGTTACCTTTATTCTGCGGGTCAGTACGATTCCGGCGATACCTAATTTATAGAACTTTTTTATAACTTTTTGCACAATAAAATTACTTTTGGAAACAGAATGTATTTCTTCTGTCGCGATGTTGTGAGAGCCATAACTTTTACATTTTTTGGTCGATGGAGAGGTGTGAGGGTTTGTTTTTTGCGAGACGAGGTATAGATTTTATAGGTACCGTTTTGGATACATGCGACTTTTTGATCACTTTTTATTTCAATTTTTGGAAGACGGTGACCAAAAAAACAGTAATTATGGCAGTGTTTTTGAGGTTTTTTTTTACGGCATTCACTGCGCTGGATAAATAACATAATATTTTTATAGTTCAGGTCAATACGATCGCAGCGATACCAAATATGTATGGCTTTATTATTTTTTTCAAGAATAAATGACTTGATAAGGGAAAAAGGGCGATTGTGTTTTATTTTATTACTTGAAACTTTTATTGTATGTTTTACAACTTTTATTTTTCCTTTTTTTACACTTTTTTTTAGTCCCACTAGGGGACTTGAATGTCCAAATGTTTGTTTGATGTTCTAATACATTGCACTACCTATGTAGTGCAATGTATTGGAACTGTCAGTTGTTCACTGACAGCAAGCCGATCAGGCTCCGCCTCTGGGCGGGGCCTAATCAGCTTACGTAATGGCAGACAGGAGTCCATTGTTAGGGCTCCTGTTGCCATAGTAGCAGTCGCCAGCCTTGCCATCGCATGGCAAGGCTGCCGATTTGCTACAAACCTCTAGGATGCAGCGATCACAATGGATCGCTGCATCGAAGGGGTTAATGCCAGGAATCGGAGCTAGCTCCGGTTCCTGGCGATAGATCGAGGTGTCCGCTGTAACATACAGCGGACACCCACTGCTGATGACGCCGGCTCAGCTTCTGAGCCGGAAGCTGAGCCGGCGCCATCTTGCCGATGGTACCGGAAGCCTCCTGGGCCCTGCCGACGACGGGGCATAGGAGGATTCCGTTACAGGCTGATCGGGAGGTAAGTATTAGCCCTCCGATCGCCTTTGCAGCCACCGGCAACCCAGCGATCACGTTGCTGGGCTGCCGGTGGCTATAAAGTCCTCACATGCTGCGATCTCTATTGAACACAGCATGTGAGGGGTTAATCGGCCGGATCGGATGCTAGTTCTGGTCCTGGCCGATACCTCAGGGTGACAGCTGTAACATACAGCTGTCACCCGGCGGTGATGTCGCTGGCTCAGCTCCTGAGCCAGCTTCATCTCCATGACGTACAGTTACGTGAAAAGGCGGTAAGCCACCGGCTTTAATCACGTAAATGTACGTGATTGGGCGGGAAGGGGTTAATGCCTTATAAAAATTGACGTTAGGGCTTATTCACATGCTACGGCTTTGTCACATATTTTGTAGCAGTTTTACAAAAAATCATGCCAAATAAAACTAGACAAAACCTGCAATATGTTAATAAGCCCTAACACCGATTTTCTTGAGGCATATCCAAATATACAGATATGCGCACATACACACACACACACACACACACACACACACACACACACACACACCTAAGTACACATGTATAGACACACAGGCACACACACACACACACACACACACACACACACACGCACACACACGCACACACACACACACAAAGACATACACACACGTAGACACAAGTACACATACAGAAACCTAAGTACACATATGTATACACATGCATACGGACATACAGGAATACTAAGGATACGTTCACATGTACCTGATTTGCTGCAGAAGATTTCTGTAATTTACTGCAACGGTCACATGGGATGAAACGTCATCCCAGGAGGCCGGCAGCACAGAGAACTGGAGTGGGAGCTGTAAAGAGTCGCTATGGTAGACCAAGGAAGGTGAGTATGATATTTTTTTTACTATAAACTGCAAGTGTACGTTTTTTTATTTTCCTACTAACTACTTTTCTACACTAAAAATCACAACAGTTAGTATTTGTTGTGAATTTTTTAACCCCTTCCCGACATTTGCCGTTTGGGTACGCCATGGAAAGCTATGACTTCCCGCAAATTGCTGTATCCATAAACCAAATGCAGAAGGGGTTACAGTGTCAAAAATAAAAGTTACAAAGTAAAGATGGCTGCTGTTCATAACAGCAGGCCATCTATACATGAGGCCTAGGGGGGTGGCTCACCCGCCCCGCATCGGCGATCTCTGCAATTGGCCGGTCAATTCAGACCGGCCAATTGCGGCTGTTTGCAGCTTTCGCCAATCACTGTGCCACAGGGCACAGTGATATGGTGGTGATTGGTGCTGCCTAGGACAGCACCAATCCCTGCCATGTAGTGATGATGAGTTGGCAGGGATGCCACCCTCCCGATCGCTATGATTGGTCGGTCTGCACCGACCGACCAATCGCAGCCATGGCGGGTGTTTGAAACACCCTCCACCGGCTCTGCCCACCTCATTCCGGATAGGAACGGTGAGCAGAGCTGGTATCTGTGAAACAATGCTTACCGATTCTGAGGCCTTCTGTGCTGCGATCCTGCTGTGACGTCTTCATCCGACTGCTTCCTGCTGAAGAGTGAACCGTCATCGTCATCATCTGTGCTGCTGCTGATTTTATTTATTTTTTTAGCAGCAGCACTTGTTTTTTCCTAAACTTCTAATCCCTGTACCCTCCCCCTCTTTCCCTGCAAATAGTGTGGCACTTGGTGCACCCACTGCTGGACCAGGGTTATCACCTTTATGTGGATAACTTCTATACCAGCATCCCACTATTTAAATGCCTCTCCACCAGAAGTACTGCAGCATAAGCCACCGTGCGCAAAAATCAGAGAGGCCTCTCTAAAAATCTGATTGGGCAACCCCTAAGAAAAGGAGAAAGCAGGGCACTACACAGCGATAACTTGTTGCTGGTCAAGTATAAGGACAAGAGGGACGTCCTTATGTTGACCACAATAAACGGTAGTGGCAGCACCCCTGTCCCTGTCCGAGGTAGCACCACAATGACCCCCAAGCCAGACTGCATCCTCGGCTACAATAAGTACAAAGGAGGGGTTGATATCTCTGATCAAGTACTGAAGCCGTACAGTGCCATGCGTAAAACAAAGGTGTGGTACAAAAAGCTGGCCGTGCACATGGTACAGATGGCATTGTATAACGCTTACGTGCTATACCAATGTGCAGGCCAGACAGGGACATTCCTTCAGTTTCAAGAAGCGGTTATCAAGGCCCTTGTATTTGGGAACCAGGAAGGGGAGGGCCCCAGTACTTCTAGATGCGATGGTCCACGTATTGTACCAGGGCAACACTTTCCTGGCGAAATCCCCTCCACTGGAAAAAAGGGAAGGAGCCAAAAAAGGTGTAAAGTGTGTTACAAAAGGGGAAGAAGACGAGACACAACTTATCATTGTGAAACCTGTCCCGACAAACCTGGCCTGTGCATAAAGGAGTGCTTCAAAGTTTATCACACATCCATGCATTTTTAATTGAAACATTTTTTTAAATGCTCACTATACCCCTAGATAAATTCCTTGAGGGGTGTAGTTTCCCACATGGAGTCACTCTTGGGGGGTTTCCACTGTTTTGACCACTCAGGGGCTTTGCAAATGTGACATGGCCACCGCAAACCATTCCAGTTACATTTGAACTCCAAATGGTGTTCTTTCCCTTCTGAGCTCTGCCATGTGTCCAAACAGCCGTTTATGACCACATGTGGGGTACTGTTTTACTCGGGAGAAACTGCTCTACAAATTTTGTGGTGCTTTTTCTCCTTTAGTCCTTGTGGGAATGAAAATAAATTAGCTAAACCTACGTTTTATTGGGAAAAATGTAAATTTTAATTTTCACGTCCTACTTCCAATAATTTCTGCAAAAACCTGTAGGGTCAAAATGCTCATTATACCCCTAGATAATTTCCTCAAGGGGCGTAGTTTCCAAAATGAGGTCACTTGTGGGGGGTTTCTACTGTTTTGGCACCGCAAGAGTCCTTCAAACCTGATATGGTGCGTAAAATATATTCTAATAAAAACAAGGCCCCAAAATCCTCTAGGTGCTCCTTTGCTTCTGAGGCTTGCTTTGGTCCAATAGCACGCTAGGGCCACATGTGGGATATTTCTAAAAACTGCAGAATCTGGGCAATAAATATTGAGTTGCATTTTTCTGGTGAAACTTTCTGTGTTACAAAAAAAATTGATTCAAAATGAATTTCTGCAAAAAAAAACAACAAAATTTGTAAATTTCACCTCTACATTCCTGTGAAACGTCTAAAGGGTTAAGAAACTTTCTAAATGCTGTTTTGAATTCTTTGAGGGGTGCAGTTTTTAAAATGGGGTGACTTATTGGGGGTTTCTAATATATAAGGCCCTCAAAGCCACTTCAGAACTGAACTGCCCCCTGTAAAAATAGCCTTTTGAAATTTTCTTGAAAATGTGAGAAATTGCTGCTAAAGTTCTAAGTCTTGTAACATCCTAGAAAAATAAAAGGATGTTCAAAAAACGATGCCAAACCAAAGTAGACATATGGGGGATGTTAATTAGCATCAATTTTGTGTGTTATAACTGCCTGTCTTACGAGCAGTTTATAAAAATGATAATTTTTGCAATTTTTCACTATACTTTGGTGTTTTTCACAATTAAATACTGAATGTATCAACCAAATTTTACCACTATCTTAAAGTCCAATGTGTCACGAGAAAACAATCTCAGAATCGTTTGGATAGGTAGAAGCATTCCGACGTTATTACCGCATAAAGTGAAACATGTCAGATTTGAAAAATGAGGCTCTGTCAGGAAGGTCAAAATTGGCTAAAGAGGGAAGGGGTTAATAACCATTCTTTAGCGTAAATTGACAAGCTGCGGATTAAAAAATCTGCACTGCAGTTCTATTTCTATATGGAAATTTTAAGCGACGTATGGATAAGATTTGTGGAAATCTCATCCACTTTGCTGCTATTGTAATATGCTGCAGATTTTCCGCCCGCAAATCTGGATTGAAAATCTGCAGCAATGCCTCTATATTCCCCATATATTCCATTTATCATATATTACAACCATGCACATACACTAAAGTGTTAATACTCTACACCACTGTGGGTGACATCATAATGAATGAGCCAAACAACTATAGTAACCACGACACGTGCTGATGTCATAAACGCACATGTTTGTGACATAAAGAACTCATAAAATGAGATTTCATATAAGGCCCTGTTCACACAGAGTTTTTTGGAAGAGGAAATATCTGCCTCAGAATTACTTCAGGAATTTTGAGGCAGATTTTGAGCTGCCCGCACATATTTTCCCCTGTTTTATCGCTGCGTTAATCACCCACGGCCATTAAAGCTAATGCAAGGCCCGCAGGCAAAAAACACTGCGAAAAAGAACGTTTGTAACAAACACCACTTTTTTTCCCCGCGAGCAGCCAAAAGTCACCCAGGAGAAAAGACGCGTCTGCCTCCCACTGAAATCAATGGGGGCGATTTCGGCTTTTTTTTGGCGCTGATTCCGACACGGTTTCCGCATCAAAATCAGCACCGAGAAACTCTGTGTGAACTGATCCTAAGAAAGGCATACTACTGTGTGCAGTGTCATATTTAATGCACCAGAGGACCTTGAGCTTGATTATCCTACAAAACATCTGCCTGGATGAAACTTGGAAATTTCTAACAGGGAAGATCACTACTTCATCTTCAGGGGACAGCCATCCTCTTGAAAGTGGTTACCCTACCTTTGCATATGCCTTGTTAGAGCACTTAAATGTAATAGAGGAATGTCCCTAGGGAGAAAGGGGACAATTCTCTAGAAAACAAGATCACATGAATTTAAAAGGGGTGACATCGCAGCCAGATCTCCCTCCCATCCAATACTTGCTGCTTGATCTATGTGGCACGATCGCAGTGGGAAGGATCTTGAATGTAGCGGCTAACACTCATGTGTGCTGCTGCTCCATTCAATGTCTATTGGGACCGACAGAAACAGCTGAAAGCTGTAGTTGGCTGTCTCCGTCGACCTCATAAAAATTGAATAGAATGCACTGCAACTCCATTCAAAAT
This sequence comes from Rhinoderma darwinii, assembly GCF_050947455.1. Classification (NCBI taxonomy): domain Eukaryota; kingdom Metazoa; phylum Chordata; class Amphibia; order Anura; family Rhinodermatidae; genus Rhinoderma; species Rhinoderma darwinii. The sequence goes on along the minus strand of NC_134688.1, from coordinate 441,689,679 downwards.
TGTCCTCACTTCGATTATGCAGTGAGGAGGAATAGGGGCCGGGGCCCCCGTTCTAGTGATCGGTGCTATCCCAGTGGGGAAGCCCACAGCTATCAAACGTTTATCAACTTTCATCTGGATAGGTGATATATATTATTAGTGTTTAAACCCCTTTAAAGGCTATGGACACCTTTGCACTGACATATTATTTTTATTGTGTTAATTTGCTATTGAAATGCAAAATTAGGAACATCTTTCTTTATTAAATGTCCTACCAATTTGCTGCTGTAAAGTCTGTGTAACTCCTGTATGTAGCTGGTGTCATGCAAATGCTGAAATAGATATGACTTTGCTCCTTTAGGGGCTGACTTATCTGCTCTCTCTGCTCTCCCCCTCTCTTCTCTCAGTGGTAGACAAAGTAGTAGGGAGAGGAGAGGAGAACGTTGTACATGGCAGGTCAGAGTGTGGAGAGGGATGAAAGCATCCATGTCTTCAGGAAGGACAGATCACACAGGCTGCCAGTATCAGATAGGGAGGAAAGCACAGGCTGTAAGTGTAAAGAGAAAGTAGTACAGGGTTGAAACTGTGCTAATATGTATTACTGGGAGAGACATGTCCTAGTAGAAAAGTCTGAAACAAGTTGCAACCGGAATATTAGGGGGTCTGGGAATAAATGAAGGAATGAAAATTGCAGCCTGAAACTTTTTATCTCTCGATGACCACTAACAGATGCAAATATATATTTTTCCCAAGTCAAAACTAGAGTACCTACACAATATTTTTCAAGGCTTTTTCAGGAATATATTTCCACAAATCTTCTTATACTCTGAAATCTTGTAAATACGTTTAATTAATATTATAAACACTATTGAAATAAAATCAGTTCCTTGGTATCTGAAGTTATATCTTTGCAATCGGATTAATCAATGTTTTTCTTCTGAGAAAGGCTCCTGGTAAACCTGCCATAGTGTTTTAGTGAATTGCTAAGATTGCAGTTCTGCAATATATTCTTAACGGAATTGGACTGTGAATCCTACAGACTACAAATCATGAGATTTGCAGGCAACATTGGGGATTTGAAGTTCCTTGCAGCCATATGTGTGCATTATCGGATCACTCGAACTGCTAGATGAAATAATGTCAGTAATAACACTATGTTAAGGAATAGCTGGTTTAGCAGGTCCCTAATGCATACCTTCCAATTTTCAATGATCGTAAAGAGGGACAATTAATGTTGCGCGTGCAGCGCCCCGGTGCAATTTTATTGAATGTTATGGCACGCCTCTAACCCTACCCAATCTCTGTCCATACACCCCAAGTTCACCTTATGCCCCACACTTTCAGAGTACCCTCCTTTGGGTAACAAACATGAATAGTGCTCCTTTGAGCCCAACACACTTTCATAGTGTCCTGTTTGAATGGAACACAGTAATAGTATCCTCACATTAGGATGATACCACCTTAGTGCCTCTTCACAGTATTGATGCCTTCTTAGTGCCCCCACACAGTATCATGCCCCAGTAGTGCCCCCACACAGCATCATGACCTGTAGTGATGCTACACAGATGTATGCCCCTGTAGTGCCCTCACACATTATTATGCTCCCACAGTGCCCCCTACATATTATCATGCCCCCATCGTGCCCCCACACAGTTTCATGCCCCCAAAGTACCCCAACACATTATTATGCCCCCATACAGTATGATGCAATCATGTCCCCACAGAGTATAATGCCCCCACGCTATAGTGCCCCCCACACAGTATCATGCCTCCATAGTGCCCCCAGAAAGTATCATGTCCGGGTAGTGCCCCCACACAGTATCATGCCTCCATAGTGTGCCAATACAGTAACATGCCCCTTAGAGCCCTCACACAGTATCATGTCCCCGTACACCCCCACACAGTATCATGTTCCCCATAGTGCCCGCACACAATATAATGCCCCTAAAGTGCTCTTCATACACAGTATAATGTTCCTATAGTGCCCCACACACAGTATAATCCCCTCAAAGTGCCCCCACAAGATATCATGCCTCCATAGTGCCCTTCCCACAGAGTATTATGCTCGCATAGTGTCCCCGGACAGTATATCGCCCCCCATAGTGCCTCCACACATTATAATGCCCACATAGAGCCCCCCACACAGTATAAAGACCCATGGTGCCCCCACACAGTATAATGCCCCTCTAGTGCCCTTCACAAACAGTATAATGATCCTATAGTGACCCACATACACAGTATAATGCCCTCATAGTGCCCCCACAAAATGTCATGCCTCTATAGTGCTCTTCCCACACAATATCATGCTTACATAGTGTCCCCACACAGTATAATGCCCCCATAGTGCCCCCTCCACACAGTATAATGCCCACATAGTGCCTCCCACACATTATAATGCCCTCATAGTGACCCCGCCCACCATTGTATTCACCGGTATCTGTGTCCTGAGGATACAGAAACAGCTGATACAACAACATGCCGTCAGCCTTTGGGGACAGCGCCCAGAATCTGGGACTGTCCCGCTGGATCTGGGACGGTATGCTAATATTGATGCTAGTATTGTATTGTAGATTCACCAGAAAAATATCTACTGTTATACATTTAGGAAACCTAGTATTAGACCCTCTTTGTTTCTTTTAGTTATTATTATTTTGAGCCTGCAAAACTTTTCTGACTATTTTAATTGCAGTTTTACCTCCACAGTTTTACAGCTATAGCCCTTGTGTTTATTTTTATTCAACTGAAGGTAAAAGGAGACTGGGAAAAAGAAACAGAGGAACAGATGGGAAAACAATATGGGATGTTATATTATGGGAACAAAAACAGCCAGAACCAATGAGTTAAGACACAAGAAGTGAGTTTCTTCCCAGAATGTAGGTTGCAGGCTCTAGTCCAATGTGACAGATGTCATTAAGAGTTACTTAGGACAATGAAGCACAAAACATATGTCTATTAAAGCAAGAAAAAAAGTTAAACATTTAAGAAAAATCTAAGAAACCGTTGGAGCCAGCTTGCTGTTAGGAAAGTGAGACTTTATTATGCTGTGCAACGTAATTCACAAGCAGCCAAAAATTTTTGCATTGATGCCACATTATTATGATAATATTAGACTTTATATCCATTTTGATAAAAGTATTTTTAGCAAAGCAACATTTTGAGATAAGGTAATGTACTGTATAAAAGCAGGTTTACTGGAGTCCTATGAAAAACCACAGAAAACAGACTCTGATATCAATGCATTGTACCAAATAAGAAGCTCAGCTCTGCTTTATCTTTAGATAAAGTAACATTGCCTTTAACCCAGACAAATTATCATATATTCTGAATGGTCGTAGAAAAGTAAATAAACCTGGGGGTGTGGACTGGCTGTGCCGCTGGTTAGACGCATTGTGTAAGAGCTCCTGCACCCTGACTGACTTGCAGTCCGATTAGTAGCATCTATTTGCCTGACACATTACTCTCATGAGTAGGAGATCTAGAAGAGGCTGGACGCAGCCCGCAGGGATTAAGGGAAGCCGACATGACCGTCCTGGTAGGGAAAGGGTTAATTAGGTGAGGGAGAGTTGGAGGGAGTTGGAGGGGGGACGGGGAGCAGTTAAGGGGGACGGGGGGCCGTTACTGAGCTTCCCGCTGTTTCTCGGCATTGAGCCGGAAGCAGCGGGAGGAGTAACACAAAAACAGTAAGCTCCCCGTTGCCCGTGCTTCTCAGGATGGCAGAGACTTTAATGTTAGAGCGGCTGCGTGCCGCTGCTGTGCACCACGGTCCCGGATGGCTAGAGGAGACCGTGGCTGCAATAACGAAGATCCCGGACGCCGTTTCGCCACGTCGGGCCCGGCGTTCGGGGTCTGTTGCAAAGGACAGGCTCCCCTCCCCCGGCCCCCTTACAAGCATGGCTATGGCGGCGGGGGGGGAGTCGGCAACAACCGCTCCTGCGCAGAGCAGGCAGAGAGCGTTGCCGGGGGTGACGGCGACGCAGGCCGGGTCGACCCGTCCCTCTCGGCGGTCTCGACCTCCAGAGCGCCTCAGTCCGGAGGCAGTCCCGCGGACACGGCGTCGCAGAGGGAGCCAGATCCCGGACGCTGCAGGCCAGGCAGCTGGGAGGACCGCCCCTTCCCAGGCCCTGCGTCCTGGCAGGAATCCCAGGCCGCGACGGGGTCCGGCGGTAAGCAGGGAGTCGCAGGCTGGGCTCCCTGTCACCCCTCCCCCATCAGATGGAAGATTTGGAGGACAAGGTACGGCCGCCCCGCCTGGTGATGTTCCGGCCAGGGGGCAGGCTTCGTCAGGATCGTCTAGACGGACGCCTAGATCTGCAGCGACGTCGAGGCAACAGGTCCGGTCGGAAGTCTGGGTCCCGGCGGTCGGGCGGCAGGTTGCCGGCCCATCGGTCAGCGCGTCCTCATCCCCGTTCCGAAGATGTCGTTGGGATGGACAGTCGTCGGCGAGAGAAGAGCTGGAGGAAGGTGAACTGGACGTGTATCGTCGAGGTCAGGATGGTCCGGCTGACGGGAACACAGCGCCTGTGCAGCCCGGTGAGTGTATAACCCCATCATTGTCTTATCCAGCGATTTTTATGTCGGGTGTCGGCGGGGGGGCTGCTAGCATTGCATCGGGGGCCGGTAGTGGCGCGGGCGGACGCGACGGAGCGGGTTTGGCAGACTTAGTGGTTTGCTTACGGTAGCTGGTGGGGCGCCTAGACAGGGCCGCGGCGCCGGTAGTAACGGAAGTGTCCCCTGCGGTAGTTTGGGAAGGCCCCAGGGACGTGGGATCGTTACAGGCGCGTCCCGTGATGGCGGTTAGAGAGGCGGTCGCGGTGTCGGTACAGACCGAGGCACAAAAGGATGGCGATCGAGTGCGTATGGATGATCGTGCTCGGGGGGAGGTGTACGTTTGTTTTGAGGGTCCGTTGGGGGCGCATTTAAAGCAGGAGGTGCGCGATCGGATCTGGAAGGACGAATATGTTGAAATTTTTTCTCTCTTGCCGCTGGCTAAATTTAATTTGGATAAGAGCAAGCGGGATGAGAGTAAAAAGGACGAGGAGGAACGGCGGCGGTATAGGCTTATCCCACAGACGTTCGTTAATTGGTCGCAGGCGTTCGCCATATTGGCTAGTGTGATAGGAGAAAAGGCGCCGGAAAATTGTTCGGCGTTGTTTTGTTATTTTGATGCCATTGGGGAGGCTCATAGGGCGTATGGGGGTCAGGCGTGGCTGCGATACGATGAGCAATTCCGTCAGCGGAAGGCGGTTCGGCCGGCGATTCGGTGGGACCAGAAGGATATTGCTCTCTGGTTACGGGTTACGGCTCCGGTTAGGCAGTCCTTTCCCGGGAGCGCCGGCCAGGGAGGCCAGTCTAGTCAGGTTGGACAAAGCGGCGGGGGAAAGGCGGGGTTTTGCTGGCAATTTAATGAAGGTCAGTGCAAGTTCGGGGCCACGTGCAAGTTCAAGCACGTGTGTTCCGAGTGTAATGGTGCATCACACGGGGCGGCAAAATGTCTGCGAAAAAAGAGGTCAGGGAACCAGCACGCGGCTGGTCAAGGGGGTGTCGCCGGTGAGGGTGGAAAAGATGGCCCCTTATCTAAATGAGTATCCGGATAGGGCGGCGGCTAAGTTGCTTTATGAAGGGTTTCGTGTTGGTTTTGTTATTCCTCCGCCTCCTTATGAGGTTCCGGTTACGCGGAGGAATTTAAAATCGGCTTACTTGCATGCGAAAGTCGTGTCGGAAAAGTTGTTAAAAGAAGTTTCGTTGGGCCGCATGTCGGGGCCGTTTGTTGAGTCGCCGGTAAAAGATTTAGTTGTGTCCCCGTTGGGTATTGTCCCTAAACGCGAGCCCGGAAAATTTCGTTTGATTCAACATTTGTCGTATCCCAAGGGTTCGTCGGTAAATGACGGGATTGATCACGAGTTGTGCTCCGTAGTTTATACCTCATTCGATAAGGCGGTGGGGTTAGTGCGGGCTGCGGGTCCAGGGGCGCTGCTAGCAAAAACCGACATCGAGGCGGCGTTCAGGTTGTTGCCGGTCCATCCAGAAAGCCAACGGCTGTTGGGTTGTTTTTGGAATGGGGCCTTTTACGTGGATCGGTGCCTTCCGATGGGGTGTTCCCTTTCTTGTGCATACTTCGAGGCGTTTAGTAGCTTCGTGGAGTGGGTAACGAGGGGAGTATCCGGGGTCGACTCGTTGATCCATTACTTAGATGATTTTTTGTGCGTTGGCCCGGGGGGTTCGCCGGTTTGCGGTAATTTGCTTCATGCACTACAGAAGGTGGCGAGGGATTTTGGGATTCCTTTGGCGCCGGAAAAAACGGAGGGCCCGGTAGCGACGATTTGTTTCTTGGGAATCGAAATAGACTCGGTGGCAATGGAGTGTCGTCTCCCGGCGGATAAGTTGGGTGCTTTGAGGCTGGAGGTTCGACGGGCTTGTAGAATGAAGAAAATGACGCTGAGGGAGCTTCAGTCGCTGCTGAGGAAGTTGAATTTCGCCTGCCGGATTATGCCGATGGGGAGGGTGTTTGGTAGGAGGTTGGCGGCGGCAACGGCGGGAGTGCGTGCGCCGCATCATTTTGTGCGGCTCAAGGAGGAGCACCGAGCTGATCTTCAGGTTTGGGATGACTTCTTGGGCCAGTACAATGGTCGCTCGCTATGGATGGCCCCAGCGCAGGATACGAGTGATTTGAATATTTTTACGGATGCGGCTGGGGCGGGTGGTTTTGGAGCTTACGGGGGAGGTCCGTGGTGCGCGGGTCAATGGCCGGCTAGCTGGGTGTCCAGTGGACTCACGCGGAATCTGGCCCTGCTCGAGCTGTTTCCCATCGTGGTGGCGGCTACCATTTGGGGGGACAGGCTCAGGGATAAGAAGGTCCGTTTTTACTGCGACAACATGGGGGTGGTGCTTGCCATTAATAACATCACGGCGTCCTCTCCTCCGGTAGTTCAATTGTTGCGACATTTAGTGTTGGTGTGTTTGTCGTTGAACGCGTGGGTGGTGGCGGTGCATGTCCCGGGTGTACGGAATTGTATCGCTGATGCTCTTTCTCGCTCGCAGTGGGACCGGTTTCGGCAATTGGCACCGGGAGCGGAACGTCTCGGTTTGGCTTGTCCGGAGCATCTTTGGGATCTGGTATCGGTCCCGTAGAGCAGCTGTTACAAAGGTCTTTGGCGCGCACGACGTGGAGTGCTTATGCTGCTTGTTGGAGGCAGTGGGAGGAGTGGGTAAGAGAGTTGGGTGACGTCAATACGGATAGAGACAGGTTGGTGGCACTTTTGTACTGGTTAGGGGACGCCTGGGAGGCGGGGTTTTCAGTAGCGAAGGTGAACCGGTTCATATCTGCGGTGGCGTTTGGGTTTAAGTTGCGGGGCTTTCGGGATGTATCGAAGGAATTTCTGGTATCGCAGGCTTTGAAGGGGTTGCGCCGAGGTAGGGTGGAGGCGGATAGTAGAAGGCCGGTGTCGTTTGCTTTGCTTAGCTCGTTGGGTGGTTCATTAGCATCGGTATGTCGTTCTTCAGATGAAATGGATTTGTTTCGGTTGGCTTTTTCGTTAGCGTTCTTTGGAGCATTTAGAATAGGTGAGTTGGTGTCGCCAAGTACCAAACAGGCAGGGGGGCTGAGATCTGGGGAGGTGAGCCTATTTGCAGATCGGCTGGAGGTATGGTTGCGTCGGTCTAAAACTGACCAAGTAGGGAAGGGTAAACTGATAGTTTTGTTCGCTCTCCCGGGGTCGGTCATGTGCCCAGTAGAGTGCATGCGGGGTTTTACGCAAAACAGGGGGTCTCCAGATTTGCCTTTGTTACGTCATGTGGACGGGTCGTTTTTGTCCAGGTTTCAGTTTGGAGCTGTATTTAAAAAATGTTTGACGGCGGTTGGTGTTGCGGTAGGCTCATATTCATCTCATTCCTTCAGGATTGGCGCAGCAACAGAAGCGGGGCGCTGGGGGTTGGATGATGAGGCGTATTGGTCGTTGGGAGTCTAAAAGGTTTAAGTCCTATGTCCGCCCCCATATGTTATGATTTTTGTTGTTTACGCTTTACAAATGTTATATGGTGGTGCCTAATTGTTTTTTCCGTTTCAGATTCGCCTCCGTGTTTGGTGTGGTTGATGGGTCATTCGTACGTGCACTGGGGGGCTTTGAGGGCGGACGTCCGCCCGGATGGTCGCCAGTTGCGCATTCCGCGACAGGACGCGGTTGTGCATTGGCTGGGTTTTAGAGGTATGTCATGGAGCAGGGTGTTGGCGGAATTCCAGACATATGCGCGGCTTGATAGGGTTCCGGAGGTCTTAGTGTTGCATGTGGGTGGGAATGACTTAGGAGTCCGCCCCTTTCGTGAGTTGGTGCGGGATATCAAACATGATATGTTGTGTTTGTGGGTATCTTATCCCAAGTTGGTGATAGTGTGGTCGGACATAGTCCCAAGAAAGCATTGGCGGTTAGCTAGATCGGTGGAGAGAGTCAATAAGGCTCGCATAAAAGTTAACCGGGCGGTGTCCCGTTTTGTGGCAAAGAACGGGGGCATTTGCGTGAGGCATAGGGATTTGGAGTCAGGAGTGGGGAATTTCTGGAGGAGTGACGGGGTTCATCTGACCGAGGTTGGCATTGATCTTTGGAGCTTGGCGATAGCAGAAGGCATAGAAAGGGCGGTGGTGGTGTGGAGGAACTCACAGGCTTAAGGTGGTCAAGGCCTGTTTCGCTGTGGCGGGGGGAGTCCTTGAGGCCAGTCAGTACAAAATGGTGGGGGGGTCGCATCGGGGGTATGCGTCCCCCAAAAAAGGTACATGGTTGAAGACTTCATCGGGTGTTATCCCTTTGAAGTGGTCTTCTGGTAGAAGGTATATCACTTGAAGGCTTCATCGGGTGTTATCCCTTTGAAGTGGACTTCTAGTGGTCGGTATATCACTTGAGGGCTTCATCGGGTGTTATCCCCTTGAAGTGGACTTCTAGTGGTTGGAGCCATCTGCAGAGGTGAACGGTGCTTCCGAGCTGGTTTACGGCTGGAGGTAATTGGTGGTTTGCAGATGGCTAATTCGGTGTGTTCTTAAAAAAGGAATATCTGAAGGGGCTTCAAGGACTTCCTCTGCTCGGGTTAATGTTAACGTTAAATTGTTATTTACGATTCTGACCCATGTTGGGTCATGTGAATTATTAGGAGGAATTCTCTGGTGGATTCCTAACTAGTTATCCGAATGTTTCGGATTTAAATTGTTTTTATAAAACTGTGAAATTAATAAACGGCTGCTGTGGCCATTTCACATCCAACCTCGGTGTCATGTGTCTTTACTAAAGTGGGGGTGGGGGGATAGTATGGTCTAAGGTTAACACGCGACTCTACTTAGGCAGGTCAAGAAGAGGCTGGACGCAGCCCGCAGGGATTAAGGGAAGCCGACATGACCGTCCTGGTAGGGAAAGGGTTAATTAGGTGAGGGAGAGTTGGAGGGAGTTGGAGGGGGGACGGGGAGGAGTTAAGGGGGACGGGGGGCCGTTACTGAGCTTCCCGCTGTTTCTCGGCATTGAGCCGGAAGCAGCGGGAGGAGTAACACAAAAACAGTAAGCTCCCACCCTCCCACCCTTGGTTTGTTACTCCTTAGGTCTTATGTACGTCCGTCTATGAGCATTGTGTTTTATTTGTGTGCTTATTTAACATGTTTTTCTTTTTTCCGGAGTAGGTTCTGTTGTCATGGCAGCTGGCGGGGGGAGTCCTTGAGGCCAGTCAGTACAAAATGGTGGGGGGGTCGCATCGGGGGTATGCGTCCCCCAAAAAAGGTACATGGTTGAAGACTTCATCGGGTGTTATCCCTTTGAAGTGGTCTTCTGGTAGAAGGTATATCACTTGAAGGCTTCATCGGGTGTTATCCCTTTGAAGTGGACTTCTAGTGGTCGGTATATCACTTGAGGGCTTCATCGGGTGTTATCCCCTTGAAGTGGACTTCTAGTGGTTGGAGCCATCTGCAGAGGTGAACGGTGCTTCCGAGCTGTTTTACGGCTGGAGGTAATTGGTGGTTTGCAGATGGCTAATTCGGTGTGTTCTTAAAAAAGGAATATCTGAAGGGGCTTCAAGGACTTCCTCTGCTCGGGTTAATGTTAACGTTAAATTGTTATTTACGATTCTGACCCATGTTGGGTCATGTGAATTATTAGGAGGAATTCTCTGGTGGATTCCTAACTAGTTATCCGAATGTTTCGGATTTAAATTGTTTTTATAAAACTGTGAAATTAATAAACGGCTGCTGTGGCCATTTCACATCCAACCTCGGTGTCATGTGTCTTTACTAAAGTGGGGGTGGGGGGATAGTATGGTCTAAGGTTAACACACGACTCTACTTAGGCAGGTCATGACTAAGTGCTCTGACACCTGCCAGAAGAGACTGAATTACAACTAGGAGTGGCATACAGCAGTAACTTATTAAGTCTACTCTCCCTGGCTCCTAGGCCAGTCAGGCAAACATGGCAGGCTGGTACAGATGGAGAGACCTGAATTCCCTTCTCTCATTCCCAGGGTTGAGTCCTCATTTGCCGTCTCACAGACTTTGAAGATGAGTGCAGAGATAGCGGCACTCAAACTCCAGATGGTGGCAATACCCACCAAATTTTAAATTGAGTTCTACATCTCCTGCCTCAAAGTCATTTACAAAGTTGAGATCAAGTCACTGAAAGAAGACATCCCCCACCTCAACTCCTTAGACACTACCGGACAGCTGTTCATACTGTCATTCATAGACATTGAAAGTCCATCAAGACCCCTATATTTAGGGACTATGGTTGCACGATGGATAGAAATATTGATACTATTTCAATGCTGTTTACCCTCAAACGGTTCAATACCATGAATTCATGTATTTCGATACTAAGCTGTGCTTACGTACAGCTAAGTATTGTAATACATGAATTTAGTCACTAGCATGATGTGATGCAGACCGCACTACACTAATGAGCGCCAGCGCTGTAGACAGGGACATGTTTTTAGTGCCAGCAGCTCCGCTCATTAGTGCAGCGCTGGCCGCATCACATCATGCTGATCGCAAAGGTACAGCAAGTGTGCAGGTGCAATTAGGAGCGAGGCAATGGCTGTAATACTGCTCTAATGGTGGAGATCAGAGAAACTATGAATAAAGCTGATTGAGAAACATATCTTATATGGACAAACAACCCAGGGTCCATTGAAGGACCCCTGGGCTGTCTGACCATATTTCCTGTTGTTAGGGCATATTAAGGTATGCTCTTACAACTCATGATGTACTTACAGTACACAAGCTAGGGTACTGGCATATAGATATATGCCAGTACATTAAAGTTAAAAAAAATAAAAAAGTAATGTTAAATATAAAAATATGTAAAAAATATACAAATGCATTTTTAACAATAAATAAATATTATTAATATAGAAGTCCCGATATATAAAATAATATACAGTGAAGGAAATAAGTATTTGATCCCGTGCTGATGTTGTAAGTTTGACCACTGTCAAAGACATGAACAGTCTAGAATTTTTAGGCTAGGTTAATTTTACCAGTGAGAGATAAATTATATATTAAAAAAAAAAACAGCAAATCACATTGTCAAAATTATATATATTTATTTGCATTGTGCACAGAGAAATAAGTATTTGATCCCCTACCAACCATTAAGAGTTCAGCCTCCTCCAGACTAGTTACACGCTCCAAATCAACTTGGTGCCTGCATTAAAGACAGCTGTCTTAAATGGTCACCTGTATAAAAGACTCCTGTCCACAGACTCAATTAATCAGTCTGACTCTAACCTCTACAACATGGGCAAGACCAAAGAGCTTTCTAAGGATGTCAGGGACAAGATCATAGACCTGCACAAGGCTGGAATGGGCTACAAAACCATAAGAGGAGACGGAGACAACTGTTGGTGCAATAGTAAGAAAATGGAAGACATACAAAATGACTGTCAATCGACATCGATCTGGGGCTCCATGCAAAATCTCACCTCGTGGGGTATCCTTGATCCTGAGCAAGGTGTGAGCTCAGCCGAAAACTACACGGGGGGAACTTGTTAATGATCTCAAGGCAAATGGGACCACAGTCACCAAGAAAACCATTGGTAACACATTACGCCGTAATGAATTAAAATCCTGCAGTGCCGCAAGGCAGATGTGATGGGGAATCTTGCTGGGGTCTCCAAGTAATCTTAGCAGAGATAGTTAACATGGACCGCCCTAACTAAGTTCTTTCCTCAATAACAGAAGTTGTCCAACATCAGAAAAGTCTCCAGAAAACTGCACATACGTATCAATAGTTTGATTTAAATATTCTGCGTGGCTACAAACTCAGCCTTTATTTATGCCTTCAGTAACACACATTAACCATTTATATAATGACAAGTATAGAATACATACGTCCAGATTTACTTCTATAAATGGTAACACTGCTTTCTGAGCTAAAACCTTACAAATACATCTGGAATACATTTATCTGGAATGTCTCATGACGGTACCTATATCCTGTCTCTGGGTAATGGGGGATGTATTCTTTTCAATAGATTCTTTCATACAGAATTTTGACAATACAGCCATTTTGCTAATGAATACACATATAATAGCTTTATACATAAAGTCGTCTAATAAAAGTGCAATACTATGTCTTAATAATACTGCTATAAATAGTAAGATTCATAGTGGTCACAATTCCATGGGGCCAGGCCATCGTTGGCTCCCCCTTCAGCAAGCACAGGTTGCGCACACTTAAGGGCAGGCCGATGACATATTAATATTTAATCTTCATTTGAACATGAAACTAGAAGAGATTTTTATTATTTCTTTGTGTTTTTTGTCATTTGCATTTAGAATAACATACCTGGCAAAACTATATTGCCTATGGCACGGCCTAAGGGGGCAGAGTGGTTCATGACTCAGGGATTCACGGACCGCCAGTCGGGCCCTGCTCTAAGCATAACACAGCTTATACAGCCAGTTCCTTTAATTAACTTTGTATTATGTTTATCTTTTTGTTTTTACCTTTTGTCACGCTTTGATGCTATTTATAGTATACCATACAGTACAATTGGTTGTCACAGGCATTAGGGTATGTTCACATGGAGTTTTTTGACACGTATTTTGACACGGAAACTGCATCGGAAAACGCTCCAAAAAACGGCTGAAAATGCTTCCCATTGATTTTTATGGGAGGCGGAGGCATTTTTTTTCTACGAGCGAAAAAAAGTCTTGCCGGAAAAATAAGCGACATGCCCTATCTTCGGGCGTTTACGTCTCTGACTTCCCATTGACAATGGGAGGCAGAGAAAGCGTATTTCTCAGGGTTTTTTGCCCGCGGTGCTCAATGGCCGTGGGCGAAAAACGCCGTAAAAACTGAATTTGAGGCAGATTTTCTGCCTGCAAAAAACTCCATGTGAACCTACCCTTACAGTCTGCGGACAGGGCTGTAAACACATACTCTAGCAATATCCTAACTTTGCCATGAAAACATGAAAATAAACAATGAAATAAATACATGAGACTAAAACAATGAAAACATTTGTGCATGAAAATGTAAACATTACATTCCTTTGGGAACAGTCATTTTCCATACCTATGCTCAGCAAAATGTTAGCTTTGAAGGTTTCTGTTTGCATATAAATGCAAATGTTTTTGCTTGCCATGATCAAACATCCTAAAGTTAGAATAAACTGGTGATATTCCTATGTGTAACTAGACAGCAATGCATAAAGCGCCATGAAAGATTCCTTTGTGTTACAAGCCAATAGAGAGTGTACTAATGGAGAGAAACAGCTGTGTATAACATTTTTCATTTGTCCTATGCTGTAATTAATATTCAGACAGCATGATTTATCATAAGGACACAAAAACACAAAGCCAGACACAGGCACACATATTTTCTGTTATGTACTGCATATAAACAGATGAGGTCAGTATTGCAGTGGTACATAGTGTGCATAGCTCTATAGGCTGTTGTATCAACAGCTATAGATGTTCATTTATTTCAGTGCAGAAGCACAAGCCTCCAGTAATTGAAAATCTATCCATCTATCTATCTATCTATCTATCTATCTATCTATCTATCTATCTATCTATCTATCTATCTATCTATCTATCTATCTATCTATCTATCTATCTATCTATCTATCTATCATCTGTCATTTGAGGATATGACATATTTAGAAGTATTTACAAGCAATTACATTAACAATATTTTTGTATTAATGTTTAAAGGTTACACATGAAAAATATCTCCAATTCAAGTCAGGATTGGACCAATTGGTCTATTATTATAAATTAATTTATAAAGTTTCTAGTACAAGCAAAACACTGAGAACATTAGGCCAAGAGGTTTATTTTAACAAAACAATACGTAAAGGTTTTAAAGAATAGTTTTAGCAAATTACTGAAACATCGAAAAAACATTAATCCAATGGTTCCACTTGAATTCATAAAATTTTTAGAACTGGATTGAACAAAACATTGAAAAAAGTTTCCAGGGAATATTATTTTCATTTAATAACTTCTCTGGCTAAATTTATTTTTAGAATAATCTAATTGTCATTGTAGACTTTGACCAGTTTCACGTGATATAATACAACTATATTTTAGTGTTTGTATTATTGCTGCAACGCCTATACCACCCTGTGGTTCTACTGAACCAAGTTTTAACCACCAAAAGCTTTTTTAGAAGTGTGGGGAGTCCAGGTGTTACAATCATAATACAAAGGCAAAAATGGGGCTATATTATGGAGTGTGAATCTATCTATCTATCTATCTATCTATCTATCTATCTATCTATCTATCTATCTATCTATCTATCTATCTATCATCTACTGTATCTATTGCACTTAAACCTTCTATACACAAATAATAATAAAAATTATAATGATAATAAATATAATTCACATTTTATAAGTTATGAGACACAGTAAAATTTTATATAACACTATATAATATTAAAGGGGGTTTCGGCTGCTTTTCCCCTTCTTGTCCATCCTAAGTAAATTAACAGACTAATAGTGCATACTCAGGTGTTTCCGTCATTTCCATAGACATTGAAAAGTGCGGTCCCCATTCAATTTTCTACTCACTCCGGAGGGTGCAGTAAGAAAGGAACAGGAGGTTCGGGAGCCCCGTTCTCACGATTGGTAGGCGTCCCAGCGATCAGACAATTGTCATCTATCCTATGAATACGTGATGATTGTCAATTCTGGTAGAATCCCTTTAAGCCACAAAATCAAGTGTCCAGAATCTTATGAGAGTAATGTGAGAGGCTCAAAGCAGCAATAGTGGAATAACTGTCCCTTAGTAAAAACTCTTCTTGGGACCAGAGCTAGAGAGAAACTTCTTCAGAAGAGTAGGGGTATTGAGGTTCTCCTCTGCTCCCAGGACCTCTCTTCAGGACCAAACCCCCTCCAATCCACCAAATAAAAAGTCTTTCCTCTCACTCTCCTGGTGTCCAAGATCTCCTGAACGAGACAACCGCAGGGCTAGGAGTCTTGGTAAAGCGGTTTAGAACCACTGGTTTCAGGAGAGAAGCATGGAAGGAGTTGGGGATCTTGAGGGTAGGAGGCAGCCAAAGCTTGTAGGTGACAGGGTTGATCTGCTGCAGGATCTCAAAGGGACCGAGGAATCTGGGAGCAAATTTGTACGACGTCACACTCAGTCGAATATTCCTGGAGGACAGCCAGACCTTCTTGCCAGGAAGAAACCGAGGAGGTTCTCTTCTACTTGTGTCCGCCTTCCGCTTCATGCGGTCGTCAGCCAGCAGGATGGAGGATCAAGTCTGCTGCCAGATCTGCAGAAAGTCCCCAAAAGCCGTGTCAGCAGCTGGTACCTCAGACGTAACAGGGACTGGGAGAGGAATTCGTGGGTGTTGGCCATAGACAATAAAGAACGGTGTCTTCTGTGTGGACTCGCTGGTGTGATTATTGTAAGAGAACTCCACCCACGGAAGCAACTGCACCCAGTCATCATGCTGCTTGGAGAGGAAGTGGCGTGTGTAGTTCTCCAAGATCTGATTGATCCTCTCCACCTGATCATTGGACTGAGGATGGTAGGCCAAGGAAAAGTCCAACTTTATACCTAGGAGTCCGCAGAGGGCTCTCCAGATGTTAGGGATCTGCCAGGTACTACGTCTAGGTATACTCCTGGGATTAATCAATCCACACCTGAGGCCAGACCTGTTCGACTGACACCATCTCCCACCAACCAGGGTGGCAGGCTCAGTAGTGGGAGAGCCTATCGCGGCCTGGTCAGTCGGAGTTAGCTCCGCCCCCTGTCCTTTATTACCTGCCTTGTTCTCTTCCTCAGTGCTTGTAATTCTTCTGGATTCCTGGCCTCACTGCTGCTTGCTCCAGCCTGCTTCTGCCGTGCTTCTGCCTTGCTGCAGTTCCGCTTAACCTGCTTTGCTTTGCCCCTGGCTTGCTTCCTTCTCCGTGCTCACTTTGGTATACTCCACTTCATCCTGGTCCTGACTACTCATTCACCGCTCCGTTTCCTCGCGGCGTTCCGTGGCTACTGCCCCTTCCCTTGCGTGTTCCCTGTTTGTTCTCCCGTGCACTTAGACAGCGTAGGGACCGCCGCCCAGTTGTACCCCGTCGCCTAGTGCGGGTCGTTGCAAGTAGGCAGGGACAGGGCGGTGGGTAGATTAGGGCTCACTTTCCCTTCACCTCCTTCCTGCCATTACATAATTACAAGCCCCTACCTAGTCTACCATTTCTCCTACGCTGACGCTATCATGGACTCCCTTGAGACCCTGACCCAGCAGATGCAGGGCCTCTCCCTACAGGTCCAGGCCCTGGCCCAGAGGGTCAACCAGGGTGACGCTGCCTTAGTGGTGCCCCTCACCTCACCTCTAGAACCCGACCTCAAGTTACCTGACCGGTTCTCAGGGGACCGTAAGACGTTTCTCTCCTTCCGGGAGAGTTGCAGACTGTATTTCCGCCTAAAACCCCACTCCTCAGGTTCCGAGAACCAGCGGGTGGGTATCATCATATCCCGACTCCAGGAAGGGCCCCAAGAGTGGGCCTTCTCCTTGGCTCCTGACGCCCCTGAACTTTCCTCTGTTGATCGTTTTTCCTCTGCCCTCGGACTCATTTACGACGAGACTGACAGGACTGCTTTAGCCGAGAGTCAGCTGGTGACCTTACATCAGGGTAGGAGACCGGTTGAGGAATACTGTTCTGATTTTAGAAAGTGGTGCGTAGCTTCTCGGTGGAACGATCCGGCCCTAAGGTGCCAGTTTAGGTTAGGATTATCTGACGTCCTGAAGGATCTGCTGGTTAGCTACCCCTCTTCTGACTCCCTTGACCAGGTTATGGCCCTAGCAGTACGACTTGACCGACGTCTCAGGGAACGTCAGCTTGAACGCTTCAATGTGCTCCCCTCTGACTTTTCTGCGATCCCCCCCGAGGTCCCGTCTCCTCGCCCCTCCACGGAGGACTCGGAGGTACCTATGCAACTCGGGGCCTCCATGTCCCCTCGACAACGTAGGGAGTTTCGCAGAATGAATGGTCTCTGCTTCTACTGTGGGGACGACAAGCATCTACTGAACACCTGTCCCAGGCGCAAGAATAAGAAGCCGGAAAACTTCCGCGCCTAAGTGATCATCGGGGAGGTCACTTGGGCGCACAGGTATTTCCCGTTAATGTGAAACGCAATAAAATTTTGCTTCCCTTTCAGGTCTCGTTTGCTGGCCGGTCTGCCACGGGCAGTGCTTTCGTGGACTCTGGCTCATCTGCTAATATCATGTCTGTGGAATTTGCTATGTCTCTAAAGATGCCTTTTATTGATTTACCTTATCCTATCCCTGTAGTAGGTATCGACTCAACTCCCCTTGCTAATGGTTATTTTACTCAGCATACTCCTGTTTTTGAACTCCGTGTTGGCTCCATGCATTTGGAGCAGTGCTCTGTACTGGTGATGCAGGGATTATCGTCCGATCTGGTATTAGGTCTTCCCTGGTTGCAGTTGCATAATCCCACGTTTGATTGGAATACTGGGGAGCTTACCAAATGGGGTAATGAATGTCTTATGTCATGTCTTTCTGTTAACTCTATTTCTCCCCGGGAGGAGGTAAACACGCTTCCTGAGTTTGTTCAGGACTTCGCCGATGTGTTTTCTAAGGAGGCCTCCGAGGTGTTGCCCCCCCATTGAGATTACGATTGCACCATCGATTTGGTGCCTGGTGCCAAGCTTCCTAAGGGTAGGATATTTAATCTTTCATGTCCTGAACGTGAAGCTATGAGGGTGTATATCCAAGAATGCCTGGCCAAGGGTTTTATTCGCCCCTCGACTTCTCCTGTAGGTGCTGGCTTCTTCTTCGTGGGGAAGAAGGATGGTGGTCTTAGGCCGTGCATTGATTATCGTAACCTGAATAAGGTCACCGTAAGGAACCAGTACCCACTTCCTTTGATTCCGGATCTTTTTAATCAGGTTCAGGGAGCCCAATGGTTTTCTAAGTTCGATCTACGGGGGGCATATAACCTTATCCGCATCAAAGAGGGGGATGAGTGGAAAACTGCGTTCAACACACCCGAGGGTCATTTCGAATACCTGGTCATGCCCTTTGGGTTGTGTAATGCCCCTGCTGTCTTCCAGAATTTTATTAATGAAATCCTGAGAGATTACCTGGGTAATTTTCTTGTTGTGTACCTTGATGACATACTGGTGTTTTCCAAGGACTGGTCCTCCCACGTGGAGCATGTCAGGAAGGTGCTCCAGGTCCTTTGGGAGAATAATCTGTTTGCTAAGACTGAAAAATGTGTCTTTGGGGTACAGGAGATACCATTTTTAGGGCAAATCCTCACTCCTCATGAATTCCGCATGGACCCTGCCAAGGTTCAGGCTGTGGCGGAATGGGTCCAACCTGCCTCCCTTAAGGCGTTACAGTGTTTTTTAGGGTTCGCCAACTATTTCAGGAGATTTATTGCCAACTTCTCGGTCGTCGCTAAGCCTCTTACGGACCTTACTCGCAAGGGTGCTGATGTCCTCCATTGGCCCCCTGAGGCCATCCAGGCCTTTGAGACCCTCAAGAAGTGCTTTATCTCGGCCCCAGTGCTGATTCAGCCCAACCAAGAGGAGCCATTTATTGTGGAGGTTGACGCATCCGAGGTGGGAGTGGGGGCCGTCTTGTCCCAGGGTACCAGCTCCCTCACCCATCTCCGCCCCTGTGCTTACTTCTCTAGGAAGTTTTCGCCCACGGAGAGTAACTATGATATTGGCAACCGCGAACTTCTAGCCATTAAATGGGCTTTTGAAGAGTGGCGGCACTTCCTGGAGGGGGCCAGACACCAGGTAACGGTCCTTACGGATCACAAGAATCTGGTTTTCCTAGAATCGGCCCGGAGGCTTAATCCTAGACAAGCTCGGTGGGCACTATTCTTTACCAGATTTAATTTCTTGGTTACCTATAGGGCTGGGTCCAAGAATATTAAGGCTGATGCTCTGTCACGTAGTTTCATGGCCAATCCTCCTTCTGAGAAGGATCCTGCTTGTATTTTACCCCCTGGTATAATCGTTTCTGCCACGGATTCTGATTTAGCTTCTGATATCGCGGCTGATCAGGGTGCAGCTCCCGGGAACGTCCCTGGGGACAAACTGTTTGTTCCCCTGCAATACCGGCTAAGGGTACTCAGGGAAAACCATGACTCCGCTCTATCTGGTCATCCTGGCATCTTGGGCACCAAACACCTCATTACCAGAAACTATTGGTGGCCTGGGTTGCCTAAAGACGTTAGGGCTTACGTCGCCGCTTGTGAGGTTTGCGCTAGGTCCAAAACCCCTAGGTCCCGACCTGCGGGCCTACTACGTTCCTTGCCCATTCCCCAGAGACCTTGGACCCATATCTCCATGGATTTTATCACCGATTTGCCTCCATCTCAGGGCAAGTCGGTGGTGTGGGTGGTAGTAGACCGCTTCAGCAAGATGTGCCACTTTGTGCCCCTTAAGAAGCTACCTAACGCCAAGACGTTAGCTTCTTTGTTTGTGAAACACATCCTGCGTCTCCATGGGGCCCCAGTCAATATCGTTTCTGACAGAGGGGTACAATTTGTTTCCTTATTTTGGAGAGCTTTTTGTAAAAAGTTGGAGATTGATCTGTCCTTCTCCTCCGCCTTCCATCCCGAAACTAATGGCCAAACGGAAAGGACTAACCAATCCCTGGAACAATATTTAAGGTGTTTCATCTCTGACTGTCAATTCGATTGGGTCTCATTCCTTCCCCTTGCTGAATTTTCCCTGAATAACCGGGTCAGTAACTCGTCAGGGGTCTCCCCGTTTTTCTGTAATTTCGGGTTTAACCCAAGGTTCTCCTCCGTTTCCCCTGGTTGTTCCAATAATCCTGAGGTAGAGGATGTTCATCGGGAACTGTGCACTGTCTGGGCCCAGGTTCAGAAGAACCTAGAGGCGTCCCAGAGCACACAAAAGATTCAGGCGGATAGTAGACGTTCTGCTAACCCCCGGTTTGTCGTCGGGGATTTGGTCTGGTTGTCGTCCAGGAACTTGCGCCTTAAGGTCCCGTCCAGGAAGTTTGCTCCCCGATTTATTGGACCTTATAAGATCATTGAAGTCCTCAACCCTGTATCCTTCCGTCTGGAGCTGCCCCCATCCTTTCGCATACATGACGTCTTCCATGCCTCCCTCCTTAAACGCTGCTCCCCGTCCTGGTCCCCCTCGAGGAAACCTCCTGTTCCCGTTCTCACCCCTGAGGGGGTGGAATTCGAGGTGGCCAAGATTATGGACAGTAGGATGGTCCAGGGCTCCCTCCAGTACCTGGTCCATTGGAGAGGATACGGGCAGGAGGAGAGTACTTGGGTACCTGCCCGTGATGTTCACGCTGGGGTATTGATCAGGAGGTTCCACCTTCTCTTCCCTACTAAACCGGGTCCTCTTAGTAAGGGTCCGGTGGCCCCTCATAAAAGGGGAGGGAACTGTTAGGGATCTGCCAGGTACTACGTCTAGGTATACTCCTGGGATTAATCAATCCACACCTGAGGCCAGACCTGTTCGACTGACACCATCTCCCACCAACCAGGGTGGCAGGCTCAGGAGTGGGAGAGCCTATCGCGGCCTGGTCAGTCGGAGTTAGCTCCGCCCCCTGTCCTTTATTACCTGCCTTGTTCTCTTCCTCAGTGCTTGTAATTCTTCTGGATTCCTGGCCTCACTGCTGCTTGCTCCAGCCTGCTTCTGCCGTGCTTCTGCCTTGCTGCAGTTCCGCTTAACCTGCTTTGCTTTGCCCCTGGCTTGCTTCCTTCTCCGTGCTCACTTTGGTATACTCCACTTCATCCTGGTCCTGACTACTCATTCACCGCTCCGTTTCCTCGCGGCGTTCCGTGGCTACTGCCCCTTCCCTTGCGTGTTCCCTGTTTGTTCTCCCGTGCACTTAGACAGCGTAGGGACCGCCGCCCAGTTGTACCCCGTCGCCTAGGGCGGGTCGTTGCAAGTAGGCAGGGGCAGGGCGGTGGGTAGATTAGGGCTCACTTTCCCTTCACCTCCTTCCTGCCATTACACCAGAACTTCGAGGTGAACCCCTGATCAGACATAATATGCTGCGGCAAGCCGTGTAGGTGGAAGATGTGTTGGATGAACAGCTTGGCCCGCAGAGGAGCAGAAGAAAGACCGGTCACAGGAACGAAGTGGGCCATCTTTGAAAACCGATCCACCACCACCCAGACAGTACTGCATCCCGCAGAGATAGGCAGGTCAGTAATAAAGTCCATAGCTATATGCTGCCAGGGAGCATTGGGCACAGGCAATGGATGGAGAAGACCAGCGGGTCCGGAGTGAGCGACCTTGTTGGCTGCACATACTGAACAGGAGGAAACAAAGTCCATAATGTCCTTGGGCAGCGTGGGCCACCAGAAATGACGAGCAATCAGATCCCAGGTCTTACGTGCCCCGCGTCACCTGCCAATCTAGAGTAGTGTCCCCAGCGGAGGATTCTTCCATGATCAGCCAGGCACACAAAAGTCCTCACTGGAGGAATGCCCCCAACTTTCAGGGGATTGACAGAGACAATGAAAGACGGATCAATAATATTCTGTGGAATCTCCATGGTGTCTTCTGTCTCGAAAGACCTGAACAAGGCATCGGCCCTCATATTCTTGTCGGCCGGGCGATATTGGATCTCAAACTGGAACTTGTTAAAGAACAGTGACCACCTGACCTGATGAGGGTTCAGCCGTTGGGCCGTCTAAAGATAGGTGAGGTTCTTATGGTCCGTAAAAATCAGCATGGGATGAGCTGAGCCCTCTAGTAGATGTCTCCACTCCTCCAGAGCCAACTTGATGGCCAGTAACTCCCGATCCCCAATCGAGTAGTTGCGTTCTGCAGGAGAAAAGAGCTTAGAAAAATATCAACATACCATTGACTTTCCCTTGGAGCCTCTCTGGAACAGGAGTGCACCAACACCGACAAAGGATGCGTCCACCTCCAACGAGAACTGTAGAGAAACATCTGGATGATGGAGGATAGAGGCTTAGGTGAAGGCACTCCTCAGGCTATTGAATGCAGACTCTGCCTCAGTAGTCCACACCTTGGCGCTCATGCCCTTCTTAGTGAGTTTAGAGATAGGAGAAGTCAGTGAGAAGTTTGGAATAAACTGTCTGTAGAAATTGGCGAATCCCAGAAAGCTCCTTGAGGGCGTGGCTATTCCAGGACAGACTTTACCTTTTCAGGATCCATCTCGAGACCTCGATTCGAGACGATGTAGCCAAGGAAGGGTAGAGCATCTTTTTCAAACACGCACTTCTCCAACTTAGCATACAGACGATTCTCCCTTAACCGCTTCAAAACTTGACAGACATGTCTCTGATGCGTCATAGGATCTGCAGAAGCAAATCAAGATATCATCAAAATAGACTACTACACAAACATAGAGGAGGTCACGGAAAATGTCATTAATTACCTCCTGGAAGACCGCGGGAGCATTACACAGGCTGAAGGGCATTACTAGATATTCATAGTGTCCATCATGGGTGTTAAATGCAGTCTCCTATTCGTCACCCTGGTGAATCCGGACTAGGTTGTAAGCCCCATGCAGGTCTAGTATGGAAAAAAATCTTAGCACCACGTATACGATCAAACAGTTCTGAGATCAGTGGCAACAGATATTTATTTTTCAACGTGATCTGGTTGAGACCTAGTGAATACAAGGATGAAGAGAACCATGCTTCTTTTTGATGAAGAAGAACACGGCTCCTGCCGGGGAGGAAGACTTCCGTATGAAGCCCCTCTCCAAGGCGGTCATGAACAGAATCTCTGGCAAGGAGAGACGATACACCCTACCACAGGGAAGGGATGCACCAGGAATCAGCTCGATAGGGCAGTCATACGCCCGGTGTGGAGGCAATGTCTCCGCCTCCCTCTTGCTGAAGACGTCCAAAAATGCAGCATATAGACCCGGCAATCCTGCCAATGACCGAGGCAGCGAAGGCTGGGCCAAACGAATCTGCACCAGGCATCGGCTTTGACTCTCAGGGCCCTACTGGAGAACCTCTCCAAAATTCCAGTCCAGGACTGGGGCATGTAGTCGGAGCCAAGGCAGGCCCAGCAACACAAGGTTAACAGTTTTGGATAGGACATAGAACGACAGAAGTTCAGAGTGAAGAGCTCCCACTTGGAGCCTCAGCGGCTTGGTCACAGCTATAACTGGGTCTGGCAGAGGTAGTCCATTTACAGATGCAACCGTCAACGGCCTCTCCAGGGGGGTGGTGGGTAATTGAATAAGATCCACCAGGTCTCTACAGATGAAACTAGCAGCGGATACAGAGTCCAGATACGCAGAGACCTGATGCGTTTTCTCGCCGGACACTATGGTCACTGGTATGGACAATTTAGATCGAAGTCCTTTATTACCCAAGGTTGTCTTTCCTAGCAACCCTAGGCTTTTGGATTTTTGGGGACACAGACGCACAAGATGGCCACCGAGGTCACAATATAAACAGAGTCCCGACGTGCGTCTGCATTGTCTCTCCTGGGTGGATAGCTTACACTGATCCATCATCACAGACTCCTTAGGAGGATCGACATCTGAGGACAGCAGGGGTTGCTGCAAAGTAGGGACCAGACTAGGAAGGCCTCCCTCCCGACGAACCTCTTGGAGGTGTTCTCGGATACTCATATCAATCCGGGCGGACAGAAGGATGCGGTCATCCTGGGTAGACGGCAGATTTCGAGCGGCGAGTTCGTCCCTAATTTTAGGAGAGAGTCCATGCCAGAATGTAGCCACCAGGGCCTCATTGTTCCATAACAGTTCTCCCACAAGGGTGCGGAAGTGGATGGCATACTCGCTCACGGAAGTGTCTCCTTGGCATAGGTTAATCAAGGCAGCCGCTGCAGTTGAGACCTGTCCAGGCTCCTCAAACACCATGCGAAAAGTCCGGAGGAAGCCCTGGAAGTCACGGGTCTCTGGTCCTTGTCTCTACCAGATAGGGTTCGCCCATGCAAGAGCCTTGCCAGTGAGGAGAGAGATGATGAAAACGACCCTTGGACTTCCGGTTCCGGCGCTGACATGTAAGGAGGGAGAAAAGAGCTCTCCGGACCTGCCGTGACTAAGAAAGCGACATTCATACCTTACAACCTACAACAAGCACACAAGATAAACGGTACCTGCCGGGCAAGGCAATAAAGAAGATCGTGTTGAGACGGTAGATATAAACCCGTTAGCCCGCACGGCGACATCGGAGTCGGGCATCGCTGCGCAGCACACAACTGTGAGGGGGGAAGCGCAAAGGCATTATATAAACCGGGGGAGAGGGTCAGAAAATCCGGGGTGGCAAAACAGGAATTGAGGGCCCCCTGAGATCAGCAACCGGACCGGAGAATATTTTTTGCGCCAAACCCTTGTGCAGCCGGTTTAGAGAAGGGAATCGCCATTGCTCTCCTCTGACCCCGCCCTGAGCTGGTTGGCGTGGAAGCAAGAAAGCCTAGAGCGTTAGCTGCAGCTTCTATACCCCACGACAGAGAACAAACTATGCCGCCTGTTACCAGAAAGGAGAAACAAATGGTTAGCAGACCATCATCGGATCATGATGAGGTAGCGTCTGAGGGAGAAGGAGAGGAATCGGCATCCAGAGCGGCGATGATTAATTACAAGAAATTGGCCATTGAGGTAGCAAAGCGTATAACGCCAGACATACAGGACACTCTAGCATCCATGATATCAGCCTCGTTGCAGTCGATACAAAACGACATCGCTCAACATGGAGTCCGTCTAGATGAAGTGAAACAACGCATATCTATGCTGGAAGACGATGCTGCTGACACGCATGGAAAGTTACAGGAGCTACTGACCGAGAAACAGCGGATGCTATCTAAAATTGATGATCTTGAAAATAGATCACGACGGAACAACATCAGAATAGTTGGTATCCCGGAGTCAGTGCCGGTTTTGCACCTGAAACACATCTGTGAATACGAGATACCAAAACTGCTGAATATGGAAGGACCATGTAAAGTGGAAAGGGGACACGGAGTGGGTCCAGATCGACAAAACTCACAACAAGCTCAGAGCACACAAAAAAGAGCAAGACAAGTTATTGTGCGGTATCTGGACTATTCGGATAAAGAAGCGCTATTACGTTCTTACAAAGCACGTCGGGGACCAACAAAGCTAAATGGCGTTAATGTGATGTTGTTCGGAGATTACTCGGCAGAAGTCTCAAAGAAACGTAAGCTGTTTAGCAAGATCTACACAGCGTTCCATAACCAAGGAATGAGGTTTCAACTTCAATACCCGGCAATATTAAAGGTAACCACGCCAAGCGGTACAATGCAAATCTACACTAATCATCAAGAAGCGGAGGCGGTATTCAGAGACCTGCTCAAAGATTCTACTCCTTCTACACATGCTGGAGAGACCTCAGCCTGGAACTCACAGCAGAATGGAGCCTATCCAAAGGGATCATCACCCAAAGAAAAAAGATTGCATCAAACCCCGCGGCATGGGTAGAGATCCAGATGTGACAAGAGTGTATCGGTCAAGGGGATAGAGCACGCCGTGAGTATGTCACGGGACTGTTACAATTTGTTCCTGTTGATCGGACATATCTATCTTGATAAGATGGTGAAGGCACGAGTTCTAAGTCAGGTGCCATTTTATATACAAGCGGTAGCTCAAGTAATGGGTGATTGCACTTCAAAATGTACCATGTTATTGTTTAACCTGTTATTTGATAGATACATCTGACGGCAGGTTCGAGAAGGCCACATGTCAGAAAAAAGAGAAGTCACAAAAATTAAGGTCGGGGAAAGGGGGGGTTCCCTGATGGAACCAGGGAAAGCTATAGGATTTCACCATAGTTGGGGTTGTTGGTTTAATGGCAGACATGTTCACTTATCTGATGAAGGTTTAACTCAGCATTCACATATTCCTTCCTATGTACTGAGCTATGAGTTACACCACAGTTTTGACTCTGTTTACAGTGTAAAATCAACTATTGTAGCACATTACATTCTGTTGTTTTATGAGAGTAGTGACATGGAATGTTAAGGGTCTCCAGTCCCCACATAAAAGATCCCTGGTCTTGAGACATCTCAGTAAATTGAAGGCGGATCTGGCTCTTCTCCAGGAAACGCACCTGGAAGAGAAAGATTTCTTTTGCATGCGCAAATTTTGAGTGGGAGAAGTTCATGGCTCCCCAGCAAAAGGCAGGAAAAATGGGGTAATACTATTGGTCCATAAAAATTTTGCATCCACGTTACGCTTGAAATCCACAGATAATGAAGGAAGATTACTGCATGTATTGTTGGATACTCAAATGGGCGAACTGAGTATATATAATGTATATGCACCTAACTCCAGCAATCGCACGTATTTTCAAAATCTCCAGTCCACACTTCTAGCGGACACCTGCATGCAGAAAATAGTAGGGGGTGACTTCAACTCAGTCATGCACGTAGCGGAAGATAGAAAAAGGAAGGTCCCCACTCCAAACCTAGCCACTGATGACATTTTGCCAGAGCTCACACACGCCACGCAGTTAAGTGATGGGTGGCGATACTCGCATCCAGATGATAGGGACTTCACTTATTTCTCTCCATCACATCAATCTTGGTCTAGATTGGATTATATTTTTCTGAGCTCGAATCTACTACAAAGAATAGACCAAATTGACATCACCAATATGGTCATATCGGATCATGCACCGGTGAGGTTAGTGCTGACAGACACTCAACCTAAAGGGGGTGACTTTCAGTGGAGATTTCCATCCACACTAGCGGGTGAAGATGACTTCCAAAAAATGCTAAAAGGATGGTGGCTAGAATATGACACTGACAACGCGACGCATAGAACTGACCATGTGTTATACTGGGAAGCGGCCAAAGCGGTGCTAAGGGGGATACTTATATCTTATGTGACATATAAGAAAAAACAAACATTTCAAAAGTATAGAGAGTGTAGCGATACTCTCCGGGAGGCCTACTCTGCTTTCCTGGCAGACTCGACCCCTGAAAATCAGAATAAGTGGATGAAGGCCAAACAACACTTTGAGTTATGGCTAGACAAAAAGGAAAGATTTGGCAGATCTATTTATGAGGCTAAGCTTTTCCGATTTGGCAACAAAGCAGGGAAAATGCTTGCGGGCTTGTCTAGAGGGTTCCGACCACATACTCATATAACCCGCTTGAAAGATCACAGGGGAGTTACTCACTCTGACCCTAGAAAGATAAATGAAATTTTTCACTCCTTCTACCAACGTTTATACGAACCTACTAACAAAACAGATGATATATCAGGGACTCCGTTTTTAACACAAATAACCCTACCTGCACTATCAGCGGAACAGCTAGAAAACCTAAATGCTCAGATAGAGCTAGAAGAGTTACAATCGGCTATTGCAGCTCTGTCAAATGGGAAGGCACCGGGACCTGATCGTTACCCGGCAGAATTTTATAAAATCTTGCAGGAACAGATAACCCCGACACTATTGGCATATTTTAATTCACTGATGAATGGTGCAAACATACCGCACGCAGCTAACACGGCATATATCAAGGTTCTTCCGAAAGCAGGGAAGGACCCACTACAACCAAGCTCATATAGGCCCATTTCACTTATAAATCAAGACATCAAACTAATATCAAAGATTATGGCAGCCAGGCTTGCACTCCTGATGCCGCTTTTGATAGGACCATCACAAGTAGGTTTTATTAAGGGCAGAGCGGCTGTTACTAATATCAGAAAAGTCCTGGGAGTGATGGATGAGATCAAGGCCCGGCCATCGCTATTCCAACAGGCAGCTCTTGTACAACTGGATGCTGAAAAGGCATTCGATAATGTGGAATGGCGATGGTTGAACATGGTCATGGATAAATTTCATATCCAAGGGGGATTTAGAATATACCTTAACACCCTGTATAATAACCCCACAGCAGCGGTGTGCACACCGGGAGTCAGATCACCAGTGTTCCAACTGCATAAAGGAACGCGACAGGGCTGCCCCCTGTCACCGTTATTATTCGATTTAGCACTGGAGCCTTTAATCTATGCCTTGGAACATGAGAAAAAGTTTGAGGGCATACAGGTGGGAAGAACTGACGTGAAAACCGCAGTATTTGCAGATGATATCTTGCTGTTCCTCACGCGACCAGCCCAACATTTACAGAACATTTTTGACTTGTTCCGTGATTATGGGCTGTTTGCGGGACTAAAAATTAATCCAAATAAAAGTGAGTTACTAGGCTTAACACCTCATAATCATTCAAGAGATTTGGAAATCAAAAAGACGGGAATTAAAATTGCGAAAACCCACATAACTTATTTAGGGATTCAGATAGGGAACACTGCGGGATCTGTATACCGCATAAATTATGGACCACTATTTCATAAAATAAAATCTGAACTCGACAAATGGGCCTCATTGCCGCTATCAATGTTTGGCAGATGTCATCTGGTTAAGATGATTTCGTTTGCTAGGCTACTATATCCACTGCAGACTTTGCCACTATTATTGAAACATACGGATGTTAAAGCCTTTAACACGGCCATATCCAAATTTATTTGGGCAGGGAAACGCTCCCGCATTTCGCTGGTTAAATTACAAGGCTATCATTGGCAGGGGGGGGGGTAAACATTCTTCATTTGAGGGTCTACAATATCGCCAGTCTTTTTAGACACGTCCTGGACTGGATACACCACACCAACCACTATTCCAACTATACAATAGAATCTGAACTAGCGGGAACATGTGATCTTGTGGCTCTCCTACATACCAAAATGGGTGCTCTTCCATGGCATGTCAAGGGTTCTGTAGTCTTGAGAGACACTATTATGTGCTGGAAGGAGGTGAGGAAAAAGCAGGGCTTATCCTTTCGATTATCTAAATACTTGCCTCTATGGTCACATATAGAATTTCCGGCGGGGCAGTCCAGTAGCCTGTTTAACATGTGGAAACTACAGGGTATTGCAACAGTGGGTCACATCATACATGCCTCAGAAACCTAGATTAAAAACACTACTCGAACTTGTAGGGGAATTCGGGATATTACCAACACACTTTCTCCAATACCTGCAGGTCAAATCCTTTTGTATCACCAGAGTGGGAAATCTGGAAGGGGAAGTTGTCGACAACCGATTTGATGAAGTTGTGGGTGAAGGTCAACATAGGAGCACATTGTCAGCTCTGTATAAAACACTTAAAGATTTATATATAAGAATTAACCCGAAGGATCTGTTTGCATACTGGAGGCGCACTCTTAAGACACCAAACATTAACACACATATATTGGAGGGATGGAGGGCGGTAAGAAAACATGTCATCAATGAAATATGGAGAAAGACCGAGTTCAGACTGATGCATGCGGCTATTTATGCTTTTAATATACCACCCATTGCTAACAACCCGCACAGACTGCATGCATGTCCCAAATGCAACCAACCGCACACTGATTTGTATCATGGCATTTGGTTGTGCCCTAATGCACAAAGGTTTTGGGAGGTAATACTCGACTATATCCATAAACTCTGGGAGCGGACCCTAACGAGGACTCCCATGCTGCTTCTCTTTCATTCGGCAGCTTCACTGGAGGTAGAGGAAGAGGGGACCTTTTCATATATACCGCCATTAGCACATGTGATATTGTTGGTTGCCAAGAGATGTCTTTTAAAGAATTGGCTGGAATCCAGTGTCCCCACACTGGATCAGCTAATTCAACAGCTGAAAATTTGCCTTCAATCAGATAGAATTGACGCAATCACACATAAAGAGAAAAAGACAGCAGGCTTCTTTAAAAAATGGAGACCGTTTCTTTTGCAATTATCTGATTCAGAAATTGGGGAGGTAGTAGCGGGATTTCAATACACAAAATGGTATCTCACAGAAGAGATTAAAGGGACTTTGGGGAGGCTGAAGATTGTAGAACTGAGAGTCTAAATAGAGGATAGCTCATTGAAGAGAGAGAGGAGGGGAAAGATTTACAAAGTTGAAACGATATTTACATTGTCTGCCAAAGTTAGAATGTTAACTGTTTGTAGTTCTGCAAATGTTTATTTGAAAACATTGTTAAGTTTGGACCGAATTATATACCTTTAGGAAACATTGTATGAATCACATGTAACAAATTGATAAACCCTAAATGACATACTTTGTAACACTATGCACTTTTACAAAATGTGGGCAATGCCATGTTTTGCTTTTGTATGCGGTATGCTCAATAAAAACTTTTATACAAAAAAAAGAAAACGACCCTTGCGCCGTCAGATGAAAATGTCCTAGTATACAGGCTGAAGTGGATCTGGCACTGGTTCAAAAATCCACGACAGGTACCTGCGTCTTCATCTAGAAGTGGCAAAGAAACATCCGGGTCAACACTGCCAAGAGGTGTAGTCTGAGGATCAACACTGCCAGGAGGAACGGCAGCTTGTCCCTCCTGCCAACGTGCGAGAATATTCAACGCCTGGCGGAGTTGTTCCTGTCGATACCGGAGGTCTAGCATATCCGCCCGCATCTCCTGTGATGTTGTCATGGTCTTGAATCGACCAGCGTGGTCCATGGCCTGAGTGTACTGTCACGTAGGCTTTGTGGACCCACTGGGCTGTACCGCCTTGGCGGTATGGCAGCTGGCCAATAGGTCGCAGGTCAAAGACTATAGTTTGTATAGGGTACCTGTGGCAGCTCGGACAGTAGCAAGGCAGGCTCAGCTGGGACTAGGCAGACGTCAGGCGTGGTGAAGCAGGACAAGCGTGGTATACAGCATAGCACAACTCTGGCTCAGCACGGCACACAACCAGGATAGCACGGGATACAGGAACAGGAACACAGTAGGAGACCATCGCATAGACAAACTTAGGGAACGACAACAATGCTCAGGCATAGAATCCAGGGGCTGAACCCCTCTTATAGTCCAGGGCACTCATGGGCTAATACTTCATTAAAGTCTGGTGCGTGGGCTGCCCCTTTAAGAGAGGGCAAGAGCGTGCACGCGCACCCTATGGGATCCGACCGAGGCGAGTGGAAGTGAGCGCTGGCGTCTTCTGAGGAGGAGACTGGGGACAGTGCTCGCCGACCCATGGCTGCGGTCGTCAGGGGGAGAGTGAACATGACAAGTAGATTGTAGATAATCACACGTAAAAGTGCTTAAAGTTGCCTAAGAGGACGGGAGCTAAAACTAGATAGATAGATAGATAGATAGATAGATAGATAGATAGATAGATAGATAGATAGATAGATAGATAGATAGATAGAGATAGATAGATAGATAGATAGATAGATCTATATTTATAG